>NC_139353.1:141014643-141614643 GCF_055883805.1 Amblyomma maculatum
GGAGGAAATTCTTAGGAGCGGGCAAATGGGGGGAGATAAAGGCCTTGTCTATTAGTTATGTAGGCTTTTCAGAAAGGCAAAGTTGCCCAATGTTTCATTAATTCCATGGGTTAGAGTCCGAAATTTGTGTATGAAGTACGATTCTCTTTGTTCTCTTTGTCGATTTGTTTGGAAGCCTGATTGAAGGAGAATGACCCGAATGTTTCCGAAAGTGTGGTTTGGAAGGCACAGGTGCTTAGAAAAGGGGAGATTTGGCAGTGTGTGGACGTGGGCCTTGTGGTTATTGAAACGAAACCTGAATGGTGTTTCGGTCTGGCCGACGTATTCCATGCCGCACACACCGCAGCTTAGCATGTATACCACATTGGCACTGTCGCAGTTCAAGGATTCTTTGATCTTAAAGGTGAAATCAGAGAAGTTGCCCTTTACAATATTTGTCGCCTGCACATGATTGCAAACTTTACAGCGTGGTTTTCCGCACGGTTTACATCCGGGGTTAGGGTTAGCATTGGCGGTCGTTTTAGATTTAACTAACATGTCCTTTAGGTTTCTAGAGCGCCGATACACTGCTCTCGGTGGCTGTTTGAAAATGGAAGACAAGTGACTGCTTTGCTGGATTATATTAAAATGTTTCGAGAGGATGTTATTAACCCGTGGCATGTTTGAGGAATGTGTAAGAACGAGGTTTGTTGGCCTGTCGTTCTGCTGTGATTTTTCAAAATTGATTATTTCATTTCTGTTTAAGCCTCGAGCTTTCCCAATAGCATCATCAACAATGAAGAGGGGGGGGGGGGGTATTCCTTTTGCAGAAGATTTGTTTTTAGTTGCTCCGCATGGCGGTCAAAGTCATCTAGCTCAGAGCAAATCCGTCGGAATCTATGGGCCTGTGAGTACGGTATGCTGGTTTTACAGTGGTGTGGGTGGCTGCTTTTGAAATAGTGTGGGTGGCTGCATTTCAAAAGCAGCCACCCACACCACTGTAAAACCAGCATACCGTACTCACAGGCCCATAGATTCCGACGGATTTGCTCTGAGCTAGATGACTTTGACCGCCATGCGGAGCAACTAAAAACAGATCTTCTGCAAAAGGAATACCCCCCCTTCATTGTTGATGATGCTATTGGGAAAGCTCGAGGCTTAAACAGAAATGAAATAATCAATTTTGAAAAATCACAGCAGTACGACAGGCCAATAAACCTCGTTCTTACACATTCCTCAAACATGCCACGGGTTTAATAACATCCTCTCGAAACATTTTAATATAATCCAGCAAAGCAGTCACTTGTCCTTCCATTTTCAAACAGCCACCGAGAGTAGTGTATCGGCGCTCTAGAAACCTAAAGGGACATGTTAGTTAAATCTAAAACGACCGCCAATGCTAACCCTAACCCCGGATGTAAACCGTGCGGAAAACCACGCTGTAAAGTTTGCAATCATGTGCAGGCGACAAATATTGTAAAGGGCAACTTCTCTGATTTTCACCTTTAAGATCAAAGAATCCTTGAACTGCGACAGTGCCAATGTGGTATACATGCTAAGCTGCGGTGTGTGCGGCATGGAATACGTCGGCCAGACCGAAACACCATTCAGGTTTCGTTTTCAATAACCACAAGGCCCACGTCCACACACTGCCAAATCTCCCCTTTTCTAAGCACCTGTGCCTTCCAAACCACACTTTCGAAAACATTCGGGTCATTCTCCCTTCAATCAGGCTTCCAAACAAATCGACAAAGAGAACAAAGAGAATCGTACTTCATACACAAATTTCAGACTCTAACCCATGGAATTAATGAAACATTGGGCAACTTTGCCTTTCTGAAAAGCCTACATAACTAATAGACAAGGCCTTTATCTCCCCCCATTTGCCCGCTCCTAAGAATTTCCTCCTTCTCACGCAAACTATACTGTTCGTTATTTAGCTCCTTGGCCTCCCCCCTCTGGTCGGTTTTTCTATCCCGCAACAAACGTCTTCACTTAGGACACGCTCGCGGGAACCACTTGACGCGAATGCCCGGCTGCGGCATTGGGTTTCGGGTTTCAGGAGAGCGCGTCTGGCCGACGGCTCTTTCGTCGCCGCGGCGGCGCGCCGCCCTGGCTCCGATCGCTGGCGTGTCGCGGGGTGGAACAACTCCGTCTAGAACACATAGCTCTTATCCCAACGGTTTTCTTGAACACCTGCACCGCTGGGGAGCGGGCCGTCCTGGTGTGCATGCTCGCGTTGTCTGTTTTTCAGTTTTTTTATTATTATTATTTATTTTTTTATTTTTCTATTTTTTTTTATGTTATTCTGAACTTTCCTTCGAGAGAGACTTGTCTTGCTTGTAGTGTCGTCTTCGTGGAAGCACGGCGCGTATGTAACATTCGTCGGCTCTCCACTTTCTCTTTTTGCCCCTTTTCTCTCTCCCCCCCTTTTTTCTTTTTCTTTTTTTTTTTGTTTCTCTCTTTCTCCGTCTTTGTTGCATTCACCAGCCAATAATCAACTGGAGCTTTTCGCCCTTTCTATCTATTCAGTAATGTTTGCTTCTCCAAAGACGGAGAGCGAGAATTCCTTCTCCCTCTCCTAACAGTGGCGTAATGTGCAGACTTATTCTCCATACTCAATTCTACCTTGAAGAAGGACGGTCCACCGTCCGAAAACTGTTGGAATAAAATAGATAATCGGGAAAGTTGTGTGACATCCTGTTTGAATATATATATATATATATATATATATATATATATATATATATATATATATAATATATATATATATATATATATATATATATATATATATATTGTAAAGAAGACGAAGAAGAAAACAACGCTGTGGCATCGCCATCACCATCGCTGGTCTCCGGCGCCCATCTCTCTCGCGCTTAAGCTGTGCCCTGCGGCTGGTATTCCGATCCTGCTGTGCCCGAATTACTGCCAGTGCTAGACGTTCCAATCGAGTATTAAATCCACATTTTCTTTTGGTGGAGATCAAGCCGAGGTTCCCTGTACCCATCTCGCCCTGGAACTTCACAGCAGAACGTTGACTACCCCAATGATGGAGCCTACTTCATCGCACCTACATCCGCCAGTCACCTGCACAGGTGCCCTTCGTCAAACGGGACCCCGCTACCTTCAGTGGAAGCAGCGATGATGACGTCGACGATTGGCTGTCCACTTAAGAACGGGTCAGCCGTCACAATAACTGGGACGACAATCGTAATCTCAATAATGTCATCTTTTACTTGAGCGACGTCGCTAATCTGTAGTTTTCGAACCCGCGAGTCGGACTTTACCACCTGGGCGCATTTCAAGACCTAATTTTTCTGATGTCTTTGCCCCCCCCCCCCCCCCACCGTCCCGAAAACTCCCCTCGGAAACAGCGTCTTCGATGGCGACTACAGCTGCCCGGTGAAACGTTCACCAGTTACATTGAGGACATTGTCGATTTGTGTCGCCGCGTTAACCCGACCATGACCGAGGCCGTTAAAATACGTCATGTTTTCACAGGAGTTGATGACGGCGCTTTCAACATGCTCGTCGCCAAAGGCCCCACTACGGTCAAGGGAAATGTACGACCTCTATCAAAGCTACGACGAACTCCTCAAGGAGCGTGTTTTGATTCGCCAGTCTCAAGGCATCACTTGCTGAACTAGCCGCGGAGATGGAGTCATCTAGCCTCTCTGAAGACATCAAGGCTTTTATACGTCAGGAGGTCGACACCAACTGGCCTTGTTTCCGGAGCTTCGCCGCGCAATCCAGCAACATGTATCTGAAGTCCCCAATCCTCCTCCTCAGTCAGCTCCAGTCGCACCCTCAATGCCGTTCCTCACACCCACAATTTCGTCGCCCGGCGTTGCGCCACTGAGCTACGCTCCAGCATTTGCGCCGGTTCCTCCTCAGGTATTGCGTCGCACGTATGCCGAAGTTACTTCAAGTCCACCTCCTGAGCCAGCATATGCCTATGCTTCGCCCCCTATCCGTTCGGCACCACACCTTTTGCTCCCTCCTTGCGTCAGACACCATCTCCATGGCGCACTTCAGACAACAGGCCTATTTGCTACCACTGCTGCATCCCCGGACACATTACACGCTACTGCCGGCACCGAATAAATATGGCCTTTGCTGCACGGCCTGCGCCACCTTATTTGGCCCCCCAGTTCTCCGTTACATCGGGTCCTCCCGCTGCATCCCCCGATCCTCCGGTCTTCCTGCCTCGTCGTTCGCCATCACCACTTCGCCGCTCCGCCGCAGTTCGCGAGGCACGAACTGCGTATTCGACAGAATTTCAATCTCCTCGTCTTATTCCCGCGAATGTTACTGCTGTCATCGTTAAAGTTGTTTATACTCTTGCGCTTGTCGACACCGGTGCCGGTGTATCAATTATCAGTCAACACTCTCGCTCCCTCCGAAAAGTGACTACGCCCCTCGAGGGACTATCGCTTCGTACCGCATCCGCTCACAGTATACAGCCGACAGCTGTCTGCACTGCTCGCGTCATCATTGCTGCAGCCTTGTGCATCATCGAATTCCTCATTCTCCCCACATGCTCTCATGACGTCATTCTCGGCTGGGATTTCCTGTCCCAGCATCATGCTATCATTGACTGCGCCAATCCTCAAGTAGAGCTCATTGAACCAAGTGATGCACCATCTGATGCCCTGCTGCACGAGTCGTGTCCTCGTTTTGCGGCAAAACTCCTCATAGCTCATGACACAACCATTCCACCCGTTAGCGCTGTTCTGGTTCCCCTCACTGCCCCTTTTACCCCCGCCGCGACAGTCCTCTTTGTGCCCTCTAACGTTGTCGGCCGCCGCCGCCACTTACCGCTGCCGTTTGCCGTCCTTCACATGAACAACGGCGCTTGCACACTTCTGGTAGCCAATCCTCTTGCGTCTACCGTTATGTTGATCGAAAGGGAGTGCCTCGGCCGCATCGAGCCCGTGGACCTTCTGTTCGCCTTTGATGATGTGTCAGTCCCTGTTTGCCAAGTTGACGCCTTGACTCTAACTCGTGTGGCTTCAGATCCGCTACAGCGGGACCTTTTTGACCATTCTGTGGACAGCGCTCTAGGGCCGCGCCATCGCGAGCAACTTCTTGACCTTCTACACCAATTCCGCTCCTCCTTCGACATCCCGCAATATTCCTTGGGCCGCACGACGACTGTTTCTCACCTCATTGACACTGGCGCTCACCCACCTCTCCATCAGCGGCCGTATCGGGTGTCCCCGACTGAGCGCCGTGTTATTGCCCAACAAGTCGATGACATGCTGCAACGCGGAGTAATTAGAGAATTCTATAGTCCATGGTCGTCTCCTGTGGTCCTAGTTAAGAAGAAGGATGGCTCCATACGATTTTGTGTTGATTATCGCCATCTCAACAAAATTACTCGTCGGGATGTGTATTCCCTCCCGCGAATCGACGGTGGCCTAGACTGCTTGCAAGGCGCAGAATTCTTTTCCTCACTCGATTTGCGCTCTGGATATTGGCAGGTGCCCATGGCAGAGGAGCATCGCGCTAAGACCGCTAAGACGGGCTATACGAATTTAATGTTATGCCGTTCGGACTCTGTAACGCCCCAGCCACATTTGAAAGAATGATGGACACTCTACTGCGTGGCCTGAAATGGAACATTTATTTATGCTACCTCGATGATATCGTCGTCTTTTCAACCGACTTCCCGACCCACCTGACTCGACTTCGTCAGGCCTTCACCTACCTAAACCGCGCTGGTCTGCAACTGAACCTCAAAAAGTGTCGCTTCGGTGCCCGCCAGCTCACAATACTCGGACATGTGTGCAAAGATGGAGTTCTGTCTGATCCTGAGAAGCACCGCGCCGAACTGACTTTCCGAAACCGACCACTTTGAAACAACTGCGAAGCTTCGTGGGCCTCTGCTCGTACTTTCGTCGGTTTGTTCGCAATTTCGCAACCATCATAGCCCCCCTTACACAGTTCTTGAAAGGCGCCCCTAACCTCTCCTCTTGCTCGCCAGCCTGCGATGATGCATTCGCGACACTGCGCAATGTTCTGACGTCACCGCCAATCCTTCGCCATTACGACCCTACTGCACCTACAGAACTCCACACCGATGCCAGTGGTGTCGGCCTCGGCGCCGTCCTCGCCCAGCGCAAGCCTGGCTTCTCCGAATACGTTGTCACCTACGCAAGCCGTGCTCTTACCAAAGCCGAGTCCAACTACTCCGTTACCGAAAAGGAGTGCTTAGCAATCGTGTGGGCTATAACGAAGTTCCGCCCTTACTTATATGGCCACTCGTTCGAGGTAGTTACAGATCATCACGCTCTCTGCTGGCTCGCGTCTCTCAAGGATCCGTCTGGCCGTCTCGGGCGCTGAGCCCTCAGGCTTCAGGAATACGACATCCGTGTAGAGTACCGCTCTGGCCGCAAGCACTCTGACGCCGATGCTCTTTCTCGGTCACTGGTGCGTTCGCCTAACTCATCATCTCCTTCTCAAGCCTCCTTGTCAGCACTCACCATTGAGGATATGCCTTTCGAGCAACGACAAGATCCTTGGGTTTCTAACCTGCTAGATGCCCTTGGCACTACTTCCACGGCTATGCATTCTCGGGCACTCCGCCGACAGGCCTCCCATTTTACCATTCGGGACGGCCTCCTCTACCGAAAGAACTACAACTCATAGGGCAGAAAATGGCTTCTTGTCATTCCACGCCACCTCCGCTCCGAGGTTTGTGCCCACCATCACACTGACTCGCAAAGCGCTCATGCCGGCGTCCTGCAAACCTATGATCGAATTCGTCAGAGGTATTGCTGGCGGGGAATGTACAATTTCGTACGTCGTTACATTCGCTCTTGTACCGCCTGTCAACAACGCAAGATTTCTCGCCACCCCGCTGGTCCTCTCCAGCCTTTACCCTGTCCAGCTCGCCCGTTTGATCGCGTGGGAATCGACCTCTATGGTCCACTACCATGCAGTGCCGCCGGTAATCGATGGGTCATCGCCGCCGTCGACCACCTGACCCGTTATGCGGTGACTGCTGCACTTCCCGCGGCGACAGCCCGAGAGGTAGCCCATTTTCTTCTGCGCCACTTCATTCTTCGACACGGCGCCCCGCGCGAGCTACTCAGTGATAGAGGTCGTGTCTTTCTTTCCGAAGTAGTACAAGAACTCCTGTCGTCTTGCAAATCGATACACCGGGCTACAACCGCCTACCACCCGCAAACCAAGGGCCTCACGGAGCGTTTCAACCGTACGCTTGGGGGCATGCTCGCAATGTATGTTACGTCTGAATCTGGGAGCTCCAACTGGGACCAGGTACTGCCATTCGTAACATTCGCGTACAACACTGCCACCCAAGCAACAACTGGTTTTTCGCCCTTCTTTCTCTTATACGGCCATGAACCATCTTGTACTCTGGACACAATTTTGCCATACCATCCAGATGCCTCTGAGTACAGTGCTTTGTCCGATATTGCACAGAAGGCTGAGGAATGCCGTCAGCTAGCTCGCACGTTTACCTCCAAAACTCAAGGCTATCGCAAACATCAGCATGATAGCGATACCCCTACTCCGACGTTCCTGGCCGACAGCTTTGTTTGGCTATGCGTTCCTGCCACCAGCAAAATAGAAACGAAATACCACGGACCTTATCGCGTCTTGGAACGCACATCCCCTGTTAAATACGTCATCGAGCCAGTCACCCCTTCTTCCGACCACCGCCGCCGCGGCCGTGAGATTGTCCATGTTAGCCGCCTCAAGCCGTATTACAACCCTCTGGTTGTCTCTTCTCCGTGAGTCGCCAGGATGGCGACTTCTTCACGTGGGGAAATGTAAAGAAGACGAAGAAGCAACAACGCTGCGGCATCGCCATCACCATCGCTGGTCTACGGCGCCCATCTCTATCGCGCTGAAGCTGTGCCCTGCGGCTGGTATTCCGATCCTGCTGTGCCCGAATTACTGCCAGTGCTAGACGTTCCAATCGACTATTAAATCCACATTTCAATATATATATATATATATTAATATATATATATATATACATATATATATATATATATATATATATATATATATATATATATATATATATTGTGTTACCGGGAAACGCCGGACCAAAGTGATGTGCTCACTGACAAAGACGACAACCAAGGAACGCGGGCACGACGAAGCGTTGAGAAAGAGGACGCCGCTGACAGAGCGAATACTGCACGGCTACTGAAGTCTTAGCGTCGAGTTCAGCCCATCACAGTGCCGTTACATTAAGTACATTCCCGTAACATCTTGGTGGAAGTGCGGGGTACCAATGCAGCGTCACCTCCAGGAGCTGCATTGGCTAGTTTACCGTGAAGCGGCCGGCAGAGGACGGCGAGGAACTGCGGCTAGGAAGAGGTGAACGGGAACAGCGGGCTGGCGGGGAAGGAGAGCGACTGGACACAGGAGGAGGCGGAGTGGTATCGGTGCGGGGCGGCTCATAACGAGGCGTGAAACGGCGGTGACCGTAATCGGAGTAGCGGTCAACGTAAGGAAAACGTCGAGGCGGTGATGTCCAGCGGCTGCGGCAGTGGCGAGAGATGTGGCCAATACGTGAGCACGTGAAACAGATCGGCCTGTCGTCAGGGGTGCGCCACTCATCAAGATTGCGGTATCGGTAGCGTGGCGTGTAGGTGTTGCGGGGCGTAGCGGTGGCGACCATGGGAGGGACGGGGCTCGAACTGTGGTGTTCCACGGTTGGGTATAGGGGATGCCCAAGTTGGTAATCTCTTGACGAACAACGGCTTGAATGAGGGATATCGTCGCTAGGTTGCTGTCCGAGGAGGGCGGGTTGGATGCAGCAGGAGCGAGCGCTTCCAGTTCACGACGCACAATGCGGGTCACATTTTCAGTGTTGGAAGGTTGCCTTGACACCGGCGATGCAAAACCTGTACATCGGAGGCCTTATCGTGTGTCCCTTTCTGAGCGCCAAGTCATCCAGCAGGAGGTCGACAAGATGTTGAGCAACGATATCATCGAACCTTCGAACAGCCCCTGGGCACCTCCTGTCGTGCTCGTTAGAAAGACAACAGTTGGCGCTTTTTCGTCGACTATCAACATCTGAACAAGATTGCAAGGAAAGATGTTTACCCGCTGCCGCGAATAGACGATGCCTTGGACTCTTTACACGGAGCCCGCACTTTCCCTCCATCGACCTTCGTAGTGGCTACTGGCAGATCTCTGTCGACGAACAAAACCACGAGAAGACAGCTTTCGTCACACCCGACGGACTTTACCAATTTAAGATTATGCCTTTTGGACTTTGCAACGCCCCTGCTACGTTGGAACGAATGATGGACTCCTTACTCGGCGACTTCAAATGGACGACTTGTCTATGTTACTTGGATGACGTGATTGTCTTCTCGCCCTCGTCCGAAAGCCATCTTCGTCGCCTTTCTTCCATCTTCGCACTTTTCCGCCGTGCCGGACTTCAGCTGAACTCAAAGAAGTACAGTTTTGGTCGCCGCGAACTTAAAGTGCTTGGCCATTTGGTGAGTGCCACCGGCGTTCAACCCGATCCCGACAAAGTTCGCGCTGTCAGTGCTTTTCCATCTCCTCGTTCACCCCGTGATGTCCGCAGCTTTATTGGACTCTGCTCTTATTTTCACCGGTTCGTCCCAAACTTTGCCGCTGTTGCTCGTCCTCTCACCAATCTGCTGAAGAAAGCTTTTCTTTCTCATGGGGACCAGAGCAGGCTAACGCATTCTCCACCCTCATCGCTGTTCTCACCAATCCTCCTGTGCTGGCCCATTTCAACCCGTCTGCCCCGACGGAACTTCGCACCGATGCCAGTGGCCACGGGATTGGTGCCATTCTTGCAAAGCGACAACGCGGCCAACACTGTGTGATTGCCTACGCCAGCCGTCTGCTGTCATCAGCGGAACAGAACTATTCTATAACGGAACGGGAGTGCCTGGCTCTCGTTTGCGCCGTTGGAAAATTCAGACCCTACTTGTTTGGCCGACCCTTCACTGTAATTACCCATCACCACGCCTAATGTTGGCTCTCTTCCCTCAAGGATCCTGCTGGCCGCCTCGGTCGCTGGGCACTGCGCTTGCAGGAGTATACCTTTTCCGTTGTATACAAATCCGTTCGGCTCCACTAGGATGCAGACTGTCTATCCCGTTATCCCAGCCCGTTATACCTAGTGGCACGGGCAGAGGCAAAATATTTTGTTTTTTTGGGAAGCCTCACCATATTATATGTCCCGTTATCCCGTCGATCCCTCTTCCTCTACTGACCATGAGTCGTACCCCGGTGTCTTCTCTATATCGGACTTTTCCCACAAAGCCGACGAACAGCGCTTGGACCCAATCCTCAGTTTTCTTATCGACCGCCTCCGCACACACAACCATGACTCTTCCCTCGCCCTGTTCTTCCTTCATAGGAATACGCTATACCACCGCAACATGCGACCTGATGGCGCTGAGCACTTGCTGGTCGTTCCCACACACCTACGTTCTACCGTTCTCGAACAAATGCACGACGCCCCTACAGCTGGTCATCTTGGAACTCTCACGCACATGCGACCGGGTGCGCCGGCCTTTCTTCTGGCCTGGACTTTACCGCTCTAACCAACGTTATGTAGCCGCTTGCGACCTCTGTCAACGCCGGAAGAAACCCCCTGTGCTACCACCTGGACACCTGCAGCCGATTGCTATCCCGACTGAGCCATTTTCTCGTGTTGGCCTTGACCTCCTAGGGCCCTTCCCCGAGTCCTTGTCAGGAAACAAATGGATCGCTGTGGCCACCGATATGCCAAGCGGTACGTGATCACTCGCGCCATTCCAACCAGCTGCGCCACAGACGTTGCTGCCTTCCTTTTACACGACGTCATACTTCACCATGGTGCTCCCCATCAACTACTTACCGACCGTGGCCGCTGTTTCCTTTCCCGAGTTGTTGAGGAAATATTTCGTTCTTGCTCCGTTCGACACAAGTTCACCACGCTTATCACCCTCAGACGAACGGCCTTACGGAGCGTATTAACCGCACACTCAACGACATGCTAGCAATGTACGTATCCGACAGTCATCGCGACTGGGATATTAGTCTGCCATTTGTCACCTTTGCATGTAACTCTTCGCGTCATGACACTGCTGGGTACTCTCCATTCTATCTTTTCTTCGGAAGGGGCCACTCACTACCCTTCGACACTTTGCTTCCCGCCGCTGGCCCCGTCACAACCTATGCCCGCGATACCATTGCCCGAGCCGCCGCTGCTCACCAGATTGCTTGCCACAATCTCACCATCTCTCAAGAAGCTCAAAAACGCCGCTACGACGCTTACCATCGCGATGTGCACTATCCTCCCGGATCTCTGGTGTTGCTCTGGCTTCCGTGCCGTCGTGTGGGGTTGTGTCAAAAACTTCTGCCCCACTACACAGGTCCTTACCGTGTACTACGCCGAGTGACCGACGTGACCTATGAGATTGCACCGCTCCCCCCAAAGTCACCGACTGCTACACCCACTTCCGAAATCGTACATGTCCCCCGCCTCAAGCCATACTACTCCCCCTCCAAACCGCACGCCTAAAACGCACCCGGACTTGCCTTTTGCCGAGGGGAGTAGTGTTACCGGGAAACGCGGGACCAAAGTGATGTGCTCACTAACAAAAACGACGACCGAGGAACGCGGGCACGCTGACAGAGCGAATACTGCACGGCTACTGAAGTCTTAGCGTCGTGTTCAGCCCATCGCAGTGCCGTTACATTAAGTACATCCCCGTAACAATATATATATATATATATATATATATATATATATATATATATATATATATATATATATATATATATATAAACATATAGGGAGGGGGTAGAAGCTCGAATAGGTCCGGTAAGGCATAAAGTAAGTGACACATGGTGGAAAAAACAACACTTTATTCCGACGTTTCGGCCGGACCCCGGCCGTACCGTCGGAATAGTGTTTTTTCCACCGTGTGTCACCTACTTTAAGTATATATATATATATATATATATATATATATATATATATATATATATATATATAGAGAGAGAGAGAGCGAAGGGTACGCTTCATTTAAAGAAACATTTTATTAGACTCGACGTTTCGACCAGAAGCTGGCCTTCATCAGGAGTGTGAATGCAAGCAATGGGGGTAGGTTTCATATGCAAAGAGTGAAAAGAGAGACAGGTGCGCAGAGTACAATGGCATTGTAGTGATGGGTGGGGTAAAAAGCAGGTGCAGGTGCAGGCGGGGAGTGGAAGAAAGTGCAGGTGGAAAAAAAAAACGGCACATGGGAGGAAGCACAGTAATAGGTATGACCCCAGGCGACAAAAGCAGGAATTGTGTGACCTTCATTGTGTGTATGGTGGGGGAGGCTGACATTCCTTTGGGCCACCTGCAGTAAGCTTGACTTGGCCATTTTGGGTGTGTTTGAGGAAGGAATTTACGGGGTAACTGAACTTTGAAGTGGAGAAAGAATACCAGGGCTCTCATTAATACCAGCATGCAGGGCATTAAATTTAAATATACTTTATATACTTTATATACTTTATATTTAAATTTAATGCCCTGCATGCCGGTATTAATGAGAGCCCTAGTATTCTTTCTCCACTTCAAAGTTCAGTTACCCCGTAAATTCCTTCCTCAAACACACCCAAAATGGCCAAGTCAAGCTTACTGCAGGTGGCCCAAAGGAATGTCAGCCTCCCCCACCATACACACAATGAAGGTCACACAATTCCTGCTTTTGTCGCCTGGGGTCATACCTATCACTGTTCTTCCTCCCATGTGCCGTTTCTTTTTTTTTTCCACCTGCACTTTCTTCCACTCCCCGCCTGCACCTGCTTTTTACCCCACCCATCACTACAATGCCATTGTACTCTGCGCACCTGTCTCTCTTTCCACTCTTTGCATATAAAACCTACCCCCATTGCTTGCATTCACACTCCTGATGAAGGCCAGCTTCTGGTCGAAACGTCGAGTCTAATAAAATGTTTCTTTAAATGAAGCGTACCCTTCGCTCTATAATTTTTTAAGCGGCCAAGTACGTTAAATGTTCTCGCATCCTATATATATATATATATATATATATATATATATATATATATATATATATATATGTTGTAAGATGGGGGTTTATTGAGCAGATCAGCAGGACTCGATCAGCGGCGAGCACAGCGACAGCAAACACCATCAGGTCCAACACGCGCAGCGATCACGATGTCTTCTTCTTCTTCTGCCTCGATATTTGGCACATGCCCACGAAGAGGGATTGGCCGGGGTTCAGTGTGGTCTCCAAATGTCCTACACAAACTGAATTAGTGTATTCAAGTAATTGACAACTAGACAAAAATATAAGATGTAAGACCACAAATGTTATTGAAAAAAATATGAAGCAAAAATTTGGAATTTTGTAAATTTGTAATACAATTAGCAAGGGAATCTGTCCGTAGCAGTGATGTAGTTATGCAAGTACTGAAAATTTGAGGCAACGCAAATCCTTTCGCACTCGCGCCGAAGGAGAGTAGAAGCGGGACCAACAACGTAAATCCCAAGCGTGCAATCGGAGTTTCTAAATGCACCCTCCTTTGATGTGAAAACCTTCGGCAAACGTGAAGGAAGTGATCAATATTTTCAATCTCACCGCCAGCCTCACAAAGGTTTGTGGAGCTGTTCCCGCCTCTACATAAATATTTTTTTAGGCGAGGAATCCTGCATCTCAGGAGAGTCATCGTTACCTCCCACTGCCGTGATTTACATGAACGAACTTTCCATGAGTATATGAGATGCTGGTATTCGGCTGTAGACAGCAAGGGATCATTTCATGAAGCGGCTAGATATTGATATCGCCGGAAACGGGACATTCCAAAAATGGTGATATTAGGGATGGTACATGAAACAGATGCATCAAGAGCTGATTTAGCCATGAAATCTGCCGCTTCGTTCTGGAAAATACCGCTGTGACTGGGAACTCAGGTGAAGCGCATTTCCTTCACCCACCCCGATATGAAATACTTTAGTGAGCGGCTCAACAGAGCATCCCGTTCTGACGCCAGTGACAACAAAACAGAAAGAGAGTCTGATAGAAAATATATTTTTGATTGACTGCAGGGAACTTTAGTAGTGCTAGCCCAATTGTCATAAACGCTGGTAGAAATATCGGTGTGTAATCCGGGACACGCACCGAAAAATTCCAGGAAAGAGACTCTGAAAAAATTCAAATCGCTGCTTTGTGCGCAATCACAGACGCATCAGTGGCAAAACAGTGTGATCAGGGAACTTTTCAAGGTGTTCATATAGGAGACTGGATATTAGACTTTAGGGTAAGAGCTTCACATTAGATGGAAATATGGAATCATAATTTATATCCACAAAGGACGAAGAGCAACCAATAGGACATATAGAAGCAAGGTCCACACTAATGTTTGCTAAAATGCTCTGCGTATAAACAACCTGGGGCATGCAGACCCTTGGCCACTGGTGAGTGAGAAAGAGGGCGGGGTTTGACACAAAACTAGGTATAGCCACAAAGGGAGTAGCCTCAAATGATCGCAAGAATGATCTGACAATTAGAAGGCGGAAACGGGAGTTAAAGTCCGGAATGCGGGCCTCCAAGTACAGAACAGTGGTATAGACTGACTGTGGAAGCCCTAGGCAAAGGCGCAGCGCCCGTATTTCTAAAAGCAGCAAAGGATGCAGCTTATATTTTGGACACCCAGAAAAAAGAATGCAGCCAAATTCCGGAATCGGTCTCACATAGGCTTTGTACAAAAGTAGAAGAGTATCTCGACGCATAACAAATTTCCTATTACTTGTCCGTATGAGCCTACCAAGGGCACGCTGACCTTTCCGAACATTAGACTTGATGTGAAGCCTCCAATCCATACTAGCATCATACGTAATGCCTAAATACCGCACAGATTCCACTTGAGGTATGACATCTGAGAGGTAGCTTAACGAAACATATAATGAGATGGTTTTAAAAACTAGTACACTACTTTTGGACACATTTAAAACCAATTTAAGTTTGTCCAAACAGACCTCAAGTGCCTTTAGGTAAGCCTGTAGTGAGCGATATAGGTCATGAATATCTTTTTCAGAGGCGAATAATGCTATGTCATCTGCATATACATATACAGTGACATCAGGATGAACCGGAATATCGCACAATAATATAATAAAAAGGAGTGGGGAGAGCACAGAGCCCTGAGGCACCCCTCTTGTCTATGCATGGGTGTCTGAGATTAATGAGTCATCAGTGCAAAAGAATACTCATCCTTTCAAACATTCCCTGATCCACGCATAAATGTAGAACGGAAGACGTAATAATGGCAACTTGTTTATTAGAATGGAATGTTCAATGCTTTCATAGGCCTTAGCAATATCGAGCGTCACTAACGCTGACACCTCCTTGTTGCACATTGCTAGGCAAATACTGCTTTCTAAATCTGCATGTGAAAACCATATTGAGTGTCCATTGCGGCACCCAGTCTGGGAAGACCTCGAAGCATTAACCTCTGAGATATGCTTTGAGAAGCAGCCATGCACAATTCTTTCTATTAATTTTACTAGATTCGAAGTCAAAGCTATCGGCCGAAAATTTTCAACATGAAATCCTTTACCAGGGTATTTCAAGAGCAATATAATTTTCGCCACTTTCCAGACGTGCGGCAGCCATGCAGCCTCTAATGATTCATTAACTAGATCCAGAAGATCCTGAGTGATTTCATTTGCTAAAATTTTGAGCATACCTACCGTAACCCCGTCCCAACCTGGAGCTGAGTTTTGCATGGAAGAAATCACAGATATAAGTTCTGACCTTTCAACCTCAACATAGTCTGAGAAGGAAATGGGAGCGTGCAAGGGAACTCTGCACTGCTCCTGGAAATGTAATGGTAGCCCTTGTGCAATTTGTTCCAACTCATCCTTTGCCTCCTGTGGAGACAACACTACAGAACTTAATGGCTAAAAAAGGTGCGAGTTTCTATTAGGTTCCATGAAACGATACAAAGCCTTCCTGTGCTTAGGGTTTGAGAAATAAGTATTTATATTTTCGCTGTACTCGTCCGATACCTGCGCTATGGCTCTTTTAAGTGACGCCGAACAAAATTTGTAGTTTATCCAGTTTACTGGGCTCTGGTTATAAGAAAGGCTTTTCCATGCTGCTTTCGTACGGCGGAAGGCTTTCTCACACACGTCATTCCACCATGGGGATGGCGACTTATTGTTTACTGTAGACCGCACAGTAAACTTGGAATCTACAGTAGCATTCGCAATTGAGGAAAATACCTTTTGTGCTTTGTCGGTCATACATGAACAAAGGTTTGCTTTGAGGGAGGAGCATAGCGAAGCTGCATATTTGGCATTGTTTACTAGTTTACGGTCAAAAGTGCTATCTCGTGTTGTGCTCATCATGATGATAAATGTTATTGGAAAGTGGTCACTAGATGTACCACTGTCTACTGTTGACCATTCTCCTATACCTATCCCCCCTGCTGCCAGGGATAAATCGATGATAAATAGCGAATTTCCGCGCATAAAGTTTATAGCCCGAGACTTGCAGCAGCGCACAGCATTTGCCGACATCCACGTCCATAACAGCTGTCCACATGTGTCGGAGTAGTTATCCCAAAGAGTATGGTGCGAGTTAAAACCTCCTGCAATAACGACCTTATTAGAATTTGTAAGTAATGTGTCAAAATAGTCTGTGCTACGTACACCTGTGGGGCAGTAGACGTTAGCGACTGTGACAGGGCCACAATGCGGCAATGTGATATCTACAGCCAAAATCTCACACTCTGGATTCATTATTGTTCTGTTTATTTTTGCCCGGTGACATAATTTTGACGATATCAAAGTTTATAAGCCCCCGCCCCTACCATTTACACGATCGGCGCGAAAAACATGAAATTTCTTTAAGGTAAATGACTTTGCGGGGGAGAGCCAAGTTTCTTGCAAAAGCTCTACGTCTGGCTTATGTATTGAAAGGAAATGTAAATCTGGAAGTGAAGATACAATAGAGCGACAATTCCACTGCAGAACGTGTACACCTACCATGATTACTTACCTAAAATTTAGGCCGCAACAGCCGCTTTTGACACATCGGTTTGCTGTAAAATTTGGAAGGCCCTTTTTTAGTTTTGGTCTGGAAAATGGAGGACTTAGAGGGTGAGCTAGAAGCACGGCGCTTCTGAGTAGGGCATGCCATTTCAACATCATCAGAGGAAATACCTTTGCAAGAAATTCTTACAGGGACACTATCGATAGTGTGCACTTGAGCTAGCACTAGAGGAGAAGCTGCATTTGAACTTTCAGCACAGGTTTGAGATGCAATAGATGCTGGAGTCAGCACAGGTTGAGGTGGGCAAGATGACTGGCTACCAACAATACCAGACAAAGCTTCAGTAAAGCTGGTAAGCATACGGTCAACTACGACAGAAAGGGCTTTTTCAACCGTTTTTACAATTGCGGTAGACAACGTGGCCTCAAAGTCTGGAGTAGAAGGGGGCACACAGTTGACAAAAGTGTGCCTTTTCCGATGTAGAAGGGCATAAGCATCTGCTCGAGAGCAACGATTCTCTTGAATTATTTCTAGTAACGCCTGCTCCTGAGAACATTTCTCACAACTGGCGTCATTAGCCGAGTGCTCGTTACTACATAGACGACAGCTAGGTTTTGCAGCACTACAGCTATTAGAAGAGTGTCCTTCCCCACACACCCTGCATCTTGTCGCAAACTTACACGCTGTTCCACTGTGTCCAAATCGCCAAAAGTTGGTACATTGAAGGGGGCGAGGACGTAGCGGGTCAATGCGATAAATAATTGGCCAAATTTTTACCTCAGATGGACACATGAGACCGGCAAAAGTTGTTATAACTGACTCTGTAGCAACATGCACCCCGGCCACCATGCGAAAGCAGCGATACACTGAAAGAACACGAGCTCCTGCGTCCTGAAATTCCGCCAACATTTCTTGAGCAGTAGATGCAGGATCCACTCCACACACAATACCCTTAGTGCAAGCCAGCTGTTCAGAAATAAAGGCTTTGAGAGTCCAGGAGAATTTAAAGGTATCCACAACCACACAAGAGCGCCAGGCGAGACGTCCTGTGTCGAGTGTTGGTTGACATGTTTGGATCTATGGCGGTACTGGGTGTTAGCCGTGAATGCGGGGGCAATTTGCCGACAGTCTTCCGTATGCTGGGCTGCATGAAAGGCAGAAGTATACTCTGATATGTCTGGCTGATATGGGAGTATGGTGTCGATTGTAGCAGAGGGGTGACGGCCGTAGAGAAGAAAAAAAAGGAGAGAAGCTAGTAGTAGACTGCGTTGCGGTATTGTAAGCGTAAGTGACATGCGGAAAGACGAAGCCCTAATTTGAGTGATCGGAGGAGACGTACATAGTGAGCACGTCGCCAAGGGTATGATTGAAACGCTCAGTGAGGCCATTAGTCCGCGGATGATAGGCGGAGGTGGTGCTATGAATAATGTTGCTTTTATTGAGCAAGGCTTTCACAACGTCACTCAAGAAAACGCGTCCTCTGTCGCTGAGCAGCTCTCGAGGTACGCCGTGACGAAGAACAAATCGCTGCAAAATGAACGAAGCTACATCTGACGCTGTGGCAGATGGAAGTGCGGCGGTTCCTGCATAACTCGTGATATGATCAACGGTTACGGCTTCCCTACACTGCGGCCGGCCCAGCGGTTGCCGGACGCAGTGTAGGGAAGCGGCCCGCACAGATCAATGCCAACGCGGTCGAAAGGGCATGGTGGACTGGGTAACAGCAGCAACTCACCAGCGGAACGTTGAGGAGATGGCTCGCGATGTTGACAGGTGAGGCATGAGCGAACATACTTGAGTACGAAGGTGTACATGCCCCGCCAGTAGTAACGCAGCCGGAGACGATTGTATGTCTTGAAGACGCCCACATGACCAGATTGTGGGTCAGCGTGGAAACAGTCACAGATTTGCGAACATAGCTGCCGGGGAATAACTAGCAACCACTTGCGGCCATCTGCGCAGTAGTTGCGGTGGTAAAGGAGGTTATCACGAATGGCGACGTGGGAAGCATGGCGGCGGAGAGCACGCGATGGAGAAGCAGCTGTAGGAGTGGAGATAAAATCGAGGAGAGAATTCATCCAAGGATCTTGCCGCTGCACTGACGGCATGTCATTGATGTGAAGCGATGGCGGGGAATTGTTGGAAGAGGAAAGCCTCGCTACCTCAGCTGTAAGGGGGCAGCGGAAAAGTGCATCGGCTTCGTGATGCTTGCGGCCGGAGCGGTAAACAACGCGGACATCATATTCCTGAAGGCGAAGAGCCCATCTTGCCAGTCTGCCGGACGGGTATTTCAGTGAGGAAAGCCAGCAAAGCGCATGGTGGTCCGTCACTACGTCAAAAGGGCGGCCATAGAGTTAAGGTCGGAATTTAGCCAGAGCCCAAATAATCGAAGCCCTCTTTTTCCGTGACAGAGTAATTGGATTGAGCCTTTGTGAGTGTTCGGCTAGCAGAGGCGACCACGTATTCAGTATAACCTGATTCAGTATAACAGCGCCGAGACCAATACCACTGGCGTCCGTGTGGACCTCAGTAGGCGCTGTGGGATCGAAGTGACGTAGGACAGGCGGTGCCGTGAGTATCCGGCGTAAAGTAATGAAGGCATCGTCGCACGTTGGCGACCACGACGAAAGGTCGGGACTGCCGGACAGAAGGTCTGTGAAGGGAGCTGCAATTGAAGCAAAATTTCGAATAAAGCGGCAAAAGTAAGAGCGCAGCCCAAGGAAGCTACGTAGATCTTTGATGAAAGTCGGTTTAGGAAAGGCTGCTACGGCACGACGTTCGGCAGGATCTGGAGATACACCTTCTTTGGAGACAACATGGCCAAGAATGGTGAGCTGGCGGGCGGCAAAACGACATTTTTTTTTCAAATTCAGGGGCAGTCCGGCATCAGATAGGCAGGTCAAAACGTGCTTCAAACGGTAGAGGTGTATGTCAAAGTAAGGAGAAAAGGCGACAATGTCGTCGAGGTAGCAGACGCACGTCTTCCACTTTAGGCCAGGCAAAATGGCGTCCATCATCCGCTCAAATGTTACCGGAGCATTAAATGCCAAACGGCATAACTGTAAATTCGTACAAGCCGTTGGGAGTTACAAAGGCAGGTATGGGGCGATCAGCCACTTTCAGGGGAACGTGCCAGCGCCCGGAACATAAATATAGGGAAAAAAGAGCTCGGCGCCTTGCAAACAATTGAGAGCGTCGTCGATGCGTGGGATAGGGTAGACGTCCTTTCGCGTAATCGTATTCAGGCGGCGATAATCGACACAGAAGCGGATAGAACCATCTTTCTTTTTTACGAGGACAACAGGTGACGTCCAAGGGCTGCTTGAGGGCTGAATCATGCCATTCTGAATCATTAGGTCGACTTTCTCTTCAATCGCCTGGCTTTCGGTTGCAGACCCACGATAGGGGCGCTGTCGCAGTGGTGCGTGGGTGCCGATGTCGATGCGATGAGTGTCTGTAGACGTTTGACCCAAAGAACTTTGATGAGAGTCGAAGGAGGAACGAAATTGATGTTGTAGGTTCAAAAGCTGAGTGCGCTGCGCTGGAGGACGATCGGCGACGATGGAACGGAGGAAGAAGTCTGTAGAGGGGGGAGCGGGCGCAGGTGAAATGGGGCAGAGCGCAGCCACCGCAGAGTGCGACGCGAGGCAGGTTGTTCAGAGATCAGAAGAGATGCGATTGGCTGGATACTGCCGAGGCATTCACCATGACGCAAAGCAGTAAGGGAGTTAAACGGGTTAGAGAGCCATAACATGGAAATGCCAGCGGAAATAGCTAGCACAGCGTAGGGCAATGAAAGGCACTTGCGGCGCAGGAAAGTATGGGCTGGTGTGAAGAGAACGGTCTCATCGCTAACAGAGGCACAAGCGACACGAACAAGCACAGAAGAGCAGTGAGAAAGGTCGATATCTTCGGCGACGAAGGCTTTAGCACAGGAATTTTGAGGATCAGCGTCTGGTAAGGCATCGGGCAAAGTCGGAAATCCCACTTCAGCTCGAGCACAATTGATAATAGCAGCGTAACGCGACAGAAAATCACAGCCTAAAATCATAGCGTGTGAGCAACTTGGCAGCACGACGAACTCAATCGTATAAAGGCAATTCCGGATAACTACTCGTGCGGTGCACGCTGCTAAAAGCTTGATATGCTGAGCGCTGGCCGTTCGCAACAAAAGTCCCACAATTGGCGTCTTCACTTTCTCTAAAGTGCTACATAGTTTTGCGTCTATAACCGAAATTCCAGCACCTAGTGTCAGTTTGAGCCATGACAGCAACACCCTCGACGAAAACCTCAATTAGGTTTGCCGGCCACAGATGAGGACTTGGGAAGTTCGGCGGGGTCGCAGTTCTCGCCTCAGGAACTGCGGCCTCTAGGTTTCCTCAGTGAAGCGTTCTGTCGACGTCGCATCGGAGAGATAGAGCGACGTCGCGGCGACGGTGAACGGTGGTCGGACATGGCTGAGCGGTCTGGGGAGAAATGACGGCTGGCTGGAGGCTCAGCTGATCAGCTGCATCTGTCAGGACAGCAAGCGACTCAGAGTGCATGGTGTTCGCGCGAATTATGGCCCTTCGTTTGCGCAGTTGATAATCTTGACGCAGTGTGACGACCTCTGCGACAGTGCGGATATCTCGAGCAGTCAGCATCTGGAAGGCGCCGTCATCAATGTCTTGCAGAATGTGCTTAATCTTGTCGGCCTCTGACATCTGTGCGTTCCCGCGATGCACAAGTCGACAACGTCCTCGATATAACTCGTGACATTTTCGCCAACCTACTGAGACCACGCACGCTAGTGCTGTTCAGTGCAGAGTTTCCTCTCAGCCGGACGGCCAAAAAATTCAGAGAAGCTGGCTTTGAACACGGACCATGATGGAATGTCCGCTTCATTGTTCCGAAACCATAGATTTGTAACGCCGGTAAGATATAACATCATGTTGCTTAACTTCGTTTCCGCGTCCCATTGTTTGTAAGCGCTCACTCGCTCATAGGATGTGAACCAGTCCTCGACGTCTTGGTCGTCAGTGCCGCTGAAGATGGCGGGGTCTCCCAGGCGGAGGGAGCCGGGACAGATGATGGCCGAGCCAACTTGCACGGCTTGGTAGTTAACGTCCTCAGGCATCGCAGAAGGTGGTAATTTGCGACTGCAGAGTTCCAGGGCGAGAGGTACGGGGATCGACACCTCGCACCTCCATCAAATGTACGATGGGGGTGTATTGAGCAGATCAGCAGGACTCGATCAGCAGGACTGGGCACAGCAACAGCGAACACCGTCAGGTCTAACGCGCGCAGCGATCACGATGTCACTGCCTGGAACGTTCCTCGTGTACTTCTTCCTCTTATATATATATATATATATATATATATATATATATATATATATATATATATATATATATATATAAATTTCAGGTCGCTGCGGCTGCGAACCTAGCAACAGCTTCCATATTTATCGCCACTGCACCTTTATAACTCAAGAAGCATATTGTAGCTGCCCGACGCGACAGTAGGGTGGTTTTGGGGCTGGACTAGTGTGCCTAAGAATGCGGGATTGAATCCCAGCGGTGCCGGCCTCTTTTCTATGCAGGTTAAGCGAAAGGGGCAACGTTTGCTGTGAGATGTCAGTGTACATTAAACAAACTTCAGATGGTTAAAATTTCCGGCGCCCTCCACTGCGGCTTCTCTAACAGCCTCAGTCTCTTTGGCACGTTAATCTCTACAAAGCAAACCAAACCGACATTGTAGCCAGGGGATGGGGCTGGTACAGATGGGTAACCGCCGCTTGCGGCGGGGGCTAGCCTGGTACCGAATTTTTATCTGTTCTAGGCCGTCATTGCAAACGCCGCCGCTGGTGGTGGACGGCGGCTGTTGTTGCGGCGCGCGTGTTTCTTTCCCTCTTTCTTTTCTTTCTTATCTATATTCTCTTCTATCTGCACGAGGCAGCGGAGGTGGCTCAGCTACAGAGCCAGTAGCAGGCCCGTGCATTTTCTTTTCCTTCTTCCTACAGCCACAACAACAACAACATTGTAGCCAGGGTCGCAGATGTCGAAGGCGCTCAACTATAGTTCAAGTAGCGAGTTTATACTTTCTTTGACATCATCCGTCCTTCTTTACTTAAGCTCGTAAACTGTTTCCTCGAGAGCGGCACTAAGCCACCCTCGTTCAGTGTCGGCCGTATCGTTTTAATGCCGAATGAGGGCATGATGCCGTCGAGTCCCTCATTGTGGCGACCGATTACCCTCCTTAATACCGACTACAAACTCGTAGCCACATTGCTAGTTCATCATCATCATCATCATCAGCCTGACTATACGCACTGCCGGGCGAAGACTTCTCCCATATTTCTCCACTTAACCCGGTTCTGTGCTAGCTGCATTCACTTGACCCCTGCGAACTTCTTAATCTAATCCGCCCACCTAACTTTCTGCCGCCCCCTGCTATGCTTTCATTCCCTTGGAATTAAGTTTGTTACCCTAAGCGACCATCGGTTATCCTCTCTTCGCGCTATATGTCCTGCCCATGTCCATTTCTTCTTTTTAATTTCCACTAGAATGTCTGTAGGTAACTTGAGTTATTTCTCTGACCCATTCTGCCCGCTTCCTATCTCTTAATGTTACCCCTACCATTTTTCGTTTCATAGCCCCCTGGGGTGTCCTCAACCTAAGTAGACCTCTCTTGGTTATCCTCTACGTTTCAGCGCCATAGGTGAGTACAGGTAAGATGCAACTGTTATATACGTTCCTCTTTAGCGATACCTGCAAGCTGCTAGTCATAATCTGCGAGTGCTTGCCAAATGCGCTCCATCCCAATCTTATTCTTCTTGTTATTTCCTTTTCATTGTCCGGATCTGCGGTTACTATCTGTCCTAAGTAGACATATTCGCCTACTACTTCCAGTACTTCGCTACCTAATGTAAACTGCTGTTCCTACCTGAGGCTGTTGAACATTACCTTAGTATTCTGCATATTGATTTTCAAGCCTACCTCTCCACTTTTCCTGTCTAGGTCATCAATCATTATTTGCAGTTCATCCCCCGAGTTGCTTAGCAAGGCAATGTCATTAGCAAATCGCAGATTACTGAGGTATTCTGCACCTACCCTTATTCCTAACTGCTCCCATTCCAAGTCTCTGAATACTTCCTCTGAGCAAGCTGTGAATAGTACTGGGGAGGTTGGGTCTCCTTGCCTGACACCTTTCTTTACGGGAATTTTGTTACTTTCTTTATGCAGAACTATGGTTTCTGTGCAGCCACTATATATATCTTCCAGCACTTTCACGTACGGCTCGTCTACACCCTAGTTGCTAGTTCAGGTTGCGAATCTACCTTCAGGACTTGGTTAGCTCATACTAGTCCTGATCGGTACCTGGACGATCGGTGTTCGCTTCGCTGACACTGACGAGAGACGTCTTCGAATACACCCATGCCAAACGGATTACTGGACCTTTTGTTTCCTTGGACCAGGCAAAGGCCTTCGTGTGCGTAGAACATGTTTACTTGTTCGCTGTGCTCCGCTCATTTGGTTTTCCCGACGAATTCGTTCAGCTCCTACGCGGCCTTTACACAGATCTTAGCAGTGAACTAGTACTGAATGGCCAAATTGCCGGCAGCTTTCCTATTACGCGGGGAGTGCGTCAGGGGTGCCCGCTCTCGCCGGTACTCATCATTCTTTCGCTCGACCCCCTGCTGCGTAGGGTCGCCGCGGACAGGCGTATTCGAGGTTTTCCATCAGTAGGACAGGAGACTGTCGTATCTGCAAATGCGGACGACATTTCACTCCTCGTGCATGACAATGACAGCTTCATTGTTTTTTTAACATATTTTCAGAATACGCAGCTGTATCAGGTGTGCAGCTCAACCCGAAGAAAAGTAACGCTCTCCGTTTCGGTCAGTTCAGGGGCCCTTTAGCCGCCTCCGTACCGTTTGTGGACGCAGTGCGTGTACTTGGCGTGCTCTTTGAGCCAAGCGGAGTCCCCCCCCCCCGGTCATGGGACGTAGTTCTCTCGCGAGCCACGCACGCCTTTTCTGACGCAGCGTGTTTCAACCTCGCGCTCGGTGCTTAAGTTAGTATCGTCAAGACACGAGCGTGCGCTTTCACTTTTTATGTGGCTCGTATCGTGACAATCCCGCGCCGGGTGGTGAACAGACTCGCGTCTTTTATAGGAAATTTTGTTTGAAATGGCAGGACAGCGCTAGTCGCCCGTCACATCCTACATCTTCCAAGGAGCAGGGGAGGCCTTGGCCTTCCGTGCATCCCGACAGTGGCTCGAGTACTCGCGTTAAGACTGGTAGAGAGGCTATTAGCTGACGAGTCTTACCCTGGTCGCTCGCTCATCCTGTACTGGATGAGCACGGCGCGTCGTGTGCTTACACCCGAACAATACCTCGGTCCACAAGCGGACAGACCTCTGCCTTTTTACCGCGAGGTTGCCGAGATAAAGTAGACTCTCGATGCAGACCTGTCAGATGTTTATGTTGGCGACCTACCAGTCATACGCATCAGCGAATTAGTAGTCGTTCGCAGGATTTCAGTTGATGAGCAACGAGAGTCCGATGTACGAAATAGCGAGCGGGGCCAGCTTGTCGGCTGCAAATGAAGTGCGAGATTTTGACTGGCTTAGGCACTGGGGCGTTCTCCCCACGAGACAGTGCCTCACCAGATGGGGTGCTATACCCAATGACGAGTGTGCCAACTGCGGTGCTGCCGAGAGCCTCGCGCATGTTTTTTTTTCGAATGTGTAGTTGCGAGAACAATGAGGCGGCTCGCATATAGGATGTTTAACGTCCGCAAGAATTCTGGCGTCAGGCGCCGGTGCACCCCTTTTGAACCAATTGTGTTCAGTTTGGTTCTGTTCGTGTTGTGGCGTCACAGGTGCCTCACTGAGGAGCGTCGCACTTCCGCCCGAGCAATGTATTCAGCCTTGCAGAGGCTGCGCCTCGTCGTCTGGAAGTATCTGTCTGGACAGTTAGAAACTGACGGAGAGACGCGGTTTCTGCGGCGCTGGTACACGCGCTTCTATATTGTACGAGGCAGCAGACTTGAGATGCCTGTCGTCCTTTATTAGAACCCCCCTTGTTTATACAGTTTTCCCCCCTCTGGGGAATCATGCTATATTTAGTTTATTATGCATATGTAACCTATAGTGTTTTGTATAGTGCTTTGTTTTGTGAGTAATGTGTGTTTTTTATGTATGTATGCCCCCACTAAATTCTCTTTATGTCATCTGTTCCCATTAACCACAGAATTGGCCTTGGTCTCTTCTGTCTACCACAGGTAGTCGGATTACCGCTACGAGCTCATTTGGCGAATTTGTACCCCTAGATCCCCCATGAATCTATAATAGGCTGCTGCCGTATACAGGCGGCCTAAGATCTATCGCCTGATATGCAAACAGAAAATGCAGTGATATTCCTAGCAAGATGCGATGAGGTAATGTTGCTGCTTGGTTCCTTACACGGTATTTAAGCATTGATTAGAATCCAATGAAACACTTTTATTTTGCGCAGCTAGTTTCAACATTTTATATCGCGTGGGAGGTTTAAAAAAGCCTGGAAAATGTGAAAGCTTTCTAATCAATGCTGTGAGTATTATCGATATGCTTTCATGCCAAACATTGTACACATGTTGGAAAACCCGCGTAATTTTGTTGTTGCTTTTTATTACGGTTTATTTTCCTATATCATTATCATTCAGCGCTGGCGCTTGCCAACCAATTTATGGACAGTAAGGCCCTCAGGTACAGAGCATCTGGCATTATCTCGATTATCCAAAACAAGTATGTCTGTAAGAATGCCAAAAAAAATAGAAACAAATATGCGCACACCCTTTTTAAGCAAAGCACGCCCTGAGTTTTGTGCGCCACTCTACCTGCTCGATGGAGACATTCTTCTCCAACAGCATTAGAAAATCGTGGTGCAGTTTTAGGCCAAGTTTGCCAGGATCAGGGGGTCCACCATCTTTGGCCACAACGTGACCTGGAAATGTGAGTGCACGGACAGCAAATGTGCAGTTCTTTAAATTCAGCTGCAGGCAGGCGAGTTCGTCGCTCGCCTCTGAAGGGAGCGGACGCACGCTCCGTTGCCTCCCGACTAGGCGCGCTTCCTCTCGCGTCAGTTGCCTTTCAGCTTGTGGGCGATTCCTCTGCCCGAGGGATGCGCACGACAAACACACAGTGGGCCCTATGATAAACACCTTTAATCTCACAGGGATTGGGGATCGTCGAAGTCGGTGTCGTCTTCCGGGTGGCTGCGGGTCGTTGAGAGCGCCGGAACGAAGAGCCAGGGACCAAGGAGCCAGAGACCAAGAGAGGGCGAGACGGCGGCGCGTGCCTTCTTTTATAGCCCCCTCGCGCGGGACCGGTTATCCCCGCGCGAGCGGGGAGAGGGAAACAGGCACGCGCGCAGGGAGCATTGGGAAGTGGCGCGGCCTTTGAATGCGCGGCGCGCCACGAGCCCTACATCTCCCCCCCCCCCTCAGCGTCCGACCCGGGCTCCGCCAACAGCCGGGCCATGTCCATGTCCGAGCCCGGGTCGGCGTAAAATATGAAGCCTTGTCGCCAGGCTCTGGCGGGGTGCCATGCCATCTCAGCTGGTCCGTGGGACGGGAGAAGCAGCAGGCATGGCGGGACTGTTCCGGCTGGTCCCTCTCCGGCAGCGGCCACATCCTCGGGGTCACAGCGCAGCTGGGCTCGGCCACGGATACGCCTGGCAGCGGCCCTGAGCTGCTGCTCTACATTGTTGACCCCTTTCCACATGGCGCCGTGCTGGATGCACATTGCAGCAGGCGTTTCCGCCCCAGGCACACCTGGCTTCCTGAGGACCGTACTCCAGGCCTGGGCAGCGGGCTCCAACCCAGACTTGTTGAAGACGGCCAGCATGGCCGCGCTGGTCACAATAATGGGCCACAAACCACTACAAACTAGGGGGGTACCCCCTGTTTAAGTGGCCCCTCCTTGAACCAAGCGCTGGGTGCGGTTTCCTGCCCCAGCGACGGTGGTTCATTTGGCTGCTGCAAAATCTTATCAGAATGCATTCTGAAAGAAGCAAAGACGTTAGACAAAGTAGTGCACTACCTTGGCCTTAGGTTATAGCGTCGGTTGCGAACCGGGTTGCTACCTGTACGCCTTACTTTTGGGGAGATCGTTGCATCGCTTTGAGCTTCCCCCGCTTCGCAGTTATCGTCCTTGCGAAGGTGGTAAGCTTTCAAGTCTGCGACCGCTCGCCAACAACCGCAACTGGTAGGTGAGTGGCGTAGTGCGTGCCGTAACTTCGAACGGTCCAACCCACTTGTGCGCTAGCGACGCGGCGAAACCACGCGCTGCGTTACTAAGCGGGTGCGTTCTTTTCAGTACCAAGTCGCCCGTGTTGAAAACGACGTGACGACGACCTTTGTTGTACTGATCCGCTTGCTCCATGCGCGCGACATCGAGGTTTTCACGAGCCGCGCGCTGCGCTGCCTCAAGGCGCTCGCGGAGCTTTGCCGCGTACTGTGTAAGCGGAGGGGGCGCGGGCCCCGCCACGTCAAGTAGGGCGTTCTCTAGCGGAAAAGCGATCTCTTTCCCAAAATTCAAGTAAGCAGGTGTCATACCCACCGACCTGTTCACGGTTGTTCTAGTGGCGAAAGCCAGTTCGGACAACCGTGCGTCCCAATCTCTGTGCTGCTCGGTCGTCGCAACCAGCATACTCTTAACATTCCGATTCACTCTCTCGGTTATGTTGCTCTGAGCGTGGTAGGGACTCGTTTTCCTGTGGCGGATTTGAAGCGCCCGACAGGAATCAACAAAGACTTTGCTTGTGAAATACGAAGCATTGTCTGTAATGAGGTCGGAAGGGAAACCGAAACGAGTGAATGTCTCCAACAGTTTCTCCCAAATCCGTTCTGACACAAGCTTCCTAAGGGGGAAAACTTCAACCCATTTGGAATAGTGGTCCGTTATTACCAGGATATATTGGTGTCCGCGCGCGGAGCGAGGGAGGGGTCCCATGATATCGCACGCGACCACTTGCCACGGATAGTTGCTAACTACCGGCTTCATCATGCCAGCGGTTTTCTCCGCCCGAGGCTTGGCTACCTGGCAAACAGGACATGTACGGGCGTAACCCAGCACATCCTTTCTCATACCTGGCCAGGTCGCGACACGGCATAACTTGTCGTAAGTCTTACTGCCGCTGCCATGGCCTACCAGCGCTGAGTCATGGAAGTACTGGAGGAATCGTTTCCGCAACTTCCTCGGGACCACGACTCGGAAGGGGGATGCAATCGCCTCTTCCTCGTCAAGTTGGGGGATGTAGCGGAGCAGTAAGCCATCATCACCCAGCAGATACGCGTCGTACTTGCCCTCAGCGTTCCCGGTGCAAGCTGCACTACTTGCAAGCTCTGTCAGCACCCGCTGGCATAGACCGTCTGCTTTCTGGGCCTCAATTAGCTCTTCCCTACTGACCGCTACTCCCCAAGACAGATTTCTCTCTGCCTCGCTTCTTGGCAGGCGAGTAGTCGCCACCACCAGCTGCTGCGCCTTCTCTCTCTCGCAGCACAGCGCGGCAACTCTGTCCGCCTCCTTTCTCTCTTTAACTACGCAGGGCGCGACACTCGTGTCCGCCCTCTCCTCCTCTCCACTAGCGGCGACGCCGCTTTCAGCAATGCTGGTTTGCGCCTCTTCTGCGCTTCTGCCAGCCTTCAACGGTGCGCGCGATAAAGCATCGGCCACCTTATTCATGCTGCCCCGGGCGGTACTCAATGGCGTACGCGTAACGTTGCAACGTCAGCGCCCATCTAGCGAGTCTGCCTGCGAGGTTTTTCAGCCTCTTTAACCACGAAAGTGCCTGGTGATCTGCCTGCACGGTGAAAACCGCTCCATCTAGGTGCATGTCGAACTTTGACAATGCGAACATTATCGCCAGGCATTCCTTTTCGGTCACGGAGTAATTCAGCTCCGCCGATGTGAGCGTGCGGCTAGCGAACGCGATAGGGCGCAGTTTGCCCTCGTGTTCCTGCAACAAAACAGCTCCTACACCGGCATCACTAGCATCTGTCTGCAAGACAAACGGCTTGTTCAGGTCGGGGAGGCGCAAACTAGCGGTGTTCGCTATCGCGCGAGCCAAGGCAACAAAAGCGTCGTTCTGTTCCTTGCCCCAGACCCACTTCGAGCCTTTCCGCAACAGCTGGTTCAATGGCCTAGCGAGCTCTGAAAAAATAGGGATGAATTGTCTGTAGAAGGCAACCATTCCCAAAAACCTCTGCAAGCTTTTCACGTCCGTCGGGCAGGGATAGTTCAGAATTGCCTGCAGTTTGTCATCGTTCGGTCTCAAAGTGCCATCATCAACCACAAATCCCAAGAGGCTCACTCTCTTCTATGCCAACTGCACTTTCATTGGGTTGATCGTTATACCCGCACGTCTCATTCTTTCAAGAACGGAATTCAAGTGAATGAGATGCTCTTCGAACGACTGTGAGAATATCACGACGTCGTCGAGGTACGCCATCGCGTAGTTGAACCGTGCATCGCCCAGCACGATGTCCATCAATCGCATGAACGTGCACGGTGCATTAGACAAGCCAAACGGGAGTCGAGTAAATTCGAAGAGCCCGCGGTGACAGGTGAATGCGGTTTTCTGAATGTCACCTTCCGCCACCTCAATCTGCAGGTACCTTCTGCTTGCATCCAGGACTGTGAAGAACCTTGCGTTCCCTAACGCGTACATCACAGCCTCGATCGACTGGAAAGGGTACGCAACCGTAGGCGTCAGTGAGTTGAGCTTTCGATAATCAACACACAGCCTGACCGAACCATCTTTCTTTGGCGCTAGAACCACTGGGGACGCCCAGGGACTTTGTGAGCGTCTCACCGCGCCGGTATCTATCATCTCGTCAAGGGCGCTGTCGAGAAGCTGTCTCTTATGCGCGCTTAACGGCCGCGGGTTACATCTGAAAGGGCGCGCATCACCCGTTTCGATCTCGTGCTGAAGCAAGTCGGTCCTGCCTGGTTTCTCTGTGAAACAATCCGAAAACGGGAGTAAAGTTTCTACGAGCCTTCGGCGCTGACTACCGGTTCCCGAGAAGGACGCGATAATTGCTTCTAATGGGCTACCATTCAGTGTCGCGGGGGAGCCCTCTGCCACAAAAGCGTGAACGCTCGCTCGCTCAGCGACGCATTCCTGTTTGGGTTCGCTAACAAAGGGAATGAGGGGGGTGAAGGGGCTGTAGCGATAGCCGTTCAACCCCATGTCAAGCACAATGCCTTCGCTGGAAAGAAAATCTCTTCCCAGAATAACTGGTATGGCGAAGCCGGGCAGATAGACGAAGCGATGCCTCCGCTTCCTGCCGTCAAAACGCAGCACCAGACGCACCGCTCCTTCTGCTTTTGTTGTCCCTGCTGCTAAGCTCAAAGGGGTTTCTGTTGGCTTGACACGGATGTTACATCTATGGCAAGCCTCGAAAACATCATCACCGACCAATGACAGAGTTGAGCCCGTGTCAACGAGTGCCGAGTAGCTTTGACCAACTAACCGCACTAGCATAAAAGGGCTCGAGCGCGACAACATTCCTTGCGCTCTACAGGCAAGGGGGACAAAAGCCTCTGCGCTCCCGGGGCGGTCGCCCGGTGACGCGGCGTGGGAGTACATTTCCCATTTTCCGCCGTGGTTACCACGAAATTCTCCCGCCGACGGCGACAGGCTGGTGTTACCAATTATGGCCGCCGGCGGTCCGCGTTTCCCTGCGTACGCCTTGCTTGACACTCTCGTGCCACGTGGCCCGGCTGGTTGCAATTCCAGCAAAGCCGATGGTTCACCTGCCGCGCGGTCGGGGGATGCCGCGTTCCACGAAGCGGTTGGGGACGTCTTTCCCCTCTTTCCGCGCCTATGCGGACGTCGCTGGCAAGCCCAGCTCGACGCCGCTGCTCGAACGCGTACGGGTGAAGAGCGCGAGGAATATCGGAGCCTTCCGCTGGCCTTTCCTGCCCAACCGTCATTACGTCTGCGCCCCTGGCGCGCGGCGCGGAGTCTTGGCCTCCGGCCCAGGCGCATCGCGGCTCTAGCGATTCGGCTGGCCTGGGGGGTGGCTGTTAGCGCAATTCAGAGAGTAAATCCGCCTGTACTACCTTCGCTTCCTGTGCTATGGCCTCGAGGTTTGCAAAACCACGTCCCCGCAAATACGGCTTGAAGCGCGGATGGCATTGCCTCATCACGCGCGCGACCTGTTCAAGATCGGTTGCCGTGGGATCTGCCCTCTTGTAGAGCTCCTGCATTGCGCGTACATACTCGAGGAGGCTCTCCTCTGGGTGCTGTGTGCGCAACGCTAGCTCCTCAAGCATCCGGCGTTCGTAATCGGGCGGCAAGAACTCGGCGCGGAAGCGATCTGTGAAGTCTGCCATCGACTGGAAGGCCGGCTGGCAGCGTCTCCACCGCGCCGCGCTCTCAACAAGTGTCACGGGGATTACCTGCGCTAGCACCACGTCGTCTGGGGAACCCAGTGCCGTCTGATAATCCTCGAGTTCTTGCAGGAACTCGTGGACTGACTTTACGTCCGTGTAACCGGAAAAGGAGGGAACCTCTACATTTATCCGCGGACGCGAGACTGCCGCCGCAGCTGTGGCTTGGTTGGCGCTAGCCATCGAACCGAGCTGAAGGGTGAACACCGACAGCACCTCGTTCATCTGCCTCATCAAGGCGGCCGCATCGGTAACCTGCACAGACTCTACCGCGTCCTTTACCTCACTTCCGGACGCACTGGCGTCCGAAGCGGCGGCCCTATCTGGCACGTCTTTTCTCGGAGGCATTGCACTCAACAACTAAGGCCGATCGGGAGCCTAAATGCGCACGACTACCACCTAGCCCGCATCAAGAGGCTAGTCATAAAGGCTAAACACTTCATAAAACTAACATATGCACAAAAATTAAAACACAAACCGCCCGACACTAACAAACACGCACATAACCCAAAACAAAATAAGACACTGTACAAACACTACTATACTACACTCCGTGTCATCTGCACACACGATAGCCCTAAACTCAAAATGGCGTCGCGCCTAACATACAAAGGACCGGCCCGTCGTGTTGCCGTGCGCTGCCACGTTGGCAGAAAAATCGTCCACATGGGTGCTAATTCATCCCCACGTTGGCCGCCAGTTGTGGGCGATTCCTCTGCCCGAGGGATGCGCACGACAAACACACAGTGGGCCGTATGATAAACATCTTTAATCTCACAGGGATCGGGGATCGTCGAAGTGGGTGTCGTCGTCCGGGTGCCTGCGGGTCGTTGAGAGCGCCGGAACGAAGAGCCAGGGACCAAGGAGCCAGAGACCAAGAGAGGGCGAGACGGCGGCGCGTGCCTTCTTTTATAGCCCCCTCGCGCGGGACCGGTTATACCCGCGCGAGCGGGGAGAGGGAAACAGGCACGCGCGCAGGGAGCATTGGGAAGTGGCGCGGCCTTCGAATGCGCGGCGCGCCACGAGCCCTACAAGCTCTCGGTGGGGGCGGGTGTGTGCGGCGCTCGCTCCGGCGAGCTCGTGCGCGCCCGCTCTCACCGAGCGCTCGCTCGCCTACGCCTCCCTCCGGCGCTGGCTCGCCCTGCTCGCCCCGTCGCAGCTTCCCTCCTCCGGTGCTCCGGTTGTTACCGGCGCACCTCCCTGGTCCTTTGGATCATCCCTGCTGGTGTCTTCCAGCCCTCCAGCCGAAGCGGAGCCCGGACCCGTCTCCCAGCCCAACCCCCGACCCTTGGGCGTGCGAGTGTGTCCCGTGTTGCGGGCGTTGCCAGGTCTCTCCCTGCCAGCACACCCTCCTCCCTTGAGGAGTTATCGGTGCGGCCCCCTTTGACCTTGGTCTTCGCCTGTGGCGCACTGACGTCGCCCTCGCCCGGGGCGAGCCCCAGTGCTGGAACGGACTCGTGGTTCTTCGCCAAGGCTCCCTGCTGCTCCTTCGGGGGCGCAGTCATGCTGGTCCATGCCAGTTTCCCGCTGACCGCAAGGTTCGCGGGCCTCGAGGCATCCAGCGTCACCTGCCGCTTCTGCGGCCCTCCCTTCTGCTTCGGCAGCAATCCCGGGATCTTCCTGCTCTCGGGCCTCGGCGCGCCGCCCTTCCCGGCGGTCCTTCAAGCGTCACCAGCCGCGCCTCAGCTTCGGCTGAGGTACCACTGCGGTCCCTTCCGCTGCCTCAAGGATTTCCCAAGAGACAGTGTCCCGTGTGCCTCTCGCGCACGGGCCTAGGAGTGCCATCTCCCGAGATGCCCCTACCCGCCGCGCCGCTGCCAAGGCAGCGGTTTCCCAGCGGTCCTCCCAACTGCCACCCGGACTCTCCGACGTGACAGAGCACTGCAGACCCTCTGCAGTCACCCCGGCGTCCTGATCTGTGACAGGAAAAGGACGCTTGCCGAGCAGCACGCTGCTCGCACCAAAGCCGAACCTGCACTGGTCTGTGACTTCCCTGTAGTGGTTGTGCTTGTGCTGTGTGCTACCCGCGGGGCACCCAGGATAGCCCTCTGTGTTCTGCGGACCTCATCGCAGTGCTTCCGTTCTTCGGCCCCCGACTCTGCGGACTTGCTCGCGCGTCCTCCCCCCCCCTCCCAACCTTCCCTTACCCCATTCCCCTGGGCACCAAGAGTACCGCCGCTAGCTCAGGCTGACATACGTCGTGCCCAGTACCCCATCCCCCCTCATCATAGTATCCACCACCACCTGCAGGCAGGCATTTATGTGGCATGTCAAAACGCGCCTGAGTTGACATAGGTGCGTCTTAAAGTCGTGTGAAAAGATTACAATATTGTCCACATAGCACAGACGCTTTTTCTACTTAAGGCCACGCACAAATATACATAATTCGCTTTAGAATCGGCGGAGCTTTGCAAAGGCCGAAAGGTACGACGGTTAACTCGTAAAGGCCGTGAGGGGTCACAAATGCGGTTTTTGCACGATCTTCAGCTTCCGTAAGCACCTGCGAATAACAGGGTTGCAAGTCCAGTTGCAGTGAGAGGTACGGCGATCGACCCATATCTCCACCAAATGTAAGGGGCTTATTTGAAAAGGCTTGAAAAATAAAGCAGGCGAGATCACAAGAGCAGCTAGCCGCGAGAGCATGATGATGGCCATGTGGATGTAGGGTTATGCTTTTTTTTCTTTAAACTTGGAAAAACAAAACAATACTAATATGAGATAAATAAATGCGGTACAGACATATATAACAAGGAGTCGCTTGCGGTGCTCGGGAAAACTGCATTGTAGTGCAATCTACCAACATCCATCTTGAATCGAGACAATTGTAGCGGTGCACAATTTAGTTGACATTAATGTGTCGCTGTTACTGTTGCTGGCGCTAGTTTGTTTCGATGCAGCTTTCCCGATCCCGCCACAGACTGTGTATTATATGCCACTTTTGGCCACGACTCTACAGTGACTTTGAACCGATGCAAAATCAGTTGTCCGAAGTATATGTTGCTGAAAGTAACGACGTGTTCGAAGAAGTACCCAAATACCAAAGGTGACTTTTTGCATAATGATTCAGTGGGCATATTCAATTGTAAATGTTAATATAGTAGGATACCAAGACATGTATTACATTTACAAAAAAGGATACGATGTGGTTATCCGAATAAAGCGTAGCAATATTAATCGGTTGTTTATTATACGAATGAAAGACAATACATATTTTTAGTGTGGCTTTAAAGCTATCTTGATAGCAATGCACTAGAATTCCAAAATCAGCTTTCGTTGTTGTGATTAGATCATTTACGTTTCTGTTGCGAGTATGGTATGTAGTGTTCAAATTGTTAATCTACAATAATGAAACCAGTGGTCATAGACTTCAACCCTAGGGCGAACCTAAGGTAATGAATAATGAGTTGGGTAAAAAGTCGGCAACCTTTACTACTTGATTTCCGTTAGTAAAATAACTGCGTACAAATGTTAAACTTGGGTGCCGATTAACAAATGTTCAGGTACCAAGTAGGGAACAGGTTGCAACGTCCGCGTTTGCAACCAAGTTCCCTAGTTGGTAATAATACACTTCTTGTACACCTTCTTTTACAAGACCCCAGCAAGAACGATAGTGCGTCGGTAAAATGACACCATGAGGAAGCCCTTAATGATTCATACAGAGGCAAGAGGAGACGAAAAACGCAAAACTTCACTGAGCTAATAAATGTTTCCGAGACCAAGTTTTCGACGATCGCTGGAAACGAAAATTAAACTCCTCGGGAAGGCAGCTGCCATGAATTTGAAAACATTTAAGTATTTATTCTTTATTTATTTATATTATACTGCAGGCGAAAGGCCCAGGCAGCAGAGACATACAAGAGATAGAGAATGATGAAATACAAGCACAAGATACATAAACTGGAGCAATGGTACGTGACCAGGCACACAGAAAAAAAAAACAAAAAAAAAAACAATTTGAAGAATTGATGCGGTGCTACAAAAACAAAAAGACAAGCATATCATCAATCATTTGATTGCAGCACACTGTCAATGGATCACTGGATCACTGTCTTGTCGTGGCGGAGGGGCTTGCGAAACTCGATGACGTCGTCAGCTCTGCTGTGTAGGGCCACCCAAGATAGACAGATCACGGCAGAGAGTTCTGACAAAAATGTGATTCACTGGAGAAAGTAATGGCAACCCACTCCAGTATTTCCTGCCAAGAAACCCCTATGGCCAGTCACAATACCATTAAAGATATGGCGCCGGAAGATGAGCCCCCCAGGATGGAAGGCGTCCGACATGTTACTGGGGATGAACAAAGGGCGATTCCTAGTAGCTCCAGGACGAATGAAGCGGCTGGGCTAAAGCCAGAAGGACGCTCTGTTGTGGATGTGTCGGGAAGCGACCAGAAAGTCCGATGTTGCAAGGAGCTATATCACATAGCAATATGGAATGTAAGATCTATGACGCAAGGTAAACTGGATGTCGTCAGGCGAGAAATGAACAGATTGAACATTGATATCATGGGTATCAGCGAGTTCAAGTGGACTGGAATGGGAGAATTTAACTCCGCCGACCATTATGTCCCAAGAGAAGGAATGGGGTCGCTCTCATAGTAAACAGAAGAATGGGCAAAGCAGTGGTGGGGTACAACCCCAAAAACGACCGAATGATTTAACTTCGGATCCAAGGCCACCCTTTGAACATAACAGTTATCCAAGTCTATGCACCGACCACTGCTGCTGAAGAAGCTGACGTTGAGAGATTTTATGCGGACCTACAATGCCTTTTAGACCGCACCCCATCATCAGACGTCGTTTTTCTCATAGGAGACTGGAATGCTAAGGTCGGGAGTAAAGAAATATCCGAAATTATAGGCACGTTCGGTCTTGGCGAGCCAAATGAAGCTGGGCAGAGGCTAGTAGAGTTTTGTCAAGAAAACAACCTGACCATAGCGAATACTCATTTTCAACAGCACAAGAGGCGCCTGTACACATGGACTTCACCGGACGGTCTGTACAGGAATCAGATTGATTATATTCTTTGCCGGCAGAGATGAAAAAGCGCTATACAAGCAGTAAAAACAAGGCCTGGGGCCGATTGTGGCACCGATCATCAGCTTCTTATTGCCAAAATTAATCTTCGATTGAGGAAAACGCAGAAAAATAGAAGGCCTTTCATATATGTTCTGGATCAAATTCCATTAGAATATGCTGAGGAATTGAGGAATCGATTTCAAGAATTAGATCTAGAAGACAAAGAGACAGAAGAGATGTGGACTGGTGTTCGTGATATAATACAAGAAGTTGCTACTACTGTAGTTTCAAAGCAAAAGAAATGCAAGAAAGCAAACTGGTTATCTGAAGAGGCTTTGCAAATAGCTGAGGAAAGGAGAATGGCAAAAGTTATGGGAGAAAGAGAAAGATACAAGTTTCTCAATACGGATTTTCAGAAAATAGCAAGAAGAGATAAGAATGCCTTTCTGAACATAGAGTGCCAAGCAGTTGAGGACAACAGCCAATTAAGGATCACAAGAGCTGTGTATAAGAAAATCAAAGATATCAAAGGAAGCCTCTGTGCTAAACTGGGCGTGGTAAAGGACAAACGAGGCAAGGACCTCACTGAAGCCTCAGAGATAAAGAGGTGGCAGGAATACACAGAAGAACTGTACAAGGAGGACCCGAATGTGCAAACCCCACATAAGACGGTTGTGATTACTGATCTCGAGCCGGGCATCCTGAAGAGTGAAGTTGAATGGGCCTTAGCCAGCCTTGATAAGAATAAAGCTAGCGGAATTGATGGCATTCCAGCTGAGTTACTTCAAAATCTCAACCATGCCGCTGTTAACATTCTGCATACGTTATGTCAGAAGATTTGGACAACCCTGCAGTGGCCACAAATTGGAGGAGGTCAAGTTACATCCCTATTCCAAAGAAAGGCAGTGCCAAAGATTGTTCCAACTACCGCACGATCGCGCTTATTTCGCATGCTAGCAAGGTGATGTTGAAAATCCTCCAAGGAAGGCTGCAGCAGTATGTGGATCGGGAGCTTCCGAACGTGCAAGCTGGGTTTCGCAAGGGCAGAGGAACTAGAGACCAAATTGCCAACCTTCGCAGGATCATGGAAAAAGCAAGAGAGTTCCAGAAGCCCATCTACTTCTGCTTTATTGATTATGCGAAAGCGTTTGACTGCGTAGATCACAGCAGATTGTGGCAAGCTCTCCAAGAGATGGGAGTTCCAATTCACCTCATCTGTCTCCTCAGGAACCTGTATGAAAGACAAGAGCCCACAGTCAGAACTGGGCATGGTCATACTGGTTGGTTTCCGGTTGAGAAAGGAGTGAGGCAAGGCTGCATACTGTCGCCCTGCCTATTTAACCTATATGCAGAGTGCATCATGAGGAAGGTCGGTCTGGTCGAGTTTCCAGCTGGAGTGAAGATTGCTGGAAAAAGTATCAACAGCCTTAGATATGCGGATGATACCACTTTAATGGCAGAAAGTGAAATGGAACACAGGAAACTTCTGATGCGCGTACAAGAAGACAGTGAGAGGTTTGGGCTTAAACTGAACATTAAAAAGGCAAAGATCATGGCGTCTTGCCCTATCATGTCCTGGAGCATCAATGGACAAGAAGTGGAAGCTGTGACAGATTTTCTCTTCTTGGGCTCCAAGAGAACCTCGGAAGGAGACTGCAGCCTTGAAATTAGGAGACACCTGCTTCTGGGAAAGAGAGCAATGGTTAGCCTTGACCGCCTAGTAAAGAGCACAGACATTAGTCTGCCAACCAAGATCCGTATAACTCGTGCTATGGTCTTTCCAGTTGTGATGTATGGATGCGAGAGTTGGACTGTGAAAAAGGCTGACCGCCGAAGAATTGACGCGTTTGAATTGTGGTGCTGGCGAAGACTTGAGAGTTCGTTGGACTGCCGGAAGATCAAATCAGTCGATATAGTCGACCATAAACCCTGACAGCTCATTGGAGACTCAAATTCTAAAGTTAAAGCTCAGCTACTTTGGTCATCTGGTGAGAAGAGAGGAGTCGCTGGAGAAAGATTTGATGTTGGGAAAGGTATAGGGTCGCCGGAGAAGCGGTAGACAGACGAACGCGATGGTTAGATGGCATCCTGGAGGCACTGCAGATGAAGTTATGTGATGTTAGGAAGATAGTGAGAGACCGGAAAGCGTGGCGTGACATGGTCCATAGTGTCACGAAGAGTCGGACACGACATACCGACTGAACTGAACTGTCAATGGAGTCAAAACGTTAATGAAAAGCACCAAGCAATATAATGTTCATTATGGCTTCATGCTACTGTTTTGTACGGCTTTATGAGTTTTGCTATTTCGATATTTAACAAGGTATCCGCTTTCGAAGTTGACAAAAAATAACGTACGCCTTCTTAAAAAGCAGAAAACTGCATTTGCACATTGAGCTCATATATTCGTTGTGCTATAGGCTGTCCAGGAAATAATGTTTGTGTTGATGCGATCCTAAGTTTCAACATGAAAATATGAAAACGAAGCTCTTAGCTGCATCTCACCCTGTTCCTTTAGTGGCTGCTACAACCACCAGCACAGCCTCCCCACGTCGCTACCTTGGTCACAATCCTGCAGAGTGACGCACCTCAGACGACAGGCCAATCTGCTTCATTTGCTTTCGAGCCAGCCACACTTCGCGGTATTGCCGCAACCCTACCTTCCCCACCCCTCACTCCTATTCCAACGCTAACCGTCTGTATTACTATGGACCTCGACGCTTTGCTGCGCCACCAGAGGAGCCTCGTCTCGCCTATGATCGACCTGCACACTTTTCTCCTCAACCAGAAGAACCTCGCACCGAAACCGTCCCAACTGCTCGTCACTACACCTGATCTCCATCTCTCCGGGCTCGTCGATCGCGTTCACCGGTATCTCATCGAGGCTCCTCCGCATCAAACGCTGGCGCCCACTCGAGAAACTAGCGAATGCAGCGCCCGGAACTGACGCTGCATTACCGAACCGGACTGTCAACTCGGTTCTGAACCCTGCACCTAGATGTAATCTCATTGATATTCTTGTAGATGGAGTCCCAATTTCTGCACTTATTGACACTGGCGCCCACGTTTCTGTCCTCAGTTCCTCGCTCCACCGACGCCTCGAAGAAAGTCCTCACACCCGCCACCTCATCTACCATTCATGTTGCGGATGGCAACACAGCTACTGTGATCGGTATGTGTACTGCACGCATTAGCATTGCCGGCCGCTACATCGCTGTGTTGTTAGCAGTCCTCACCAGTTTCCCTCAGGACGTTATATTAGGCCTCGACGTTTTAACTGCACACTCTGCTCTCATTGACTGTTCTTCTGGACTGCTTCATCTGGACCTGCCGTGTTGTCCCAATGAGCAAGTTCATGCAACTTCAACGCTCCGTCTCCGCTCCGCTGAATTTACACGCCTGCCACCTGAAGCCGTTGTGTATGTGCTGATGACGCCTTTTCCCTCCATTCCTGATATTGAAAAAAACTATTTGCGGTTTTAATAGCTCCTGTATGAAATAATATGGGAGTATGTAGGAGCCGAAATGGGGCATAAAGGACCCATAAATACGCATTCAGGACTAGTAGGAGGACGCGCAGGATGTGCATATAGGTCCTGTTACTCCTTTTCAGACTCCTTTATCTCCTGTATATCACATGTGGGATATATATTAGGAGTTATCGGAGTTGTGAATAGGTCCTGTGTACCATGATACAGGAGTTGGATGGGCTCCTTAATCAGGATTTGTTTATGGAAGTTTGAAAAGGCAAAGTTTGATATACGCATGCGGTGTCCCCGCTAAATTCAATCAAGAATTAAAAACAAGAAAGCCCTTTTCAAATTTGAATGAAATGAACATGAAAGTTTGTTTTACATTTCGATTTCTGCATGCGCTGCTGTGAGCGCATGCGGTAATTACAATCAACAATCGCTGCACGTCTTCCGACCTTATGACGCACGTTCATATCTGTAACTGATGACGAGTCTGCAATACGGAAGTGCAGGGAATAAATTCGCCTTTCCACATGAACATAAGTATGTTCGAGCATAACTCAAAACACACGTCGCCGCCTACCGAAACATTCATTGATAGCTGCATATCAACAGCGATGCTTATTTAAGGGTTCGCATATTCAAAGGGAGCGATGGGAAGTAAAATACCGCCGCCGCTGCTCCGCTGGCAGCATGGGAAGTTAAAAGGTCATATATATGACAAGCGGATCCGTACGAGATATCTCTGTAGTAGAAAGAAAAATGTGCTCTAACACGGTGAAAAAATAGCCAGTACGTAACATATTCGCATATTCTTAGGTGTACGTGCAAAACACTGATACGTTTGAATGATAGATGATATTGCCTATGTGTACTGATAGAAAAGAAAAAGGTTCAGCGTGTTTACAGGGCAATCGTCGAAGGACGACCGCACGTAAGAAAAAAATGCCAAGTGCGAAACAGAAAATCGCAATACAAAACGACGAATATACGCTTACAAACCACCTGCCGCCGTGGTGTGGTGGTTAGCGTGCTGTGCTGGTATGCGGTATAATCCGTCAGATCATGGTTCGATTCCTGGTGCGGCAAGATTTTTTTTTTCATTTTTTTTTATTTACGTGCATTTTTTATTTACCTGAACGTCTTTTTAGCCTGCATCCTCATTTTCCCCACAACGAGGGGCGCTGACCACATTCGACAACGTACATAGCCTGCGACTCCTACTACTCCTTTTACTCCTACCACTCCCTCAACTCCCACAACTCCCATGTCCAATAACCCCATATGAATAGGTCCTATATACAGATTTTTTTCAATAGGGCGACTACGTTGTTTTCCCCTTAACCGATGTGGCTCTGCAGCGTAGCATAGCCCTCCCTCACAATATCGTGCATATAGCGAATAACCACACTTATCTTCCAGTCATGAACTTCACCTTCTTGGTACATGTTCTTCCTGAGGGCATTTTTCTCGCCGAACTGACCCCGTTGTCTGACTAATGTGTGTGCACTTTTTTGTATCGACACGGAATGCGCCATCCCCGCCTACGGAGGCCTGCATATCAGGAATGGTTGCTCCTGACTTGTGTCTTGATCGTGTTCAAGCCCTTACCAGCCTTTTGACCTCGTACAGTGACATTTTTGATTTTGGTAACCGACCCTTGGGAGAAACATCCCTCGTTATCACCGTATCGATACCGGAGACGCCAGCCCAATTCACAGAAGACCTTACCGAGGTGCCATTTCTGAACGTCGTGTCACACAAGATGAAGTGGACAAGATGTTGAGAACAAACATTATAGAGCCCTCGAGCAGCCCCTGGGCGTCACCAGTCGTGTTTGTTAAAACGAAGGACGATGCCTGGAGGTTCTGCGTTGATTACCGACACCCCAACAAAGTTCCAAAGAAGGACGTTTACCCACTTCCCAGGATAGATGATGCCCTCGACTGCTTGCACGGTGCCAGTTATTTCTCTTCGATTGATCTTCGTTCCGGCTAATGGCAGATCGCGGTTGACGAACGGGACTGAGAGAAGACCGCCTTTGTCACTCCCGATGGCCTGTACCAATTGATGGTGATGCCTTTCAGCCTGTGTAATGCGCCCGCTACATTCGAGCGTATGATGGACTCTTCTACGTGGTTTTAAATGGACGATGCGCTTATGTTATCTCGATGACGTCCTTGTTTTTTTTTTGCGAAGTTTATTGCCTCAGGGCATAAAAGGAATGTTATGATGGATAAAGGGTGTGGTCAAATAAATGAAAAAAGGTTGGCTGATGCAATGAAATCGAGGAGTGAACGATGATGCGGTCCCAGTGTCCAAACAGCATATGACTGCGGATTATGGCCAGCTACCACCAGGTGCCGGATCCGCTTTGGCTTCAACGCTGGACAATCCCACTGTAGGTGATGGATGTCAGCTTCTATATTTCTAGACTTGCAGATGGGGCACCCAGGGTGTGGATATAAATACCGAAATTGTGGCCACTTTCGGACTGGTGTTAGGGCCGCCCCAACTGTAATCTTCCGAAGCGCCACCTCCCCTGCACGGGCTAGACCGCGGGGGAGGCTTACCGTACACGGAGGTATAAGAGCACGTGTACGGCGCCGGAGGTGCGCCTTTCTTGTTAAAAGCAGGGTGGCATTGTCCAATTTTATGAAGTTTGGCGATGTCGAGGTTGAGTTTGAAAGGTGGGTCGCAGAATCCACTTGGCTTTGAGTACATAAAAGGTCACGCGGGGTCCATTCAATACGAATTGGATTTGGTATGCGAGCCGCTAGACTGTGTATGTTTTTTTTCGGTGTCCACGTACGAAATTACGAACGCGCAATATGTGCCTCATGTCATAGAGGCACGCGTCGCAGGCTACCTCCCAACAACCGTTCACATAAAAAGCGACCTGACACACAAGCTGACGGCACAGCTTGCGTGCAGCTCGCAAAGGTTTACACCACATGCAGTTGTAGTAGAAATAGTGCGTTTTCGGCACACGGCGGATGCGCAATTAGTGTGTGCACGCCAGGTAGTAGACGTCGCTAGAATAAAGCCTCATAAATATCAGAAGCCGATTAAGACGACGCTCTTAGGAAATGTCTTTGAGTGGACGCTTAGCCTTAGTGACGGGCGGCTCCAGCGGCATCGGTGAGGCCGTCTGCCGCCTCTTCGCAGCACAGGGGGCCACGGTGGTGGTAGCCGCAAGACGCGCCGAAGCCGCCGCGAATGTGGCGCAGTCTCTGCCAGGTCAGTATTTGGAAATATTGTTCTACTGTTCTATTGGTATTATGCTTTCATTAGTATTCTCTATCGCGAAATATTTTTAATTTTAATCTTTCCGCATTCATCTGTACCTGGCAGCAAACAATTATATTGGGGTTTAAATTTTCTTTCGGCTATATTTACGTGACTGAGGCTGGGGGAGAGCCGAAGAACCTGGACGGCGCAGGAATACACTAGCAATTCTGACCGTTTAGATCTGAAACATGCTCGAAATTCGTTTTTCGGGTTTCGGGGCAGTGGGCTGACTGAGCTAACTCCGCTTGATTGATTATCTATCAATGTGCAGCCAGTCCGCACTTTGAGTAATAGTGAAATAAAACAGAATGATAATATTAATATATATTGCTAAAAAGATGAATTCAGCTATCTCCAGATGCTTACAGACACCACTAAAACTTTCATTATTACCTCATCAGAAAAATAACCTCACTGAGAAGCGAACGAGAACATGTATATAAAATGCTCTCAATTTCATCTTCTTTCTAAACTGAGAAAGATGAACAATAGAAGATCTTAACCTTAAATATCGCAGATGTACCTTTTGAGTTCGGAGCTTTGCAGGGTGGTTTCGGTGGCCAGTGCGACCCTACATCTTCACTACGCACTTGTAGCGTATCAGCAACCGCACATAGTAAGCAATTATCGTAGATAACCCGCATTTGAGCTACGTTCGAATCGAAAATATCGAAAAGGCTCAAGAATCCGCTGAAAAATAAATGTTTTAAAAAATGTTGTAATGTTGTGGTTTACCATTAAATATCAGCTGTTTTAGGCAACGAAATAATACTATGGTGAAATGTCTTTTTGTCACAAACAGCTTTCTTGGGAAATAAATATCCCGAAGCATGGCCACAACTGCGGCCACATGTATGCCACAAAAATAACCCCCCCCCCCCCAAAAAAAAAAAAAAAAGTGTCTTCTCTTCCTTGCGTCATCTATAAGTGGTTTGCCCTAGCAATTAAGCATGCAATTTTCAGCACTAATGAGTCACGTTGTGCGATCTTTGGTGCGGGAAATAAAAAATATTTCCTCATGGTATGTATTGCGTTCCACATATCAAACAAAATATAAGAGAACTTGCAGCTAATAGTAAGCAAGCTGGAATGTCCTGACGCTGACCAAAGCCTAATAAAGGCTCCCGTTTGTATGCTTGGTTTGGTTTGTGGGGTTTAACTTCCTAAAGCGACTCAGGCTATGAGAAACGCTCCCCACGTTGTATGTGTTTTAGATGTTTATTGATTTTATTGAGGAACAAAGCGTCAGTGCGAAAATTGCTGATCATCAGGAAACACTTGTAGCTACGTTGTTTCCTTCAAGGTACAACTAGATAGATTCATCGATCTACGAACAAAGCTGTTATGTGACTAGCTGCTAGTTGAAGTAATTCATCCAATTGGTAGACAATGTTTCATCGCAGGGGGAGCTCTAAATTTGAGCAATTATTACCTCAGAGGCATCTCCTGTCTTGAAGTGGCGTAGCTGTCACGTGGAAGCTTTTTTCCATAGATTGGCGTTAACAGCCCTTAATAAACAATATTGCGCTAACTCCAACTGAACGAAAACGTCATAGCTAGCTGTTTTTGTATTAGATCTGCTAGTTGCGTGTTGTTATATTGCTCGTTAAGGCAATATTTAGGAAGTGAGTTTGTTCGCCATAAGAAATAATAACTTTCGAGAAGGGACAAATACTGCAGAATAGGCCATGGAGCTCCTAAAAGCTCCCAACTGGTTTAACTACGCTAGGAGGGAGCGCTTGTTTTAGAAGTCTGGTTGCATTTTGTCTGGCCCCCATTATATATAGATGTTTGCGTAATTCGTATGTTTTATACAACTAGTAACTAAGTTACAATGGTGCACCAGACAAATGTAATCCAGTCTCTAAAAATATCCTGAGCATGATCCCAGTGAAAGTATTGCAGAGCTGTTCTGAGTCCGCTATGCAAATCTCCGATTCATACATTGGACTAGCTGATATACAATCTACCGGTCAATTCATTAACAAAAAAGCATGCAATAGATGTGACCACTTCTTAAATACCCACAAAGTGCATAAGCAATGCACATCCAGGCCAGTGTTTTACAGGATATAAACAGAACAAAAACAAAGAACGAAAACATATACAGCAAACACAGGACATACATATACCTAAACATAGCATATACGCAGTACCAAATACAGACAACAGATGTCAGAGTAAGAGCTAGACACCTGTCTTGCGCCAGCGTTATGATTCTCTTATCGTTTTGCATTTCTTCAAACAACAACGTTCTAAGGACTAAAACAGCGTTACGTAGCTGCATCGCAATTATGATGATATTATTTTATAGGCAGCAAAAATGTTCGAAGTTGTTTTGTATAGGAGCTTATAAGTTCAGTGGTACAAGCTGCTCAAATTAACTGCTGAAAGAAGTTTAAGGTATCGCGTTGGGGGCACTGTTTCCCGTAAGGGAAGAATATGTTGCGCTCTAAACCTTACTAGTCGGGGTACTGTTTCAATTTGAGCAAGTATTTCGTTGAATACATATTTGTTTTAAACACAGTGCCGGCACGTATCCGGGAAGATATTAATAGGGTGTCTTTTCGCATATTTCACTGCAGACCCCGGATCGCTAGCTTATCACTTTGGGATGGGATATGCTATCAGGTTTCTGTGAAGTGGCTGCTGACGGAGAGGGCTGCTTCTATAAAGCATAAGAATGTTGTATGTATTCTCTTTACTGTAATCTCTGAAATTTGCGAATTAAAAGGGACCGAGAGTACCTGTGTTCTGGCCTTTAGCGTATACCGACCGCTGTGGCCGCGGTTATCGCCAACGCCCAGACAGCGCTTCGTGTAAGTCCTTCATATAAATATATTTCATGTTTGACTTTACTGTTCTCATTGTCCTTGTATTTAATATTTTACCGTTAATTGATACCGAAAGCACATAAATGTGTTTACAAATAAACGCTTTTAACATATACTTCGCATTTTTGCTGTACAGACATGAAGTGCTCAACAACCGCCATTTTTTCATTTATTGATTGATCGGCACCCTGAAATAGGAAGTTCCCTGAAACGCTAACTGAATATACATGTCGAAACGTGTTCTGGGGTGTGCGACGCAAAACCTCCGCACTAGGTTAGACTTGTTTCCGAATCATACACGTTTTTACCAGTCTCGCAATTGCGACCTAGGCTTTCAAAACCAGCTGTTATGTGTATTAAATAAGCTCCTTTTTGTAACTGCGCAGGCAACGCAAAGCACTGCGGAATGCATGTTGACGTCGGTGAGACGTCATCCGTGGACACACTTTTCCGGAACATCCGCACCACCTTTCAGCAGCCTCTCACTATCGTCGTTAACAGCGCTGGAATATGTAAATTATCGCCTATACTTGAATGTACCGACGAGCTATTCGATGAAATTATCAAAATTAACCTAAAGGTAAGATCGCCTTCATAAGACGTTCTTTACGTCATTTAAGAATCATGTTTGATCACCTTCTTTGATGACGAAGCACACAATCTTTCAGAGCCTTTTGAATTCTCTTCGAGCGGCTGAGGAAATTAAAATAATTTAAGGAGCACACTTTAAAGCTAAATGTTTGAATGTCGAGAACCTTACTCATAGATAGACGTCATTCAAACGGGACTCTCCTGAGGCTGCACATGGCCTATTTGTCAACAAGGGAGGTTCATTTATTCAAAAGTCATTAGGTACCAGGACTCGCTACTGAATACGTTTTCAAGGTTAGTTTGAGATCTCCTGGTGTGTCAGCTGCAAAGTCGTAGTCTATAGGTAAAGCAAAGTGACGACTAGTTGTTCCCAACCACAAAAGGGAAATAGAATCAACCTGGTTTTAAAATTCCAATAATATACGTTGAAATTGTTTACTACTGGATTCCTACTCATCAGCTGCGCATTCAAAAATATGCTTATAGGCTTAGTGAATAGTATATCGCCACGCATGTTCATTTAATCCGCTTGTAGGGAAATGTTATGTTGGCTTAATGCACCCGTCTGTGGAGCCTCTAGCCAACCGAATTACGCGATAGAAATGGCTCATAAGAAGGGTTCTCGAAACAGTTTTTACCTGAACTCCACCAACATTTTACTGCTGTGGAGAATTTGACAACTACGCGCGGCTCCGCACCTATATAAGCAACACACGCGGCAGTACTGCGCAAAAATATTACACTTGTTCGATATTTTATTAGTGCCAAGAAATTGCTCCTATATGTGCCTTCTATTGAGCTGCAGCAAATGCGATAACAACCATTTCTTTCGTAAAAGTTGCTGAGGGTTGTGCTTTGCCAAAATTTCTGGGGATGAAAATATTTATGCAATGAACAGCCATAAATTTCATTGAGTTCGTAAAAGGCTCCAGTTTAATAAATTCAGTAGAGCTGCAAATGCCACCTCACTTACGACGCATAGGCATCCGCGGTGTGCACGTGCCCATGAATTTATGATATGTTTAATTCCCGCGTGCTTGTGAGATTGTGACCGCTGTGCGCGCCCTCCCCACAGCCTAATGTACAGGATAACTCGATCATTTCTCCCATTGCCATCAGCACCAATGCTTTTTCGAAAGTATTTACGTCCATCTTCCTTTTTACCATCGTTTTCTGAAAAGGCCGGAATCCAAAGCCCTGCCACCGCCTAGTCTCTGTAAAAAATGTACTTACCAGTCATTTCCACGCTACTCTGCGGCAAGTCGATTTAGTTATCTGCGTTATTCAAATGGGACACATGCATTTTTCTTCTAGAACCAATGCAGATATACGCAATATTGTGTGACGCCTGTTCGAAGCTCGAATTGTATTTTTCATACGAGCACGTAAAAGTCGTTATGTGAATCGGGCTCGTAACAAAAATATCCTTACTATTATTTCGTTTAGACATAAGTATGACGAGTGCGCCAACAGGCGTAACGTAATGTGGCTTAACTTGCCAAATCAGTTTGCTTATTGATTGAGATTTTTTTTTATTTCCAGTTCTTTTTTTTCTTATATCTTTTTCAGGGTACGTTTTTGGTGACTCGTGCAGCCAGCCAGGAAATGCTTCGTTCGGTAGACAAATTGCCTGAAGGAGGCGGTGCCATCGTAAACGTGTCCAGCACCTTGGCCAATATTTGCATTGCTGGCTCTAGCGCATACGCCGCTTCCAAGGCAGGAATTGAGGCCTTGACTAAGGCAGCAGCCAAAGAACTGGCGGCTCACGGAATCAGATGTAATACCGTCGTACCGTCATGGACCGACACTCCGCTGTCAGCTGCACTTGGTCAAGACATAAAGTCTATTGCTATATCCCAGACGCCGCTTAAAAGGGCCGCCAAGCCAAAAGAAATCGCCGAAGCCATCGTGTTTTTGTGCTCGCCTGTATCAAGTTCCTACATCACAGGATCATCGCTTGTTGTCAGTGGTGGAAATTGAATACGACTTTTCTATGTATCGATAGATCCACTTAACTAATAGCACCACCGCCATGACGCTGATTTATTTTTGCACAACGCTGTTTTCGGGGGTAAGAACCTAGTGGTCACATAACAATTGCTGGCCTTATGTCACGTATTCGCAACACATAAATAGCAACAAAAAACATCCACTGCCAAATATAAGTTTATTTTGAGAAAACTGCATCCTACGTTCTTCATCATCATTATCATCCGCGAGACTATATCTACTGCAGGGCAATGAACTCTCTCATACTCGTTTAAACTTAAAACGGACCTATCCCAGTAGCATACACATGAAATTTGCTAACTACTTAACTTCAACCATCCACCTAACCTTCTGGCGCCCCCTGCTATGCTTTATTTCCCTTGAAATCCAATTAGTTACCCTAAGCGACCATAGGCTATCTTCTCTTCGCTCTACATGTCCTGCCCACGCGCACTTGTCTGTCTTGTTTTCAAATTTGAACATCAATAACTACAGTTATGTCTGTGCCCCACACTGCACGCTTCTGATTTCTCGGCGTTACAATTACCATTTACCGCTCTAGCTTTCTCCATCCTCAAGTTTTTCCCGTCTCTTTTCATTAGCCGCAATGTATCAGCCCCATAGGTGAGTACCGTTAAGATGCAACTGCTGCATGCTTTCCTCAGTAGCAGAGCATCTGTAGAAGCATACTGGCACCAAATGCAGGTTGCTGTAAGAAAAAACAATAATAATAATAAACAACATTCTGCAATTACGACAAACTGCAAATCATTCTGCCGTACGTTGAATTAGATTCCGTCGGTCTTCCCTGTAGCATTCCTCTACGTGACATTCTTAGGTAACGTGCATTGAATTGCACAAATTTAATATGAACGAAAATTTCAGTTTAAACCGCTTTAACCAAATTGAAACATTCTGGCTATTTAACAGAAACACAATTTATATTTAAGTTTTAAAGTTGGCATTGTGAATAGGAAATGTTAGCTCTGTTCCAGTTTTATAGTGAGAATTCCTTCACGTGTGCTTGTTTCCATACAACGGGAAGCTTCGCTGCACATCAATCATTCAGCAGGCCTTACGAAAGAGCAACTGCGCTAAAGAACACGAGGACAACAGAAAAGAAAAGACAGGACGCGCGCACTCCTGTCTCATTTTCTGTTGTCAGTGTGTGTTTTAGCACAGTTGCCTTAGCACGATGAACATGAACCAACAACCCCGCTCATCGCTCTACACTAGGCCGCAAGGGCTGTTATGAACAAAATTATAGAGGTTATGAACGTCTCACAGTGATTACCACAGTGATCATCAGTAACCCCGCGCGTTCTTGCATCGGAATTCGTGCGAAGTTGAGTTGATAAACAATAAGGATTAATGCAACTTTGGAGGAGCTTAAAGAGGAGTTCTGTGTCCCTTCTGTCATACCGACTAAAGGTATTGGCGATGTTGCCTAGTTCAGTTGACTTGCAGCTGACCAGGACAAAGAGAAATCGAAACGAATTCCAGTTGCAAACTAGTTCTTGGTGCCTTACATGTTATCGCACATTGCTGCCTCATTGCTGAAGAGACAGCTTAATGGTACAGTGATCAATTGGTGCATCGATTTGCGCATCCTGAATTTGGTGAGCGCAGTTATGCCGGTGCGTTTTCCGTCAAGATGGAATTGTATTTTGAGCTTCGCATAAAAAAAAAGCTTAAATGGCTTTCCGTTGCGGGTCGTCAAGTCTACTCCATGGTACGTATCTGTGACGTAATTGGACGATGGATATCCAAACTTCTAGGTCAGTAACTTTGATTACATTAATCTGGTCGTGCAGAGTACCGTTTATATCTACGTAGTATTCGTACACCGCCCTTATTATAGCGTGGCTTGGAGCGTAGAGTAGCGGAGATGTGCACACAACTAGAATAATCTCATTTGTCAGACCAACGTTTAAGACAACGCAGATAGTTATGGAGCAGAAAACAGTAGGTGTAATGCTAAAGCACAGGAAGTGTGCAGAGTGGGTCAGAGAACAATTTTAATGACATTCGAGTCGAAAGCAAAAAGAGATGGCCGAAGGGAGGATGTGTAATATATGGGAGGGTAATTCGTGGCGAACAAATTAAAAAACAAGGGAATCAAGCCAAGCAAGACGCGGAACGGGTGGTTACGGTTAACAAGAATATGGGTATTATGTTCATTCAGTTGCAATGAGAGCAGGCTAGTTGCAAAAATATGTAAAAACGTCGCGCAATTTCAAGCTTTGATTTATTCCAGTGGCAAAAGTGGTACGCGATATGCCCAGTGAGAACACGGTATGAAAGAAGTAGATGATATCCGCATTATCCAGTCGCTCATCTTAAGCCACATAACATACGGAACAACATATTTGGATCTAATCAAAGCAGAAGTTGAGAAGTTCAACATTCATCTGCAAAGCTTTCAAACTCGCCTTAAGTACATCCAAACGTTCTTATGCAACGCCTCCTTCAGTACAGCCCTCGCAACATCTAACAGGGGCTTGTTTAGGCTCAAAATCTACCAGTTCTACCGCTCAAAACTACCAGAAAGTGGGCGCGTGAAACTACATATATTTGATGCAGAGAATTTCGAGAGCAGAAACTCACCAAGCACTCAACATCGAACGAAATCAGCTAAAGCTTTATTCCAGCCTCCATGTAACGAAATAGGCATCCGACATACCACAAATACTGGCATCAAGCAAGAGCTTGGGTATTTAGCAAAGCTCAAAGTAGGCCGAACAACTGATACAATCATGCAGTCAGACATCTGGGATGAAAAGACTGCTCTGTCGTTGCCATGGATTGCACATTTATGCAACAGTACTAACAAATGAGATTGACTCTGAAGAAGAGAATGCAATTGCCTTAGCCCTCTCAACATACGAAGAATATGCCATCATCCTAACTAAATCGGAATCTATGTGTACAAATTACTAATAGGGAAGACTTTTAGGCATGGCACTTGATATCCTTCATCACACCACAGCCCGCCACTTTCCACATCCCTACATGGTATGGAATGCGGCACACACACAACTGGAAGGAAACTAAGAAGCCGACTCTAACCCCGAGCATGCGTCAAATGGGCATCCCTGCCAGAGCCATTTTCTAGAACTTATAATTCACCCAAGAAATGCATACACGTCCTCTCACATTACATTACATTACAAGTGTCCGTTATGGTTGATCAGCCTACTTCAATTATAAAAGAACTGGTAAAGGCTATGACTCACTTGAGTACAAAGTTTCACACTACCCGAAGTGAACTAAACTTGGATTTAAAAACGTGATTGAATCTGAAAAGGAATCTGTCAAAACTATAAGTTTTACCAATGAAAAGTTTGAAGAATTCAGAACTAAAATTGCTGAGCTCGAACAGACCCTTTATGATGTTAAAAAGCGAAACCACGAGATGAAAAAAATTGCCCACAATTACGTTACTTCCTAATGCGAAATTTGAGTGCAGCTCGTCAACTGTCTCACATTTTCGATAGATTAAGGCAAATATTCGAGACACGTATGTGCAATTACAGACAACTTTATTTTAAGTTTTGCACATGTGTTCCATCAAGAAAAATTCCACTAACAGTTCTTGGCTGTTATAAAAGAACCTTTGTGGCCGAAGAAAATGGAGATCACATGAGTTATCGGAAGGCTGCGGGATGGAACGCGTGGGCCCATAGGAACGTTGCGCGGCAAACAGATAGCAGTGACTGACTGATGCCGCTAACACCGCTAGCGAGTAAAGCGAGTGAGAACAGAATGCATCGTGATCCGCCAATAGCAAGCCGGCGTTTCGGCAACGCAGGACGAGAGGGGACCCCCTCCTCGTCTTTCTGCATGGCGGTGATGGTGTTATACGCAGTCACGTCGTTTTTACTCACTAGCGGTGGCAGCGGCATCATTCAGTCGCTGCTAGCGCTGCCTCCAGCAATCCCCCCCCCCCCCCCGCGCCTCCCTTTTCTCGTGTTCTCAGGTTGCTGCGCGTAGTCCTGCCCCATCGTTCGCCGCCGAGTGTACATTCCCCCCACCCCCTCTTCCTGCGAGGCTCCCGTTGCCGTAGCGCCGGCTCGAATTGGGTGGATGAAAGCAGGGCGGAGCAGGTTACGAGGCCGACAACACCGGCGCGAAACCTAGGAACAGGCGCCAAAGAGCTACGCTCTAAAAGAAAAACAATCGACTGTCACGAAATCGGCCCACATTTTTTTAAGCCGGCGCGGCGTGAGGCCCGTGCGGCGCCGCATCGAAACTTCCATAAGGTTCGAGAAATGCTTCCTTCTCCGCGTGAGAGAGCGCGTAGCTTTGTACGCGTCGCCGTCATCCTCTTTCTCATCACCCGGCGATGAGGGTGATTCATCAGTTCGAAAAATGCCAGACGTGTCCAGAAAATTCTATGGGTCCTAGCCAATGACGACGCGCGGCTCGACGGGAGGAAAAGGGGAGCGCTCTAACCAGCGAAGTTAAGTGTGTCTGCGCGCTAGCCTTCTCGCGCCTTAACAGACAGACGCGGCGCGCCCTATTTACGGAGGCCGCGCCGCTTGTGTAGTCAGTCAGTCAGTCAGTGATTGCGGCGTGTTCGCAAGTGCTTCGGCTGGACTCCCGGTGATCACCCGCTGCTGGCAAGCCCACGAACCTGCGAGGCAGCGGCGCTCATCTTGCATGGCGGCCACATCGTGATTCTTGAGGCGAAGGACTGCAACAGTGCCCGGTGAACAATTTGGCGTTTGTTTATGTGACTATCTCGTGATTGGTCTGTGTTGTAAAGCCTCTGTGTTATTGAATATCTCTGCAGTTGCATGCTTAACGTTAGTTTCCTCTGTACCTCTCGTCAGTACATTTTTAAATGTTCTTCTTTATTCTCCTGTATTGCCTTTTGCTGTGTATAAAGTTTGTTTTGTTTGTTACTTCTGACTCCAACCCTTACTCTGGCTTGAACCAGCGAAAGATGGCCACCAAAAGGCCACCCCCTTCTAGCACTACAAGGTAGTTGAATTCCGGCTGAGCTTGCCACGCAAGTCGAGGGCATCTCTTTTGCGACCAGAACAGCTACCCCCACTCACTCTAAGTGTGTCTGGGAGTGTGTGGACCGTTAAGGGCGCATCGGTAATAAACCTTCTAATTATTAACGGGTGACATTTATTCTGGCGTCCGCGACAGGATGTTTGGTGCACTCAAGCTCAGAGGACGGAGAACGAGTTGGAAGAGTTTGCGAACAGGTCGTAAACTGTTTAACAGTAGAGCGATAGCGAGAGGTGCCATGCGAAAGCGGTTACGAAGGTCCTTTGAGTAGTGCTATGTGTTAGCTTTAGGCAGTTCAGATTGAAGATGAATCTCAAGGAGAATGTTGCGTTAGGCGTAGAGAAAGGTCCTAAAGGAGCTTAACTGCGGGGATGGATGGACCAAAAAAATGCGAGGTTCTAGAACAGGCCAAGAAGGAAAGAGATGAAGCTGATAAAGAAATAGAGATGCAAAGAGAAGAACGAGAAAGAGAAAGGTCGAGAAAGTAAGCCGAGGCAGAGAGGCAACGAGAAGAAAGAAAGAATGGCTCATGAAGCAAGCAGAAATAGAAAAAGAATTCTTGAAGGAGAAAGATATCCTCCTCAAGAAGCTGGCTGAGGTTGGGCGTTTAAAAGGTATCCCCGAGCCACCGGAGGTTACCTTTCCCTATATTAGGAGGTACAGCGAAACGAGTGATTCGTTGACGACTAGACGTGCTGTGGAAACTAGCTCCAGAAGGCAGAGTGAGGTAGTGGAACAGACCGTTCCTGCTACAGAAATTTCAGAAGGAGAAGACTGACCTGGAGCTGATTTCTCAAGAAAGTGAGAATAGGCCCTCCGAGACGACATGCACAGAAGCTGCGAAGGTTGTTGATCCAGCATGCCCATTCATGTGCACTTCGCCTGAAGAGGATGGGCAAGATTCTAGCTTCAAGGCGGAGTGCATTAGTGACCCAGAGAAAGAGTTGTCGAATAACAGCCAGCAAGAAAGCGCAGATGGAGCTGAAGCTCAAGACAGTACACTTCCGAAAATTCAAGAGCTGATCTCGAGTGACGGCTCGACTACTGAGGATGTTCTTCCCGCTGAGGAAGATGAGGAACTTTTTTCACACAGTAGAGCGTCAGTGCAGATCCTAGACTGGGAGATTAAGAAATGGAAGAAAGCTAGGGCTGCACTGCGATGAAAGAATGCAAGGAAAACTTTAAGGAACAAGAAGTGATTAAATGTGAGTAGAATAAGTCTCCAGTAGAAAATGAGTCCTGCTTTAAGAAAGTACGACTGAAAGTCGTAAAGAAAAAGAAGAAAATTGAAGGATTTGAGGGAGAACAAAGTTTTCAAAAGGACGCTCCCTCCAGGCAACAATGCTCTGACTATGCGAGTAAAACCGCAAAAAACGCTCCTCTGTCAGCTGTGTGGGCGAAAGTAAGAAAGAAAAGAAAATTCGACGATACAAATGTAGGCCCAGTCGAACGGGAAGGGTTCCAAAGAAAAACAAGAAGTTCCTGAAGGATTGGAAACATAAGCGCAAAAGTGTATGAATCTGTACTCCAGACTCAAGATCTATGGTGCTCTGCACTGCACTGCACTGAGCTCGCTTGACGATCGGCTAAGTATTTGGTTGCTGGTCCTGGTTTTGTCTTTCCCTTTGCGTCTTTTGTTCTCTGTTGACTAACGCACGCGGTGACGTTTTATATTTAAGGTAATGTCGACGCAGTCCCCCGGCCAAGGGCGCTCCCCTTGGTCGGCTTCCCTTCTGACCGATGTTCTGCCGTTGGAAGCTTTTCAGAGCTCCGGTGTCTGTAACATCCCTGTGGCGCTCGTTCCTAAGGATGGTGGCACCATTAAAATGAACAACCGAGGAGCTGTTCGAGCTGCCCTTGAGGAAATCACTTCCTTCTACGAAGGAATAGCCGAAGCGCGCCAATTTGGTCACGGTGGGATTCTTTGCCGTTCACCAGACCTGTCATGTATAAAGGATCTGCTAAAATGCTCTACTTTTGCATCTCATCAGGTAAGCAGTTTTATCCCTTAGCACTTGGCCTGTACAAAAGGTCTAGTTCGAGGTGTAGATTCCTTATTAAAAGTCCACTGAAATGGGTCACCAAGAAGAGTAAACAATTCCATAACACTAATAGATATTGAACCACCCATCATTCTCCCGCAAAAAGTTTCGATCTAGCTTCTGCAACACCAGAAATATCGGCGATTAAAAACGACCATTCCAATTTTCCCTCTCAACTCGTACTCCGAAGGGGGCAATAAAAAAATAGAGAACACAAGCAAGTTCAAAGCTCCGCCCAGAAATACGCCACTTCGACGAACTTCCGGTTGCCGCGGGCTCGCTCGCTGACGTACTGGCGTCAACCCGTCCTCGTTGCACACGCTTGAGGAGTTCGCCAGTTCGCACAGCGACGGTTAGTCTAACCGCGAACCCGTGGTTAGCCTATGTTACACGGCGGACCAAACCACGGTTACACCACTAACCGCGGTTATCGCAAACCGAGCTTGGCGATCTCGGTTTGCGTCGTTAACCGAGGTTATGATGGCGTCTGTTGACGGAGGTTACTCGTCGGCGCCCGAGTGCGCGAAACGTACGAGCGGGTCTGCTTCACAAAGTTATTCATTTGCCCACTGTATCACGTTTAAAGATCGATGTATAGAATATGATGCCGCCCGACGTCTTCGAGTACTGCCGACAGCGCAGCGACTACGTACTGAAGCCTTGTCTTGCCTGCAGTATCGTTTGAACGGCTTGTTGCTGAGCAGAACGTCAAAAAATGTGCGGCCTTAGCTATGAAAGTACACGAGTTTGCAACGCTTGCAGCACAGGATGCCGCGAGCAGGCTGAAGTAGGTTACACAATTACCGCGTGGTTATGGCGCACGAGCGCGGCGAACGACGGCGCAGTACGTGACTGTCCCTAGTCGTCGCTAGGCCTAAATTGTTTCGCTTCGAAGCCGCGGCGGTCGACGCTTTGGAACTGATCATCGCTGTCGTAAATGGTGTACTTATGAAATTGCCTTATAGTGAATCCTATCCTGCCATAGTAAAATAATTATAGGATTAACTCTGCCGACGCATTAATCGCAGAGCTAGTACGAGCAGATCGGATCAGCCGAAATGCACCAGCGGAAGCTGGCTTGAGCAGATACTTGCTTGTATCACGACTATCGCTCTTACGAGCAATTTGCTGCTGGTCAGCGATCCTCACGAGGGCTTCATACTTGATATTCGGCTCAGTATTACAGACGCCAAAAAATTTTAGCACGCCTTATTTCGGACATCGGTGCTAACGATCCGCCGTGTCGTTCGCGAACGGTGTGCGGGATGAGGGGCCACAGCGGCGGTGTTTACGGCGGTCGAGGAGGTGCTACCATCGTGCGGTGGTTGACCATGCTGTCGACGCCTCGTCGGACGACACTCCGGTACTCCTGAAACCACGTTATATAAATGAGATATTTGTAAATGCAGCTTCGTTCTGCCGATCGCTGCGTCACTTCGGTTGTTGTACTTGATGGGCAATGGCCGCCTAACCGATAAAGGCGGCGAGCTGTGTAACAGCCCGCACAGAGTTCGAGCAGCGCACGAGGAGACGACTTTCGCAGCTACCGGAAGTGTGTCCGTGACGTCATGGCTGCAGTGGCCGCAGCGAATGGTAGCTTCTAGCAAGCCTTGCCAGTCAACTCACCCGTGACGTCACGGGTTAAGGAAATAGTTGCATGCGACACCGCCAAGCGGCATTGTCTCTGCCCGCGAATTTCAAAAAACGCCGTTTTTAAAAATTAATAGTAAATCGCTGGCTTTGTTCCAAGGAGTTATACTTTGCGTTAATACTCAAAAGGATGTGTTCTACACACTGAACACGTTTATCAGTGGCTTCTTGGGGGCCGTTTCCGTGGACCTTTAAGTCTAGAAGAAACCCTTGACCATCTCTCCGCGGCGGGCGTTGTTGCGGCCTATCGCTGTAGCCGGGAGGTCAATAAGATTCGTGTGCCGACAGAAACGGTAACTGCTCCCTTTGCAGGCATAGTCTGTCCATCAGAGATTAAACCAGATAAAGTAGATCCCCAACCATCAAAGCCTCTCCAGTGCAACAACTGCTGACGTTATGGCCATACTGCTGGCGATTGCAAATCCACTTTGCGGTGTTGCAAACGCGGCCATGCCCATAAAGCACACTTATGCATGTCAAATGTTTTCTTTGCGGCAAACTTCACTTAGCAAATTCTTTGGAATGTCCTTCTAGAGCGCATGAAATGCAAATTCTGGAGATTATTGACCGAAAACGTTGCTTGCTCGAGGCGTGAGGCAATTCAAGAAATTAAAGAGAGAGCTCATGGGTATGCAGATTGTCAGCCCGTTCTGGAGCATAATTAGATTCCTCGATGTCTACAGCCATAATAACTGCTGTGGAAGCAACCATGACCAAAATGGTGGATAGGATTGTGACAACAGTCACAGAGTGCATATCCAACGTTCTGGCAGCTCACATGTCTCAGGCTGTGCAAACTGCTACGGTTTCGCCTACGGCACCTGGGCATTCACTATCAGTGCAGCACTCCTTACCTGCAATGTCTTGCTCGCAAAATGAGTCTTTTTCCGCATCACAAATGCAAAATTCCGACAAGTCAGACGAGACTCATGATGCAGATATGGGAGAGACAGATACGCGAATCCTAAAACGGCAGTGGATCCCCGTTGTGAAGCCCGTCATCACCTCGCCCACAGGCAAAATAAAAAAACCAACAGCTAGGCTCTAAACCACAGGAAAACCTTTTGGGGCACGCTGTTGCTGCTGCCCGGATTACATAACCATAGGAACGTTAAAAGTTCTTCAGTGGGACGGTAGATCTCTTCTTTCAGCTACTACAGATTTAGTTTATCTTTCTTTAAAACAGAATCCAGTCATAATTGTTTTGCAAGAAACTTGGCTTACAACTGAAAAACATTTTCATTTACAAATTATCGGTCATTCCGACAAGACCGACAGTCAAGAGGTGGTGGGTTACTAATTCTAGTTTCTTCAAAGTTTGTCGTAGGGCTAAGATTGATTTTCAGTATTCTAGTTTAGATTCTGAATTATTGGCTTTAGATTTTGGAATTCCAGGGTTCAGTCCTTTTACATTAGCAAATGTTTGTTTCCCTCATGGTGTTCAGGACACCAGATCTCTAGACCACCTACTAGTTAATTGTCAAAATTCAATTATTTTGGCTGGAGAGTTTAATTCGCACCATGTTTCGTGGGGTTACAAGACGGATCCCTGCGACAAGCGTCTGCGAGATTAGCTTTCAAACAATAACCTCAACTGCATGAAATCTGGCTTACCAACTTCTGTACGTGCTCACAATCAATCTGTGATAGATTTAACTTTTCCCAGCACTAGTGTTTCTGTAATCAATTGGTCGACAGTTGATGGTGGCACCACTAGGGATCATGTACCTATTGTGTTTGAGGTTAACTGCCGCTTAACTCTGCCGACATCTCAGTTCAGATCATACGTTAATTATAACCAGTTTCACTCATTTTCGGTTTCGTCTCTTGAGTCAGTGGTTGAGGCTACGGAAGAGTTAAAATCGCAAACATTATGCCAGGCTATTGCATCCTGTCGTAAGAAGTGTGAATTCTTAGTACGTGCATCAAAAGGCAATACATCAACAAAATGGTGGAATGCAGATTGTTCGCGAGATTATAGAAGAAGAAAGGTTGTTTGGAAGAGCCTCCTACACAACCAGTGCCCCAAAAATTGGCATGATTGTAAATTTTTGCAGCTACATTTAAACGCACAGTCGCACAAGCGAAAGATAATTATGACACTGAGCATTTCAATTACCTTTCACAATCTAATAACCGACGTGCCCTTTTCAGGTTGTTAAAATACCGGAAAAAGATTCCTGTCTCAGAAAATTTACCCTCATGTGTTTCGACTCCTAAAGAAGCTCTCAAAACAGTAGAAAACATCGCTAAAGATTTAGAAAAGTGTTTTTTGTCAACACTTCCCAAATCCCCTATGTTTGTAGGCCCAGTAGATACGGTTAAGGATGTCCCTAAAATTACATTTTCTCAGCTTTCTTCGATTGTAATGACATTGCCAGCTGCTGCGTCTGGCCTTGATAGAGTAACGTCAAAAATGCTAAAGATCCTCTTTGAGGTGTTTCCAAATTCCTTGTTAAATTTGGTAAATTACTCAATTATTCATTCTTGGGTACCTGGTGACTGAACACTAGCCAAAGTGATTCCTTTACTGAAACATAATGGTGGTGGCTATACTTTGGACAATATCAGACCAATATCATTAACATCAAACTTAGTAAAATTAATTGAAAAGGTCGTACTCCAACGGGTTACCGAGTTTGTGGAACAAAAACATATCTTAGTCCCTGTCAAATCGAATTTCGCGCAAAATGTTCAATATGGAATGCGCATACCGACCTTGAGGGTCGAATTCTTCTTGCGCGGCGCAAAAAAATGCATGCTGCATTGATGACTCTCGATGTAGAGAAGGCTTATGATAGTGTAGAGCCCCGGATTTTATTGCACAGATTATATACTCTACGTTTTCCACAATATTTAAATGTGTGGATACCTACATTCCTACAAAACAGAGAATTTTAATGTTCATCGAATGGTGTGCATTCTGACAGATGTCAACAAACCAGAGGTGTTCCTCAAGGGGAAGTTCTCTCGCCCGTGCTCTTAAACATTTTAATGAGTTCAATTCCCACTCATCAAGACGTTCGCACGTATGTCTATGCGGATGACATCGCGTTCTTTACGGCTGCACCTAAAATTCAATCCCTCAACATGCTCCTGCAATCGTAAATAAGCTCCCTTCAGAATAGGTTATGTGACTTAAGATTTACATTAAACGTTAAAAAGTGCGCTTTCCTTGTTTTCCAAATTCAGGATACGGTAAATCTTTCTCTAACATTTAAGCAGGAAATGATTCTTCAATTTAAGTCTTTGAAATATCTTGGGGTGATTTATGATGACCATCTGGCATGGAGGGATCACATTGAACATGTTGCAGCGAAAGGGGCTCGTGCTGTGGGTATGTTGCGCAGGTTAAGCAATCCAAGGTCTGGGATGCGGCGAGACGCTCTTTTAATGATTTATGTTATGTATGTCTGTCTAATTATAGAATTTGGATCTGTCTGCTTATAAAATTCGTCCGCTTGTTCTTTTAGAGCGGGAAGCGCTTAGATTATGCCTTGGGCTCCCCAAATTTGTGACTAGCAATGTATTATACCTTGAAACCAAAATGCCATCGTTGTTTACTGCATTACAATTCTTGACTGTCAAGACTTATCTAAAAATATATGAATCACAATTCCACCGCTCCATAACAATTTTTTGTTGCGAGCCAGATTCCTTGTTTGGAGTCAGATGGCCTCGGTTTCATACTGCGCAGGTAATACTAGTGCAAAATTTTTTACAACCTTTGCACGTAGTCCTTTCTAACATCCTTCCAACAAAAGTAAGTGCATCTTCGGTTCAAATTGTCTATGATGACATTTTCCCAAATAATGCAAAACACTTATCACCTCAAATTTTAAATGGATTATTAGAAGATAATTTACAAAGTCTTCCCGTTAGCATAATGCTAGCAACTGATTCTTCTCAATTTCATGAAAAGGCCGGCGTTGAAATATACTGTCCGCTTTTAGACTGGTCTTTTTCAGTCCGTCTTTCGGATTTTACCCCAATTTTTCATGTGGAGTTGTTGGCGGTGGTGCTTGCTCTGCGCAAACTAGACCCACCATAGTCAACAGTGGCTGTGATTACAGACTCTTATTCCTTGTGCTTGTCGCTTTCTTCGAATATGGATTGGACAATATTAAACACCTTTCTTTCATTACTCCCCTCCCATTTTAGCCTCATACATATAGTGTGGGTACCAGGCCACAGTAATGTGGCAGCCAATGAGGTTGCTGATAGACTAGCTAAAAAATCTCTGAATCGCCCTGTGTTGCCCATCTTCCCGACAACAGCGTACATAACAGCAGCACGATTTCGGAGGTGTTCCTTATTAAGCACGCTGTCTGGATTTGTTTTATCATCGGACGACTGCCTGCCTCTCAAGTATTCCTGGAATAGGAAATCATGTCAATCAAGGCAGACTGAGGGCTCTCTAACCAGGCTACCCTGTCGTATTCCGCCTCTAAATGTCTATATCTCCAGGTCTGGTTTGGCGCTTTCTCCTGTCTGCCCATTCTGCGGGGAACCGGAAACTATAGATCATTGCTTGATATTTTGCCGCGGGTTTACCATGATGAGAAAACGGTATTTATAGAAGCTGTTACAACAGCTTGGTCTTAATTTGAGCAGCCAGATTTTATTATCGTTCGGCGCCACCATGCTTGGGTACAGCCACAGGTCTGTTTTTAACGCCATTCAAAACTTCTCAATAGAAGCAAAACGTTTACCTTGCTAATATGCTTTGAATTTTTAATCTGTACATATAAATCTTAGTATTCTCCTATTGCGTGCGTTAGTATATTTACTCTTTTTTGTTTTGGTTTTTCATATTTACATTCCCTTCTCTATTCCCTAGCATTTATTGCGATTTATTTTTGCAATTTAGTGATACATATCAAAATCTAATATCTTTGGACCCCAATTCTTGGCCGATCCCCTGTTCAAATTAGAGGAGAACAACAACAACAACAACGACCTGCGCTGACTAAGATCTACAACCCCAAGGCGTTATGAGAGATCAATGTCAAACCTCCAGTCGGAAATCACACCTAATTCTGAGCAGCAGGAGAATTGGGAACCGCATCAGTAAGAGAAACTCAGAACAGAGTAGAAAAGGGAGCAGGACACGCGAAAGAATGAAAAGCAAGTGCTTTGTGAAAAAGAAAAGTGGCGTGTCTGAAAGATGGAGAGGAACTGATAAGTCCCAATCAGGAGGATAACACGAGTTTGAAAATATAGGCGAAAGCATGCCTTACGTTTGTGCGCTTCGCATTTGAATAACTATGTATTTCTTTGTTGTTGATTCCTGTGTGTAACCGAAAACAGTTTGTTGCTAGGTTTGTGAACATCATGGCATTGATGCGTGAATTGTAATGTGCTAATGTAATTTGTGAAATTTGTGCAAAGTATTTGCGTGATGGGGATATTTGCCCCGTGAAGTTTGTGAGCGCATGCATGTCCGCCCGATGTTCGTGTGTTTCAGAATATTGTAGGACACTATGCTTTAAGGGAGGGGCAGTATCACGAAATCGGCGCACATTTTTTTAAGCCGGCGCGGCGCGAGGCCCGTGCGGCGCCGCATCGAAACTTCTCCAAGGCTCGTGAAAAGCTTCCTCCTCCGCGTGAGAGAGCGCGTAGCTTTGTACGCGTCGCCGTCATCCTCTTTCTCATCAGCCGGCGATGAGGGTGATTCATTAGTCCGGAAAATGCAAGATGTCTCCAGAAAATTCTATGGGACGTAGCCAATGACGACGCGCGGCTCGACGGGAGGAGAAGGGAGCGCTCTAACCAGCGAAGCTCAGTGTGTGTGCGCGCTAGCCTTAGCGCACCTTAACATACAGACGCGGCGCGCCCTATTTACGGAGGCCGCGCCGCTTGTGTAGGGAGTTAGTCAGCCAGTCAGCCATTCAGTCAGTGATTGCGGCGTGTTCGCAAGGGCTTCGGCTGGACTCCCGGGGATCACCCGCTGCTGGCAAGCCCACGGACCTGCGAAGCAGTGGCGCTCGTCTTGCATGGCGGTCACATCGTGATTCTTGAGGCGAAGGGCTGCAACAGTGCCCGGTGAATAATTAGGCGTTTGTTTATGTGACTCTCTCGTGCTTGATCTGTGTTGTAAAGCCTCTGTGTGTATTGAATACCTCTGCAGTTGCATGCTTAGCGTTAGTTTTCTGTGAACCTCTCGTCTGTACATTTTAATTGTCCTTGTGTATTCCTCTGTATCGTCTCTTGCTGTGTATGAAGTGTGTTTTGTTTGTTACTTCTGACTCCCACCCTTACTCTGGCTTGAACCGGCGAAAGCTGGCCACCAAATGGCCACCCTCTTCTGTCACTAAAAGGGAGTCGAATTCCGGCTTAGCTTGCCGCTCAAGTCGAGGGCATCTCCTTTGCGAATGGAATAGCTACCCCCACTCACTCTAAAGGTGTCTAGGAGTGTGCGCACCGTTAAGGGCGCATCGTTAATAAACCTTCTACTTATTAATGGGTGACACCGACTTAGAAAGGACGTGTAATCTTTAAGGTACGAATTAACTGAACTACAGCAACACAGTAGAAGAAATAACCTCGAAATGAAAGGCATCCTCCGGCACCAGATGAACATTTGATTTGAGTGATGACATCAAGCTGTCATCGCTTGACCACCGAGATTAATGAGTCTGATGTTGAAACTATCTATTGCGTGCCCTCAAACAACAAAGAAATACCCAACATTTTGTCAAGTTTCCTTGCAGAAACGTCAGAGACAGCATTTTAAAAACCGCGAAAAAGCAACGGCTGAACAGTGAACTTTTGAACTTTAACGGTCACGAAAATTCTCTTTTTATCAATGAACACTTTTGCTAAGCAAACAAACTTTTGTGGGGTAAAGCGCGGAAATCCAAAAAAAAAAGAAAAACAGCGGAAACACACATGGGTATCAGTTGCCGAAATTCTGATGCGCAAGTCAGATACTGCATATAACCTGTGGCGGTGACCTCACAAAGGTAGTCTAAAATTATGGCCTCTTCCATGGAAGAAATGAACGCTAAGTGACACGAGAACGAGAAATTTTCTGTTTTCCAATGCAATATCCGCAACATAAAGAAATATCTAGACCAACTTACTTTACATTTATTGCAACATTTTTTTTAGTACGATCTTATCGCTCTGACTGAAACCTGGCCTAAGAAAAGAGAGATACTCTACATTCCTGGTTAATCATCACTATCTTTACCAAGAGAGAGCACCGCACGAGGCGGTGGCGTCGCTGTTTTTATCAAAGATAGCATAGATTATCATCAGCTTGCTAATTTTTCGCGAAGTTCTAGTACCACGGAAGCACACTTCAATCGCCTTAATACAGACGTCATAGTAAGCGTAGTGTATCGGCCACCAAACTCGTGCACTACTCAATTCATGTCTGTTACGGAATTCATTTTGTTCCCCCTGGTGTCTTTAATGATCCATTAGTAATAGTTGATGATTTTAATAAGGACCTATCAAAAGATGACTGTCCGGAATACATATTTTTCTTGGAATCATTCAATGTAAAAACGTTATCAATGTGTCCACAAGGATCAATCATCAGTCTGCAAAAATAATTGATCACATTTTATGCAACCTTGATATCAATGTCTGTGCTGGGGTTTGTGACCTAAACATTAGTAATTATTGTTAAAATTGTTGTTCCTGCCACGTTAGAGCCTCAATTGTAATTATTTTAAATGTACCAATGAATTTCCCCGGGTGGACTACACACATGCCAGACGTTTACAAGAATCTATTCATTTTAAAAATTTGTTTGACAGTGACGTTCATACGGAATTTACTGACCTCATATCTGCTACTTCTGAGAAAATTACCACTTCAACATAAGAGTTTTGGCGACGCAACTATAAGCATGCCATATGTCCTTGGATTGCTGAGAAAATACTCTATGTTGAAAAGAAGATTTATACTACAATAAACTCGAAAACAACAGAAGAGATGTCTACTACTTGAGACAGTTAGGTACTACAGAAATAGGTCTATGGCTCGGATGAGAAAATCAAATAAATCGTATAATACTAAATTGGTCATTCGTCAAGCAAATGATACTAAGCGAGTATGGAAGATTGTAGGAAAAGCAGGTAAAATATAACAGATTGTCCCTGATAATTTTTCAGTAGAGACTGCCAACCAGTTTAATCAGTTCTTCACAACATACGGTCAGAACAAAGCGCAACCTACTTCCTGAGAATCAGTGACAACAGGGATTTCTCGAGTTGCTAATGAATTAAAGTTCTCGAACATTACCAGTGAATAAATAAAATTTATTATTGCAAACATGGCCACGAATAAAGCGGCCGCTCCAGATGGCACAAACGCCAAGATAATCAAGGACAACGTTCATTTGCTTGTTTTCCCATTATGCTGAATATTCAATCATGCAATAGACTCTAGCTTATACCCCGATACTTTAACAGCTGCGAAAGCTGCTCCGAAACACAAATATTGTGACCCTAACAACCCGTCTAGCTACAGGGCAATATCTGTACTGAGTATAATCAATACAAGTTTCAAAAAATTGTCTCCAAACGGAAAACTTTTTTGACACTAATCATATGATTTCTCCTCAGCAACATGAATTGATTTTCAAGCAGATCTACGTCCACGGCTATACTTACTCTATCCCAGCTTCTTTTATCTGCTCTTCATAATCATAACATAGCCGTAAGCATATTTATCGGCTTAAAGAAACCTTTCGACACTATTTCTATCAACACTGTTTCGGCACCAATGTTTTAACGAAACTGAAAGCGTATGCTGTACGTATCAGAGCACTTGAATTCTTTAAAAGCTACCTGTCCTAACGACAGCAGCAAGTTTACTTCACAAGCTTCAAGTCTGCATACCAAAAAATAATATATAGTGTACCTCAAGGCTAATTCCTGGAGCCCCTTTTGTTTTTTCTCTTTGTGAATGACCTCCCGAATTCATTAGTGTTTTAAAATTTTATTGTACGCGCATGAAACTACACTTTTTTTAACTGTTAACTGGCTTCAGTCAATGCAGAATGCTATAAAAAGTGAATTCCTTCGTATCTTCAGTTGGTTTCAAAATAACTATCTAGCTTTAAACAATTTATTTTTTTGTTCTAAACAAACGTGTATTGATTCAAGTGCAGTTTCTATTAGTTTTAATAAATATATTATTGAAAGTGTGTCTTTCTTCAAATATTTAGGGGTTATGTTTGACTTGGACTGCCAGAAGATCAAATCAGTCGATATTGTCGACCATAAACCCTGACTGTTCATTGGAGGGTTAAATTCTAAAGTTAAAGCTCAGCTACTTTGGTCATCTGATGAGAAGAGAGGAGTCGCTGGAGAAAGATTTGATGTTGGGAAAGGTTGAGGGTCGCCGGAAAAGGGGTAAGCAGCGAACGCGATGGTTAGATGTGCTGCTGATAACAATGCTGCAGATAACCAGCGCATGCGTAGATAGTCCCTCTTTCCTTCTTCCCCTCCTTTCTTTCCTTCTCTATATATTTCCGAGCCGAAAATAAAGCGTCGTCTTTTCGCTCTGCGAATCTGCCTGGCTTTCATCGCGTAGCTGCCGGCCTTTGGCCGGTAGATCGCAACAGTGGCGACGAGGATTCTGCTGCAGCAAGGAAACCAGCAATACGCCGAAGCACGACAATCACGCAGAAGGAACCCACCGCCAAGGATCAGCCATGGCACACAGGCTACCGGAATTCGAAGACGAAAAAGATAAGTGGCAGCCGTAGCTTGTCAAGGTTCAAGCTTATTTCGAAGCGAATGATCTGATAGACGATGCTAAGAAAAGAGCCTTGCTGGTAGCGGCGCTTGGAACAAGGACAATAGAAATTTTGAACGCGAAGGTAGCACCGCGAAAGCCCAACGACCTTACCTTCAAAGAAGTTTTGGAGACGCTAAGCAGCTACTACGACCCGGTACCGAATGAAATCTCTGAAAGTTTCAAGTTCTTCCATCGCTGCCAGCAAGAAGGGGAATTTGTACATGCATTCATTGTGGCAATACGGCATATGGTACACAATTGCAATTTTGGAACGATGCTAGACAGAATGATAAGGGACCGTATAGTGTGTGGTGTCAGATCCAAGAATCTGCAGAAGCAGCTGTTAGCGAAGAAAAATCTGAATCTCGAAGAAGTCGAGGCTCTTGCCCTGGCCGCAGAGAGCGCTGAACGCAATTCGCAAGGGATTGTTACTGACCAAGAACAAGCGAGATTGCTAAAGCTCTCTGGCCAATACGAATCGCGCACGAAGTCACAGGGCGTGCAACAATGCAAATGTTGCGGTAAGCATGGTCATAATACACAGGCTTGTCGACTAATCAAGCACAAATGTTTTAAGTGTGCACGGCCAGGGCATTTAGCGCGAATGTGTGCGGCAAATGAGACAAGCAGGACGCTAGCACTAACAGCACAAATGCCTGAAACCGAAGAGAGTGATAGTAGCGCGTCCTAAATCTGGTCCTTGACCACCACGCGCTCTCTTAAACCCCCCCATCAGAAAATCGTTTGCATGGAATGGCATCGAAATAATGATGGATATTGATACCGGCTCCCCTGTTTGCGTCATTCCCAAAAGCATTTACCAAGTGCACTCCCATCAATGGCCGCAGCTGCAAAAGTCGGAAGTGCAGCTTTCATGCTATCTCGGAAAGTTGCCACTCCTCGGTACACTGACCATGCCAGTTTCCTATGAAGGTACCACAGTACAATGCAGTCTGACGGTTTTAGACTGCAATGGCCCCAGTCTTTGCGGTCGGGACCTGCTGAAAAAATTGATAGACGAACGCATTCAGGTGCTGACCATGTATTCGAAGCCTTCCGTATCAAAGCAAGCCTGGGAGGACGTGCCGATGCTGCTCCAGCAAAACTGCGACCTGTTCACTGAAGGCGCTGGTCTCATGAAAGGTCCGCCAGCCCGACTGCACATCAAGGCCGGAGCAAACCCCAAGTTCTTTAAGGCAAGGAAAATTCCTTTTGCACTTCGTGATAAAGTGTCTAAAGAGCTTGACAGATTAGTCTCGGCTGGCATAATATCACCAGTTCCTCATTCTGAATGGGCAACGCCCATCGTACCAGTCTTGAAGAAGGACGGAACAGTGCGCATTTGCGGGGACGTTAAGATTACACTAAACCCTGTGTGCGAGGTTGAGCAGTACGCCTTGCCTGTCATAGACGACATTTTTCCAAATCTATGTGGAGGAAAAAAATTCAGTACTTTAGACCTTCGCGATGCTTACAATCAGGTTGAGCTAGATGAAGACTCGCGGAAATTAGCACTGATAAACACACACAAGGGGCTCTTTTGCTACAACTTTCCGTTTGGCATCGCATCAGCGCCAGCGATATTCCAACGAAAGATTGAATCGGCGCTGCAAGGACTAAAAGGGACTCAGGCTTACCTAACGATGTCCTGGTAGCCGAGAGCAGCGATGCTGATAACGCCAATCTGCAAGCGGTGCTACAGCGTTTCCGCGATAACAGTATCAAACTTCGTTATGACAAGTGCAAGTTTGGCGAACAATCGGTAACGTATCTTGGTCATCGTATTGATGTTGAAGGGCTACACCCCCTCGAGAAGCACGTGGATGCAATCAGGTTAGCCCCTTTACCGCGAAATGTTGCCGAGTTGCGATCCTTTGTGGGAATGGTTACATTTTACAAGTTTTTGCCAAATCTTTCCACTATGCTTGCACCCCTGTACAGCCTTCTTAAAAAAGGTGCGAAATGGGTTTGGCACGAAAAAGACGCGGTATTTAAGAAGGCCAAGGATGCTTTGTGTTCAGCCCCAGTGCTAACGTACTTTAATCCGCAGCTGGGGTTGATGTTGAAATTCGATGCTTAACCTTACGGTGTCGGTTCTGCCCTTTTCCACCGAATAAATGGTGAAGACCGGCCAATTCGCTTCCGATAACGGACGCTCACCTCAGCTGAAAGAAACTACTCCCAAACTGAGCGAGAGGCTTTAGCCCTGGTGTTTGGCGTGACACGGTTTCGCGATTACCTGTTGGGACGGGAGTTCACGCTTGTAACGGACCACCGCCCTTATTAGGTCTACTCCGACAGGATCGTCAAACTTCTGTCATGGCTGCCGCCAGAATTCAGCGCTGGGCGCTTTTGCTAGGGTCATACAAGTACAAGCTCATTTGTAAACCTGGAAAATAGATGCTAATTTCTGACGGCCTAAGCCGTTTGCCTCAATCGCTGCAGGAGCCGCAAGCGGAAACAGAAGATCTGTCGGAAATGGTGCTTATAATCGACGAATGGGACCAACCAGCTGTTTCCCACCAAGAGATTCAAGCGCTCACAGCAGCTGACGGGCTTTTGCAAGAGATATGCAGGTACGTGACTAACGGATGGCCCGCCGTCGTAGAAGGTGACAGCAGGGAAGTGGCCGAATTCCGGAAAAGGAGACATGAGTTGTCTGTGGAGAAGGGGCTGTTGTACTGGGGGCATCGTGTGGTGATACCAAGTGCGGCGCGTGAGAAACTGTTGACGATGCTACACGAGTCTCATCAGGGGGCGTCAACCATGAAGACAAGGGCGAGGGCTAAGTTTTGGTGGCCCGGTTTAGATCAAGATATTTGTAGATTGGTCTTGAATTGTCGAAGCTGTGTGCAGGCTTTGCCCATGCCCCCTAGGAATCCTGTCAGCTGGCCGATTTCAAGAGAGAGGTGGTCACGGCTGCATGCAGACTATGCAGGGCCTATTGGAAACAAAATGTTGTTGGTAATTGTCGATGCAGACAGCAATTGGATCGAAGCCATTCCAGTATCTCGAGCAACCGCTAAAGCCACTGCCGATTGCATGAGAACCTTGTTTAGCAGGTTTGGTTTGCCCCGCACCATAGTTACCTACAACGGTACACCCTTTACTGGGTTAGAGTTTGCGGTATTCCTACAGAAAAATGGAATCGAGCATATTCATACCCCGCCTTATCACCCCCAGAGCAATGGTCTTGAGGAACGGGCCGTAAGAACAGTCAAGGAGGGCTTGAAGAAAATGCCGGGCGTGGAGTTGACAACTGCTCTGGCGAGAATTCTTTGTAATTACAGAAATTCGCCACAAGCTTCAGGCTCTACTCCGTCTCAACTTCTTCTGGGATACCGTTTGCGTACAAAATTAGATATGTGTTTTCCTCCCAGGAACTACGAAATGCCCAAGCATTCAGAGACTGATTAAGCCAGTTGGTACTTCACCCCGGGAGACGCAGTCTACGTGCGCAACTACGGCGTAGGAGAAAAGTGGACACCAGGCAAAGTGAAATCGACGAGTGGTGCCCGTCTAGTCTCTGCGGCTACTGAGGACGGAGTCGTTCGACGTCATGTCGACCAGATCCGAAAACGCTCATCAGACACCGACGGAAGCAGAGAAGTATCAAGTCCTGCAGAATCTCCTCTTGCGACCTTAGGGGCCCCGACAGACGAGGCTCACGACCTTCCCGAAAGGCCTGTTCCTGAGCTACGCCGGTCCACAAGAACTAGAAAGCCAGTGGAGCGCTATGGCTATTAGGGGAAGGAAATGCTGCTGATAACAATGCTGCAGATAACCAGCGCATGCGTAGATAGTCCCTCTTTCCTTCTTCCCCTCCTCTCTTTCCTTCTCTATATATTTCCGAGCCGGAAATAAAGCGTCGTCTTTTCGCTCTGCGAATCTGCCTGGTTTTCATCGCGTAGCTGCTGGCCTTTGGCCGGTAGATCGCAACAAGATGGCATCCTCGAGGCACTGCAGATGAAGTTATGTGATGTTAGGAAGATAGTGAGAGAGCGGAAAGCGTGGCGTGACATGGTTCATAGGGTCACGAAGAGTCGGACACGACTGAACGACTGAATTGATGTTTGACTTTAGCTTGTCTTAGAAAGAACAGGCGAAAGGTGTGTGTGTAAAAAGGTTGTGTACGGTGGTTTCACTGTGGCAAAGGCATGGCGGCACTTTCCACGCGCTATTCTCAGATTACTGTACTTTTCACTATGTTCACAGTGATCTTCGTTATGGCAGTGAATCATGGGAAACCACATACAAAACTTATTTATCACCATTGTTGAAACTACAAAACCGCGCCTTGAAAATCATGGGTTTAACTAATTCGGGTAGTTCTAACAATACCATTTTGATGCAGTCCAAATCATGTCGTTCACAACTAAACGCGAATACAAAATATCTGTTTTTGTTAATAATATTCTCATGGAGGAAAGAAGACGAAGTAATAGAAGGACAGAGGTGTGCGTGGTGAAAGAAGTGGAAGTGCTGTGCTGAACCGGACCAAGACCTGAAGTCCCACGTCTGACGCGACCCCGTCCTGGGTGAAGGCTTAATTCACCTAAGAGCGTTACGAGGTGAATGAGGCCGTCACACAGGACGGAGTCGCGCCAGAAGGCAGAAGTAAAATCTTGGTTTTGTTCAGCAAAGCACTTCCACTTCTTTTACCACGCACACCTCTGTCCTTCCACCACTTCGTCTTCGTTCATCAGTGACAATATTGTAAATACCAACTGCCCTTTACATCTTAATATATTCAGTAATCGCTTTCGCAGCACTAGGCATGACATCAATGGGAATTTTTTTCTTGTCGTTTGTCACAATGGATACGGAGAAAAACGAATAGAATATACAGGAGCGAAAATTTAGAACTCAATGACAATTAAAATAAAATAAGCTAGGAATTTCAAACTGACATGCAACAGACTTTTTGTTTCAGAATTGAAGCAAGGCTACAACTTTAGTGTATCTTCTATGTTTTTGTAACTGCTGACCTACATGTTATTTTGTACTGGACCGCTGACTAGCCTCTTTGGCAATCGGTCCAAATATCTGAGCATAAATTTTCTTTGTATCATTTAATGAAACTCCTCGATTCTTGAAGGAAATATTCCCCACCCAGTTAGAGCTAACCTCAAAATAAGTATTCTTCTTCCGAAAATACAAGCCAGAAGTCACGTCCACGACACCTTAGAGAGAGGATATCACCCACAACCTATACATATCAATGCATGTGCTGTAGCGTTCCAGACACCCTGCAACTAATAGTGTGTTGCCATGCATGACCTCATAACCACCACATACATAACAGAACGGCACATTGTGCCTCAGCTCTCAAGCCACAGCCTTGACGATCAGCGCAGTCTCGTTGACCAGCTAAAACCCATGGCTTTCTGGACTCTGAGGACTACCCAGAGAGAGCAAATATTTCGAGCCTGCTCTGAATAAAAGTTTATATCTGTTTCGATTGAAAGCCCGCCGGGATGGTACAGTGGTAAGACGCTCGACTACTGAGCCCAAGGACGCGGAATGGAATCCTGGCCTCGGCGACAGCTTCTCAGTGGGGGCGACAATAGGCGCCCATGTGCTGTGTGATGTTGGTTCAAGTTGAAGACTCCTGGTGGTCGAAAGTTCCGGAGCCCTCCTCTACGGCGTTTCTCATGCTTTAGTCGCTTTGGAATGTTAACCCCTACAAACAAACCAAACATTTCTCGGTTGAAATACTAACGTTTCCCTAATGGCGGAGGATTCTTGCAATGAAAAGAGCAATTAGCCTTGCGCCTATGCATTATTGACAAAAATATGTTCACCAAGCCAGAAAAAAAAAAAAAGAAAGAAACTAAGGTTTAGTAGAAGCATATATTTATTTTCGAAACATTCATTCCCACAAAAATCATATTTAATATCAGAAACATGTGCTATGCGTTGTCGCACGTGTCGCTTAAAGCTTTTGATCGAATAGACGATAAGGAGAAAGATTATACACGGCATGTCAAAGAAGTCTCGAACGTTTTATTTTTCCTTTGGCTTGCAAATTGTTGGGCTTAGCGGAGGTGTTTTTACAGAACGCTTTTAAGACACACTCCTTGAGGCGATTGAACAATTTATTGAAGAACAGGATAGTGGACCTTTTGAAGTGGTTGCCTTAGACTGAGGACATTTCTTGAAACATTGCAGTTATACATATTTCGCATAATTGTAGAGGTTAAAATTCTAGCTGCACAGAAAACATAAAGAAGCACCATTATGAAAACGTACTTTAGACGTTCATTGATATTTTGAGTGTCTAACAGAGGTGAGAAAAGTCCATTGCCAAGAACGTACTGGCGACTATAATTTGTTTGTGAATTTTCGCTGTTGAAATCAATATGTCTTCACAATTTAAAATCGACAAATATTCATCACACACTAGAGAGCTGTTCTACAATAAATACGCTTCGAGAACGGGTTCCTAATTATTTAAATATTGTTACCGCGCACTCCGCCGCTACGTGGCTACCTGTGACCGCTGTCAACGCCGGAAAAAGCCATCTGTTTTACCAGCTGGACTTCTGCAGCCGATCGACATCCCCATTGACCCATTTTCTCAAGTGGGTCTGGATCTTCTAGGGCTTTTTCCACTGCCCGCATCCGGGAACAAATGGATTGCGGTGGCCACTGATTACACCACATGCTACGCGGTAACACGAGCAATACCAACCAGTTGTGCAACTGATGTCGCTGCTTTCCTCCTCAACGACGTTATATTCGTCCATGGAGCTGCCCGCCAACTGCTCACCGACCGTGGCCGTGGCTTTCTTGCGCGTATACTCGACGAGATCCTACGGATGTGCCACGTTCGTCATTCTTTCACGACTGCCTACCATCCACAGACGAACGGGCTTACCGAACGCCTTAACCGGACACTGACAGACATTTTGTCTATGTACGTTTCTGATGACTGGGACATAATGCTGCCATTTTTTACATTTGCATAGAATTCATCGCGTCACGACACTACCGGCTACTCCCCCTTCTATCTTCTATACGGCCGTGAACCTCTGCTTCCTTTTGACAGCCTGCTCCCGTCTGTCGCCACTGCCAGCTCATATGCTCGTGACGCCATAGCACGAGCTGATGCTTCCCGCGTTGTTGCTCGCAAACGACTCGCAGCCTCTCAGCACTCCCAGAAACGTCGCTATAATTTCTGTCATCGCAACAGCCAGTATACTTGCGGCTCTCTCGTGCTGCTTTGGTCTCCAGCTCGCCGCGTTGGCCTCTCGGCAAAACTTTTGCCCCGTTATACAGAACCCTATCGCATTTTACGACAAATGACGAATGCCTCCAGTGAATAACGAAATTGCGCCCTTGCATCCCGCACGCCGTACCTCTACACCACGCACAGAGACGATCCATGTTGCACGCCTCAAGCCGTACGACACGGACCCTGGTTTGGACGCTAGTAAGCCCCGGGATGGTGCTTTTCAACAGGCGGGGTAGTCTTACATTAGGCGGTGCATGCACTGATATGCGCATAAGGAAAGAAGAAGACTCTTGTGAGTTTTAGAGAAGACGACGTTCGAGCAGAAGCGGCTGGTGCCTGCAAAAGGCGTGTCTTGTTTAAAAGCCTTGTCTTCCGTGTCCGCCTTCTGCTCCAAGCTGAACCACCCCGTAACAATATATAGAGACCTTTATTCTGTGGCGAGTGTGCTGATTTTGAATACAGAGAGTTGCAAGTGTTTGTTTTGGGAAAAGCGAAAGGGTTGAGGAAGAACCTCCGATTATTCAAATATTCAAAATTCAGCTATACAAATAAAAAAATTCTCGACATATTCTTAATCTTTTGGCACATACGTATTAAATAGTTCGCAATATAACGGGAATTTCCACTTTTTGCATGCTCCATGTATGAAACCGTCATCTAATTACGTGAAGTTCGACTTACAGTTAGAATTTTTTTAACTTATGTGGAACCTCAATAAGAGCATATTCAGTTCCTATAAATAAGCTTGGAAGTTTAAGGAGCAGTAAAGCTAGCTGATTACTATGAAACTGCTTCTAAAACCCTTTGAAAACTACTCACCCACGAGCTCAATATCAAATTCAAAAATTAACGTAAATAAAAATATAAATATTAGTCATGTTATAACAAAGTTTATATTCGATCGTTACAAGCCCAAGAAAATTCTCCCAGCCCAGTCCAACTCTCGCATCCGTACATCACAACTGTAATTGCCATAGCACGAGTTCTACGGATCTTGGTTGGCAGACTAATGTCTCTGCTCTTTACTAGGCGGTCAAGACTAGCAATGGCTCTCTTTCCCAGAAGCAGATGTCTCCTAATTTCATGGCTACAGTGTCCTGCCGGGGTAATCTTGGAGCCCAAGAAGAGAACATCTGTCACAGCTTCCACTTCTTGTACCTTAATGCTCCAGGACTTGATAGGGCAAGACGCCACGATCTTTGTTTTTTTAATGTTCAGTTTAAGCCGAAACTTCTCCCTCTCTTCTTGTACGCGCATCCGATGTCTCTTGAGTTCCACTTCACATTCTGCCATTAAAGTGGTATCATCCTCATATCTAAGGTTGTTGATACGTTTCCCAGCAACCTTCACTCCAGCTGAAGACTCGTCCAGACCGGCCTTCCTCAAGATGCACTCTGCATATAGGTTAAATAGGTAGGGTGATAGTATGCAGCTCTGTCTTGCTCCTTTCACAATCGGAAACCAATCGGTAAGACCATGCCCAGTTCTGACTGTGGCCTCTTGCCCTTCATACAGGTTCCTGAGGCGACAGATGAGGTGAATTGGAACTCCCATTTCTTGGAGAGCTTGCCACAATCTGCTGTGATATACGCAGTCAAACGCTTTCGCATAATCAATAAAGCAGAAACAGATGGGTTTCTGGAACTCTTGCTATTTTCATGATCCAGTGAAGATTGGCAATTTGATCTGTAGTTCCTCCGCTCTTGCGAAACCCGGCTTGCACGTCCGGAAGCTCCCGATCCACATACTGCTGCAGCCTACCTTGGAGGATTTTCGACATCACCTTGCTAGCATGCGAAATAAGCGTGATCGTGCGGTATTTGGAACAATCTTTGGCACTGCCTTTATTTGGAATGGGATGTAAACTGACCTCCTCCAATCCTGTGGCCACTGCAGGGTTGTCCAAATTTGCTGGCATAATGTACCCAGAACGTTAACAGCGTCATGGTTGAGGTTTTGAAGCAACTCAGCTGGAATGCCATCAATTCCGCTAGCTTTGTTCTTAGCAAGGCTGGCTAAGGGCCCATTCAACTGCACTTTTCAGGATGCCCGGCTCGAGATCAGTAATCACTACCATCTTATGTTGTGTTTCCACATCCGGGTTCTTCTTGTACAGTTCTTCTGTGTATTCCTGCCACCTCTTCTTTATCTCTGAGGCTTCAGTGAGGTCCCTGCCTCGTTTGTCCTTTATCACGGCCAGCTTAGCACAGATGCTTCCTTTGATATGTTTCATTGTCTTATACAGAGCGCTTGTGTTCCTCAATTGGCTGTTGTCCTCAACTGCTTGACAGTGTAAGAAAGGCATTCTTATCTCTCCTTGCTATTTTCTGCACATCCGCATTGAGAACCTTGTATCTTTCTCTTTCCCGCATAACGTTTGGCATCCTGCTTTCCTCAGATATTTGCAAAGCCTCTTCAGATAACCAGTTTGCATTGGAACTACCTTAGTAGCAACTTCTTGTATTAAATCACGAACATCACTCCACATCTCTTCAGGCTCTCTGTCTTCTAAATCTAATTATTGAAATCGATTCCTCACTTCCACAGCATATTCTGATGGATTTTGATCCAGATCATACCTTAAAGGCCTTCTAGTTTTCTGCGTTTTCCTCAGTCGAAGCTCAAATTGGGCAAGAAGAAGCTGATGATCGGTGCCACAATCGGCCCCACGCTTGTTTTACTGCTTGTATAGCGCTTCTCTATCTCTGCCGGCAAAGAATATAATCAATCACACTCGTTTAAACGTAGGAAAGGGCTGTATGCGTTTATTACAAAGTAATGAGCCTGTAGCCAAACGAGTCCAATTGAAATATGTAGCACACCACCATGCAACTAAACAATGTTTAAACACAACTCTATTAAAACAGTGCCAAGGAAAGACCACACAACAATAATAGGATCCACTTTGGTTTACGTGTCTTGGTGTCTCTCAGCCGTGCAACACCTCGCCGGTATGAGTGCGAGGGGAAACGAGAGGCTCAGCATTCCGGTCCAACATGCGCGTTTTCCACGGGCTGTGCACTAGGAGGAGGAAAATCATGTCAGAGGGTTCACGGTAATGTTGGGTGGCCATTAGGTAACACACAGTGCGAGTACAAACCCGCTAACCAAGATGGCAAACAGATGATAGAGTGAGAGCGAATTGATTAGTAACTCGCAGTTGCAGTGTGCATGTTGAAAGTTCAGAGGAATCCCGCAAGGTCGAGTAGTATTTGTAATAATTTAGTTATTACTCATTGACACCTACCGAAAAGTTGCCAAGCGGCTTCAAAGCAAAGCTATACAGCTTTCAACTTTTTAGTGCACTGTTTCATCATGTAAAGAAAACAGGATGGTTGTGTATGTAATTTTAATTTACTAATCCTCAGTATTCATTTTGCGCAGAGACCAATTTGCCACCGCCTAACGAATAATGACTGCTACACATAATTAATATGTCGTTTAGTATAGTCTACTCTTTTAAAGGGCAAGAATAATATTTGTCTCGTCTCTGGATTAAGAGTCAGAACCAACGCAGACAACTTTTAATTCCATAACCTAAATATATAAAATGCTATTATAGAGGGAAAATAATAACTCTGTACACTCTGTTTTGGGAAGAAATCAAACAGTGAGACTGAAGCGTCTAAACGAAAAGTGGAAGCGCCTAACGTCTGAATTTTTAATTGTGAGAAAAACATATTCTGAGTGTCTTGAGAAATTTTTCACGTGTCTGGTTCTTCAAATGGCTCTATAGCAATACATGATTCTGCATATACTTCTTTAATTGCTGTACTGAAGTAAGAGGAAGATGTTTGCTTCATTTCCAAAGATTGTTTCTGCTATTAAAGTAATGCGCGCCTCAAGAACCCAATCTTGAGAAGAGCGCATTAACATCACTTTCACGTTCGATACCTCGTAAACGCTAGAAAATGTTTACCTGGGACACTGGCGGCCTTCCGCTTTTCAGTACTCTTTCATCAGACAAAACAACAGATATTTTTGTATATAATCTTAATTTGCCAAACCTCTTTAAACAACTTTGGACCCGGCTGCCTCGCAGAAGAACTGACTTGCGTAAAGTGCCTGCCATGATGTTTCATAGCTGCGAAAAAACAATTGAGTTAAGGAGAACGCCCGAAATTGAAAACCAACTTTCCGTTCAGAGTTTCTAATAGCCTGATTTGCTTTTGTACGTTAGAGCACAGAAACTAAACTCAACGTTCCGCTTCCAAATGGCATCTTTTTTTTTTTTTTGTTATCATGTGTAGTATGCACCGTCTCTGCGAGTTTTGTCGCAGACGCACCTGTAGCCCTTCACCTCCCGACATCCGTTCGCATACGAAGAGAGGGTACACGCAAGCCAGGGTCAACAGCCTATGTTGAAGCGGATGCAGCTGCAACTGCAGTTTTAATGTTTTCTTACTCTACATGGCAGGTAGGCTCGCAGTGCCTGCTTGCAAAGCACTAGACGTCGCTAGAGCAAAGCCTCGTAAGCATCACAGCCCGAGTTAAACGACGCACTCTGGAAATGGCTTTGGGTGGACGTTTAGCATTAGTGACGGGCGGCTCCAGCGGCATCGGCGAAGCCGTTTGTCGCGCCCTCGCCACCGAGGGTGCCACAGTAATCGTAGCGGCTAGGCGCCTTGAAATCGCCCTGGAAGTGGCGCAGTCCCTGCCAGGTGAGAATTTTGAAAAGAAAATTATTATATTGCTTCATTTTATCATTATTATTGCATAATTGTATACTTATAGATAGCCTTTATTATGATATTTGATTGCTCTGTGTACTGCGCAGCAATTTTGTTTGGCTTTGGAGAGCAAAATTTTCCCCGCGTGTTTGGTTTGGTTAGGGGAGTTATAAAGTCCCAAAGCGACTCCGGCTACGCAAGACGCCGTAATGGAGGACTCCAGTAATTTCGAACACCTGGGGTTCTCTCACGTGCACTGGCATCACACAGCACACTAATGCCTTGCTTCGCGCCTCCATCGAAAAGCAACCGCCGAGGCCTGGATACGATCCCACACCCTTCGCAACAGTAGTCGAGCGCCGTAACCGCTGCACCACCCCGGCAGAGCGCGCGCTCGCGCGTGCATTGCGTGCGTGTGAGTGTGTGTGTGCGTGTGCGTGTGTGCGTGTGCGTGTGTGCGTGTGCGTGTGTGCGTGTGCGTGTGTGTGCGTGTGCGTGTGTGCGTGTGTGCGTGTGTGTGTGTGTGTGTGTGTGTGTGTGTGCGTGCGTGCGTGCGTGCGTGTGTGTGTGTGTGTGTGTGTGTGTGTGTGTGTGTGTGTGTGTGTGTGTGTGTGTGTGTGTGTGTGTGTGTGTGTGTGTGTGTGTGTGTGTGTGTGTGTGTGTGTGTGTGTGTGTGTGTGTGTGTGTGTGTGTGTGTGTGTGTGTGTGTGTGTGTGTGTGTGTGTGTGTGTGTGTGTGTGTGTGTGTGTGTGTGTGTGTGTGTGTGTGTGTGTGTGTGTGTGTGTGTGTGTGTGTGTGTGTGTGTGTTGGAGCTCGCGCGCTACCTTTTAATTGGATTGGCTTCAGGAACAAAACGAAACTCGCGACCGTCTCAGCCATTTTCTACCGATGCTGTTTACTTCAACATACCATTTACGTAGCTTTTTTATTGGCCTACAAAAAAGCTTTGACGCGACCAGCTGTAAAATTTAATCACTCTGAAAGTGTGCGAAGGTTCATTATTTCGAGCAGTTCGAAAAAAAGCGTATTTATTTTCCCAGAGACATCTTGGGATTTAGAACTAAAGCCGGTTTCACATGAAAGCTGTGTTTATTATTCAAGTCTTCATTCACGGCCAATAAATATAACATTTTACGCAAACTCCATCCTGAAGAAATATCTTATCCAACCGTTGTTTATATGACTTACAAATTCGTCATCAACATATTGCTTCTCAAGGCAATGTTGAGAAATAGCTGTTTGCGTACGAAAAGTACTGCAGACTAGGTAGCAGGCTAACTACGATAGGACAAGCTGTGTGTTTTAAAACTGGTTTCATGAAGAGGGAATACGATGTGTATATATATATATATATATATATATATATATATATATATATATATATATATATATATATATTGAAAAGGGTTTTTGCTGTGTTTTAAGAGGGGTAATAGCCCGCTCGAAGTTGCACGGCGAAAGACACAAGAACACAGCCAGTCTCAGTCTCCACAAGCGAGCTCGAGCAGCGCAGCGGCACTTCGTCGTCCTTACCCTCGTCTTCGTGATATTCTCGCCTTGTTCATCCTCGTCTTCGTAATATCCTCGCAGAGTTCACTACAATATATGTTTATATGACTTACAAATTCGTCATCAACATATTGCTTCTCAAGGCAATGTTGAGAAATAGCTGTTTGCGTACGAAAGTACTGCAGATATATATATATATATATATATATATATATATATATATATATATATATATATATATATATATATATATATAAATATATAATACATCATAATCGCAGAAATTAGTAATGTAACGCTTTCCTTGGCCTCGCCGACAGTTGGCTTCTTTCCTTCATGTATTATAACGAGCATCCTCATTTCCCCTTAATTTATCTGCTTGTAGCTTACGGGGGTCTCGGTTCTGGCAGTCTTGAAGCCACAGGTAGCGTAAGAGGGTTCTAGCACAGCTTTCGCCCTCGCTCCTGATCACGTTCTACGTTACGCTAGCGGTAACAAAGGACGGTCCACGTCCGCCGCTATGGTTGAGGGTGGCGCTGGTGAACACTCTCAAGGTTCGTATACAGACAACATAAATACCCAAGCAAGTAGCAGGGGGGACAGCGGCCGATGTAGCTCAGTTGGAAGAGCACCGGACGCGATATTCGGAGATCGTGGGTTCGGTTCCCACCATCGGCAAGTTGTTTTTTCTTCTACTTTGTGTTTATTTATCGTTCCCCTAAACAGATTGCATTACTTATTTCTGCGATTACGCAAGTAACCATTAATAAAAAAAAAGACAAAGTAGAATCCCCAACGCTTTCCTTGGCCTCGCCGACTGTTGGCTTCTTTCCTTCATGTATTATAACGAGCACCCTCATTTCCCCCTTAATTGATCTGCTTGTAGCTTACGGGGGTCTCGGTTCTGGCAGTATTGAAGCCATAGGTAGCGTAAGAGGGTTCTAGCACAGCTTTTGCCCTCGCTCCTGATCACGTTCTACGTGACGCTGGCGGTAACAAAGGACGTTCCACGTCCGCCGCTATAGTTGAGGGTGGCGCTGGTGAACACTCTCAAGGTTCGTATACAGACAACATAAATACCCAAGAAAGTAGCAGGGGGGACAGCGGCCGATGTAGCTCAGTTGGAAGAGCACCGGACGCGATATTCGGAGGTCGTGGGTGCGGTTCCCACCGTCGGCACGTTGTTTTTCTTCTACTTTGTGTTTATTTACCTTTTCCCTAAACAGATTACATTACTAATTTCTGCGATTATGCAAGTAAACATTAATAAAAAAAAAGACAAAGTACAATCCCCAACGCTTTCCTTGGCCTCGCCGACTGTTGGCTTCTTTCCTTCATGTATTATAACGAGCACCCTCATTTCCCCTTAATTGATCTGCTTGTAGCTTACGGGGGTCTCGGTTCTGGCAGTCTTGAAGCCATAGGTAGCGTAAGAGGGTTCTAGCACAGCTTTCGCCCTCGCTCCTGATCACGTTCTACGTGACGCTGGCGGTAAGAAAGGACGTTCCACGTCCGCCGCTATGGTTGAGGGTGGCGCTGGTGAACACTCTCAAGGTTCGTATACAGACAACATAAATACCCAAGCAAGTAGCAGGGGACAGCGGCCGATGTAGCCCAGTTGGAAGGGCACCGGACGCGATATTCGGAGGTCGTAGGTTCGGTTCCCACCATCGGCACGTTGTTTTTCTTCTACTTTGTGTTTATTTACCTTTTCCCTAAACAGATTACATTACTAATTTCTGCGATTATGCAAGTAAACATTAATAAAAAAAAGACAAAGTACAATCCCCAACGCTTTCCTTGGCCTCGCCGACTGTTGTCTTCTTTTCCCCTGAAATGATCTATATATATATATATATATATATATATATATATATATATATATATATATATATATATATATATATATATATATATATATATATATATACATAGAAACAAACGGGTATTATTTGGGATTGGTTGAGAACAAGTTCCAAAAAAGTCAGACGTGGTGCACGAAACACCTTCAAAAATGACCATTCACAAGCATTTGACCGACTGTGGACAACTTTTGGAGCTGACGGCTTCATCGCAGGTTGTTGACTGCGGTCAGCAAGTGTCAATTAAATAGATACTTACCTTACTGAAATGGACATTTAAATAATTGACCAGATATTTCATTAATATTCAAGCATTGATGACAATCTCGATGCTAAAAGGCCATCTACAATTAGAAATAGGCCTCATTTGCACCTTTCAAAGCCTTGCACATTTTTTAGCATTGAGACCGACCCTGCAGCCTGGGATCTTTTCACCAGCCCTATACATCCAAGCTAAACACACGACTTAAAACGGCATCTCCCCTACTCGTCAATAAATTTCAAACTGCCGTTCCGCCCACCAGGGGTTGGCGCGAACTGGTTCCTTCTCCAGGCACGGGCCCGTTACACCAGCGGTGCTCCTCCGTCAGGTACGGATGTCTTGGGCGAGGCAGAAGGGTATTAAACGGTTGATCCTAATTATGAACCTTATGTACATCTATTTAAGTATGTACACTTTTACAGGATTTCAAAGACGTAGCAAACACGGGAACTGGTTGTCCTGCCTTGTCCTGAGGGAGAAACCTAAAACAGGACTCAACCAAGAACAACCAACGAACCTTCGACAACTTCCGTTTACACCTTGGGTTTACACCCCTTTGTCCGAGCTAACCAATCACTGGCCATAAACGGCGTGATTGGGCCAAGAAAATTGCCCCTCGCCCCCTGCCCGGTCACCGCCGTCCGCAGCGCTGTTCCCGTAGGAAAACAGTACCGGCAGGTGATCCATGGAGCTTCTTTTCTTTTTCTTTTTTTTTAGTTTATGGTAAACTGACCCTATGAGAACTTGCGAAGATGTTCGTTCCCACGCATCTACACTCCTAAACCGTCTGACCATCCGCCGACGACGCCTGTCTCCTTCCCTTCCACACAGGAGTCATTAAGAGACGCTGCCGACGCTTTGCGGCGCATTACTTCTAACGAGAGACGGAGGGGCTCCCGCTACTCATTCAGGCACTCGAAGGAGAGTTCCTAAATAATGCCCCGCCGTCTGAGCGCCAGGCGCCGGCTTACTCGTCAGCCGCGTCGGCTTCTGTCGTCTTCGCTGACCGATACCCGCTACCGCCACGGGAGTGATTAAGGGCCGTTGCTGTCGCTTCGCGGCACCCTCCTTCGAACGGCGACACGCAGGGGCATACACGTCAAATTCTGGGAATCGAGGGGAGATTAACCCAACAATGCCCCTCTGCTTTGGCGCTAGGCCGCGCGCGAACTGACGTTCCCTTGCATCGTCATTCGCCTTGAACACTGCTTCCACGAAGATGACTGGAATGAAGCCGTTGCAAGTAGTTCCTTGCAATAAGACTTGAACACAAGAGGTACCGTGCTGCCGAAAGTATCCAGCGAAGGACAGCTAAAAGTTCTAGTATGTAGCAAAGCGGAGCTGTAGGTTGAAATTTTGCTTGCTGTATATTGGGGCGGTGGCTACGAGCTCCCACGGCGAGACCCTGAATGCAAGCCAGAGCACGTAGGATATGGTTTTGTTGTGGGATATTGAAAATTACTTGCACAACACGGTCAAAAGGAGCATACACAGCGCAGTCTGACGGGCAAATTGCTCTGAAATAACAGCTTGATAAATCCCACCATCACCGAGAGTAAGCACGTGTGAGACGCCACACTCCCTAATCCCTTTCTTCTTCAACTACGTGGAGGTGTACCGCAATACCCTTATAATGAGAAGGAAGCCGATTTTTATATGGTGTCTTCGACTGACGGCACTCGTGAAGTTTTGTGTGCACTCCTGCATAGCTCCCGAGACTCATATAGGTCTCGGAGGCTATCCTACGTTCCTACAAATGGTGTATAGAACTAGTGCTAACTAGAGACGCTGGCGCATGCTGCGAAATTTTGCGATTGTTGGCGATGTTTGTTTGTTAGGCCAGTGCGTGCTGGAGAACAGTGCTCCACGAGTGCCGTCTGCCGAAAACACCATTAGTGAGGGTGAGCCAGAGGCGCCACTGCCGCCCCTAAGGGAAGAATTTCTTGCGCGTTAAGCCATGCAAGGCGGGGTATTGTATTAATCTCAGCAGTTATCCCCAAGTGGGCATATTTGTGCTAAGCATATCAGTATAACTTGTCTGCGACCAGATTAATAGCTTGAAGCGTTGTCATGGCTGTCTTTTCGTATTCTTCGCGTCAGTCCCCTGATTACTAGCTCCTCCCTATGTGATATCAGATGCGGCCAGGTCTCTGTAATGTGATTGCAGCCGGAGATACCGGCGTCTTCAATGTGTGAGATTACTGCAGATACTCTTCGCGCTATAACCACTGAAGGTCGCCAAATTAGAAAGCAGCCTTACCAAGAGAGGCCTAACATTTGGCATTCAGCCTACCGACCGCTGTTGGGGCCAATACCACCGCTTAGGCAATGAAAATCGTGTAAATCACCTGAAAAATAGTTTTAACTTCCGACATTACCTAGCGCATCGCTGGTTTATAGGATATTATTGACTAATGATACTGAATGCCAATCAAATTTGTTTATAGATAGACGCTTAAGACATGCCGCGGTTTGCTGCATTCAACGACTGATTGACCACACCGATGCACTGATGGACTACATATCTTCATGTTTTAGTTGGTGCTCTAAGATATGAGCGGTCTTGATGCACAAATGCTTGTTGAAAAGCTTTCTTGGGCGTGCGGTTACAAACCTGTGCACTTTATTAAGTTTTGTTTTCCGACTGTACACTGTTTTACAAGAGTCTCGCTATTTTTATCTGGGACTTTCGAAAGTAACTGCCACGTGCAGTAAACAGGCTGCTCTTTTATTTGCGCAGGCGACCAGAAGCACTGTGCGATGCATGTTGACGTCGGTGAGCCGTCGTCTGTGGACACACTTTTCCGAAACATCCGCACTACATTTCAGCAGCCTCTCAGTATTGTCGTAAACTGTGCAGGAATATGTACTTTCTCGCCTGTACCTGACTGTAACGATGATATATTCGATGAAGTCATCAGAATTAATCTGAAGGTAAGATAGAAATCATAAGTTCTTTATATTTGTCCTCTAAGCGATTCGTGCATTTGGCTAAAATGGATGACCACGTTTTGAATATTTTTTGAAGAACGAAAACAAGACTCTTTTAGAGCCTTTTTGGCGCCATTTGAGCAGCTGAGGAAGTAAAACAATATAAGCACGACATTCTTTACAGCCTCTTCGAAGCCCGACGATTGAATGTTGGAAAGGTTACTTATACAAAAATCATTTATACAAGAATCTCCTTGTAATTCTCGTGACCATTTTGCTAAGTAGGAGGCCTTATTTAATGCAAGCCGGACGCCAGATGTTCCCCGCAACGAAAGGCAGATAGGGTAAAGCTTGCCCCAATATTCAGTTATACACTTCGAATTTGTTAAATGTAAGATTTCTGCTCACCAGCTGCGTGCAGAGCTTTTTTGATTGTTTAGCGGCACACAAGTTTCTTTACTCTGCTTATATGGAAATCGTATTTTCAGCTACCCGAGCACGTACAGGCAGATGTGGTATACTAAGAAAGCATTCTTGCCTGTAGCTGCCCATGGCGACAATATGCACGCCATATTAGAGATTTTCATGAATTGCATCTCACTGGCAATAACGCTGCCTGCCAGACTATCTGCTTGATGAACACTACAGTTAACGTATACTACGAGTCGCAGTGCATGCCATTTCTCCCAAAATTATGTGACACTGAGCAAAAATAACTCAAGTTACCGACATTCTAGTGGAAATAAAGAAGAAGAAATGGGCATGGGCAGGACATGTAGTGCGAAGAGAGGATAACCGATGGTCGCTTAGGGTAACAAACTGGATTCCAAGAGAAGGAAAGCGTAGCAGGGGGCGGCAGAAAGTTAGGTGGGTAGATTAGGTTAAGAAGTTCGCGGGGGTCAAGTGGATGCAGCTAGCACAAAACCGGGTTAAGTGAAGAAATATGGGAGAGGCCTTCGCCCTGCAGTGGGTATAGTCAGGCTGATGATGATGATGATCAAAAATAACGGATGCAATTTCGATTATTTCTTACTGCCCCGAACTTTTTCCATTTTGTGCCTTCTCGAATTCAGATCTAACTAATAGTATAGCAAACGACCCTCTTGTCTAGGCTGAAGTGGCTTCTACTTTATTAGGGTATAAAGGGATGTTGGGAAAGGTTGAGGGTCGCCGGAGAAGGGGCAGGCAGCGAACGCGATGGTTAGATGGCATTCTCGAGGCATTGCAGATGAAGCTATGTGATGTTAAGAAGATAGTGAGAGACCGGAAAGCGTGGCGTGACATGGTCCATAGGGTCACGAAGAGTCGGACACGACTGAACGCCTGAACTGAACTGAACTGAAAGGGCAGAAAATACAATGCAAACACAGTGCTCAATTTTCTCGAGATTGTATACACTTCTTTTTTTAATAAAAGTTGGCAGACTGAAAATATTCCCCTGCGTAGGACGCATAGGCACATTCTGAGTGCATTGCCCCATTAGGGCCGATATTCTAATCCTCTGCATTTCTCAGACGTACCCGCTGAGGCCGGCATCTACGCTGCCTTATCCAATGGCTCACTCAATAATTTCTCCCCTTGTCACCATCTCTAACGGCTTCCTCCAGTGCATTTACGTATATCATCATTTTTTTATCTCGTTCCCTAATAAAGCCTGACTCAAAAACACAACAAACATCTAGTGTCGATAACCAATGTAGATGCCAATCAATTCCACGTGACTCCCCAGCTAGTCGAACGTTTCTATGTTAGATTTCTGAAAAACAAATGCTTCATCCGAACTGACTGCAGATATGCGAGAAATTGCTTGCACATGCAGGCAAAGCGAAAGGCATTCAGCAGACATTGCCCTGTACGAACCGTTATATCAGCCGTGCTTGTAACTGCTATTTATTGACTATTTAGTATCTACAATTTTTTCAGACATAAGCACGAGTGCGGCAATTCGTGTCACATGTCACTTTGCTTGCGAAATCGATTGAGTTTTTGATTGAGTTTCTTTCATATCGAGTTCCTTTTTTTCGGACATCTTTTTCAGGGCACGTTTTTGGTAACTCGTGCAGCCAGTCAGGAAATGCTTCGTTGGAAAGAAAAACTGCCCGAAGGGGGTGGAGCCATTGTAAACGTCTCCAGCACTTTGGCCAAGGTTTGCACTGCCGGCTTTAGTGCATACGCCGCTTCTAAGGCGGGTATTGAGGCTTTGACTAAGGTTACAGCTAGAGAACTGGCGGCTCACGGCATCCGATGTAATACCGTAATACCGTCATGGACCGACACTCCACTAACAGCTGCATTGGGAGAAGATATGAGGTCCACTGCTATATCAAGGACGCCGCTTAAAAGGACCGCCAAGCCACAAGAAATCGCCGAAGCCATCGTGTTTCTGTGCTCGCCTAAATCAAGCTCTTACATCACAGGCTCGTCCATGGTTGTCAGTGGTGGACTCTGGATGTGACGTCTGTTTTTCTATGAATGTCGCGCTCTAGTCAAGGCACCACAGTTATGAAGTTTTCTTTTTATATAATGTTACTGCACCTTGTAAACGCATCACTTTACTTACTTCACTCTCAGGCTACATTAGAGGGGAAGGGTAGTCGACAATGAAAAAAGAAACAATGGACAGAAATATAATTATGCAATTATATACGATGAAGAAAAATATTTTGTTTATGAATTTTCTTACAACATAAAATAAATCATGAAAATATTACCAACTGCTGGGAAAAGCTAGCATAATTAACTCCGTTAATCAAATTCTTCTTATGCATTAGTGGGAGAAAGAATGCGCTGTTAAATTGACATTAACTTTCGCACGAATTTTTAAAAACTAAACTCACGATAACATAAATGAACCGGCAAGTACATAAGGTACCGCAAAAGCAGATTAAACACAGTATTCAAGAATTTACGAGATTGCAAATGGCTGGAAGGATGCAAAAAGCTGAAGAAAAATACAAGGATGTAGTATGCGCTAGCAAATGGCGTAAGTTAGGCCGAGAGTGGAATCTTGCCACATGGCTGCCTGCAAACATGAAGCCAGCCGCATATTTTGTACGCGCGTCACGTGTGATTCCGATGTAATTGTTTTGCTTCCTGTACCTAATTAAACTGTGCGTAACGTCATTGAGCCAATCGTGTTGCATGCAAATATTAAGCCCGGTATGTTTGGGTTTATTCCACAGACGCCGTTTCAGCGGTAATGAATGACTTTTGTGATGTTTTCAAGATACTGGCACCAGACAAGCATACCAATTTGAATGGAAAATGCTATGTTCTCTTTGAAATTTTCGTATGTTTGTGATCAGAAATCAGGCAAAGTGCAACTAATGCCAGCACCGTTGCGGTAAAGAATAAATGTCTTTATTATCCGCTTGGATAAGGCATAATTGACTCATTTCCTCCGGGTCGCGCATGCATGTGACTGCTGCCTTTGAATTTGTGGAATACTTTCTAATGCCGTTTATTGATTAGATTTAAAGTCTTGTTGCTTTAGTTATATGCATTTTATGCTTCAGTCACATATAATTACAGACGTCAAAACCTCTTATTGCTCATCAGCTGCATACGGTTCGACCTAACAAGAACTTCATAATAAATTTATCACGGATTATGCACTTATTACCCCGTAACTGAAGGAAATATTGCGGGATCAATGGCAAGTCACGGTCTAGTGCTGCCAACTTGTAGAAATGGCAGCCGATACTGGGGAAACGCTCATTAGCGGTGGACATCAATGGCTGTGTCATGGCGTTGCATTACCAATAATGGAGGGAACAGCCAGGCCCTTTCTTGGAAGAGTTATGAAGTTTTGTGTGTTGTGTTGGGTTTAGTGTCGCATAAGCAACTTAGGCTGTTATGAAGTGACAGTGTCAATATTGTGGAAACAGTAGAAAACTAAGGCCTTCGTAGACAGTATATAGCAGTGGAATTACCAATATGGCAGGGCATAGTGCACACAGTAGTAAAATTAATAAAATAGTCAGGCACGTGGTCAAACACCAGTTCACCATTGCATACTACTGAAAGAAATATTTTTTGCTGGGCTAATTAAGCCCCGGTTTAGCCTTGGGTGTGCCTAAAGGTGAACTTGACATACCGAAGCGATCCTTTGGTTTGTACCTAAGATCATAAGATATCGAGACTAAACCTTTTATAAGGTCGTGATGATGCTACTGTGCTTTCGCTGGAGGTGCAAGCCGGAATAAAGAAAAAAAAGAAATTATTCTGTTACAGTATTCGACCAGTTGATGCAGCATACCTACAGTAAAGCAGGACTGAAAAATGCAGTTGACCATTTAGGCCCTTTTTTTGACAGGAGGCACGTGGCGCGTGAGCACTTTAGCTGCTTCTGCATGGCTGCAAAATCATTCATGTTTTCGTTTCTACGCATAGGCCAAGCTTATTTTTCCAGTTCGCCTCGTCGCGTGAAGGCGTGATGGCCGTGGTCGCACTCTCACCTTGAGCTGTTGCCTAGAAACCACCGCAGACGTCGGCATGCCGAGCAGACGGCAGCTGCGGAGTTGCTGACGCTCGCTTCGCCTGTTGTGCGCACGTGCTGTACAGAAGAGGAGATGTGGCAGTGGGTGTATATGTACGGTTCGGCCTAGCGGGAGATGAGCCATTATTGAGAGCGATGAGTCGGCTAGGCTGAAAGAAGCCGGACTTCGTCCTCGGAACAAAACAAGTTGAAAACAGCGTGCCGAAGAGAGCGAAGAAGAGCGCATCAAACGGCCGACATGAATGAACCAATATCGCTTTGTGCCCTATGCAAATCGGCGGATCATGACATGCGCTACCCCGCTTGTCCAGAGAAGAAGCGAACGAGGCCGTCGCGCAAGCCGCCTGGAAAAGCAGATATTCCTACAAGTAATCGCTTCGCTGCTCTTAAATGTGACGACACCGACTTCCCTGAACTTCCTTTACATGACCCACCTGCTCATCATACGCCTTCTCAGCATCGTTCATACGCACAAGCGACTCACCATCGTGGATCAAATGGTACACCAAAACGGCCAGTGCACCAATCACATGTGGATGCCGCAGATGAAGACGTTGTTTTAGACGATGCCATTGCAGAGGCTCGACAACGTCTAGGCGAACTCACCCAGCTCCGAGAACAGGGTCGCTCTCACCCCTCTCGAAGAAGTATAATACCTCGTGATAAGATTTCAGATGAATCACTTCAAATTAGCATCAAACCACAATCACGTGCAGACAACCCGTTAACCTCGAATACCCCGACAGTGGATAAAATATTAGCCCTTATGGAGCAGGTGACCTCCCTCATCGTAGAATCTCTTCGGCCTCGCAATGGATAATGCACTGTCTCTGGTGGTGGTGCAGTGGAATTGTCGAGGATTTGCGAATAAGGCCTCTGATGTGAACATCCGTCTTCGCGACAAAAAGCTAAAGGTGTGGGCCTTCTTACTTCAAGAGCATAACTCACTTCATCGCCTTTCAGGATTCTGCGCTTACCATTCACCTACCATTCCTGATCGCCGTTGTATCACCTCTTCCCTCAGCCCAGGTATATCTGCAATTTATATCCACACTTCATTTCCCCACACACCGATCGACCTTTCACGGTGTTGTAACACACGCCAAGAGGTGGTAGCACTCCTATTTAAGCCTGTACGCACGCCACTTATACTAGTTTCTTTTTATGGCCGTCCTGGTTCCGCATCTCCTAATCTTGAATGGGTTCGTTTTCTGCGTTCTACCTACTCGGGTATCCCTATTCTAGTTGGTGGAGACTTCAACAGCGCACACACCTCGTGGGGTACCCATCGGATTCTCCAAGGGGTGCACACATCCAGGGCAGCTTTTCAGATAATTATTTTCATCTTTTAAACCACCCGAATACATCTACCCGTCCACACAGTGGGCCTTATTCACCTGATTTCACTTGGTGGTTAGGCACTGGTAGCCCTCGTTGGGCTGTTGAACCAGATACATGGGGTAGTGATCACAGTTCTATCTATCTCTCTCACTCCTTCGCGGATACGTAAAATACGCCGTAGCGTACGAATAACATCATGGGACTCTGTATGCGCAGACAATCGCTTATCTGATTTCACCCCATCATCAGCATTCTCTACTCTCTCGGCTGTTATTGCGTCCCACACGATTACCACCACTGTCAATGTAGACGAGCCAAACCCGGACATCCACCTCCTGAATCTTTGGGCTCTGCGTCGCCAGTCAGATCATTATGCTGCTCGTAACCCCTATGACCCATCGGCTATCCCCGCTCTTCACCGGGCTACCGCACGTGCGAGGCGGTATGAAGAGCGTCTAGGAAGGCAACGTTGGGCTTCATGGTGTGAGCGCCTGTCCTCCAAGCAGAGTAATCGACAACTTTGGCGAGTGTTTCACGCCATGGAGCGCTCTTCTCAAGTTTCTGATTACACAGATAGCATCCGCCTTGCGATGAATGTAGATGAGGACACATTTGCAAAACAGGCGGCCAGACAGTTTTTGCCCCACTATGATTCCACCTCGACTTCTCCACCTTGGTTACCAAACCCCCCGATGCGATTACTTCTGACCTAACCATGTCAGAGCTACTGGCCTCCATTGACCGCCTCATATCTAACTCTGCTCCCAGGCACGACGGCATACCTAACTCCTTATTCCGCAACTTGGAAGGGACTGTTTTGCAGGTCCTGCTTTTTGCATTCAATGACGTGTGGCATTATGGTGTCATGCCGGACGAGTGGAAGCATTCTATTGTTGCTGCAATACCGAAGTCAAGTCATCCTCCAGTATCTCTCTCGGCCCTTCGTCCAATTTCCCTGACGACAACAATCTGCAAGCTTTAAGAAAATATTCTCGCCACTCGCTTATCATGGTGGTTGGAATCCCATGATTGTTATCAAGAATCCCAAATTGGCTTCCGCCCGCAAATAGCAACAGAGGACGATCTTGCTACTTTGGCTGCTGACGTGCTTCACCACTCTCCGCACAGTCATCTTGTTAGACCTGTGATTGCCACAGATATAACAAAGGCATATGATAACATCCTTCACTCAGCCATTCTTGCCTCCCTACAAACTCTTGGTCTCCCTCACAGGTTTCTCCTCGCCATTCACGCCTTTCTAACAAATAGAACGTTCAGTGTGCGTGTCCATGGAAAGCCCTTTGGTCACTTTCCCTCAAACAGAGGAGTGCGCCATGGCTCCGTTCTCGCCCCTACATTATTTAATGTGGCCTTCATTCCACTTGTTCGAGCAGTAGAGGCCATCCCTTCTATACGCGTGCTTGCGTATGCCGATGATATAACCTTATGGGGCTGTCACCCAGTTACGTCTGTCCATCAGGCAGCCCTCCAGCATGCGCTGGATGTATTGACATTTCGTCTCCCTCCTTTGGGTCTAACTCTTTCGCGTACAAAATCCTGTTTCATTCGCATTGGAAATAAAGCTGGCTTACGGAAAGCTCCCACTATAAATTTTATGATACATAATACCCCGATTCCTCAGGCACAAACCGTTCGCATTCTTGGTCTTCTTCTTCATTCCTCTGGGACTGGCACCCCGTGACTGACAGCCATCCGTAAGACCGCTCACGCTACTCTAGGTCTGATTCGTCACATAGCTATGCGCTCTGGCGGCGCGCGTGCTCGCACGGCCCGCAAGCTTGTTCGCTCGGTCCTCCAGCCGCGTATAATCTACCAGGCACAGTTTCAACGTCTCACCCGCAGACAGTGGGACTCCCTTGAGGCCATACATCGTGAGGCTATGCGTGCAATAACATACTTCCCCGCCTAACACCCATACCAGTACTTCAGGAGTACGCCCAGCTAAATACTCTCACTGAACTCGTTGATCAGCGGATGGCAAACAGGGCTCGCAAACAGTCTTTACAACTACATCATTTAAAGACACTACCTCCATGATCGTACTGCCAGCTCACGGACAATAGCCCCTTTGCTTCCCCGTCGTTATCGTCCGCACATCTGCCTGAAGGGTGTATATTATATACCGATGCATCACATACTGCAGAGCTAGGAGTTACTTCTGTGTATAGTCCCTCTCATCCGCATCTCAACACTCACGTGACATATACTGCGGATACGTGCACCCTTCTGGCACTGGACCTTCAAGCCATTTACAATGCCATACATTCCCTTCCGCCAGTTTCTACTTTCAATGCAGTTAATCTTTACAGACTCTCTCACTGCCTTTAAACAGCTTAAGGCCGTTCGACGCACATTACAAATAACACAGTCCATACATTTGCTCTGTTCAAAGTACCCATGTCCTGTGCGCATACACTGGATTCGCGGCCATGCTCGCGATCCACATAATATTCAAGCGGATGCTATGGCGCACATAAACACATCAGGTGATTCGCCACCTTCCCCTCTCCCCCCAGATCCGTTCCTGTCCCACGTTTCCGATTCGCAAGTTCTGCGCCAGCGAACACGCGCTCTCATTCCTCCGTGTTCGCACCCTCTCCCCCGTAGTCTTACTCGGCAGGAGGAGGTAACAGTGCGCCGGATCTGGGCAGGGGCGGCTCTGACCCCATCTGTTCGACATCGCTAGCGGGAAAAAGATCTACCAGTGACTGACAGGTGCCCTCACTGTGACACTCCACCTGACGTCTGCGATGTGCGTCACTTGTTGTGGACGTGTCGATCAACCACTCACATTAGGCAACGGATAATCATAAGGGGGGCCTGCGGTGGAATCGCGATTGTGATTATGAGAAATGGGCAATGGACAATCGCTACACTGCCAACCTTCTCGAATACATAGGCGCAACTGGACTTCACTCCTTCTTTTAACTTTCTGTCTCCTGCATCACATTCCCCCTTTCTCAACTTATGCCTTGTGACAAACGTTTCGAAAAAAAAACAAGATAAGCGTCGTAAAGACGACGCGGCTAGACGAGCTCGCTTAGCTTCAAAAAGTGAATCTGTGATGATGATCGAAGACGACGCTTCAAGTTCGGTGACTCTGAAGGCAGCCAAAGACAACGCCTAATACTAAGCGTAGGCAAGCAAGTTGTTTTGGCAACACCACTTGGGTAACCACAGTTAACCACCAGCAAGTGTTTTCTGCTTCAGGATAGCGTAGAAAGTTACAAGGTCTATAAACTGTCTCTTAAGAGGAGAATGGTAAAAGCCTACTCTACCTCTCTTATAATTTACCTTATATCAGTATTCATTGCAGGTGGCGATGGTGGTGGAGAAAACGTACTAAAAATATAGATAGAACGAAAGGAAGACGATGGTTTGCACGGTATAGAAAGAAGAACCGAACAAGGGTAAATAGGGTACGCCTCAGGTCGCAGATGAGCCAACGTTTCCACAAGTGGACTTGTCTTCGTCTGGGCAAAGCGATCATCACTGGCAGGGGTTTAAATACGCTTTTGCTTCCGAAGAAGAAAAGCTGGGGAGGGGGGAAAGTGGGTGCGAAAGAGTGGGGAGGAGAAGATGGGTGAGAAGAAAGTGGGTCATGAAGTGAAAAAAAAAACATCTTGAGTATGTACTTATCAGCCATGGAACCAGGGATTCTGTAGCCTGCAAAAAAAGTAAAAGCGGCAGTACCAGGAAAAAAAAGACTACTATGCCGGTTAGGTGATTAGTCAACACTAAAGAAGGTTTGGTGAAGATACACCTTACAAAGAGAGGCTATGCAAAGGGCCCTGATAAACCATATATCTAGGGGGACAATTCTTAAAAGGAGGGGGTAGGGCGGGGATTACATAGTCACAGGATAATAACCACATAGTGAAAAATAATAATAACCTTAAGTGTGTATCTCAACCTGGAACCGGAGATCCTGTGGCCTACAAAAGAAGTAAAAGCGGCAGTACCAGGAAAAAAAAATCATATTACCGGGTAGATGATTAGTAACCACTTAGGCGGGTTTGGTGCAGATACACCTTACAAAGGGAGGGTTTGCGAAGGGCCCTGATAAGGCATATATCTAAGGAGGACAATTCTTAAAACTTTCTGCAAAGGGGGGGGGGGGGATAGGTTTCCACAGAAGCATTATTTACCACAGACATACCAGGAAGACCTAATGTGTCCAACAATAATACGCCCACAGAAAACCTCTCAATATTCCTAAATCACCACCTAGCAGACCTCCCGACCCAGCTTCCTTCGTTTGTGCAGGACACACCTCACTTTCTCCGAATTATTGAGCGTATTAATAACACCACCAATCTGGCAGATGATTGTATAGTTGTCACACTTGACGTCGCGGCACTCTACGCTAATATTCCTATCAATGAAGGTATCGACGCCCTCTCCCAAGTACTAATCAACAACCACCATCCGCATGCCTCTAAAGTTTATCTCTCGCTCCTTAAACTAGTCCTAACTTTAAATTATTTCCAGTTCGATTCATCCTATTATTTGCAGATATTTGGAACCAGCATGGGTACTCCATTCGCGCCGACTTACGCGAATATATTCATGGGAGTTCTAGAATCCAATATACTAAATTCATTCCCGGAAAAGCCACTTATATATTCGCTATATTGACGACATTTTCATGATATGGCAGCACGGATCAGAATCACTTCAGTCTTTCGTCTCGCATCTTAATAATCATCACACTAGCATTAAATTCACTTGTCTGTCGTCGCGATCAAAAGTAGACTTTCTTGACACCACGGTGTCAGTGGAAAATGAAAAACTTAAAACTTCTTTGTACAAAAAGCCAACGGATAAGCAACAATATCTAGATTTTACGAGTCATCATCCGAGACATTGTAAACAAGGAATATTTGTAGGACAGGCGACACGGCTTAGAAGAATATGTAGCGATGATAGTGACTACCTAAACGAACTACATTCATTGAAAGCAACACTAATCCAGAGAAAATATCCCGGTAACTCCCTTAATACGGCCCTTGAAAAAGCAATCACTTTAAACAGCAACGATGTGCTCACGAAACGACCAAAGGCCAACACCGAACGACAGCCTTCTTTTGTAACTAAATACTCCAATGCCCTCCCAAACATAAATGATATTCTGCGGAAGTACCATTCAATGTTAATGAACGCCTCAAGAAAATATTTCCGGAGGCACCAAGGGTGACATACAAGCGTAACGTGAACCTCAGAGATATTCTATTACATTCTAAACTCGACAACAAGCATCCAACACAACCACACCCTTGCTCTCGACCTAGATGTAAGACGTGCAGTCATATACAAAAAGACACCACGGTTAAAAGCAATGCAAGCGATTTCACTTTTCACATAAAATCAGGCTTTAACTGCACATCTTCAAACGTTATCTACCTTCTAGAATGCTCCTTTTGTCATAAACAGTACATCGGGGAGACAGGACAACCAATGAACATGCGGCTTAATTGACATCGGGCAGACGTAGGCAAAAACCTCCCGAAAGAAGTTTCCCAGCATTTCAAAAAGAAAGACCATAAGTTCGAAGAAATTAAATTATATATTCTCCAGTCAGGCTATAAATCTGCAAGGGACAGAAAATATAGAGAGGCGCATCTAATTCATAAATTTAGAACATTGGAACCAGCAGGAATAAATATATCTAAGGGAACGCTAGAATCCCTTAGGTATATTCCCTCTCTATCATAACTATTCGGAAAAACAATCTCACATAGCCTTAATTGTACAGTTTATTCACAACGCAGGCACACCCTATTCCCTTCCGCAATAGCATAACCCTACACGTTCCTCTAAACACATTTCCTGTTTATCACTTGTTGCTTGAATTTGTCCTGACACTTTTTTTATTATTAACATTATTATTTCTCTATCTCTCTGTTTTTTTTATTTTCTCTTGTCAGTTTTGGTTCCCTGTGCGCTTATTATCCTGTGAATGTATCCCCCCCCCCCCCCCTTTGCCGAAAGTTTTAAGAATTTTTCTCCTTAGATATATGCCTTATCAGGGCCCTTCGCAAACCCTCCCTTTGTAAGGTGTATCTGCACCAAACCCGCCTAAGTGGTTACTAATCATCTACCCGGCACTATGATTTTTTTTTCCTGGTACTGCCGCTTTTACTTCTTTTGTAGGCCACAGGATCTCCGGTTCCAGGTTGAGATACACACTTAAGGTTATTATTATTTTTCACTATGTGGTTATTATCCTGTGACTATATACTCCCCGCCCTACCCCCTCCTTTTAAGAATTGTCCCCCTAGATATATGCTTTATCAGGGCCCTTTGCATAGCCTCCCTTTGAAAGGTGTATCTTCACCAAACCGTCTTTAGTGGTGACTAATCACCTAACCGGCATAGTAGCCTTTTTTCTCCTGGTACTGCCGTTTTTACTTCTTTTGCAGGCTACAGAATCCCTGGTTCCATGGCTGATAAGTACATACTCAAGATGTTTTTTTTTCCACTTCATGACCCACTTTTTTCTCACCCATCTTCTCGTCCCCACTCTTTCGCACCCACTTTCCCCCCTCCCCAGCTTTTCTTCTTCGGAAGAAAAATCGTATTTAAACCCCTGCCAGTGACCATCGCTATGCCCAGACGAAGACAAGTCCACTTGTCGAAACGTTGGCTCATCTGCGACCTGAGGCGTACCCTATTTACCCTTGTTCGGTTCTTCTTTTTTATACCGTAAAAATATAGAGTTACATAAAGGCTGCTCTGGGGTCAGCATAGTGCCCTTCCCCTCACAAACACTAGGTGGAGTCCCTAGTACGGGACCCCAGTGGCTTCCGCTGCCGCCATTGCTCGCTTCACCAAGGCCTTTCGGGCTTTCAGGTCGGAGTAGGCGAGTATGGTCGCCTCCCAGTCCTCCCGGGTAGTGTTTGGATTTGGTGCAAAGGCAGGGTTGGAGGAGCACGGCCACACCATGAGAAAAAGGTCCGTGGACATTTCCCCGCAGTGCGGGCACTCTCCGGAGAGGGCAGTACGTTTAAGTGACGCCGGGCACATCATGTTATTCGTAAGGAGGCGAAGAAACACGCTTTCCTCCGCTCTTGTTACCCATTTACACGAGTGGGGGTAGATATTGTGTCTATTTTGGTACAGCTGCGTAATGTCTCTGAAAGTGTAGGCTGGTGTGAATTCTTCTGAGGAGGAAGGAGACTAGGTTGCCCGGTTAGAAAGCGCTCGGGCGGCGGCATCTGCTGCCGCGCTTCCTCCTAGCCCAGAATGAGCCGGAGCCCAGACTACGAAGCGGCGCGATGGGCTTTCCACGCAAGAGCTGTTTTGCAGTAGTCGGTAGGCCAGGCCAGAGCTGTTTTTTAGTAGCCGGTAGGCCAGGTATGGGACCCAGCGCTGTTGAAAGTTCCTACACGCCCCTCGCGAGTCCGTTATGATTGTTTTGGAATCAGAGTGTGTTGCTGCTAACGCGATGGCGACCTCCTACGCTTCGGGCTTTAACTGTGAGCCCGCTTACCGTTTTGGAATCGTGGATCACTGCCGCCGTGTACCAGCCGCAGTGCTATACGTAACTATAATTGGTTTCAGTTCAGTTCAGTTCAGTCGTTCAGTCGAGACAGACTCTTCGTGACCCTATAGACCATGTCACGCCACGCTTTCCGGTCTCCCACTCTCTTCCTAACATCACCTAACTTCATCTGCAGTGCCTCGAGGATGCCATCTAACCATCGCGTTCGCTGCCTACTCCTTCTCCGGAGACCCTCAACCTTTCCCAACATCAAATCTTTCTCCAGCGACCCCTCTCTTCTCATCAGATGACCAAAGTAGCTGAGCTTTAACTTCAGAATTTGACCCTCCAATGAGCAGTCAGGGTTTATGGTCGACAATATCGACTGATTTGACCTTCTGGCAGTCCAAGGAACTCTCAAGAGTCTTCGCCACAATTCAAACGCCTCAACTCTTCAGTGGTCAGCCTTTTTCACAGTCAAACTCTCGCATCCATACATCACAACTGGAAATACTATAGCACGAGTTATACGGATCTTGGTTGGCAATCTAATGTCTCTGTTCTTTACTAGGCGGTCAAGGCTAACCATTGCTCTCTTTCCGAGAAGCAGGCGTCACCTAATTTCATGGCTGCCGTCTCCTTCCAAGATAACCTTGGAGCCCAAGAACAGAAATTCTGTCACAGCTTCCACTTCTTGTCCATGGATGCTCCAGGACTTGATAGGGCAAGACGCCATGATCTTTGTCTTTTTTTAATGCTCAATTTAAGCCCAAACTTCTCACTCTCTTCTTGTACGCGCATCAGAAGTCTCTTGAGTTCCACTTCACTTTCTGCCATTAAAGTGGTATCATCCGCATATCTAAGGTTGTTGATACGTTTTCCAGCAACCTTCACTCCAGCTGAAGACTCGTCCAGACCGGCCTTCCTCAAGATGCACTCAGCATATAGGTTAAATAGGCAGGGCGACAGTATGCAGCCTTTCCTCACTCCTTTCTCGATCGCAAACCAATCAGTAAGACAATGCCCAGTTCTGACGGTGGCCTCTTGCCCTTCATACAGGTTCCTGAGGAGACAGATGAGGTGAATTGAAACTCCCATCTCTTGGAGAGCTTGCCACAATCTACTGTGATCTATGCAGTCAAACGCTTTCGCATAATCAATAAAGCAAAAGTAGATGGGATTCTGGAACTCTCGCTTTTTCCATGATCCAACGAAGGTTGGCAATTTGGTCTCTAGTTCCTCTGCCCTTGCGAAAACCAGCTTGCACGTCCGGAAGCTCCCGATCCACTTACTGCTGCAGCCTACCTTGGAGGAATTTCAGCATCACCTTGCTAGCATGCAAAATAAGCGCGATCGTGCGGTAGTTGGAACAATCTTTGGCACTGCCTTTCTTTGGAATGGGGATGTAAACTGGCCTCCTCCAATCCTGTGGCCACTGCAGGGTTGTCCAAATCTTCTTACATAATGTATGCAGAATGTTAACAGCGTCATGGTTTAGGTTTTGAAGCAACTCAGCTGGAAGGCCATCAATTCCCCTAGCTTATTTCACAGGCAAGGAAAGGCGCCGTATCTGTCACACTTTCTCCGGCAAATGTGCCGGAGAAACCATGGCTCCTGTGGTGTGGCTTTCGTTTGCGCGCGTTCAGATTGCAATATTGCAGATGTTTGGGACGCTAGACAAATAGCACACATCTCGTGGAATCTCGTGCACAGGTGCAACGCCTAAAAGAAGCATTGGCATATCTCACGCAGAGATTTTGCGCTCAACACACGCGCATGGTATTTCGTTCCATGGGCCTAAATATGCTTTTGCAATAAAAAGCAAATCTGTGTACTGCCAATCTAACGAATATCCTTCCGATCCCCAGCAGAGCACGCTAAACGACTACTTGACGACGGGCGTCTCTTTTTGTTATTGCCTATTTTTGACAAGTAATATTTCACAGAAACAAGCCCCAATTACATCATGATCACATGGCTAAGAACACATGTAGGGACGTCATGACCAGCCAGTGTTAGCTAGGCTTCGTGACATTAAAACACCTGCGACGGCAACTGAGGTTTAACCATTGAGACCCAGTCGCGAGGTTCTGCAGACGCAGGGTAGGGGGCGGCAGTAGGTTAGTTGGGCGGAGGAGGTTAAGTTCACAGGGGTCAAGTGGATGCAGCTTGCACAGAACTGGATTAATTGGAGAAATATGGGGGAGGCCTTCGCCCCGTAGTGGGTATAGTAATGATGATGAAAAAAACTGCGCAAGCCTCGAGGGAACGCTGCTTTGTCTCAAGGGTGTCAAGTCGTGCGAATATCTGCTGACATATTTGCTCTATGTGTACTTGTAACTGCTTGTATTGAAGTTGCATCAATTGTGGAAGTATTAAGATTATTTTTTGAAGCCGTGTATTTTGTACAGGAAATTTGAAATGTAGGCTTGAAAATGAGTGCAGAAGACTAAAGTAATGTTCAGCAGCCTCGGGAAGGAACAGCAGTTTACGTTAGGTCACGAAGCACTGGAAATATTAGGCGAATATGTCTACTTAAGATAAGTAGTAACCGCAGATCTGCACCGTGGAAGGGAAATAACAAGGAGAGTAAAATTGGGATGAAGCGCATTTGGGAAGCACTCGCAGATTATGACTAGCAGCTTACCGGTATTGCTCAAGAGGAAAGTATACAACTGTTGCATCTTACCTGCACTCATCTATAGGGCTGAAACGTGGAGGCTAACCAAGAGCATTCTACTTAAGTTGAGGACAATCCAGAGGGCTATGGGATAATAAATGCTAGGGTTGACGTTAAGAGAGCGGAAGCGTGTAGAATGGGTCAGAGAAATAACTCAAGTTACTGATATTGTAGTGGAAATCGAGAAGAAATGGGCATGGGCGGGACATTTAGTGCAAATAGAAGGTAACCGATGGTCACTTAGGGTAACAAACTGAATTCCAAGGGAAGGCAAGCGCAGCAGGGAGGGAGGCAGAAAGTAGGGGGGCGGATACTTAAGGGGAGAAGTGGACGCACCTGGCATGGACCGGTTTAATTGGAGGAAAATGGGAGAAGACTTAGTCCTGCAGGGGGTATAGTAAGGCTGATGATGACGAAGATGAAGAGGAATTTCTGAAGAAATGGTAGGGTAGGGCAGTCAATCGAGTAGTCGTGCTTGATGGTGGAGTAATAAAATAATCATGCTCCGCTTATAGTGGTAGTAATGCAGATGGTTATGTAGCAAGTTGCGGTCATTACTAGGGTGTTGAATGATTAAGACGCTGCAATTGTGGACGTAGAGCTAGCAGGGCCGGTCACAATAATGAGGAGCCACACATCGGCAATAAAATATTTTATCACGAGTAATCTAGCGAATGTCAGGAACTACTTTGTATATGCCGCTGGTGCGCACACGCATGTAAGGATCCAACTAACCTTCGTATATTCACTACGGAAGACGGGGGAATATTGCTATGACTAGAAACGTGCCCCGCATTTTAATGACCACACCTGTAGATCTGATCTCTCATTGCCTTGCCCTATTTGCTTGTGACATGCGGAAGGTTGTGTTTGCCCAAATCATCGATTTCTCCAGTAAGCTTCGTGTTGCCGGTGTCGGTCCGCTTTGCTTGGTGTGAATGATCGGGAGTGTGAACGGCTGCGGCTGAAGTCACGTGTGAAAAAAAAAAAACATACCTGCAGTAGCAACTGGCAAGGGTCTAATGAGGGCAGGAACAGACTACACAGGTGAGATAGCCGCTATCATGCATCGTCAACACAGCAATGTAGATATTTTGGCCTTTTGGTGTAGAGCATGCACGTACGAAAGAGTATTTTCGGCCGGTGAAACACGTATTCAACATTAATTCAATGTTGAATCGTTTCTGCCGTCAGAGATGCTCACGTGGTCTAAGTGTTGCTGAGTTCCAGGAGCAGAAGGCTCTTACGCCGGATATCAATTTCCATCAACTGTGAATTATGTTGTGTGACGCTCCATAATAAAGAATGTAACAGATAGTTCCTTTGGCTGACTCGTCGGAACCCGTCATGTAAGTAGCTGAGAGTTTATTACTTGTCACCAAGTCTGAGTGCCTGAAATTGTGGAAAACCAGTTTCCTCCCCCTTCACAAAGGCCGATCACCACCACACCAGCGAGCGTCGTGGGAGCGCCGGCTAGGAAAGGAGGTAAATATTTCCCCTTGGGCAGAAAGATACCAAGCGATGGACGCGCCACCAAGACCTCTACGGGGTTAGTGGTGGTGGGGATATCTTTTATTACGCCCCAAAACAGGAGACCAGTCAAAAAACCGGTTGTGCTGGCTTAGAGGAGGTCGGCGGGGATCTATTGAGATGTCGTGGCCTCCACCACACGCTGGATAAGCCTCATGATGATGAGAAGCACTCAATATAGCTGCTAAGAAAACTGCGAATGTGATCTTTTCTACTGTTGTTGCCAGGTTGATGTCAAATGTGGGCTGACGAAATCGGTCAGGTGCGTCTTCCCGGGGTTAGCCATGGAAGGCGGGTACATATCGGTGGTCCGCTAATTCTTCGAGAAAAGCAATCGTCGTGCGCTTATTGAGATGCCGGTATCCTTCGGTGAAGTTTGTTACCAGCATCTGAGCATGTCCTCTTTGGAGTTTTGCGATGTCTCTTGCAACGCCGATACCTCGTTCCAAGAGCAAATGGGTATTTTCTTCGACAATACCTTCAGCGGTTTTGATGTCTGCGCTACCCATGCACGACACACGATGCTTGATCGGGGAGGCACGGTCGATTCTGAGTCGCAGGCGTTTAGAGCGACGTGTTGCGTCGAAGTTGTCGTAGCAGGTATGGCTTTGTCTTTGCTGCTGAGAGCTTGATGAGCTTAGGTCGCAGGTCGATGTTAGCCCAATGTTCATTTAGGAAGTCAATGCCTAAAATCACGTCGCGGGAACACTGCTGTAGGACGATGAAGCTGGTAGGGTAGGTACGTGCATTTACTCTAACCCTTACTGTGCATCGCCCCGACGCCGTGATAAGATTACCACCAGAGGTACGGATTAGCGGGCCATTCCAAGTGGTCGTTACTTTCTTGAGCTGGGCGGCGAAAGCTCCACTGATGACAGTGTAGTCGGCTCCGGTGTCCACTATAGGGCGGTAACCACGCGTCTGTCGACAGCAATCTCAAGGTCGCTCGTTCGCTGACTTCGGTGTTCGATATCTGCCTCGTCTCGTGCTGAGGTCGCGCTCGGGGCACACCATCGTCAATTCGTTGGGCGGCAGTGGTAGATTTAAGTTTGGTCGTGTCGTCTTGGATGTTGATGTCAGGCGTAGCGGCGGTGTCATCCTAAAGTTTGGGCGTGTCGAGGGCGTGTTCACAAGTAATGCGGGCGTCATAGTGTCGTGGTCATTACTCGTCGTGGGCGGCGAAGGATATCCGTTAGTTCGCTGCATAGCAACCTCACCTCCAACGGTTGCTACCTTTTGTTTACCCTACGAGGACTTGGGGACCTTCCTCGCACACTGTCATCGTAGCTGCGGCCTGACGACAAAAAGCGGGCCCTGGCGGCGATGGGGACCTAAAAAGTGGTGCCAACGGGTTAGTGGTGCCAACTCACCGCTGCACATCTAGTTCTCGATTTCTTGAGGTCGTTCACCGGGGCTGGGTCGTGGGGCGTCGACTGCAAATCCGCGGAGCCCAATTCGTCGGTACGGCCAGTTAAGTAGAATGTAGGCGGCCTCAGCGCAGTGGAGGCATAATGGACTGTTGTTCGCTGTCCTCCAGGCGTCGCACTTCCTGGTGTTTGGTGGTCGTTGGTAGGCTTGGCGGGCGGGGGCCAAGGGGCAGCTTTCAGGAACACGACGGCAGCAGCAAGGGCTTGGAAAGTCTTCACCTCGGGGTGCAGGGCGACGTAATGCAGCAACGTAGTTAATAGCTGTTGCCTCTTGTGCTGGAAGCGTCGCAGCCGTCGCTTGAGGAACGCCCAGAGCCTGCTGGACTTCTTCACGAAAGACGTCCGCGAGCGTCGCCACATGTGGTTGCTGGTATGATGGAAGTAAGTGATGAAGTTCCTCTTGGACGATCTCACGGGTGAGATCTCGAAGGCTCTCTGCGCTCTCAAATGCGCGTGGGTAGTGGATTGAGTAGTCCGGTTTAAGTTGTCGCTCGTAGTGGCGGATCAGGCTGTCCAACATCTTTTCGATGGTCGATGCTTCACTTTCAAATTCGTCGACAGTTTTCGGCTTGTTTCGGACAGGTCCTGCAAAAAGCAACTTTTTAGCCCCTCGCATTAGACATTTCACTCTCTTACCTTCGGTCATGTTAGGGTCGGCTCGGCAAACCAGGCGCTTCATCCCCTCTACACAGACCCGGACGGGCTCGTTTGGGAGTTGAAGCCTTGATTGAAGGAAGGCCTTGGCTCTTTTCTTCCACACAACACTTGCACAGGCAGTCAAAAACTCTTTCTTGAAGATCTCCTAATTCTTTAAAGCTGCCTCGTGATTTTCGAATCATATGCGGACAGATCCTTGAAGAGCAAAATAGACTTGCCTTACCTTCGCTTCGTCGTTTCAGCCGTTGAATTCTGCCACACGGTCGAAGAGGTCCATCCAGTGTACCGCATATTCAGTGGGAAGTCCTTGCAAGGTGGGGGGCTCCCGGGGCGGCACGAAGACAACCGGTGCTGTTGATTAGACCATTTTCAAAGTTTATGCTTTCCGGTGTCGAACGGGTTCAGGCAGCAGACCGTGTTCGGGTTGTAGCCCTTTAAGTCGGCGGCTCGCTCAGTGACCTGTCGGCTGGTCCCCCAGAGCGACAGGAACAAGGCTGGGGTCTTCGCTTGAAGGATCAAGGGCAGCACCTCCACCAGATGTCACGTGGTGGTGACAAGGTCGATGACACAAATGAGGAGTCGGTGACTGCACTGAAGAAAGTCCTTATTGGGCTGACTTGCGCCCGCAAAAGAACTAAGCAACTCGGCGGTGGCGATAGCAACAAACGTGCTCGTCGATCGTCGAACAAAGGAACGCCCGTCGCACTCGTCAACGCTTCATTTAAAGGCTGCTCAGAACAATCTAGAAACCTCGCAAACTGCTACTAGCACAACCTGTAATATTGTAGAAACATACACGAGTGATCAGAATCTTCGAGATAGATTTCGGCGCATCGTTTGAGCCTAAGAAAATAACGCGTCGTATCGCGACAACGAACATGAACAAACACGAGGTACAGAATTGATAAACGCGCCAGCATCACAATGATAAGGCCGCAAGCCAGAGGCTGTCAAACAGAAACAAATAAAGTTTTAAGCAGTTCGTGGCAATAATAAAGGTTTTACTCCGACAAAGGCCGGTTAAAAATTCAGTTTTAATTTTCATTTGCGGTAAATAACTTAAACAAACGACAATTTTTATAATACATTTTATCCCTTGCGCCTCCTAGCCTAATACTGCCCTTTTACGAGTCATCGCTTACCCATTACTGTCAAAGCCTTCACGGACACATTAATAATCAGGGGTATGACGTGCCACTTGACACAGCCTAGGAAATACACGAAAAAAAAACCGCCTTCTTTGTTAAAAGTAAGCCCCAAAAGGTTTTCTTTCAGGCGATGTTTACACGGGTTGTAATGGAGCTGAGTGTGTAGTGCGGGTTTGCCGTCTTCGGATAATACCGTAAGCCGACTGAATTATAGGATTTGGGCAAGCGTCATGTTTGTAAACTAAGGTGGCGCTGTGATCACCAGCGACATGGGGTGTAGGCAAAAATTCAGCGTGCCTACAGTGCGCTAGGAGACGCCGCCTTCGAAGCCAGTTCGCGCGAGAAAATATTCTGAAGCCTGAGCTTCGCTTATGCATGGAAATGGTTTGGCTTATGCCTGGAGAGTTTTTCAGCCCTTTACTAGCCGATTACTGCTGGAATTACCTAGAAAAGAGCGTTGCGTTGGCCTCCCTCTCCGTGGCGTCAACAGCGTGCGGCTACGGTGAGCGGCTGTAGCAACATTGAACTGTAGTGATTGACCAAATTAAATACAAACGATAAATCACAATGAATAATAAAAAGTAATATATAGTCAGCACAGGTCAACTTCAGAGTCTAATTTTGGCGCATGCAAGGTCGACGATTATATGAATGATTGGAAGTACATGTGCTTTTCATATGACCACTTTTTTGATGGGTACGTGTTCTGCTGCTCCAAGAACCTTCACTCTTAAAGAACAATATTACCGGCAACTTTACTGAATTAGAAGTCATAATTCTAGCTCACTGCACCTGCAAATTAAGTAATAGAATTTCACTGAATAAGAAAACTCAATCTTGTCATTCTTTGTAACATTCGCCTAGTGCGCACTGACAACTTGTTTTATCCTGCTCAATAAAAAATGCGTTTCACGTCTGTTTAATCGCACAGACATAGCCAGGGTGTTTCACAGGTTAATATATACATAAAGGCCCGTACGAATGCTGTATTTGGTTTTTGTTTTTGCAATGAGTGCAGAGAGAGAGAGAGAGCAGAAGTTGTTATTTATTGCAGCGGATGAGGAGGCTCCGGCCCTCCGTCGCTTGGGATGGATAGCGGGTTCCCCGCTTCAGACGCAGGCTGGCAGACGTTGTTGGCCGGCGGCGTCCCAGGCCAGCTGGATGGCGGCTAGCTGGAGCCCAGGGTCCGAGCAGCGCAGCATGGTCTCCCAGTGTTGCGGCGCCAGATTTAGACCCCTCCCGGGAGAAAAGGGGCAGTCCCAGAGGATGTGTTCGAGGGTCCCTCTCGAGTCACAGTTTGCACAGAATTCAGATCTTTCTCCTGGGAGCATATGGCTCACCAGGAGCGGGTGTGGGAATGTCCCCGTCTGATGGCGATGCCAGGCGACGGCCTGCCTGCAATTTAGGGTAGGGGCTGGCGCAGCAGCCACCCGTCTATCTGAGTCTATAATGCTGCAGAATTTCTGTGTAAGATTTGGCACACTCTATGCTCCCCGGTCCAAGCCCCTCTTCTCTGCCGCCGGCTCGGTGGTCGAGCCCTCGAGCCATGGCATGAGCGGATTCGTTGCCGGGAACCTCAGTGTGCGCTGGAGTCCAAATCAGCTGTATAGTTCGCGAGATTGGTGATTGCTGTAATATTCGAATTGCCTGGGGAGCAATCAACCCACGACTGTAATTTAGTAAGGCAGTTTTGCTGTCGCAGATCACGAAACGCGCCTTTGTATGGGCGCAGGCTAGAGCTACAGCCACTTCCTCAGCTGCTTCAGGAGATCTAGTTTTTATGGTGACCGCGGTGATCGGTCTACCAGACCCATTCGTCACCGCTGCAACCATAAAAGGGCTTGCCCCTCCGGCAGCATCTACAAAGGCTACTTCCTCCGGCGGCAAGCGGCTAAATTTCTTACTGTACAGCACGGCGCGGGAAGTAGGGCAGACTCTAAAGAAATGACAAACATGGAGATCGTTGACGGAGAGAATATAACCCCGAGGATATGATATGGCTCACCGTGAGGCAGTCGAAGGAGCTACCACTCGAGATCGCGGAGGCGGAGACAGACGAAGGGAAATGCGACACGAAGCAAACATCTACGACGAAGGAAGGCAGACGCTTAGCACGCCAATCAATAGAGACGCTGCGTACGCGTTTGCCGCCGTGCACGTACAAAATCATTCTGTGGCCGAGAGGCGGCCTAACAAAATTGCTACAGGGTGGAGAAGTGACCGCGATAGACGCGGTGAAAATGGCGGCAGGACTCGATCCTTCCAAAAATAAGGACGACGTCGTTGTACTCAGCCACAAGCAAAACTCGTTTATGGTTGGCACCAGCCAAAAAGAGAAGATGGCAAAGTATTCAAACATTACCCACATCCCCTGCGGAGAAAATCGCATCGACATATTTGCCTACTTAGCGTCTCCTGAAAATTGTGGGAAAGGCGTAATACATGGCATACCTCTATACCACTCCGTGGAGTACATCTTGGATATGTTGGATTGCCTCAACAATCCTCGAGTAGCTGGAGCCCGGAGGCTTGGAAAAGACTCCAAGACGGTGCTTGTACTCTTCGAGCAAGCGGAGGTGCCCGATGGATCTTCTATGGAGGCATGCCTCTGAAGTGCCAACTTTATCGCAAGAAATATGAAGTTTGTGGATCGTGCGGGAGGCTAGGACACCGTTCAGATGTCTGCCCGGACCCCGACAACATAAGATGCAGGGGGTGCGGCATAGAGCTACCACCACAGGAGCATCACTGTGAGCCAAAGTGCATGCTCTGTGGGAAAGGCCATATTCTCGGAGACAAGAAGTGCAAGTAAATCTATCGCACCCCGCATCACGTTAAGAAAAAGGCATGGGACAAGCTGACTCAACAGCAACAGCAGCAATATCAACAGCCTCAAGCTCAAGACTAACCCCCGACGGGTCGGCGCAGCAGATCAAAGAGCAAGCAAGGGCGAGAGTCCAAGGCCAGGAACGAATCCTTTCCCCGGCTAGACGGCAAGAAGACGGAACTGGTAGAATGTTCCAGCTCATGGGACCCTGCGGACGCCTGGCAGCGGAGCGGGAGCCAGGAGCAGCAGGGGTGAGTATCGCAGATATGGTCTCCCAGAAGGAATTGGCAAAACTAAGAGAATAAAATAGACAGCTTAGAAGCATGCTACAAAATCTTAATGGGGTAGTAGATTCCCTTCAAGGTCAAATTCAAACTCTGCAACAGCAGGGGCAGTCCAGATCTGGCACAGCCGCTAATCTCAATATCAGGCCCAATACGCAGAACGCTGAAGAGGATAGCATGATCACTGACACGGCAAGCCCTCCACTTGTAAAACGAAAGGTACGCGAGGAGCCCTCCGAGGAAAAGTCAGTAGAAGAAGGGGTGACCCGAATTGAGGTGGCGCTAGATTCGATGGCTGCCTCCCTAAATCAAATCACCCCCAACTCCAGACGCTTGTGGGGGCAGTGCCAAAACAAGCTGAGGAGTCTTAAGTACTCTGGAACGAGCTGCTAGGCATGAACACCTGGCAGCAGAACATCGAACAGACACTTGCGAGTAAACATGGCTCGCAAGGCTAAGTATGAGATATGGCAGTGGAACTGTCGCGGATTCCGAACGAAACGGCCGGTGCTGCAGCAGTTCCTCACAACGATTGAACATGCGCCTCTCGCATTAGCACTTCAGGAAACCGGGGGCCCGGCTAAACTGTCGGGATACCAAGCATTCCACAGCGATAAGGGGGAGCGGGCGGCAGTGACAACTTTAGTTAAAGAAAATATGGCAGCAGTACAACACGACCTCGCATCGCCAGAGATAGAAAATGTTTTTGTGGAGGTTATCCTGGGAACCAGTCCTAGGGCCAGTATCTTCCTCCTCAATATTTACAGCTCACCGAGGCAGTGCAAGGCCAGATTGAGGACTTTGCTCCGAAAAACAGAGCAAGCAACGGGGAACATCAGTTAGTGATTATGGGAGATTTCAATGCAAGACACCCTGCGTGGGGATACTGTACGCCTTGCCTTAAAGGGAGACAGTTGTGGGAGGATATACAAGACCTAGGGTGCACTATACATACAGATCCTACCTGTCCGACACGAATAGGGAACAGTGTTAGCGTCGATACATCCCCCGACCTCACACTATCTAGGCGCACATTCAGTCCCCAGTGGAATAACACGCACATGAACTTCGGTAGCGATCACTACATAATCGCGCTTTAACTTGGGGGTGGCCCCGGCCCCAAACGTCGTGCAAAGCCGACGATAGTGAAATGGGACAAATTTCAGACAACAGGACAGGATACAATGAAGACAAAATAACCGACCTCGACACGTTGGTTGTACAACTAAAGTCCGACGTCAAGGCAGCGACTAAATATCTCGATGACGCTAACGCTCCGGATTTAGTGGACAGTCGTCTTCTCCGCATGTGGGAGGCAAAGGAACGAATGGAACGGAGACTTAAGGGGCAGCAGTGGAATCGTAACGTAAGGCGCAAGATAGGTCGGCATAATAAGGCCATTGAAGATTGCGCTTTCAAGCTATGCGAACAAAACTGGGGGGATCGATGCGAACACATGGAGAATAATATGAGCATGCCTAAGACCTGGGGACTTCTTCGTCACCTTCTGGACCCTAAGAGCTCGAAAGCTCAAGTAGGCACTAACCTCATGAAGATTAGACACTCCTTTCCAGGAGATTACGAGAAGTTCTTTCGACAGTTGCAAGACTTGTATGTTGGCGATACAAGCAGGATGCCCCTTCCAGATTACTTAGGGGACTCCAATCATGAGCATGATGCCCCTATTAGCGCGGCAGAAGTAAGAGCAGAGATTCTTCGGCTTACAACCAATACAGCGCCGGGCCCAGATGGTATCACTAATAAAATACTGCCAAACCTAGATGACCAATCGGTAGCCGCACTAACGCAACTTATGCAGGAGTGCTGGGAGAAAGGGGAAATATCTCAGCAGTAGAAAACGGCTGACATTGTTCTCATAACCAAGCCTGGTAAGCCACTTCGGATAGACAATTTACGGCCAATATCCCTAACATCATGCTTGGGAAAGCTACTAGAGCATGTTATCCTAACCAGGCCCACCAAATATATTGATAGACACGACCTTTTCCCGCGGGAAATGATAGACTTCCGCTCTAATCTCTCGACTCAGGACCACATGGTCCAGTTGGAGCATGACATTATCCGGTCCAAGAGTAATGATGCTAAGGCCATCCTTGGCCTCGATCTAAAGAAGGCATTTGATAATATCTCGCACCAGGGAGTCATGGACGGCCTATCAGCATTGAATGTAGGGAAAAAAACGGATTATATCAAAAGCTTTTTGAGTGGGCGTAGTGGCCGCTTTAGATTCCGCGATAGCACATCATCACTTTTCCCTCTGGGCAGTACGGGTACTCCTCAGGGCTCGGTACTCTCGCCTCTTTTCTTCAATGTAGCAATGGCAAAATTACCAGAACTACGACGTTACCCTCATTTAAATTTTAGTATTTATGTTGACGACATTACACTACGGATCAGCCGGGGTAGCGATGCCGTAACTGAACACACGCTACAAGAGGCGGTGGACACGATCGTGCGGTTTGTAGCAGAACGTGGACTTACACGCTCGCCGGAAAAATAAGAACTCTTCATTTACAATCCATGGTGCCTGCGGAGCGAGCGTAAAGTGGATATACAGATTTCGGTACAAGGACATCAAGTTCCCCAGGTATCGCAGATCCGTATATTAGGTCTCCTTCTCCAAGATAATGGCTACAACGGAGAAACTATTAAGAGGATTGAGCGGCATGTATCTCAAACAGCTAGCCTCATCCGCCGAGTTTCGAGTAAAGGCAGAGGACTAAAGGAAAAGAATCTTATGCGCGTAATCCAGGCATTTATCATTAGTCGAATCAGCTATTCTACGCCATACTTACCCCTTGAGGCAGCAGAACGACAGAAATTAGAGAGCCTCATCCGCACAAGTATTAAAAGAGCCCTTGGACTCCCGCGCTGTACTTCCACCGCTAGACTCCTGCAACTGGGCATCCATAACACATGGGATGAGATCGCGGAAGCGGTGCGCACTTCACAGGTAGAACGGCTTCGCCTAACCGCCGCAGGCAGATTTATTTAAGAAAAACTGGGCATCGACACTTGGGGAGGCGCTCAGACAAAATCCGAACTAGACATGGCTGTACAGGACAGGCTATGGATACCTCCGCTGCAAAAGACATGCATCCCGAACACCATACGGAGCGTCGGGAAAAAAGAGCTCGAATGCTCAGTAAGACATTTAGCTACAATGAGTGCAAATGCAATGTTCTCCACGATGTCCGCGATCGCTTGCAGCGAAATTTAAGAGAACTGCTGATCTTTTTTTTAATATACTTGAAACATTTTTATTCAAATGCGCGTCAACTTATTCTTCTTATCTTGCACCTCTCACAACAAATTCACTTTGAGACAATAAACGAAGCTTCATATACACCGTACTTAAATATCCTGCTCAATCAGAGCTGGTTGTACGTGGATATTTATTTCGTTCGTCAGGTTCCTAATGACCCTAAAATTTAATAATCTGGTAAATAACGCTGCGTTACTTTGCCGGTATTCTAACGATGTTTACGACCGCTTTATAAGACTGGTGGTGATGAGACACTCGTTGAAACTAGCGGACGTGAAAACAGGGAAAAGCTACGTCTCAATACTGGGCCTGTTTCGGCAATATCGCGCTGGAGTGACCGCTCAATGTAACTGCTGTTACCTTAGCAGCTTGTGTGTCCTTTTCTATACGATAACATGCACGGACATTAATGCAGATGAATGGAACTCACAGTGCGGGTTTCTAGCTGTGTTCGATTAAGATCATACGCACACGAAAATATCACGTCTAAACTTCTTATGGCCAGGTAGTATAAACACCAAAACGTGCACGAGCTGCCGGCGTTTGTAATTGCGCTATTCGTCGTGTGGCCGAAAAGCAATCGCGACAAGATTTGCAAAAACTGATCAAGTTTCATTGCAGACATGCGCCGTACGTTAGCTGCCAAGGCAATCTGTCGCCGAAGGGTCTACAATTGTCGCGCTCAATGCCTCTGTCGTTCACTCTCATCTTTATCTGACCGCAAGAAGTTAGTGTAATTAGGTACATTTTTCTTTTTTGTGCCTTGTGGCGCAACTAACCGCACCATAGCTTGCAGGAATATCGGGAATTATGCTCGAAAACGCAGCAAGCGCCGCGTATCCAATGCAGACGGCCCATGCTTTTGCCTACCCGACGAAAGTCACTGCTGACGCTTGTCTATACTTTTTACACTGATGCCGGGTGTCGCAGCTAACTTAATCCCAGGGTTAAATTTACATTTCAGAGGCAGGCAAAGAAAACCAGTTACATTTTGCAGGTAGTGACCTTGAGAACCACAGAATGATTTGTTGCAAACAGTTTGATTACCATGCAAAGAACTAAATATTTACTTTTGACAGTAAATACATTAGGTTTAGAGCACGTCCATAAGCCCCCACAATATTTGCAAAGAGAACATTGTCTTGTGTTTTTTCTATAACAAAGAAAAGAAACGCCGAAACTTAAAAAACGACATGATTAATACATTTGCGCGCCACGATCGTGCTGCTTTAAGCTATGGTTTAGGAGAAAGAAAGGTGTGGCTGTAATTCGATGGCCCTGTGCAGAAGTGCAGCAGTGCAGAATAGGTCAGTAGAACTACTTGCTGAGCGAGTTGGTTTCTTATTTTAATGAGAAAAACAACGCGACAGAACGTACGGCGTACAGCTGACAAATGGGACAAGCGCTACTCACTACTTCTTTGTTGAAGAATAAAACTTAACATTTGTGCAGTTTTTGTTCATGAAGATCACGATAAGTGATCACACTTTTCGCCCCGACGAAAGCGGTAATCCTGATCGCAGGAATTAAAAGAAATGCCTCTATCAGGCCTAATGCCATCTTTGCTTGCAGTATTTCCAAAGATTTTGATAGTTTTTAACCAAACCGACATTTATTCGCATTTATCTGAAGGGCGGCGCCGGAGGTCGCAATTAAAACTTCTTCAGAACGCTATTGTAGTTCTGAAAAACGTTCGCCTCGAAACATGACACTTCTGTCCCAACCAAACATAATTCTACGGTTGAAGCGACTCTTAAAATCTAATCTTATCACGGAAACTGTAGCACCTGTATCCAGTAAAGCCATGACACAAACACCACCAACACTTCGAGGCGGTTCTTTAGCATAACGACAGGTAGAGAAATTGGGAGCATCGATGACCTGGCGACCGCACCTCCATCGGCAGCACGCGCTAGTTTCCCGGTGTCCGTGAGAGGCGGCAGGGAGATGGCGAACGTCGGGAGCGGCGAGAAGAGGGAGTCAGACTGCGGTCAGAAGCTGGAGAGTAATTTCGGGGTGGCGCTTAGCGGTGAGAGCACGAAGAGGGTAGAACGGTCTGGCCACGGACTTCAGGACTCACATTATATCGATTGTTCGAACATTTGCGCTGGTAACGTGTAATCTGGTTCTATCGACGGCAGAATCTGGATATGTGGCCGAGCATACCACAGCGATAACATACTGGTGGTTCGTGAGCCCGGTCGAAATAATAGTCATTGGAAACAGGATCGAAGCGATCAGCACAATCTGGCCGCTGGTGTTGTTGCGGAGGCAGTGACGCTCTGCGGTTAAAACGAAAGAGTACAGCAGGTCCATAGGAGGTGTTCCGGGGTGCACGAACAGGACGAGTGGGAGCAGTAGTACCCCACGAAGTGGATCGCTGAGTTGGAGCTGCCTGCAGTGAACAACTGTCACTGCAGACTGCATTGCGGCTCACAATATCTTTATACCGAGAGATTTCATCACAGACGATGTGGTGAATCATGTCGGCTAAATTCGGAGGCTCCTGAGAATGCTCGGGAGAATCCACACTTGCAACGGGGGCACATTACGCAAACGGCACAACTTCGGCGTTATGCGACTGTCACGAAATCGGCGCACATTTTCAACAAGCCGGTACGACATGAGGCCCGCGCGGCGTCGCGTGCAAAAGCATGGAAAGAAAAGCCTCCTTCCCCGCGCGGGGTCGCCCCGCCGGGGTGGTGCAGTGGTAAGACGCCCGACTACTGTGCCGGAGTTCCCGGGTTCGAACCCGACCGCGGCGGCTGCGTTTCGATGGAGGCGAAACGAAGAGGCGTCGTGTGCTGTGCGATGTCAGCGCACGTTAAAGATCCCCAGGTGGTCGAAATTACCCCGTAGCCCTCCACTACGGCTCCTCTTTCTCTCTTTCCACTTTCATTCCCACCTTCCTCCCTTCCCTTACGGCGCGGTTCGGGTGTCCACAGAGCAAGTGTGACAGTTACTGCGCCTTTCCCTTCCTGTGAACCAATTTATTTATCCCCGCGCGGGAGAGCGCGTAGCTTTGTACGCGTTGCCGTCACCCTCTTTCCCATTGCCCGGGGAGAAAGGTGGTTCATCGGCCTGGAATACGCCAAAAAATTCCAGAATTTTCTATGGGACCGAGCCAATGACGACGGGCGGCTCGACAGGAGGAGAGGGGAGCGCTATAACCAGCGGAGCTAAGTGTATGTGCGCGCTAGCGTTGGCGCGTTTTAACAGACAGACGCGGCGCGCCCTATTTAAAGAGACCGCGCCGCTTGTGAGTCAGTCAGTCAGACAGTCAGTCAGTGTTTGCGACGTGTTCGCTGTGCTTCGGCTGGACTCCCGGGGATCACCCGCTGCTGGCAAGCCCACGGACCTGCAAGGGAGCGGCGCTCGTCTTGTATGGCGGCCACCTCGGGACTCTTGAGGCGTCGGACTGCAACAGTGCCCGGTGAACAATTTGGTGTTTGTTTATGTAACTCTCTCGTGTTTCATCTGTGTTGTAATGCCTGTGTTATTGAATCATTCTGTAGTTGCATGCTTAGCGTTTGAACCTCTCGTCTGTGCATTTCAAGTGAACTCGTGTATCTCTTTGTATCGTCTGTTGCTGTGTATAAAGTTTGTTTTGTTTGTTGGTTCTGGCTCCGACCCTTACTCTGGTTTGAACCGGCGATAGCTGGGCACCAAACGACCACCCCATTCTGTCACTACAAGGTAGCTGAATTCCGGCTGAGCTTGCCACGCAAGTCGAGGGCATATCCTTTGCGACCGGAACAGATACCCCCATTCACTCTAAGGGTGTCTGGGAGTGTACGCACCGTTAAGGGCGCATCGTTAATAATCCCCCTAATTATTAACGGGTGACAATTATTCTGGCATCCGCGACAGGACGTTTGGTGCACTCAAGCTCAAAGGACAGAGAAAGAGTTGGAGGAGTTCACGAAGAGGTCGTAAACAGTGTAGCAGCAGAGCGGTAGCGAGAGGTAGTACCGCGCGGAAGCGTTTAGGCGAGGTTCGCTAAGCAGTGTTTAGGCTACACCCAGACGGTTCGCGCTTCAGATATGAATCTGAAAGAGTTGATTGAGGCTGGCACCCAGCTGGGGTTGTCCGGTGCCGAATTGCGCAAATGGGTTAGCCAGAGAGAAAAAGAAGAAAGAGAGAGAGAAGAAAAGGAACGAGAGAAGGCTCGAAAGGAAGCCGAGGAAGAAAGAGAGAGAGAGCAGAAAAAGAACGAGAGAAGGCTCGAAAGGAAGCCGAGGAGGAACGAGAGAGGGCTCGAAAGGAAGCCGAGAAAGAACGAGAGAGAGCTCGAAAGGAGCGGGAAGAAGAATTTCAGCGAGAAAATGAATTACTTACTATGAAACTTCTGCTCCAAAACTCAGGGAACAACAACGGTTTAGCTGAAGTGCATAGCTCCAGTGAAGGACATAGCAGCTTGCGGGCACTACTACAGTGACTCTTTTTGTTGGTCTGTGCGCGTTGGCACAGGTTCCCGTGTATCCGTCGGCGCTACTGGTTGTAGGAGCAATTATCGGCACCCATTGGTTGTGTGATTTGCAAGGGGACTATAAGTCATGCCTCAGGGAATTTTCAGTAGCCCGATCGGGGAACATAGAAGCGTCTCAAATGCGAGAGCCTAGAGCGAAGGCAGAATCCTGGCGGACAGAAGCGTGTCACGCACTGATTGCGGGTTGGAATCACGCTCGGAAATTTAGGTTTGTGCGCTTCGCATTTGAAAAGCTGTGTTGTTGATTCCTATGTGTATCCAACAACAGTGTGTTGCTATGTTTGTGAATTTCATGGCATTGATGTATGAATTTTGTAATGTGTTATTGCAGTTTGTGAAATTTGTGCAATGTGTGTGATGTGGTCATTTGCCCTATATATTTGTGAGCGCATGCATGTGCGCGCGATGTTCGTGGTTGTTGTGAATATTGTGGGACAATATTCTTTAAGGGAGGGGCAGTGTCACGAAATCGGAGCACATTTTCATCAAGCCGGTACGGCGCGAGGCCCGCGCGGCGTCGCGTGCAAAAAGCATGGAGAGAAAAGCCTGCTTCCCCGCGCGGGAGAACGCGTAGCTTTGTACGCGTTGCCGTCACCCTCTTTCTCATTGCCCGGGGAGGACGCTGGTTCATCGGCCTGGAATACGCCAGAAAATTCCAGAATCTTCTATGAGACCAAGTCAATGACGACGGGCGGCTCGACAGGAGGAGAAGGGAGCGCTATAACAAGCGAAGCTAAGTGTATGTGCGCGCTAGCTTTGGCGCGTTTTAACAGACAGACGCGGCGCGCCCTATTTAAAGAGACCGCACCGCTCGTGAGTCAGCCAGTCAGTCAGTTAGTCAGTGTTTGCGACGTGTTCGCCTGTGCTTCGGCTGGACTCCCGGAGATCACCCGCCTGCTGGCAAGCCCAAGGACCTGCAAGGTAGCGGCGCTCGTCTCGCATGGCGGCCACATCGTGACTCTTGAGGCGTCGGACTGCAACAGTGCCCGGTGAACAATTTGGTGTTTGTTTAACTCTCTCGTGTTTGATCTGTTGTAAAGCCTCTGTGTTATTGAATCATTCTGTAATTGCATGCTTAGCGTTTGTTATTCTGTGAACCTCTCGTCTGTGCATTTCAAGTGATCTTGTGTATCCCTTTGTATCGTGTCTTGCTGTGCATAAATTCTGTTTTGTTTGTCATTCTGACTCCGATCCTTACTCTGGTTTGAACCGGCGACCGCTGGGCACCAAACGGCCACCCCCTTCTGTCACTACTAGGTAGCTGAATTCCGGCTGAGCTTGCCACGCAGGTCGAGGGCATCTCCTTAGCGACCGGGACAGCTATCCCCACTCACTCTAAGGGTGTCGGGGAGTCCGCGCACCTTTAAGGGAGCATCGTTAATAATACCCCCTAAATATTAACGGGTGACAGCGACGTAGCTTTGAAGCTTCGAACATGCGACAGTGCTTCATGACGGCCGTGCGAGATTCCAAATTATCTTTTGTGATCAAACAATTATATAAGGCCTCAGCGATTCCCTTTAAGAGTTACCAACCCTGTCTTCCTCAGACATTCGGAGATCCACCGCTTTGCAAAGCTTTAGGACATCTTCATGTACGCCGTGCTCGCTTCCCCAGGCACTTGCGCGCGCTAAAGTCTGCTCAGCGCATTTTCGATTTGCTATAGTCTATAGGCTTTCGCCTCATCGCCCGTTTCTGGTCCAAAGTGCCCAGCCGAATTTTAATTGATATCGACGTCAATCATCACGCGATATTGCGATCATGTCGCTATGCATTTCATTTGTGTTAGTGCCCATCGCCAGCCATTTTACTATCGAATTTCCGACGGGTTTGTGCGTTGGATAAATCTCCACAGTACTTGATGTTACACTTACCGACCGCGTACAGCCGCGTCAAATCTAACTGGCATGCATGAAGGCACGTTTTTTTGTGCTCCTTAGTCTTATGGCGGATAAAACTTGCCGGAAGATCAAGATAACGCTAGGGCTTGACAAGCCTCTGCTTACACTCGGACTTTTAGCACGTCAACTCCAACGCACCTTTCAGAATCACAAAACATGCGGCTGTCACACATGCCAATGGACGGCCTTTCTTGATGTCAGTATTGGAAAGGTAGATTCTTGGTTCTATGCAAAAGCGAGTGGTTGATGCGTACAAGGAGAAGCGTCCCGTTAGAGCCATGTATTTCATGGAATATATTATTTTATCTTCATCTCGGCATGATTTGGCTGTCTTCAGGCTAATGGTTCGTCCTCTCTTTTGTATCTCAATTATCCAGTATTACATTGTGTGCGTTGTTTTGGAACGTTGAATCATGAATCTGCAAATATGTCAAATCGAATTTGCTTTGCTCATTACCAGCCTTTATTCCGCCTATTAGAAGTTGGAGATTACAGACGGAAGAATATTCCGGCATCCTGAAATATTACTGCTCCAACAAGCGTCCCCTCCAAAGTGTAACCAAAATGGGCGATTTAACTGCACAAAAACAAAAACGACCACTGAGGTTAACATCTGGTTTCATCGAAATTGGATCAACAAATTTCATCAAACCTTATTCATGGTATAGGAATTGAAATTCTAGCCTATAATTCTGTTTTATTCGAAGTTAACTAAGTAACTAATTAAGGCCTGCAATTAGTGTTGTGAAATGGTACTTTATAAAAGGTATGCAACAATATATTACAATCACTGAAACAAAGCTAATTTTCCAATGCCTGTTAACCAACTAATGGCGAGAACTAACTCCAGCAATTATAACAGTGTAATTATTCTCGAAAAGGAATTGGCAGTGGCTTAGCTTGGTTAACTTGGTAATTACGAAAACAATAGCTATGGCTACGCGTAGGCTCAGCTGGTGATGTAGCTGGTTATGGTGCTTGTGGTTACCCTTATGGTTATGCAATGATTCACTCTTGCCACGGCATATGATTCAACTATTGTTTATTGCGGGGTCTACCTGGTTATTCTATGTATAACTAGTAGCGAGGCAAGGTGTGCCTTGGCTGCAACGATATACTTGGTTGTGGGTGAGGTTAAGGCAGAATGTACAACTGCCGCTCCTGCACCTGCTGCAACGGCATTCTTTACGCCAGCAGAAATGAAAGCATCCCTGGAGACTGCGTTGGCTCCACCTGCCGCTAGGCCACCTCCTATAGTATCGAACGTTGCACCCCCGGCGGTAGCTGCGGTAGGAGCGGGAGTTAAGCCGCGGTTGGTAGCTACCGCCTCGCGAGTTGACGTGCGAGTTGGGGGACGTTTTTGAGGCAGATAGGATGACGTCACTGCGGCTGTAGCGCTCCCTCACGGAGAAAGCGGGAGTTAGGCCACGGTCGGTAGCTACCGCCTCGCAAGTTAACGGCGCAAGTTGGGGCCCCGTTTTTGCGGCAGATGGGGTGACGTCACTCCGTCTGTAGCGTTCCCTCACGGAGGGAGTGGGAGTAATGCCGGGTTTTGTAGCTACCGCCTCGCAAATTGACGGCCCGAGTTGGGGCCCCTGTTTTTGCGAAGCTGTACTTGGCGGCACGCCAAAGGTCACGCTAAAGGTCAAAGGTAGCTTCCGCCTCGCTACGCGAAGGGCTGAAGAGTGAAAGTAGTATTGCTTTTGCAATAAAAGCTATCCACGTATACTTGTATGAGTTTATGTAATATAATGTCCAAATTTTGTTTGCAAATATTTAGCTATTGTAATTCACAACAACGCGCAATTAGTAAAATAGTCAGGCACGTGGTCAAACACCAGTTCACCATTGCATAGCAAGCGACACTTTTTGCTAGGCTAATTAAGCCCCGATTTGGCCTTGGGTGCGCTTAAAGGTGAACTTAACATACCGAAGCGATCCCTTGGTTTGTACCTAAGGCACTGAGACTAAAGCTTTTATAGGGTCATGATGACGTTACTGTGCTTTCGCTGAAGGTGCCAGCCGGGATAAAGAAAAAGCATTATTCTGTTGTAGTAATGAACCAGTTGATGCAGCATACCCACAGTAAAGCAGGATTGAAAAATTCAGCTGGCCATCTAGTGCTTGTTTGTACAGGAGGCACGTGGCGCGTGAGCGCTTTAGCTTCTCCCAGATGGCTGCAGAATCATTCACGTTTTCGTTTCGACGCAAAGACCAAGCCTATTTTTCCAGTTCGCCTCGTCGCGAAACGGCGTGATGGCCGTGGTCGCACTCTGACCTTGAGCTGTTTCCTAGCAACCGCCGCAGCTGTCGGCGCGCCGAGCGGATGGCAGCTGCGGAGTTGCTGTCGCTCGCTTCGCCAGTTGTGCGCACGCGTAGTACAGACGAGGAGATGTGTCAGTGGGTGTATATATACATTTCGGCCTAGCGGGAGATAAGCCATGAGATGAGTCGGCAAGACTGAAAGAAGCCAGACTTCGGCGTCGGAACGAAACAGGTAGAAGACAGTGTGCCGAAGAGAGCGAAGAAGAGCGCATCACGGATAGATTAGCGTCGTAAAAACGACGCGGCTAGACGATCTCGCTTAGCCTCACAAAGTGAATGTGACAATGGTCGAAGACGATGCTTCAAGTTCGGCGACTCTGAAGGCAGCCAGAGACAACGCCTAATCACAAGCGAATACTAAGCGTAGGTAAGCAAGTTTCTTTGGCAACACCACTTGGTTAACCACAGTTCAGTTCAATCGTTCAGTCGTGTCCGACTCTTTGTGACCCTATAGACCACGTCACGCTACGCTTTCCGGTCTCTCACTATCTTCGTAACATCACATAACCACAGTTAACCACCAGCAATTTTTTTTTCTGCTTCAGGATGGCGTAGAAAGTTACAAGGTCTCTAAAGTGTCTCTTAACAGGAGAATGGTAAAGCCTACTCTTCCTCTTCTATAATTTGCCTCATATCAGCATTCATTGCAGTGGTATATGCAACCATAATTGGTTTACAGGCAAGGAAAGGCGCAGTATCTGTCACTTTCTCCGGCGAATGTGCCGGGGAAACCATCGCTCCTTAGCGTGGCGTTCGTTTGCGCGCGTTCAATTTGCAAGATATCAGATGGTAGGAACGCTAGACAACGAGAACACATTTCGTGGAGTCTCGTGCACAGGTGCAATGCGTGAAAGAAGAATTGACAGATTTCAAGCAGAGAGTTTGCGCACACACACGCGCATGGGATTTCGTTCCACGATCCTAAATATGCGTTTGCCATAAAAAAGCAAATATGTCCACTGCCAATCTAACGAGTATCCTTCCGATCCCCAGCAGAGCACGCTAAACGACTACTCAACGACAGGCCTCTCTTTTTGTCATTGCCTATTTTTGACTCGTAATATTTCACAAAAACAAGCCCCAAGTACATCATGATCACATGGCTATGAATACATGTAGGATCATCATGATCAGCAAGCTTTAGCCAGGCACCTGCAACGGCGACAGAGGCTCTACCCTTGAGACCCAGTCGCGACGTTCTGCAGACTATTTTTGCTAAGAGAAAAACTGATAGATACTTAAAATCGAGCATGTCTTGCATCATTGTCACAGTGACAGCCTGTCATTATGCAGTATACTATCGAATGCTGTGCGAGTGTAGTGGAAAATCTTCTTTTATAGCCCGTGCAAATGCACCCCGAAAATAAACCCCTTCCCAATAATGTAAAGAACATCGTTTCAGGTTCCAGGTTTCTTGCTTATTAGACACTGTCTTCCTTACGATAAAAAGTTCCTAGAGCACGGCAGATGTTGCAAAGGAGAAATGCGAAAGCCCGAGCGTCACGGCTTCGCCCTTTACATTGCACTCCTCTTGTCGAACATAACCAGCATTTCTTTGAACGCGAAAGTTAACCGGCCTTCTATTATGAGTTTACAAGAAAGGAAAGGCGTAGTATCTGTACTCGTGGATTCTTTTAAGACATCTCGCGGCCAAATCTCGCCGACGCGAGATTTTCACCATGAGCTTAGAAAGGCTTTCATCCTAATAAATACTTCACATGAGGAAGCGTGGCAGTTTCTGGTCCTACGGCGCTTGGACGGCAGGTCAACGCCGCTTGCGGTGGGGGCTAGCCAGCCACCGAATATTTATCTGCTCAAAGGATAATGGGCCGCCAAACAGGAACACAGTTGCCGGTTCTTCTCTGAGTACCTCGAGCCGCGGACAATGCCCAACAAATCTGTTTGCAGTCGCCTTCAAGTTATAAGAAAAGCAGCGGATCTTCTGAAACATGATTGACCACATTTCTACCACGGCTTTCCTGCGGATTGCCAGTGTTGGCTTACGACCGTAGATTTCATCGTGATCATCACCGTGATCCTTGGTTACGCTCAGATAGAGGCGTTTGGCCGTGAGCTCGACTGGGGACAAAGATCATTGAAACCACAACCCAGATGTTGAAGGAAATGTGAAGCGAGGGATGCCTCTGAGGACAAGGCACTCGGCTGGCAACCGGATTAACCAGTTCGGATGAGAGCGCGTTGGCGGCGATTCGATGGGGGCGAAACGCAAAAGCGTCCGTGTGTTGTGCGCTGTCGGTGCACGCAAGAGAGCAAAGGTGGTCGAAACTATTCCGTTTCCCTCCAGTATGCCATTTTCTCTCTGTCTTCTTCCTCTACGTTTTTTCTCTATCCTTGCAGCGTAGCTCAGGGGTCCACTAGGAAGTGTAACAGATAGTAGTGTTCCTGTCACGGTGTAAGAGTAGATTCGTGCTCAGAGGCGAATGATGGGGGTAGGAACGCGCTAAGCAGCAGGAAAGCGCGAAGAAAGGAAAGGAAGGGGGGGGGGGGGGGGGGGTTCGCCGGAGGCAGCGCTAGCAGCGATTGACTGATGCCACTGCCGCTGCTAGCGAGTCAAGACAACGCATAAAGAGGAGGAGGGCTTCTCCCCCTCTTCCTGCTTTGTGGCGAGAGTGCTCTCCGGTTGCCGAAACGCCGGCTGGCTATCAGCGGATTACGGGGCGTGCGTTACGTTCTTACTCGCTTCACTCGTTAGCGGTGTCGGCGGCATCAGTCAGTCGTTGCTGCTATCTGTTCGTCGCGCTACGTTCATTCATTTCATTCATTTATTTACACTCGGGGCTTTCGCATTGCAGAGGGGTGGGAGTGGTAAAACAAAACAAAATCAAGTACAAGAGGAAGCATGACACAAAACGATTATATTGAAAATAGCTAAAAACGAAATTCAACAATTAGGAATATAGTATACATGAGACAACGAAAAGCAAGCAAACAAAAATATACAAAATAAATACGTGAAACAACTTGGGATTAATCAGATTCCAATAGTGCGGTTAATGCGGCTCTGAAACGCGCAGGGTCCATAATGCAAGTAACTTCCTGTGGAAGGTGGTTCCAGTCATTGCGTGTTACAGGAAGGAAGGAATTAAAGCAGGTCATTGTACTAAAGTGGGGAACGGCAACGTTTTGAATGTGGTCGATGCGAGGCGAGATGAGAGATGGCTCTTTTATACGGGTAGCCTCCAACTGCGCGTTGGGGTAGCTTGTGGAAAAGACAAATGCGTGAAAGTTTACAGCGAGTAGACAGTGATTGAAGCTTGAAGTTAGATTTCATACGCGTAACACTTGCTGCCCGATAATAATTTCCAACTATGAAACGGGCGCTTCGATTCTGCACAGCCTCTAGTTCATTTATTAAAAGGATATTACCGGGGCCCCAGATGAAGGATGCATACTGGAGTTGCGAACGGATAAGTGCGGTGTACAGTAACATTTTCAATGAACGTGGCGGCGATGAAGAAAAATTTTTGCGGGCATACCCAAGCATGCGGTTAGCCTTCGAAGTGATGTGATTGATGTGGAAATTCTAAGAAAGATTATAAGATACGTTAATGCCAAGGTATTTGTGGGATGATACTCGAGTTGCGGACGGATAAGTGTGGTGTACAGTAACATTTTCAATGAACGTGGCGAAGAAGAGAAATTTTTGCGGGCATACCCAAGCATGCGGTTAGCCTTCGAAGTGATGTGCTTGACGTGGAAATTCTAAGAAAGATTATAAGATACGTTAATGCAAGGTATTTGTAGGATAATACCGATTCGAGACGAGTACTATTAAGAAAGTAGTCTGGATCTGTTTGTTGGTTACGAGTGACAAGCATGCATTTGCTTTTAGATGTGTTTAATTCCATTTCCATGATTGGCACCAGTCATATATTTTGTTTAAATAAGTTTGTAGGCATGCAATGTCATTCGTGGTATTAATTAGTCTATAAATTACGCAGTCGTCGGCAAACAAGCAGATATTAGATGAGATGTTACGAGGCAAGTCATTTCTGTAGATCAAAACTAATAATGGCCCAAGAACCGATCCTTGTGGGACGCCGAATGCACAGGCGCTGATTGTGAGTAGTTATTGTTTACACAGACGAACTGAGTTCGGTTACTAAGAAAGGCACGAATCCAATTGGGTATCTTAAGATCAAGGTTAAGGTGGCTCAGTTTTAAAAGCAAAAGAGAATGACTAACTTTATCTAAGGCTTTTGAGAAATCTAAGAATAGGTAATCTGTTCTGAATCCAGAGTTAAAGAGGTATGAAAGTCAGTAGTGAAGGTCATTAACTGTATTTTACACGAAAAGAATTTGCGAAATCCATGCTGCCTTGGAGTAAAGAACTGGATAGCTTCTAAAAGGTTAATAACTTGAATAAATATAATGTGCTCAAGAACTTTACATGAGACGGAAGTAGGTGAAATGAGACGATAATTACGTGGATCGTGAATATCTCCAGATTTATGCACCGGAATGACTTTTCCGGTAAGCCAGTCATAGTGAAGGATGTGATTATCTAAGCATTGCGAGAAGAGACATTGCAGTATAATAGAAGAATACTCCACAGTATTTTTAAGGAATTTGATGCTGATGTCATCGATGCCGCATGAGGATGACACTAAGTTGGTTAATGACACTCCGAATTCCTTCTGATGAAATAACAATGACGTCTATTGGTAAGAAGTGATATGCTTGCTGTGAAGGTAGCGTTGAAGGACCGGTGGAGCTGGAGAAAACTTTGATGAATGTGTCATTGAAAACAGCTGCGCGGAATAGTCCTTTTTTTTATTGTAAAGACGGTTAAGATACCGGTTGTACCATATAGCAGCAAAGTTAGTATACACTCTCTTTAGAGGTATATGCTCCTTTATAAATAAATAAATTTTATTTCTTTTTCAAAGATATATGGACAGAGGAGCTGCAGAAAAAGCTGTAAAAATACAGCTTGACAAAGCCGCAGCCCCCATTTTACAGGCAACAGCAGAAGACAAACAACGACTAAACTTCTGGTGTCGTATAAACGAAACTAAAGAACAAAAATGTAATGCTATACATCGCAAGAGCACTTCAAGCGTACTTAGTAAACACAGGGATAAAAAGATTGTTATTACATATCACACTCTCATACATAAAATATAAGATACAGAAGCAAAGACTTATTTTGGCACAACTGAGGATAAAAATTGTTCGGAGCTACCTTCTATATACATCCTACGCAATACCTTATGAGTACAATTGAATAAGTCAAAATGTGCAGATGTATAAGCGTTCAGAAGGGAAGGGAGTGTGAATTGCAAACGTGCTTGCCAGGAGTTTAGGCGTGCTGTTGGCACCATCCATTGTTCGGGTTGTCTGAAAAGGTAATTTGTGGTTTTCTCTTGCAAGTTTGCCAATCGTCGAATATGGTTTGTACCATTTTTTATTTCTGTTTTGTAAGAAATGCTCAACTGGTACAGATATAATTCATAGAATTGGACCACACCGGCTGCAAGAAAGAGACCTTTGCTGGGTGACCCATAGCTAACATTGAAGGCGTAGCGAAGGACCCTTTTCTGCAACATGTGTATTTTGTGAAGACAACAATGTGTTGCAGTTCCCCATACAAGATGACAATAATTTACGTGAGAATAAAAAAGTGCGTTATAAAGAGTTAGTTTGAGTGACGTCGGAAGAATGTGCCGTCTGCAACCAATCATGCCCACTACTCTAGCCAGTTGTTTGACAACGTGATTTACATGGTGTTCCCATGACATGGTTGAAGAAAATATAACTCCAAGGCATTTAAAATGAATAACTATTTCTATTGGTCGAGAATTATATAGAATATAACTGTGCGTAGAAACCAGCTTGTTTTTCGGGCGAAATATTACGGCTTTTGTCTTCCTTTCATTCACGCGCATATCATTAGATTTCGACCATTTTTCCAGCGTGACCATTGTTGTATTGCAAGACACTATTAGATCCTGAATGTTTTTCCCAGCAAAAAAATACTCGTGTCGTCAGCGTATATGATGAATTTGGCATTTTCGTTAATGTTAACAATGTCATTAAGGAATATATTGAAAAGAAGTGGGCCTAACACGCTGCCTTGAGGGAAGCCAGAAAATATAGGTTTTACCTCTGATAGTAGATTATTTAAGCTAACTGCTTGTTTTCTTTGCGAAAGGTATAATTTTATTAACATTGCAGCCTGGCCTCGGATACCATAGTACCATAACTTCTTTAGGAGTAATTCATGATTCACCAAGTCAAATGCCTTTAAAAAATCTACAAATATACCTATTACAAAAGCTTTGTTATCAAACTGGGACAGAATATATTCTTTTTGATGTAGAAGTGCTAGTTCAGTTGATTTATTTTTGCGAAAACCGAACTGACACGGAGTGAGCAAATTACATTGGTAGATAAATTTAGTGAACCTGGAGTGCATAACTTTTTCTAATGCTTTAGAAAAAACAGGAAATATGGATACAGGTCTATAATTACCTAAGTCATTTTGGTCACCCTTTTTAAATAGAACGGTTACTTTGGCGGTCTGCATTTTTTCTGGAAAGGAAGATGTAGTTAAGCAGAGGTTGAATATGTGCGTAACTGCGGGGGCTACAATATCAGCAACATATTTTACTGGTCTTATCTGAAGGTCGTCAATGTCTCGGCATCTGCTATTCTCTTGGCTTAATAATACTGACACAACTTCCTCTCTTGTAACAGGTTCTAGAAACATTGTTTTATTGTTACGACAGTTTATGTACTCACATGCATCTGGAAGCGATCCATAGGTTGGCATTTGCGTAAAAAAATTATTAAAAGCATTAGCCAACTCAATTCTAGTTAAATTCTAGGTTGCGTTGCAACAAAGAGTTTAGACGGGACCAAAGTAGGTCATGACGACCCCTTTTAATGTCCAAAAATGCAGAGCAATAGTCCTTTCGAGTGGATTGTAATTTCTTTGTTAATTTATTTCGGAACTGCTTGAACGCCTTCAGATTATCAGCCGTGCGTGTCGTCAGAAACGTTTTATATAACTTATCTTTGATTTTTATTTCTTGGCACAATGCAGGAGTGATCTAAGGTTTACGACTCTTACGGGACCGCTGATATGTGTTATTGGGAAAAAGAAACTGTTAGATTTGTTTGAATATATCAAGGAATTGGTTATAAGCATCATTTGCATTATCCAGCTCTACAAACTGCATCCAGTCAACTTTGTTAAGGGCATTTCTGAAATCCTCCAGTGCAACTTTTGTTATACACTGGTAAGTGAAAGCTTCCGGTTGTTTTAAAGTTTGTGCTGGCACCTCCATACAGAAATACACAGGCAGGTGGTCGCTGACGGGGCACGATGATACACCCGCCTTAAGTTTCGGGTGGCATAAATTGGTGATGAACAAGTCTAATGTGGATTGACTTTCAATAGTTATTCTCGTTGGAATTTCAATTACATTGGTGAAACCGTTTGTAGAGCCAACATAGTGCTAAATTCTCTAGTATGATAATTATCACTGCACATGTCAATGTCAAAGTCCCCTCCAGCAATAAGCAGGTATCCTCCGCCTACTACAAACGATAAAAAGTGATCATAAAACTTCAAGAAAACGGCTATATTCTTATTGGGTGGGCGATAACAAACGGAATAGATAATTTTCCCCACAGATAATGATATGACCTGGTAGTGCGGTGTGATCATACGGCATGAATCAAGCATTTCACCATTTTCGTTCATATCCAGTAGAACTGCCACTCCCACACCACGGCCAACAGATCTATTCAGTTAATACGTTTTATAGTTAGTCATTCTGAAAACATTATCTTCACTGGTGCTCCATGTTTCACTTAACATTATCGCAGTGAACTTGAATTCACTGAAAAATTCTTCTAGGGATTGTGTTTTATCCTTCACTGATCGTGCGTTGATGTGTACAGATTTTAGCGATGCGGGCGAAAAACAGAAAATAATACGGTTTAAGTAAGCAGGAAGGTGATATTGGCTTTGCATCTTTATTTCTCTTTACTTTATTTTATTTTATCGATTTGGCAAGCACAGCACTCATTTCAACTGTTCTAGGTTGTCTTCTCCTTTGATATGAATGGCTTCCATCCCTGCACATTAGCGGACAAGAACTTTTCCATTTACATGCCATACATAAAGATAACCACTGCCTTTTGCCCAGTCCTTCACCCGACGAAGCAGTTCTCTGTTGTACCGAGTAAGCCAAGTGTCTCTTGTCGGGTAAAACGAGCAATGATACCTGGCTTCTTATCTTTCCGGGCAGGCAATCTGTGTATCGTCTGAATATCTGTTGCTGTTAGAAGCGGTACTTCAAGCTTGGGGGCAAGACTGCTTAATACAGAAAGCAGATTTTCATCTGGTTGAATCGGGATACCGTGTATTTCTAGGTTAAGTTTTCTGCTGCGGTATTCGAGGTCATTAACATCTTGCTGCAGTTGTGCTTGCACTACCTGCCTTATATCGTCGTTCTCTTCTAATTCAGCTACTCTTTTTTTTTCAGAGCCTTGATTTCATTCTCTTGACGAGAAACCTGTCTCTCGAAGTCATCAAATTTCTTGGACATGTGTTGAACAGATTGTTCAATTTGATCCACTTTTTTGTTAGTTCTGGCAAACTTTCCAGTTTTTCTAGGATAGCGGCAAGAGTCTTCCGAATATCAGATTCAGAATCAGAGCCATTGTCCTCTTTGCCTGTTACAGGAGCCTTTCCTGCTCGGCATTTACAACAGCGCCACGTCTTTTTCGAATCAGGATGCTTAGCTTGAAACGATTTCTCTTGTACCCCAGCACACTGGCCAAAATGGTATGCACAGTTACTTTCCGTACAGATCGCACGCGGGACACTTTCATGAATAGTTGATGCAAAAGAAGAACATGTGCTGGACATATTTTTTTTTCACAAGGTCTGGCCGTTCAACGCAACACAAAGCATGCCGTTACGATGAGTAAGTTTCAACTAAGGTGGCAGCAGCGGCAGGAATAAACTGCATACAAGTTTTGTGTAATATTGCACTAACCTGCGAAGACAGCAGTAGCTTTTTAGCGATGCAGTCGTGTTGCTGCCGCTGCTGCCAAGTGACCGCTGCTCCGATGTTCGCTCTTTTATCTGGTAGATGGTCCAGTGTACGTCTGCGCAGCTTTTGCTAATAGAGCTCCAAGTGTCCGATAACGCAGTTGGATGGCGGTGGCCTCAGGTTGGGCACAATTTCACAGCAGCGGGGACCGTTCGCAGTAGTACGCAGATTCACATCGGCAGGTGTGGTGTTCCTTGGACCCAGTCACATGTGCATCCAGAGATCTGCGAAGACAGCAGTAGCTTTTTAGCGATGCAGTCGTGTTGCTGCCGCTGCTGCCAAGTGACCGCTGCTCCGATGTTCGCTCTTTTATCTCGTAGATAGTCCAGTGTACGTCTGCGCAGCTTTTGCTAATAGAGCGCCAAGTGTCCGATAACGCAGTTGGATGACGGTGGCCTCAGGTTGGGCGCAAGTCCACAGCAGCGGGGACCGTTCGCAGTAGTACGCAGATTCACATCGGCAGGGGTGGTGTTCCTAGGACCCAGTCACAGGTGCATCCAGAGATCTGCGAAGACAGCAGTAGCTTTATAGCGATGCAGTCGTGTTGCTGCCGCTGCTGCCAAGTGACCGCTGCTCCGATGTTCGCTCTTTTATCTGGTAGGTGGTCCAGTGTGCGTCTGCGCAGCTTTTGCTAATAGAGCGCCAAGTGTCCGATAACGCAGTTGGCTGACGGTGGCCTCAGGTTGGGCGCAAGTTCACAGCAGCGGGGACCGTTCGCAGTAGTACGCAGATTCACATCGGCAGGGGTGGTGTTCCTTGGACCCAGTCACAGGTGCATCCAGAGATCTGCGAAGACAGCAGTAGCTTTTTATCGATGCAGTCGTGTTGCTGCCGCTGCTGCCAAGTGACCGCTGCTCCGATGTTCGCTCTTTTATCTCGTAGATAGTCCAGTGTACGTCTGCGCAGCTTTTGCTAATAGAGCGCCAAGTGTCCGATAACGCAGTTGGATGACGGTGGCCTCAGGTTGGGCGCAAGTCCACAGCAGCGGGGACCGTTCGCAGTAGTACGCAGATTCACATCGGCAGGGGTGGTGTTCCTTGGACCCAGTCACAGGTGCATCCAGAGATCTGCGAAGACAGCAGTAGCTTTTTAGCGATGCAGTCGTGTTGCTGCCGCTGCTGCCAAGTGACCGCTGCTCCGATGTTCGCTCTTTTATCTGGTAGATGGTCCAGTGTGCGTCTGCGCAGCTTTTGCTAATAGAGCGCCAAGTGTCCGATAACGCAGTTGGATGACGGTGGCCTCAGGTTGGGCGCAAGTTCACAGCAGCGGGGACCGTTCGCAGTAGTACGCAGATTCACATCGGCAAGGGTGGTGTTCCTTGGACCCAGTCACAGGTGCATCCAGAGATCTGCGAAGACAGCAGTAGCTTTTTAGCGATGCAGTCGTGTTGCTGCCGCTGCTGCCAAGTGACCGCTGCTCCGATGTTCGCTCTTTTATCTGGTAGATGGTCCAGTGTACGTCTGCGCAGCTTTTGCTATTAGAGCGCCAAGTTTCCGATAACGCAGTTGGATGACGGTGGCCTCAGGTTGGGCGCAAGTTAACAGCAGCGGGGACCGTTCCCAGTGGTACGCAGATTCACATCAGTAGGGGTGGTGTTCCTTGGACCCAGTCATGGTGCATCCAGAGATCTGTGAAGACAGCAGTAGCTTTTTAGCGATGCAGTCGTGTTGCTGCCGCTGCTGTTTTTGAATAATTCCCAACTACAATGAACACTGCGGTGAAGGTACGCATGCAAAAATTCATCCAAAAATAAGGCCAGATTGATGATAATAGCATGAACGTCAGCCTTACTGTAATCTCTGATATGTTTGAAACGCCTACGCGAATGTGTTCCTGGCAGAGAGAGAGAGTAAATTGGATTATCTCGTGATCGCTCAGACCAGGTAAGATGATAATAGGGAGCATGATTTCTGGCGACGACTTGAGCACAAGATCTAGAAGGGATGACGTGGAGGGAGTGACGCGTGTTGGTAGTTCAACGAGCTGCGACAACCCAAAATCAGAACATATGGAAAGGAAATTTTCAGAATGCGAACATGACGAAGCCAAGACTGTTCATTGCATTGAAGGTCTGGGTAGTTGAAATCCCCTAACAGAAAGACAGACACACCCGGAAAGCGAGCAGAGATTTGATTGAGGCAATCGTGCAAATCATCACAGCAACTGGCTGGGCAAGACGGTGGTCGATAGCACACACCAAAAATAATTTTTCTGAAACCTAACTTTATACAACACACACAATTTGTAAACTCGTTGTTAAGGTAAAACAAAAGGTCTCGATTTGTTAATTATTAGCAAGTAATACACCGCAACCGTGCATCTCAGATCTGTCGCACCTGAATATGTTCTAATTCTTTTCGCACAGAAAGAGTTCACTATCTAATACCTTATCAGGCAGCCATGTGTCAGTAAGAGCAATAATATCAGCGTTACAATCATTTATCAGACCACACAAGTAGTCTCGCTTGGGCAAGATACTGCGTATGTTAGTGAAGAAAAGATTCGGGCCAGTGCTCTTAATAGTAGTATCGCCACCCCTGGCGAATCCCTACTTTCCAACATCAGGTAGAATACGACAAGAACGGAGGGTGCGTGGGTGCTCACTGTCGGCATTGTACAGTGCAGGCCCAAACTCGAATACATCAGCTTCCAGATTATAGCTGTAGCATTTTCCATTCGAAATTAATTTGTTGTGCCGTAAATTGACCGGTAGAACATACTGTTTAGCGTATTCAATTAACCGCTTTCTCGCCTTACTTGTCGATGCGGAAAAATCTTACTTTATAGACTGGTCCTTGAGCACAGATCGCTTGGAGTAAACTAGCGTTTTTGTTTTGTGGGTCTCAAATTTTACCACGACAGGCCTAGTTTTGTTTTCTGCGAATCTACCGATTCTATGTGCCCGAGCAATGCAGTCACTCGTTAAAAAGAGTTCGAGTTTTTCGTTGATAAGACCAACAACGTTTTCTTCAATTTCTTCATGAGTCTCTGAAGCGCTGTCAGGAAACCCATCAAAGATAAGGTTTTCACGCCGGGAACGATCTTCGCTGTCGTCTAAACGAGCACGCAACTCGCGTGTTTCCATTTCTACACGTTCGAGTGCTTTACGTTTATCACAAAGATTTCGCTTCCAGTTGTCAATACCAGACGTTATATTTTCTACAGCTCCAAGACATTTCTTAATGTCGGCAATGTCACGTGTTGCCGTCTGTTGGTCTCGTTTCAACTCTGATATATCATTAGACATAGCAACCTGCGCTGCTTCCATGGGAATGGATCTTTCGCGTATGTCCTGCAGCATTTCACAAACGTTAGAGAGAGACTCCCCATGCGGACCAGGGTTGCTCTCGATGTCAACACATATTGTGAGCCTTCCACGGATCTTTTATTTGTACATACCATAATCTTCTTCTTTTGTACAACACTAAAAGATCACTGAACGGCTGTATTAGTGCTCCGGGGCGTGGAAGCACAACTATACACCAGACATCGGATTTAAAATTTGCATATGAAAGTTGACTAACCTGCACAAAGAACAAAACAAGCCATTGCTGTCACGGTGCTTACACGCCCGCTGAAGAAAGCGCTCGAGATGTTTGGCTTTATAGCTGACGTCAGCGGCACACTTGGTATTAACAATGTCACTTTGGATGCCTTGATTGCGGCGAAGTTCCTTAGTGCTGTCACATGTTTGAAGCCGATGATGCTTTTTGACTCAGTGAAAGAATTGTCGCTGCATCAGGGATGCCGTAGAAAGGATCCAAAGACCAGTCCAAGACAGTGTTTCCACCGGTGGACGAGGCAAAGCAGGACTGGTAGGTGGCGAGGACGGCGCCGAGAAACTGCACAAAGAACAAAGACCAGCATGAGGCCATTGCTGTCACGGAGCTTCCCCGCCCACTGACTATGGGCCCACGCGCTGCTTCCCACAGCCTCCCGATAACTCAATTGCTCTCTTCATTTCTCCGACCACAAACTTCTTTCATGACAGCCAAGAACTGTTAGTGGAGTGTTTCTTAAAGGAATACGTGTGAAAAATTAAAAAAAAAAGCTGTCTGTAATTGTAGATATGTGTATTGCGCGAAATCTTCGCCTCAAGTTATCGAAAAGTTACACAGCTGACGAGCTGCGATCAAATTTCACATTAGGAAGTAACGTAATGGTAGGCAATGTTTTCTTTCTCCTCTACTTTTCCTGTTCTGTTCGCACGAGGCAGCGGAGGTGTTTCAGCTATATAACCAGTAGCAGGCCCGTGCATTTTTTCTCTCGCTCTTCTTTTTCCTTTCTTCTCTATTTCTCTTTTGTTCGCACGAGGCAGCGGAGGTGGCTCAGCTACAGAGCCAGTAGCAGGCCCGTGCATTTTCTTTTCTTTCTTCCCACAGCCACAACACCAACATTCACATGAAGCGAAAGGCGCAACATTTGTCAGAGAGAAACAACTTTTAGTGCCAAAGAGCAATAATTAAGGCATGTCGACCTGGCGTGGCGCCCAGGTGGGGGCGACGCTCTAGGCCCACGAGACAAGCGCCAGCTGCGTCTGCTTGTCTGAGCGCGTAAGAAGTTGGTCCCAGCTCTCCTCGGAGGGAGCCGTGGGCACCTGAAGTGGGTTTGGGGTAACTTGAATACACACGCCGGCGATAGGATTTTGGAGTAATGGAGCAGGTAATATCTTCGCTTTGAAAAAATATCTGCTTCAAAACTATTTTGCTGGTAGCGCTCCGTTATGTATTTAAAAGAAAAAAAAATTGGTTTGGTTTGGTTTGTGGGGTTTGACGTCCCAAAGCGACTCAGGCTATGAGAGACGCCGTAGTGGAGGACTATGGAAATTTCGACCCCCTGGGGTTCTTTAACATGCACTGACATCGTATAGCACACGAGCGCCTTGCTTTTCGCCTCCATAGGGCTTAGCTAAGGTCAAGCCTGGATATACGTAGCTAAAAGCGAGGTGAAATCAAACGTTCCAACACATAATTTACGGTAGCAAACAAGGAGGCATGTGTGGATAGCGATACCCATTGGTAACACTATAGAGAGGAATTTTCTGTTTCACTATATGGAGCAAACCCTACCCACGGTTCCACTCAACTCGACAGATTCCAAACGAAACATCTCGCGCATACTGTAACTTACGGAGTCAAGTCTCTCAAGTGCTATAGTCTCTCACAAACATCACCAACATGGCCAAGTGGGTTCACAATGTCCGACGTAAGCACTCTGGGCGCACTCGCGCTCTCAGTCTTTGCACGTGTTCGGTGTAACATTGAGTCTTGGAATCTTCTTCATGGCTATAGCGCGTCGTTCGGTTTCTTGGCGCCGTCTTCTCGCGAGGAATTCAGATGCAAGTTTCGCCTTGGCTCAATCTTTTCTTAGAGTTTCGGCGGCCAGCTTCCACGTGATTACCTCTGGATCGGAATCGGAATTTTGCCACTTTTTTTGCATCGTTTAGCAGCAGCCGCCCTCTCCTTGGCCTCTCTGTGGAACGCGCCCGCCATTTCTCCGTCAAGTGCATTATATTCCTCGCGAGAAGACAGCGCCAAGAAGCCGAACGACGCGCTATAGCCATGAAGAAGATTCTAAGACTCACTGTTACACCGAACACGTGCAAAGACTGAGAGCGCGAGTGCTCCCAGAGTGCTTACGTCGGACATTGTAAACCCACTTGGCCATGTTGGTGATGTTTTTGAGAGACTATAGCACTCGAGAGACTTGACTCCGTAAGTTACAGTATGCGCGAGATGTTTCGTTTGGAATCTGTCGAGTTGAGTGGAACCGTGGGTAGGGTTTGCTCCATATAGTGAAAGAGAAAATTCCTCTCTATAGTGTTACCAATGGGTATCGCTATCCACACATGCCTCCCTGTTTGCTACCGTAAACGATGTGCGCACCTTTCTCGCGCATTCGCAATAGCGCGCGGCGTATCTGTTGTAAACACGCGGCCCGGCTAAATGACAGGAGGCGGCGGCGGCCGTGGCGAGGGGGCGACGTACATGCGTAGTTGCGCGCGGCGCTCCTGTTGGTCAGGCGGTGGAGTCGGTGACGCACCTGCGCCTCTCGTGACGTCTATTGCTTTGCGCGCGTGCGCAGAACAGGCGGCTCCCGCACACTCGAAAGTCTGCTCTGGCCCGCATAGTGTAGCTTTTCGCTACAAAAGTTCCTAGCTCCTGGCAGTACCTGCATTTTCTTTACTCTTTTATGACATATCTACCTGGGCATCCGCTTTATAAGGCCCCGTACAAAGGTTCTCAGAAAACAATCTCCCAGAGATCGCGTTATATCGTTATCGGCTTTATATCGACCAAAATTTCCATAGAGAAATGCGCTGGAAGAAATTAAGACTGACAACCTCCCTCTAATAACCAAAAATTCCACAAGCTAATCCTTCGGCGGAGACAATAATCTACGGCAAAAGGCGACGTCGCATAACAGAGCAGGCGGTGTGAAAGAATGGGCAGGATACTTCGCGAAAAAAAAAAAAAAAACATTTGCTGATCTCTTGAGTAAAAAGTGATGTCCTTGCTCCCCTCCCTTTTTAAGCAATATCGGGACAGGCTCATCCTGCTGCAGCATTTCCATTCCAAAACCCAAAGAAAGAAGGCACACCCACTATGGAGCTTTTGTATGCTTAGAGTCGAAAAATTCAGTACTTCCATTAACGTACTAAAACTTGGTGACGAAAACAAAATTGCATGCAGTAGCACCGGCGACAGATGATAGGAAGACGCCTTTGCACTTCTCTGTTTTCTCCATAACTCTTTTTTTCCCCTTTCTAATGTAGCTCACTTTGGCGGTAACCATCCATCTTTAAACCTAAGTACTTGGTAGGTGGCTTTGCTCACATCACATTGGCAAAGCGGAGAGACTTCGATGACCATCGTCCATGCCATAGCTCAAGCTACTTGCCAGATAACTTCAATACCGGTAGCTTGATAGAAGTCACAGAAACAGTTCTCAGCCTCAGCTATTCTGTCTATATCACCATAAAAACTACGACATTGTATGCTTAGGCCAGTAGCTTCACCTCGGCTAGCTGTAAATTGCCCATTGTTACTTTCGTTTTTCGTAAAAAAAAATACAAAATTGTTATTGTAACCGCAAAAATGAAGAGGGCTGAGGGGGCAGCCCTGACGCACTGACCAGTGTATTACTAATGACCGCCCAAGACTCTTGTTTACAATCAATCTTGCCGTACAGTTTCGGAACGCCCTTGCGCATAACTGATCCGTTATCCACAGAATCTAAAATAGAAAACAGTATTTCGTGAGCTACATAATGAAACATTGTCTGAGTCAATCTGGAGCACAACCAACCAATCATCCCAGTGAACACAACTCTGAAAAACACTTCGAAGCTTATGAATCTTGGAAATAATCCACCTTCTTTTTATACCACACGTCTGATGGGGTCCAGCTAAGCACTTATTCATGGTATGCAACCTTCAAGCCAATATCTTCATAAACAATAAACATTTCCTATTCAATATTTGTCAGCGACATGGGTCTGCTTGCGGTAACCAGTCGTAATTTATCTATTTGGCCAGTTATAGATATTAGTACCGTCTGAGAGGACGCATTTTAAGGAGGCAATGCATAAGGCTTGTACGCTTCGTGAGTGTTCAAGTGAAAAATAGGCGCAATTTCGTGTTTAAAGTGTTTGCAAAAACACTGCGCTAAACTCATCTAGAGAACGCGATTTCCCGGGGTTTAAACTGTCAATTGGCTGCTCTACTCGCTTGTTCATTTTGCTGCCAAGGTGCTGTATCCCCTCCATAAACTTATATTTAAATTTGATAGCGTCTACATTATAAGAAGAAACCCTTTGCTTGATAATTTTCGCTGAAACGTTTTTGATGTGATTGATGTCGGCTGACAATATCCCCGCCCCATACTATTTTGTCCATGGAGTATCTTTCAACGTTCGCTTTTAGCTAAGCAAGTGCTCGCTTATATGTCGTCTCCCATACTGCTGTGTCTTCTGCAAATGGCCACACTAACGCTCCCCAGTAGTATTATTCTTCCATTAATTCTAGCTTATGTTCTGTTTTTTTTTTTATATATATATTCCATCCCTTTCACAGGCAGCCTATTTATTGCTTTAAGTTTTGAAGTTGCTTTACATCGCTCCCATTGTTGACACAAGTGAATATTTTTCCTGGGGACTACTTTTCCACTTTTTTGTATAATTGCACGATTATAAAGGTCGGCCTGCAGTAACTTATTATACATGGCAGGTACCCTTAGCCGTGCTTGGTGGTACAGAATTTCTGACTTTTATTCCTCATAATGTCGCAACCTGTTTAGGAAAAAAACGGCGAAGAGGAAGTTGCAAAAGATATGAACTGCTCTGCCTTGTATATCGCCTGGCAGGAGAGTCCGCATGACGTCATTTTATTTTTTTCCTACAGAAGCAGGATGTAACCAGGAACAAGTTCCAACCACATCGTGGTATGCATCAAAAACGGCAGGTTGAAAAAAGAAGTAACGGCTTGTACGCAATTTGTTCGAAGCATTTAAATAAGGAAGATTTCTTCTTTCCCGATAAGAACGTCCATCTACATACTATTTGAACATTCCGTTGATTTTACGGTATCATCCATGGCGCTGTTTCTGTAGTTTAATAGGTGCTTTCGAGATTGTAGCCATGATTGAGGCTACCATATCAGCATGCTTGTGCGGCTGATATGCTTCGCTCTCTAGGTGGTCAGAAACAGACGCCGGATTGGTTTGCGGAGGGGGAACATAACTGGTCTAAAACAGGGTGAACGCAAAGGGACTTCTTCACCTTTTTCTTGAAGCGCACTTTTTACAATCGATGTATCTTACACAACATTCCCTTTTCCATAATATGCATATGTAACCGCTTACATCGATGAACACTTTATGGCTTCAATGCCTTTCTAAGCTCTCAAAGTGCGTTTTGAGAACTTCTGGTTCCCGGGTGAACGAGATGCAGGCAGTTCTACGTCTACACCCTGCGCAGCCACTTCATCACTTTTTACGCCGATGGTCCCTGCTGCCGCCCAAGTGGTTGGATCTTTTATCTAGCGAAGTTGTTTGAAGTCAACCGCAGAGCAGCGTGCCTGTAGAAGAAATTAAGGGCTGCACGTAAAGCTCGTTGCGCAATTATATGCAGGCCGTAGAACGCTGCTGCTGCCAAAACTGCTGAGTCCTCGCTGACCACGTTTCGCTTAGAATTGGCACTGGGTCGTCAGTATATTTATGCCAAACTTTATTGCTGTACTTGCGTGATTCGATGGGAAGTCGGATGTTCGCATCGTCTGAGCGGCGACAAAGCAAACAAATGCCACTGTCTCAGTGACTGAACCAGCGGCACCACCTCGTCTGGTTCCGAGCTCGAAAAGATTTATTGCGATGCTCAAACAAGCCTTCAAATTTAGCGCGGTTTTGGTCAAATGCTTGAGTTTATTCATAAAGCAATTGCTGAAGCTCTTCAAACCTTCCGCAAAACATGTCCGCTCAGCTACTTTCTTTCGCCGCATTTGTATGACAGTGTTGCTTCAAACAAAACGAGCTTGTACCACCGATGTCATCGCTGAGAAAGCTCCTCATTTAGCTTCGCCCCAGGCGCAAACGACCCGAACGACCGAGTTCTGAGGGAACCAGGCAAGTACCTCAAATGAATTTAGATTAAGAATATTGACGACGAAATCTATTCCTGTGTGAGATTTCAAATGCAACGAATCAGCGGAATATCTGGGTGAAGCATTCAACGGCGCGCATATCAATGGGCAAGACGGTGTACGTGCCTGCACTTTTCAGGAAGGCCAGCAGCGAGTGTACATTTTCTTTCCAATTTATTTAGCGCATTGACGAAGCACTGTACCTCGAAAGAGATCTCGTGCGGCTAACGAACGCCAACGCACAAGGCGAGAGTTTCCACACGGTCATTGTTGGGCTTCTTCAGTAAGGTTAATACTATATGGATGGCCGCTCCGTCCCGCTCGCTTTCAGGAAGACTCCGCACTTAGTCACAACAGAAGAGAAATCTAAGTACAGCACAAAGTGAACTTGCTGCCATGTTTCTTAATCGGGCGATCCTCTTTATTTTGGGAGTGCAGTGCTGCAAGCAACACAACGTTTTCGGAGTTGGCGTGGGCGGACCCTGCTGTTGAGTGCGCCACTTTTTCAACTGGCGTCTACAATCCTTGCACCCTGACATGAGACTGATTTCCACAGGCCTACCACGCAATTTTGAAAAACCTTTGCTGCACCGCCTGTGAATAGGTGTTGCATTCTACAGCCACTGTTCCTTTATTATTGGCATTGGTCGTAACCTCGCGCTAGGCATCTCCGGCAAGAGAAAGCCATTTCACATTATTTTTTTTATAAATGTGCTCAATAAATTGCCGAAAGGCGTTGTCTACGCCATACAATTAAAAATTTTTACTCAAGTGTGCTGACGGAGATAAAGACATTCTTACAGTGGGAGAGCAGGTAATTTGAGGTGAAGGCGAGCTGACCCATCCTTTGTTGCCTAAGAGTGTCGAAATTATACCGGTACAAAAGGCTGTGGCTTGAGAGCACGCTTTTCGCCTCCTGGCCTTCCTTTGCAGTCTTTCTCTCCGCCACCCCTTTGTATACCTATATCCCGTCATACATTTTAGCTCACTCTAAACTAGCAAACCAGTTTCTTTTCCTTGTTAAGCTCACATCGTCTTTGCTTCCCGTCATTCAGCTCCTAGACGACATTGATTTGCTAATGTAGATAGCCGATGCTGTTGTTGCAGAAATACTGTATGCTCGTGTGGGTATGTACGGGTAGGGGACGGCGGCCTAAAACTAATTCGCGATTAAGCAGCCAAAAAGCATTTCCCGCTATTACAGCCCCAAACTATGGTGGGGTAGCAAGGCATGGTAGTAACTATGAGAAAAGTTAGTGCCGCTTTCGCACAGGCCGCTATCACATATTACTCTTGCGGCCTAGCTTAACTATCTCCGCTATTTTTTTCTCTGTAGAACTACTAAGTGCCTCGCACATTGTAAATCAAATAAGATCTCGTTCGTAATCAAAAACATCAGGGCAGAAATTGGCGCAATCCAGAGCCCTCTTTAGACGCACGATTGTGCTTGACATAGTGGTAACGAAGTCCTATGTCGTAAATACCTCAGTTCGCGGCTGCCTGAGGAAACTCTAACTCAATGGTAACACTACACCGTTTTTGTTCGCGGCGGAGATATTGCTTGCGCAATTTTGGGATTGTTTACAGGAACACTACTATCTGTTACACTTCCTAGTGGACCTCTGAGCTACGCCGCAAGGATAGAGAAAAAAAGGGCGAGGTGGAAGACAGAGAGAGAATGGCATACTGGAGGGAAACGGAATAGTTTCGACCCCTGTGCTCTCTTACTTATACCGACAGCGCACAGCACACGGACGCTTTCGCTTTTCGCCCCCATCGAATCGCCGCCGACGCGGTCTCTTCCGAACTGGTTAAAACGGTTAGCAGCCGAGCCCCATATCCTCAGAGGCATCCCTCGCTTGGCCCTTTCCTTCCACATCTGGGTTGTGGTTTCAATTATGATCTTTTTTCCCAGGCGAGCCCATTATAATGACCAAACGCCTCTATCTGAGCGTAACCAAGAATCACAGGGATATTCACGTCGAAATCTACGCCCTAGCCAGCCCTGTGCCTAGAGGAAAACATCGTGTACATCAAACGTCGCTCATCGCAAAGCCCATCATGTTAAGGCACCAGTGCACACACAGTGTCTGCTTTTATAAGCAGTGCTAATTCCTGTGTGAAGCAAGCACTTTCGGGCATGCTGCTTTGAAGTTGTCCCGTAAGTGAATCTGCATATAGATAAAGTTTCACTTTCTACACTTTCGCAACCGCTCTAGCGGTGAAAGGCTGCACATTGTCTTATTAAGACAACATGTAAGAATGACACGCGATACAACATAATTACTCCACTTGCCTTAAATCATCATTATCATCAACATCAGCCTAACTATTCCCACTGCAGGGCGAATGCCTCTTCCATATTTCTCCAATTAACACGATTCTGTGCTAGCTGCATCCACTTACCCCTGCGAACTTCTTAACCTCATCCGCCCACCTAACATTCTGCCGCCATCTGCTACGCTTTCCTTCCCTTGGAATCCATTTTGTTACCCTAGCGACCTTCGGTTATCCTCTCTTCGCACTACATGTCCTGCCCATGCCCATTTCTTCTTCTTGATTTCCATTAGAATGTCAGCAACGTGAGTTATTTCTCTGACTAACTCTGCACGCTTCCTATCGCTTAATGTTATCACTACCATTTTTCGTTCCAAAGCCCTCTGCGTTGTCCTCAACTTGAGTAAAACCCTCTTGGTTAGCCTCCACGTTTCAGCCCCATAGGTGAGTACAGGTAAGATGCAACTGTTATATACTTTCCTCTTTAGCGATACTGGTAAGCTGCTAGTCATAATCTGCGAGTGCTTGCCAAATGCGCTCCATCGCAATCTTATTCTTCTTGTTATATCCTTTGCATGGTCCGGATCTGCGGTTACTATCTGTCCTAAGTAGACATATTCGGCTACTACTTCCAGTGCTTCGCTACCTAACGTAAACTGCTGTTCCTTCCCGAGGCTGTTTAACATTACCTTAGTCTTCAGCATATTGATTTTCAAGCCTACCTTTCTACTTTCCCTGTCTAGCTCATCAATCATTATTTGCAGTGCATCCTCCGAATTACTTATCAAGGCAATGTCATCGGCAAATCGCCGATTACTGAGGTATGCTCCATCCACCCTTATCTCTAACTGCTCCCATTCCGAGTCTTTGAATACTTCCTCTAAGCAAGCAGTGAATAGTACTGAGGAGATCGTGTCTCCTTGTCTAACACCTTTTTTATGGGAATCTTGGGACTTTCTTTACGCAGAACTATGTTTGCTGTGCATCCACTATATATATCTTCCAGCACTTTCACGTACGGCTCGTCTACCCCCTGATTTCGCAATGCCTGCATCACCGCCCAGGTTTCAACTGAGTCAAATGCTTTTTCGTAATCAATGAATGCAATGTATAATGGCTGGTTATATTCCGTGCCTCAGCTGTTTGATGGTACTAATATGATCGATAGCAGAGTACCGCTTCCAAAAACCTGCTTGATTGCAGTCTAAGGTTGGCCTAATTCTTTTATTGATTACCTTAGTAAATACCTTATACGTAACAGACAGTAATCTGATTGGTCTGTAATGTTTAAGTTGCTTAGCGTCCCCTTTCTTATGAATGAGGATAGTGTTTGCATTCTTCCGTGGCTCCGGTACCGTCGATGACACCAGGCACTGCGTATACAGGGTGTCCAGTTTTTCTAGCACGATGTCCCCCCCTCCTTCAACAAATCTATAGTTATCTGAACTTCTCCAGTTGATTGCCACCTTTTCATAGTTTCCAATGTTTTCTTGACCTCGTCCTTTTTCACTGGTGGAACGTCTGACTGTTTTTCTCTATGGTCCTGACTACTTTGGCTACTGTAGAGATCTGTATAGAATTCCTCGGCTATTTTGACTATCTTGTCTATATTCGTGTTTACGTTGCCCGCCTTGTGCTTTAATGCATACATCTAGTTTTTGCCTATGCCCAATTTCTTCTTTACCGGTTTACGGCTTCTCCCGTTCTTTACAGCATGCTTAATTTTCGACATGTTATACTTCCGTATATCGGCGACCTTGCGCCGATTGATTAGTTTTGATATATCGGCCAATTCTATCTAGTCTGTTGGATTGGAAGCTTTCATACTCTTGTTCAATTTTTGTTCAATGCTTCTTAAATTCTTAAATCTGTGGTTCTCTAAATGCGGTTTAATGCGTAGCGTTCTGAAGCCCTGTATTTACGTATTGGGTTTGCAGAATGTCTTCGGCATTGACCCGCACGGCATTTTGTAGAGCGAGCAGGATTCATTCAGGTTTCATTGTGAAAATCCCGCACCATGAGTTATATTGTAAAGATGAAAACATTTTTCCCCATTTTATCAAGGAGTGTAACTCAAATAACTGGGAGCTAAGTTTGAAACATCAACATTTGATCTTTAGGTTATTTTTTGCCTGTTTCCTTACAGTTAACATACATGTAACATAATCAGAGAAGTTTATATTGCTTGTTTCAACCGACAAATCTCACGTGATGAGCAAGGTGAATTCAGTCTTATTCGAAATATATGGGGAGCCCGGGTCCTCCCGGCCGTTATCGGAGGCTATTACGCCGCACCAAGCTGCGTGGATGGCCGCGTGGAGCCCTACAGCGAAAGTGCAATATTGATTGACTATCTAGCAAAATATACTTCGCCCAGCTTGTGTTTGTGCATGTTATGCCATGTTTAACCTCATTAATCCTAGGCAATATGTTTTCGGTGGAGCCTGTACAGATGTGCTCATAGGCTCGTGTTAATTATAGGGTTTATTTGGTGCAGCAGAGCAGTGCGCAGCATGTTTAATCGAAGACAGCTATATTTTTGGAACCCGGTGAGTTTGATAATAGAAAACATCGTCAGAACATCACAGCGGTAATTTTCAACTTGTTTTAAGGCTATAGCACGAAGGGCCTGTTGTCGCGCAAAAGCCGGTATCGGCGTTGTGGTAGTAACGCAAAAATCTGAAGAAAGTAAAGAAGCAATAAAACTTCTGCCCAAACCCGTGGAGTCGAACTCGGTTCTTTCGCCGTGCGAGGCGAGTACGCAACCACTCCGCCGCAGAACGTTTTATCTTTACTGCATGTTTTTGCATAAATACAGTAGTGAAAGATTGAGGTATTCATGCCTTTCGGCAGACAAGCGTGTCTAATGGGTTTTCATTTTGTTCCTTTATTTGTTCCTCAGACAGTGTGTGGGAGGAGGCCAAGGCTAAAGGCCAAAAGCCTGACAAGGCCTTGGCCCCTTTTTGCAAGTTTTTGCATCAAGAGCAGAACTAAAGACAACACTTCGGTCAGTAGGCGGAATACAACCTAACAAACTCATTAAAAGGGAAAATTGTACCTCCTTGTACATAGACTGAATGACACACATTGTGGATGCACGAAGGAAAATGCGGCTTCTTGTAACACTTGTAGGCTCTCAAGTTACAGAAAACTAAGTGCAAAGTCCGCACGACAAACATCAAAATCCATACACGAGAAGTAATACTAGAACAAAGAAACAATTTTGCATCCAATTACGAAAATCACGTACAACCTTCATGTGTAGTCTGAAAAAACTCGGATTGGCGATTCAACTGTTTTATTGACACCATAGTTATAGCATACACATCAATGAGTCGTGTATGAAATTGCAGAAGTAGCTAAAAAGCGTCTATTCACGTTTAAAACAGTAAACAATTTGTTCAAATTGATGCGCATTCCAGAGTTGTTCAATAGTTTGGTAGGCTGAAAGGTTATTGTTTGGCGACCATAATTAGTTTGTGTCATGGGCACTCTCCTTTTTAGGGTCGCGGATCAGATATACACTGCTATGTTCGCCTAGGGTGATAAACGGTTTGTTTTGGTGGATCCACTGTAGTAATTTAAAGTAATAGACCTGGTTTGCTTTTAGCATGTTGTATTTAATACATTGCCATTGCATAGTATGAAACGCTTATCTGCCATGCGATCTCCCCTTCCTTACAATTGGGATGACAACATGTCTACTCAGTCGAGTATTTGGATTGGACTTTATGCCCAATATTTGGATTTTACGGCCAGCATTGAGCCCAACGTAGATACTTTTGAAAGCCCCAGGACAAGTTGAATTGTGATTAGTATTGCGCATGAAGAACGAAGCCATTACCAAACAATTATCATGTGACAAAAAAATCAAAGGATGCGGACGTTGCGTCGAGAGAAAAGGAAATGGTTCGAAACCCGACAATGGACGAGATCAGCTTTTTAGGAAAGCCTGCCTCTCTGCTACGCATTGTCCTCTTCTCTCTTAGCCGCTGTTACCGCGTGACGGTTGCTCGCGCGGACGAAGAAGAAGAACGTCTTTTGTTTCGATGCCAGCTTTATGCTCCAGCTCCCGTTTCTGGGTTAGTGAAGCAGTGCGCCAAGTGCAAATCTGCCCCACACATGTCGGCGCCGGAGAATAAAAACGTCGAGAGCGCTGCGCCAACCTCTTCTGGTACCGCGGTCGACACGGGACGCCGAAACAGCGGCTCGGCTGCCGATTCGGCCGGCGGGGTTCCTGGGGAGACGCGCTCTTCTTCAAAGCTCCTGGTGTCGGCGGACCAACAAGCAACCACAGACAGCCACCACAAGCAGCGCCGTCGCAGAAAGTCGAGCAAGGGGCAGGTGTTAAACTCTTCTGAGTCGGGACCAACATCGACCTCAGTCAAGAGTGCTGCATCTTCGCTCTCGGTTTCCTCAACCGGTTCCGGCGTGGTAACTAGTCAACCCACAGCGTCCTCAAGCATGCTCTCCTCGGTGGTGCCGACCGTCTTGGCCAAGCCAGATTCGTCTGTCGCGGGAAAATCCTCGGTGCAACAGGTACGGTCCTTTCAGCCTCTATATATGGCCCTTGGCTATCTATCTGATGCAGACTTGAAGTATATGCTGCACACAGATTTTGAGGTACTTTTTCAAGTCTAGTAGCCAAGTAGAGCCACGGGCACTCAATTCTTCGCAATGGTAGAACATTTAGGGCAAAAACAACCCGGCGTGTGTGGATGGGGAGCAGGTGGGGCCAGCATCTGACGCTGTAAAGAAGAATGGCTCAGCTGAAATGAACACAATAATCATATAAGCAAAGAATCGAAAGAAAATGTAATCACAGTCAGAGATTCAAAATATTTTTTGCATTCATCGCTTTACGGCTCTCTAGTTTAGTTTATGGGGTTTAACTTGCCAAAGCGACTCGGGCTATAGGGAGCTTTCCCGAATGTTGAAAGTGCTATGAATTCTGGGTAACATTGAATAGTCCGCCATTTTCCTGTACAGTGCTGCAGCCGACCGTGGACTGGGCCGCGCAAATAGTTCCATAGCGATGGTTTACTTTGCAGTCGTGGGCTGTAACAGCCGAAAGCAGTCTGAAGCGCGAAAGCTAAAACCAGAATAAGACGATTGCAGATTTTTAAAATACCAAAAGTGCGGTTGCACAAATGCGAGAAGACCGAGGAGCGAATGGAACGTCACCGGCGAAAATGGCGTGCAGGCATCAACAGCCTTGGCATTCGCAGGAGTTGGGACAAATGTTTGTGCACATCATTTCCTGTCAGGTACGTAACCGATTACCAATATAAAATATCCCGTACGCCGCACTGGTCTATTGGCTAACTTTGTCGCACCCGCGCGTCTTGCTGTTTAAGTAGGGAGCAGCTTCGTAGTTACATTATTATTATGCATGCACTTCGAATGATGGGCATAGGAGGCACGAGTCGCTCCATGCTCACCCTTCTAGCTTCACATGTTCATTTTGCAGATCGCCCGTGTAAACGTTTTGTTGACTGCAATCTTGAATGGGCCCCATCGCTGCACTTGGGATGCACGCATAAAATTAAAGCAACCACCGAGCCACTGCGGATCATCCGGATTTAAACCGCAAGACGCGCGGCTGCGAAAAAGTAAATAAATAGACAAGTGCTGCCGTACATCGATAATCATTTACGTACCTGACAGGAAATGATGTGCACACACTTGGTATTTGTCCGGACTGTTGTGAATGGCATGTCTGTTGGTGCGTGCAAGCAATTCCCGCCGTCGACGTTCCGATCGCTAACGTAGTTGTCGCATTCGTGCAAGCGGACCTTTGGTATTTTGAAAGACCCGCAATCGTCTTTTCGGATTTCACCTCTTGCGCTTCAGTCTGTGTTCAGCTGTTACAGCCCATGACCGCAAGCAAACCACCGCTTTGGCGCTATTTGCGCGGCGCGCAAATAGTGTAAGTCGACTGCCGCCCTGTACAAGAAAATGGAGCTTTCAGCAATTGTTCAAGCTTCCTATACAGGCGCTGTAGTCGAAGACACCATGAAAACGCGACCAGAGCAGCCGTGATCCCATTCCGCATACTTGGGCTCTGCAGTCGAGCGCCCTAACTACTCCACCACCGCAGCGGGCTCACTGTTCTCTGTATTTTCCGTTTCACTTCCTGTTTGATGTGTCCCTCTATACGTTGAGTGCCTGCCATGAAAAGGGTGGGATCATTACTCATTTATTTCGCCGTACCGCAGCGCCCATCAAGTAGATGGGTGGATCTCCTTTCGAACGGGTTGGCGGAGAGCTTTCATCCATTGTAGGCTTTTTTCTTTTTTTGTATCACGAGTATGGCTATGTATTCATTAACCGTTTCTTTACTTCCGTTACCAAATTTTTATTTCTATCCTTCTGCATTATTTAAATAGATACAAGGTATTAAAATATAAAAAACGTTACAAAGAATACACATGGTCCAGACGCTTGTATCGTCATTTACATTCTTGCGCCTAGTATCTACTACTCGTGTACCTACTAACCCAACATTAAATTTTTCGATACTTTTGCCATCTTTCCTCATTACCGCCGCCAGTCTTCGAGTTGCTAGTTGCTAACCTGCACCCGACCACTGATATCTCTAAATCTTAGGAACACAAGGAGAGGGACTGCACATACATCGACATACGGATGGATACCATAACATTCGAGTATAAGATGTTCAACTGATTTTACGAATTTGCCCCACACTATTCATAAGTGGTCTTGATTATTTTTTTTAGCTGCGTGTTCTAAGACACCCCTATCTATTTTCGTGATTTAGGGGGCTGCCTAATCAGTTATCAGAAAAAAAGGTTCGATTTAGATCCCCCTTTTCTAGTTTCTACATATTTCTACACTCTGCTTCGTTTCCATAGAATTGGTTACTTTATCAATTTTTACGTTTTTAACGATTATTTAAGGGTTGTTTAAAAGTTGTTTAACGCACGTTATTGATCTGTCCTAATGGCCTGCATATTTACTGGTTAGTTTCTTGTTCTTTTGAGGCATTTCAGGTCGACGCCTTTTAGGTATAGGTACTTAAGTACTTACCTGTCCTAATTTTACAGTCCGTTTTTATTTGGCGTTCCTCGTATATGATTTTGCTCTGAGCGTTCCCTGCGCTGAAAGATGCCCAGACGAAAGCTTTCTATACCGCCTCGTTTGTTTAATTGCCGTGGGCACCTGGCGCTAATCGTCCAGTTGATCTGTGATTTATTTCTAATCTCGAATGTATCTCTGCCTTTAGGCCCAAAAGTGCATTCCCGAATGTAAGCCCTCGGACCATAAGTCATTTCCAAATCTACCCCTATGTACCTCATACGTTTCGTGCTTATACAATGATGTGTGTTTTATTACACTGGCATCTTTTCGCTCTTTTGTGAAAACATTCTGTTCGTACTTTTCATGTATGTCAGTCATTAGGTTATCCAGACCCCCAAGTATTTATATTCTGCTACTCTGGGCATTTTATGACCTAGTGTTTTAGTTACCTTATCGATTGTATCGTCGCCATTCATCATACCCCAAATAATTGCTCTAGAACCAAACCCTACAGACACACTTTTGTCTTCCAAACAATTTTTCCTGGCTTTCTGTTTGCAGTACAACATCGTTATGCATACTTGAAACCTGTGGAGTACTGCTGTAGAACATTTCCACCTAATGAATAAGACCCAGATTACACTCTTGGCTCCTTTTCATAATTTCTATATAGAGCTTGAGCAGCAGTTGTGGTAGAGAACAGCCCTGTCTTAATACTTTGCATGCCAGGACAGCTCTCGCACTAATTATCCCGTCGAAAGCTATAAATTTTGACAGATTTGCTTGTCTAATTGGGTTTATAACTTATTGAAACTTCAAAATTCTCCAACCATCTCTTTTATTTTAAGAAGTGCCACATTTATGAGCCGGACGTATACAGAATAGAGCTAAGCTTATCGACATGAAACTCGCCTAGTTATCTTGAACACATCGGATGTCTTTGGCTAAGGTTAGCGTAAAAAGGTGAACTACTTATTTTGGAGGTTATCAGTCGGAGAAAGCGCAAGTTAGACGCGTTAGTTCCGATGCGGGCGACCAGGGCGACTCCATGTTGTCAACCTATCGCGCAACGTACGCAGCAGCGGCTGTATGCCGGGATTTAAAAAGTTCATGCGCACTTCGGTCGTGCCGGGTTACGTTATCTGCCCATGCCCGCTCGTTACTCGCATCCCCGCGGAACGCTCGACGGTCCGGCGCACGCCCAGGTAAAGGTGTCTCTTGCTTGTTTACCCTGGACGTATTTCTACATATTTGCTTTGCACAAAGGCACTCCAAAAAAAGCGACTCAAAACCCACTACCACTGGTGTCTGTTACTATTTTGCATCAAAGAATTTCGCAAGCTATACACAGGGACAGATAACTGCGGCTAAGCAGCCATCTAGCTACAGGCGTCTCTTGCTTGTTTACATTTGATGTATTGGAAAAGGGTTTAATTTGATTCCCACCGGCCTATTATCATGACAATGGGGTGGAAGCATAAATATTAGTTTCTGAGCACTCCAGGATCTGGAGTGGAGAACAGAAAAACCCTCAACGCTACTGCTGCACACTGTAAATCACTCACCTTATTCAAGAAGACTTCTTGACTTCGGGTGAGGTGGGTTTTTATGCGTAAAAGGTGGGTCTGGTGTGGCCACCTGGATGCCATGCTGACTGAGGCTGGGAAGACTGGTCCGTGTATAGGGCATAAGAGCATGAGAAGGGGCGTGTTACCCGCCCAAGGTCGAGTAAGGATGAAGCAAGGGGGGTGGGGAAGTAAATGTGGACATCCCAGCCCCCTGATTTGTCCGAGTCACCTGGGGTCCAGTGAATAGCGACAGTTCTGGTCGCTAGTTGGTGGCGTTTAGGGAGGCGCTGTATGGCCATAGCAGTTGCATCTTGTAAACCCGGAGTAGCGATTTCCTTGTAAGCTTCAAAGGAATCAGTAAGAATATGTATTGAGCCAGTTTCGGTGCAAGGCAGTCCTGACTAGGCTCCGCAAATCGAGAGGCGTTCAATATGGAGAGGGGTACCTTGAGGTATGTGGCAGGCATAAGCGCCTGAAAGGGAAGGGTTGTCATCACATACACAGCCCATAGATGCAAATTCGCTTGTAATCGAAGCTTATCAGTCGTATCAGGGATTCGCTCTTGTCGGTGACGGGCAGCGAGGAGCTCCCGGGGAATGAAAAAATAGCGGTTTATAGGTCGGCAATGGAGGCATGTGACCACTGCCATCTCCCAAGGGGGAAGAGATGCATATAGGGCTGATGTTGTGTCGTTATGCTGTTCATCCCAGGCAAGCAGGCGACGCCCTTGGACAGTGTTCTCTAGACGTATTCGATGACGCGTCTGTGACCCGTAAACGATGGTAGCGAGCGGTGAAAGAGCGGCCAAATGCTGCTCAAGTTCAGCTATAGTAGTGTGCTTAGGATAGACCAGTAATAGTACTGGGTGGTCGAAATTACTCCGGAACCCTCCACTCTCTGTTTCTGTTTTCTCTTTCACCTTCCTCTCTTCCCTAAAACTTGGGTCAAGTGTCCCCGGAAAAAGTTTGTTTTGTTTTGTTTTGTGGGCTTTAACATCCCAGAGCGGCTCAGGCTATAAAAGACGCCGTAGTGGAGGACTCAGGAAATTTCGACCACCTGGGGTTCTTTAACGTGCACAGATATCGCACAGCACACGGGCGCCATGCTTTCCGCCTCCATCGAAAAGCGGCCTCCGAGGCCGGGATTCGATCCCGCATTCTTGGGAGCAGTGGTCGAGCGCCGTAACCACTGCGCCACACCGGCAGCGTGTGACATATACTGCCGTTTTCATTTCCTGTGAACCACATCAACGCGCATATACGACGCACAGATCACACGCGCAGCTACCAATGGTGGTGGTTTATTAAAAATGAAACATGACTTAATCCCTGTCGATAGCCTTAGAGATTTTCTATCGCGATAGAACTCGAAGGAATTGTGCCGCTGCTACACGGTAAAATTCGTAGGCTGTTGAAATACCACTGGTGTTTGGTGCCAAACTTTTGTGAGGTCACTATCCTTGTTTTGGGTTTTGCCTAAAGAACTCAAATCGCGCAATAAATGCGACATAAAATAAAACAGTTAGGTTTTTCTGTAAGAACTGCAGATATTTAGTTGTTATTCAAGGACAACTTTGTTCTTGTTCTAGTTTTTTTTTGAACCCGTCGACATTCATATGGCTGTGCATTTCATTGTGCTTGCTTTTATCGGCGGCGCACGTTACCGTTGTACAGAGTACATGAATAATGCGCCTTAAAGTTAGCAATTCTATTTTAAAATTAATAGGGACATGAATATTTTACCGCGTAAATAAAGATATAAAAAAATACCGCTTGTTCATGTTTTTGTATCGTAAACGCGCTGTGCACGTGAGTGCTTGGTGCTCCTCGGGTCAACACAAGCAAACTTGTGCGAAGTTAAAAGGCCTTCAAGATCTCGATAGAGGTCTGAGCCTCTCCGCTGACATCGACTCAATGGTCATTGAAAACGTCCGTGTGGCTATAAAGTACTATAGTGTGGCAAATTTCAAAGGCCTTGAAGTCAACAGACCTCTGCTATGCCTGGATATACGGAGCGAAAAGCAGTGACTACCTCGGGATCAGTTCAGTTCAGTTCAGTCGTTCAGTCGTGTCCGACTCTTCGTTACCCAGTGGCATATCACGCCGTGGTTTCCGGTCTCTCACTGTCTTCCTAACATCACATACCTTCATCTGCAGCGCCTCGAGGATGCCATCTAACCATCGCGTTCGCTGCCTACCCCTTCTCCGGTGACCCTCAACCTTTTCCAACATCAAATCTTTCTCCAGCGACTTCTCTCTTCTCATCAGATGACCAAAGTAGCTGAGCTTTAACTTTAGAATTTGACCCTCCAATGAGCAGTCAGGGTTTATGGTCGACAATATTGACTGATTTGATCGTCTGGCAGTCCAAGGAACTCTTAAGAGTCTTCGCCAGCACCACAATTCAAACGCGTCAATTCTTCGGCGGTCAGCCTTTTTCACAGTCCAACTCTCGCATCCATACATCACAACTGGAAAGACCATAGCACGGGTTATACGGATCTTGGTTGGCAGACTAATGTCTCTGCTCTTTACTCGGCGGTCAAGGGTAGCCATGGCTCTCTTTCCCAGAAGTAGGCGTCTCCTAATTTCATGGCTGCAGTCTCCTGATCTTTGTCTTTTTAATGTTCAGTTTAAGCCCAAACTTCTCGCTCTCTTCTTGTACCCGCATCAGAAGTCTCTTGAGTTCCACTTCACTTTCTGTCATTAAAGTGGTATCATCCGCATATCTAAGGTTTTTGTTACGTTTCCCAGCAATCTTCACTCCAGCTGAAGACTCCTCCAGACCGGCCTCCCTCATGATGCACTCAGCATATAGGTTAAATAGGTGGGGCGACAGTATGCAGCCTTGTCTCACTCCTTTCTCAATCGAAAACCAATCAGTGGGACCATACCCAGTTCTGACTGTGGCCTCTTGCCCTTCATACAGGTTCCTGAGGAGACAGGTGAGGTGATTTGGAACTCCCATCTCTTGGAGAGCTTGCCACAATCTGCTGTTATCTACGCAGTCAAACGCTTTAGCATAATCAATAAAGCAGAAGTAGATGGGTCTCTGGAACTCTCTTGCTTTTTCCATGATCCAGCGAAGGTTGACAATCTGGTCTCTAGTTCATCTGCCCTTGCGAAACCCAGCTTGCACGTCCGGAAGCTCCCGATCCACATACTGCTGCAGCCTACCTTAGAGGATTTTCAACATCACTTTGCTAGCATGCGAAATAAGCGCGATCGTGCGGTAGTCGGAACAATCTTTGGCACTGCCTTTCTTTGGAATAGGGATGTAAACTGACCTCCTTCAATCCTGTGACCACTGCAGGGTTGTCCAAATTTTCTGACATAATGTGTACAGAACGTCAACAGCGTCGTCATGGTTGAGGTTTTGAGGCAACTCAGTTGGAATGTCAACAATTCCGCTAGCTTTGTTCTTAGCACGGCTGGCTAAGGCCCATTTAACTTCTCTCTTCAATATGCCCGGCTCGAGATCAGTAATCACAGCCGTCCTATGTTGGGTTTGCACATCCGGGTCCTTCTTGTACAGTTCTTCTGTGTATTCCTGCCACCTCGTCTTTGTCTCCGAGGCTTCCGTGAGGTCCCTGCCTCGTTTGTCCTTTATCACGCCCAGCTTAGCACAGAAGCTTCCTTTGATATCTTTGATTGTCTTATACAGAGCTCTTGTGTTCCTCAATTGGCTGTTGTCCTCAACTGCTAAAGGAAGGCTTTCTTATCTCTTCTTGCTATTTTCTGAAAATCCGCATTGAGTACCTTGTATCTTTCTTTTTCCCCCATAACTTTTGCCATCCTCTTTTCCTCAGCTATTTGCAAAGCCTCTTCAGATAACTCGGGATCAGAAGAGGTTAATTTCTCCAGTCTTCTGCGCCGTTCGTCAGCAGCTTAACTCTAATTGGATATTATGTCGAACGCGTCTCAGTTCACCGGTGTTCTATAATTCGTTAACAGGAAAGGCGCAGCATCTATCACTCGATGAATGGATGGATGGAATATAGGAGCGTCCCCTTTGAAACAGGGTGGTAGCAGTTACTATCATGCTCATTTTACAGTTTACATTTTACAGTACGGAAGGCAAGAAGCACCGCCCGACGGCGTAAGAGCGCACTCTTTCCCGCGCAGTCCTCATAACTGATGGCAGATGAGTGATTTCACATGCTTGACGTGACCCTAATTGAGTGACAACTATTTTAGTCTTCGGTACTTTCAAAATGCGCTCCAATCGCCCTGAATCCTGATTTCATCATCACGGTACATGCGGAGCTGCATGCGGAGCTATGGCTAGAAGTGATCACACGCACCCCGGACCCGGTGTTGACTAGCATAGTGAAGCGTTTCGATTCAAAATGGACGTTGCTCTGGGTACAGGCTTTGTGTACTTCCTCTCACAAACACTAAGTGGAGTCCCTCGTACGGGGCCCCAGTGGCTTCCGCTGCCGCCATGGCTAGATAGACCGATGCCGCTGGGTCTTTCAGGTCGGAGCGGGCGAGCGGGGTCGGCTCCCAGTCCTTCCGGGTGGGGTTTGGGTTAGGTGCAAGGGCAGGGACTGCGATCTTATTTTCGCTCCACTGGCTTGGAATGGCTTGCGCCTTAAAATTATATTGTGCAAAAATAATAGATCGGTCAGTTCAGGCATAGACGGTGCGTATCTCCTGTACAGTAATGCGTTCATTCTTTCCGTAGCCTATGTGGCTTGGCCCCTACCTCTGCTACAAGGTTGGCATTCTTTTCGGTACTACCCTTTTTACCTTCCCACCGTAATCATCGAAGGGAAGAAGCCTCAGCCATTGTTCCTGCAGTATGTGTTTAGAACATGACCTTGGAAGAATGACCTTGAAGTCATAGGGGCCTGCTGGCCACTGGATGCGTTGCTCCTTATGCAGCGCACAACCCTGGAACCTTTTTACTGCTTTGGATTTCTAGAACACAACTTTTGAGAGTGATATAGCGCTGCAACCAGTTATATCTATGTAATGAATTCAGAAGAAGTCATACATAGTTATATGTTGGTATAGTACCACTATTTTTACCAGCCTTACATTAACTCAATACGTCATTAAAGGGCGCCTACGGAAGCCTGTTTTCATTCCAACAGGCGGCCAAAGAAGACGTGGAAGCTCCCCACGCAGTAACTTCTGTTGCCACTGCCGGAGAAGTGACAGAGGACCTAAGGGCCGACGCAGAGAGCAAAACATTTCCATGGCATTCCTTGGCGTTGAAGACTTCCAGCCGACGGAGCACGCAGGAGTCCATCAGGGCACTGGCCAATCTGCTGCCGGAAGAGCGAGCTCCCGCAGTTAATCGAACGGTGAGATTGTATTGGCGAGACGCGGACCTGCTTAGTTACTTAAAGGTTCAGATTTTGGGTTTATAAATTTTAAGTACAAATGGTTTGAGGGACGCCGTGGCTGAAGGCTCCTGGAATTGCCATCGCCCGAAATTTTCTAACATGCACTGACATCACGCACTACATCTGGACCTTATTTTTCGCCACCATCTACAGCGAGAATTCGATCCCGCGTACTTGGGTTAAACTGCTGTTCGCCCTAACCGTAGAGCCCCCGCTGTGGTCATATACACTGTTCTGTCATCCCGAAAATGGTTGTATTGCAAAATACATACTGGCAATGAGGTGATAACTTTCTTTCTTAAACCTGGGTGTCATAAAACGTCATAGGCATTGTTTACATTTCTGAAATAATACAAAACGCTAAACAGAGACTGATGTCTCTTGTGAAGGTGTTAAACGTATCGTGCAGGATTCCACTTTGCCTGACGAGGCGCTGGGAGAACCAGGTAGGCTATGTAGGCGAATGCGTGATTCCAGGTAGTTTAGGATGGCGTTTAAAAAAAGGCAGTGCGTCCAAAGGGGCATTGAAGACAGAGGTCAGTGGTCAGACAGGCCGAGCCCCATAAACGTACGCGATAGCAATGGTACTCAATAGAACGTTTAGAAGTTCTTCACCTTTACAATTTCTCCCTGGTAAACGAGGAGTCATCCTGGCGAGTTATTGCGTATGAAGGATGGCAGGGTCATATAAGTGTTTAAGGCCTTGGATGTGAACAGGCTTACGTAACCGACGGCGATGATCAGGAGACGGCGTCAGAGGTTCTACCACGTAATTGACAGGCGAGTTATGTTCCACGGCTTGAAAGGGGGCATGAAATTTGGCAAGAGGTTTTGAGAAAACAACAGCAGTACTGGATGGAATCCAAACCCACATGAGTCTCCCAGAGAAACACAGCGGTGTCGTATGATGGCTATCATAGCACGTCTTCTGAAAGTACTGTGTATCAGTTAACGGAGAGAATGATTTGGAGACACTATTAAGTTCATTGGGCAACATTGCGAAACAGAAGTGTACTCAGATGCGTCAGATTGGTAAGGAGCAATGGTATTGATTGTAAAAGAAGGGCCGTAAATAACTTAAAACGGAGAGACGGCAGCAGTATTGGAGGCGTGCGTGACACACGGATGGACGAAATCCCAATTTGAGTGGTCGGATAAGAAGCAGGTACAGACCATATCGCCAAGGGTGCTGTCAAATCGTGCTGCGAGGTTCTTAATCTGTCGATGATTGGCTGTGCTAGTTAGATTAATGATGTCGCGCTTTCTGAGAAGGGCTTTGCAACGTCTATAACCGAAAGCATCAGCTGTCACGAGAAGTTCGTTGGGTGCGCCGTAGCGAAGAATGAATTGTTGCAAAATGAAGGAGGCTATGTTGGACAAATGTTTTATCTGCGGTAGTCTGAATATTCAGTCAGTCTAAAAGCGCATTCCTTTCGAGGCCTAAAATGACCTGCATTGGCGCAAAACTTTTCTTTCCATAAACTTGGGAGCCATTTCTCGTAAACGTTATGCTATTCCACAGCAATTATTTGTTAAGCATTTAGTTTCAACATCCTTGTGCCTCGGTGGTGCAGTCACAGCGTGGCTTGTAAAGTGCAAATGTGCCCTCTGGAAGCGTGGGATTTGGTTAAAGGGAACAGAGCGTACATCGATCCGAATCAAGGGGCTACCAGGCAGTGTAAGCAGGAGCTCGAGTAGCGGCTCACGCACTCTCATACGCTCGTATGCGACAACTGTTTTAGGTCGAACATGTAGCCTAGCAATAATTTTAATTTATTTGCTGTATTAAATTTTGCTTCAAATGGTACCCTAGCGGTTTCGGCAAACAAATGCGTTGAATAAAAGCTAGCTACAAAACAATACGTATTGCCACTCTATTCACAGAAAAATTATCAAGGCGTGTAGAAACGAAGCTCACATATTTCAAACGATTGTGATGTTGATGCTGTTCGAGCCGTTGGAAAATTCGCCAAAATAAAAGGCTGTCTCCTAAGCAATACTGTCTGCAACAGCGTTTGGTCACGGTTGTCATGGTCGTTAATAAACGCAATGGCAGCCTGCTTATCATTGTCACCTTGGTGGCTTTGATACCAAGGTTCAAGGCGAGAGGTCATTAGCAGCGCCCACAATTGTAACATTTACGAACCTAGACTATATTGCTGCAGGATGAAAGGTACGGATTACGCCGGCCTATATACGCCCTGCGTTTAAAAAGCAAAGGCGCGGGACGAGCACGAGAGCAGAGGGCGCGGCGCTATCGCGAGAGGTATAGAGGACGAAAGAGAGTCGCCGCACCAGGCTGTGTTTTCCTGTGTGGCTTTTTCTGCGCGGGCCTGCCGTCTTGTAACAATATATACCTTGTCCGGAAATGCAAGAAACTATTGACAAATATTGATACAAATTATGTTTCAATCTGTACACTGACCATAGTATCGTACAAGGCTTAGACGTCTTCGGAAGTTCCATGCTCGGAAGATAGAAAGGCCAGGACTCCGAACCGCCTTGTACTTTGACAGGTAGTAGAAGTTTCTAAGGAAAAAGTCCAATAACGGGTTTACGGTAAGGCGGGAAAGCGAGATATAAACCATCTTGCTGCCGAACAGATAGCTAGCTTTATCCGAAAACAAAACGCTTATTATTAAAATATTCAGCGATAATCTGACAGCCATCATTGCGGAGTGCACACTAGAAGTTGGCGTTAGGTATACGTCACAAGCTATTTTAGAAGTTTTTTGACCTCACAGGGGAAGAATTACATACCTAAAGTCATAAAAACTGGCTGAACTCACAGAGCTGTCATATAGAATCAGTAAGCATCAGAAACACAATCATGTCAAATATATTATGGCGAGACTACAGCATACTGAAAGGATGGCGGTAGCCTATTACAGTATTCAAAGTATCATGGGTATATGTGAAATGAGGTGTGCGCACTAAGATATAATGGGGGATGTAGTTTTGGAGCGGCCTAGGTCTGCCAGAGTAGCAGAGGTAATACGAATATATTAGTATAGGATTCAGATCAGATCAGCTTGCCATCATGCCAGCAATGATAGTGGAAATAAAGAAGCCACTAAAATAAGAAAAGAGGCTTGTTAATACCTAGTAACTGGAGGTCTGTTGAACGAAAGTGGGACATCGTGCTCGATAAAGTGGCTACCCATTATACGCAACGTCTAAACCTCGAGTGAACTAGGGTCTTGGATGCCCGCAAGCATTATTTCAGCTGAAGGGAACATCAAGGATTCGAAACAACGCCGGCGGATAGAGGCGAAAAGCAAGGTGCCCGTGTGCTGTGCGATGTCAGTGCACTTTAAAGAACCCCAGGTGGTCGAGATTTCCGGAGTCCTAAACTACGGCGCCTCGCATAGCATTTAGTCGCTTTGGGACGTTAAACCTTATAAAAGAAACCTAAGTATTATGACAACAAACCTAAGTTGTATGAAGGCAGCCTCAGACATGAATAAGCTGAAAGACCAAGCAGATGGGTTTCCCAAAACATACTCCGCTTTTTGTTAACTACAGGCTAGGTTCCTCACCTTTGTTGGAAGAGTATGAGTACAAGTATTTCGGTGTCACGCGTATTAATACTTTATCTTGGAGTTTGCATATCGATAACCTCTCCTCTTTCGCTTTACGTTATATATATATTTAAGACATAAGCTTAAAAATTCTCCCTCGACTAATCACTAATTAGACCGTAACTTGAATATGCATGCTTTGTCTGGGAACGCAATATCACCCGTCTAGAAAAGGTACAAAGAAAAGTGTGAGGTGTATTTACTCTACATTTTCTCCGCATGGCTCAACCTCTGAAATAATGCAGGTTCGTGGTATTCAGTGCATAGAACAACGAAGAAACATTTTACGATTGCAATTTCTTTCCTCGCTTTGGAATCGAAATTTGGCTGTTAAGCCTTCGCCATATCTGTCGCTGACACTGTATTTCGCACGAACAGATTTATTCAAGGTTTCATTTTTTCCTCAAAGTGCAACCGACCAGAATGAATCCTTATTGCCTTTCGGCACACTTTGATGTTTATTACCTTTGTTGTTATTGGTTTGTTGCCATGTACCCACCCTGCTTTGGCCTGCACAAGGCTCGCAGTATTGAATAATGAAAACCTAAATAATATTATACTATCACTGAGGTGATAGAAATATGCGCAAAAATTGTTCTGTGCAAAATTTCTTGAAAGCCCTTCTAGCGGCCAAACAACCATGATTGTCCTCCATAACTAAAATTATAAATTCTTTGTCAGGTAAAGCATGGAGAGACGATCTTTCATTTTGAGTGATAGGTACGATATGCATGGTCACAATCGGTGTTTTGAGACCTGGATTAGAGGTCGAGGGGAATGATAATAATGGTGGATATTATAGTACTTTTATTCACTGTCCATAGTTCCTTGCGGTTAACTCAGTACAACTGCCTAGACAGGCAAAGCAGAATGCAAGGGTCTAAACTGAATATGCAGAAGACTAAGTTCAGCAGTCCAAGAAGGGAACCGGAGTTCGCACAAGACGCTTGAAATGGCAATACAATGCACCTACGTAGGGAAAGTAGTGACCGCATTTCTGGGCTACAATATTGAAATAACTTGAATCATATGAATAGGAGGAATAAGGCGCATTTGGTAGGTTAAATCAGGTCAGAAACATTTGTTTGAATGTGTCCGTGAAGTGAAGTTAAAGTGTTTGCAAACTATATCTTTCCCGTATTACCCAATGCTAACAAGTGGAGAACAGCCGTGGGTGCTACATAAATGTGTTTAACGTAGGCAGATTACATATAGCTGTTTGGAGGATAATGTTAGTTATAACGCTCAGAAACAGAACGAGAGCAGTGTGCGTCAGCAAAACAATAAAACGGAGAGTTGAGCTAGTTGGTACCTGGAGCTAGTTGGTAGTTGGAGCTAGTTGGCAGTTGGTTTAAGGAATAACAGCGCGGAAGCGAAGGACTAGGAAGAAGACAATACCTGCGCAAGGTAGAAGACAACACCAGTAAAAAATGCGCGAGGTAATGACATTGTAAATGACAAACAAGGCCTGGCATGGACGCACAACCTGTTCGGTGAGGAAAGAGGTCAGATTTGATGGTAAGGCATCCGTTAGCAGACTTAACGGCTACAAGCGTGGAAACATTTTATGCGGCGTTAGATGTGTTTGCTTAGCTGATAACATTTTTGGCTATCATTTCCCGACGTAGCCCGGGTTATCGCGTAATATACGCGTTTCTTCATAAAAGCGCCACTTCTAATGACAGTAAGCGTACGTAGGAGAAACACGCTTCGGTTTCGCCAAACATCACTACTTGCTCTTCTTAGTCTGCGTATTGCGGCTATGTGGAGCATACCGGAAACCTAAGCGCTGAGTAGCTATGAAGGCTTGTTCATTAGAGCTGACGGAATAAACCACACAGTTTTTAAGCGTATACTTTGTGATAGTACTGTGCTACAGTACGGTGCGTAAATTTTTAGGAGCCTACCCTTACGGTGTTCCTCATAAACAGAGTTTCTTTGGAACGGTAACCCTGTCAACCAAAGCATAATCTTATGATTATACACGTTATTTATAAATGCCGTCGCTTGATTATCAAGCAGGCATCTGTGCCCAAGTATGCACTTTTTGGCCGATCTTTGCGTGGTCCGGCATGCGAAACACCTACTGTTGCTTGTGTCATACGTCGCAATCCACATAGGGAGCGCAAAAATCCATATTTCTTGATTTATTAGATTCCTCAGGGGTCTAGCTGTGCTCAGACATTTATTGGGTCTGTGTTACGAGGCGGACAACTGAAGTGAAAATAGCGGTGAGATGTTTTCAATGAGACGCTTGAATGTGGTGGGTTCATGCTGGTAATGACTTATTTGCGCAGGCCATTCCAGGCTCTTGCTATTAGCAAGGAAAATGACTGCTGAGTGATAGTAGTGTGTGCTTGTTAGGATAAAAGACGCTGTTTATATGGCTGGAGCAGACGATGCGGCTTTTCTTTGTGCATGCGTATCAGAAGGCACAGAACAGGAAAATTTATAAAAACTATATAAGACGCGCTATCGCGCTATCAGGCTTGAGAGGGACAGTTTATTTGTTCTTTTAGGGCTGAGATGTATAAGTAAGAGGAATACTTGAGAAAGTGAATCGTGTTCCTCTGTTCTGACATAACTACAGGGCGCTAGTAAGGTTATTTTGCTGTTGTTAAGAAATAGCATTAACATTTATAGCACAAATGTCTGAGAAACAAATTGTTTTGTAGGAGGAGAATTGAGTCAAAGATGGATAGGTTACTATGTATATAACCTTGACCACGGTATAAGAATTTACTATTCGTTGACCAGACTTGGCCGAGTGCTATCACACGAAGTATGTATAATGTCACCCACTTTTAGTGTGAACCAGCACCCTGCCTTCACAGCGCCGATGCCTCCGAGGCAGCCGAACGTTAAAACAAAGCAGCGCAGGACGTGACTGAAAGCGGGCTTCGCATAGTCGGAAACTGCTTCGAAGCGCTGTTGGATCGGAGGCAATACCGCACTAAAGAGAGCATGCTTGTTCTCCCTAATAGTAAACGATCCTGTACATCAAGAGATGTGACTGATTCAGCTTTTAAAATCTGGATTCTATGATGCTCTAATGAGGAACAACCTGCTCACGACGGCGACGATCTGGCATGCAGAAAAATTTACAATGGTCTCATGACACAAGTGAAGTACTGATGCTTTAATCAGGAACGACCTGTACGAGGGCGCTGAATTGGCGTGCACGACGTTTTAGAGCCTCTATGAGAGAAAGGTCATTTTTTTGTGCGACATTCTCGGCGCAGTTAGATATTGCGCGATATGCAACTTATTCAAGCATCAAGAGGTGGAAATGGGTTTAACGCTATTAGGTAGGTCAGTAACGTATATAAACAACAGCAGGGGACAAAGCACAGTGTCTTGCGGCACTCTTGAAATTATGAGTGTTGAGAAAAGAGAAACATTCTCGCATCCAGATCAGGGCACACGGATAAATTATAAAAGACGATAACGTTAGCGAGAAATGATAATGGGAAACCTTATCTAGGCGAAAAGGCCGGGGGCCCCCCTGTACCCATTTTTACCGCTGGGTGTCCGGCGGTGGGTTTTTTCTAAAGAATAATAATTTTTACGGAATTCACACTCATTTGGATAAAAACAACCATTTTTGATAGAATATTGGCGATCTCATAATTTAAGATCTGTTCGATTGTGTTTAACAGGCACTTGATATAGAAATTGGGATATAATTACGGGGAGATTAACGGTTTGATGTCTTGAAGACTAGTAATACGTTGGCACCACAAGTCATGTGAAACGGAGCGATTGTTGAGTGAAACCTGCAAAATTAGTGAAAAAGCGGCTACACGTATGTTTAGTAGTTTTCAGAACTTTGACAATGGCATTGTATGTACTAGTGGATGAGAAGATCTTCAATGATTGGATGACTTGACAATTGAAGAAACTTTGCATTATGCATGAGCGATTGCTCATGTTATCCTGAATCAGGAACAGTTTCATGCGGTTAATTAGCTAAAACGGAACTAAATGCCGTTCATCGAATATCTCCGACCTCAGTCACAGGTATTGGAAGTTAGTACAAGTTAATAGAGAAACCTAATTTATTGGAAAGGGAAAATGGTTTTCCTAAAGTGATTTGCAACATAATGGCAAATTGGCAGTTCGCCTGTCGGGTTCATCCATGTTTGCGCAATATTTCTGTCGTGCGGATGAAGAGTCAGATAGTTTGGAGGACGGAAAAAACATAAAAAGGGTATTTTTCTGCTTAATAATTCATCTGCGGAATACAATAAAACATGGTGATGTTACTCTTTCTGTTGTTGTAATAACTGAAATAAAACGGGTCGCAAAAGGGATGCATCTGTTTTTCGAAATACAATCAATTTGTCTGGAGAGAATTCAATAAAACATTAGCGGTGAAAATAACAGTAGCGCTCTAAATATTTTTGTTTATACTGACAAAGTCCTCCTGATAACATTGATTAGATATTTTTATCTTTGTTTGCTTTGTGCGCTACAATAGAATAAGTATGTTCTGCTAGATGATCACTCACTGAAATCACTGAACATGGCGACAGAGGAAAAGTTATCAGGATTAGTTGGTAACCCAGGATAAAAACTTACCGATTAGCGCCCACGTCTGGGGTCAGTTATAGACTGAGTAAATGCAAATATTTTTCGCGTTTTGAAGAAAGTGCTCACAATGATTCCTAATAACGAAAAGGCAAGGTCGGACCAATATATGGTAAGAAAATAAAATCACCCAACAGAAGGATAGTCCTCTGGACAAATTTGTTTTAGCGTGTACAGCATCATGAAGTAAAGGCGTGAAAGAATTATCTCATAGGAGGTCAATAGCAAGTACCTAAGAGAGTGTGCGGGCGTGTAGTGATGCAGCGAAGCCAGACCATTTTCTGTTGCGACCAGATATTGTATACTAAAAATTCAGACACCGGTTAGTAGCGATTAGAGCGCCGCCACAGCATAAATGTCCAAGTCTATACTTCCGGAACATGATATGTAAGGGGAATGGAGAATCTCGTTATCATAAATTGATGCATTAAAGTATTTTTCAGTTTCTAAAAGGTAAGCGCATGAAGATGAGTCTAATAACCGCACAACGGATCATGCTTTGAAGCAGCGCTTCGAATGTTAGCGAGCAGAAATCATACAGGGCGATGGTTAACGAACGCCGTTTATAATAATAATAATAATTGCTTCACAGAAAGTTAAAGGCGCAGTATCTGTCACACTTGTGTCTGTGGACACCTGGACCGCGCCATAAAGAAGGGAATGATAAAAGTGGGTGTGAAAGTGGATAGAGAGAAACAGGTGCCGTAGTGGAGGGATGACATAAGCAGCCTCATGTATTGCAATATGGGAGTCTCTAAGACATGGAATTTTCTCCGTCGCATTCTCTTGACCCTACAGGTAGCAGAACCACTCAGAGGCAGTGTCTACAAAAACTCATATATGCATATGCAGACACATCAGCGGATCTTTTTCTTGAACTGAAAGACAGATTCCTAGCCAAGCCTTTCCAGATTATGCCGGTCTGGAAAACACGCAGCTCGACTACCACATTACCCTGGCTGAGGTAAGGGCAGAAATTGCCAAGCTTAACTTTAAATCAGCCTCCGGCCCAGATGGATTTACCGATAAGGTACTCCGTAACCTAGATGAAGATTCGCTACGCTTCCTAACTAAGTGCATGCAGAAATGCTGGTCGGAGGGCTCAAGAGCAAACACGGAAAATGGCAGATATCATTCTAATTCCAAAACCAGGCAAACCCCTCAGCCTTAAAAACCGTAGGCCAATTTCACGCACCTCTTGTGTAGGTAAGCTCATGGAGCTTGTTATTCAGACCCGCCTCAACATATTTATAGAGCAGCAAGAGCTGTACACCCATTGCGGCCAGAACGTTCTACACAGGTCGTAATGCTTCAGCTAAAACACAGAATTATTGATGCGAGAACGCGGCATACCGGACTCATTCTCGGACTAGACCTGGAGAAGGCTTTTGATAATGTCAGACATGAAGAGATCTTAAAAATGACCACAAATTCTCGGTCGGAGCCCGCGCCTACAACTATATCCGGGACTTTCACTCAGATAAACTAAGACCTCCTTTCGAGTAGGAGATCTCCACTCGGATGACTTTCCCCTGAGCAACAAGGGAGCCCCACGGTCCTCTTGCCTTTTCTCTTTAATATCGCAGTCCTCAATTTCCGCAGCAAATAGCGCAGGTCCCGCAGCTCCATCACAGCCTCTATGGGGATGACATTACCCTGTGGACCGCAGAGGGCAGTTATACCCACATCGAGGAGAGACTACAGCGTGCCATTGATATTATAGTGTATTATGTAGACCCCAGGCGGCTGCGATTCTTTCCGGCTAAGTCTGAATTTATTATATTCCGCAAAACCAGATTTCTAGCGCAACCTCCACCGGCCATTGAACTCGAAATTTGTGAAGTCCCCATTGCTCAAGTACCCAAAATAAAATCCTAGACCTCACCTTACAAGAACGCGGCTTCAATAGTGATGCAATTCAAATTTTTCAGGGAACATCGAAGCAAATTATGCCACTCATCTGCCGCATTAGTAACCGCCACACCGGCTTGAGGGAAAAGAATACTCTCCGCTAAGTACAGGTCTTTGTGATCAGTCGCGTAGCCTATATATGCCCTTACCTAAATCTAAAGTCAGCTGAAAAAGAAAATGCGTAGGCCGTAACAAGAAAATGCGTCAAACAAACAGTTGGGCTTCCCATTCACACAGCGACAGAGAGAGTCTTAGGTCTCGATGCTCATAACATGCTCAGTGAGATTATAGAAGCGGGGACCATCTCGCAATACGAACGGCTATCGGGCATATCAACAGGCAAATACATTCTGTCCACACTAGGCATAAATTACGAACAAGGCGGGCGGACAGCTGACCTTCCGAAACATATACGAGAGCTCTTGGTCATTCCACCTATACCTCGGAACACGCACCCAGATGTCCGTGCTGAACGTCGTGCAAAGAGAGCCCAAACGTTTTCTTAATGATACATCAGTAGTGTGCGTCGATGTAGCAGTTTCCTCGGCTAGAAATATGGTAACTGTGGCTACCACCTAACATAGTACAGTCATAAATGGGGGCGCTATACGTACTAAACATACACATGTTGGAGAAGAAGAAGCCATTGCTCTATCCGTTGCGGGATCCTCGGGTGAAACCGTAGTCAGCGACTCGAAACTGGCGATACGTAATTACACGTTGGGAAGAATCTCCCGACAAGCAGCGCGTATTGTGAAAAATTGTTAGCCCTCACTTCGCATTCACTTAATCTGGACGCCTGCCCATGCCTTCCTTGCTGGTAATAAGGTAGCTAGCTGGGTACTGCCGATATAGGACATGCAGCCCACCTTCTATAAACTCTGCCAAGGACAGGTTGTTTTCTTATAGAAAACTTCTGCAGCATTGCAGGTTTGCCAGACTCAGATTTTTCCCCACGACAAAACGCTCTCCAAACGCCAGGCCAAAGCATGGAATAACCTTCAAACTAATAGTATCCAAATTCCCAAGTATGTTGCCTATATTCGGAAGGACCCTATTCAGACAAATGCAAAACGTGATGCCGAAGTCGATTTAAATCGTATGATCTAGAAATGCCAAAAATCCCTACCTACGAGCCACTTCATAGGCTACTCTGATCACTTGAAGACTACTGCTCAGACCCAACCCGGGGACAAGGATGAAGCTTGTCCAGCTGGCTGAAAACGCAGCCGCTGCCCAAGGGACAGCGGCTGTCGTTTAAGCGGGGTTCGGCCATTCGGGTAGCTCGTCTATTTCCGCTGGAAATAAAGTTTCTCCACCACCACCACAAGTTAACCATGCTGCAACTCGTTCCACAGATTTCAGGCCTGTCTGAACTTGATGGGACGCTTCTGGGCGAGGCGCTTGCTCGGGGTGAAATCGTGAGCAACTGCACAAACTGTCTTCGTATTTCTGGGCCTTAGATAGTATTATATCTCTGTGTTTAATGTGACAAGCCTCAAAAGTATTAGTCTGGATCTGTAAGTTTGAAAAGTCCCGATATGGTGTGCGCTTAGTATCGCGCGGATCTATGGGAGCTTCAATATATTGAACACAGTGAGCGATGGTGATCGTTTTTTAATAAACATGTTTTCATTTTTCCTGATTCTATAGAGAACACGGTTATTTCTTCTGGTTCTGTTTTCTGTATCGCTGATCCGGGGGAACAGTAAATTTACCCGTGCGATGTTTGCGGTGCTTTCTCATGCAGCTTTCTTCGATTCTGATTGCTTGTCGTGGATGTCATTGATGCCGACACAGATGCTCCAGAGAAGCCCCAAAACCAAATGTTTTATGATCAGCTAATCTGATTACATAGACTTGAGCCGCTCTCGTACTCCTGTTTTCCCGGACTGCAACTGTTTTAAGAACACCAAGGATACCAGCAAAGTCAGGACCGAAATTACATTCGATATCTCCAGCTGCGTGTGATTGCTGGAGTGCTCTTGAGCCAAATTACGCACGTTTGACTTGAAATGAACAAATAATGAACGGAGGTGAAGCCAAATACTAGTATGTGGTTATCGCTCGTGTCACTTTAACATCGTTCTTCAAATCAGAGATTTGCTCAGTGCAGGTTCAGCAAAACACCAGGGTATGTGGCCAACATGACCTTGCAACATTGCCTGCCTTACTGCCTTACTGACGCAGGAAGTTATGCCCAGGACAGCCGTTCGCGGCCTGCAGCAGATAAGGTGGCTGCAATTAAAGGTGCTTAGTTCGGCGCTGGTTTCCATTGGTCTGGTGGTCGTCACTCTGCTGCTGATGCGGAGAGCTCATCGAATCCCACGCGCCCACTGTGCAACAAAGTCCTGCGTCGAACACAGGTGAAACAGCATCCGATTTTGTTACCGCCCTTGAGCTTAATTTTGAAGCCGTTTAAGCTTGACATTCTTTAAGCGCTCTTCGCGCCAGACATCAGCGACACTTCTCCGACTATCGTAGCGAACCTGGAGGCGAACATGCAGCTAACGTACTTAATTTCCTTCGAAATAGAGCATCCCCCTAACTTGCTGTCGCATTTTTGCATTCTTGGCGGAGGTCTGATTTGCCGGTGACAGCGGGTGTCAGAGCTATTATGGCTCATCGCCCGCCTGCTGCGAAACTCTACGGCGCGAAATGGCTGAATAGAAAACTAGGACGATACCTGAAGGCTAGTAGCCCCGGAAATTTTTGAGCATTTCGATTTCATAATTACATACCATTCCTTAGAGCCTCTCTTCTTGTTAAATTGTTTTTATACATCATAAAAAGTATTTTCAAACCGAAACCTTGAAACTGAAAGCTCAAAAATCATGCGCGCATTACCTAAGTGCCACCTGAAAAGCAAGCTCAAGCCTTTCTGGAAGCCGTTTTCTGAATTTCTGAGGCAATCAAGGGCCTACCCGCTATAAAAGAGAATCATTTATATCTAATAATTCATATTTTTTCAGCTGCCGCTTTTTATATCAGGAAATGGGCCTTTGCCTTTATTTCTCATTTACTAAAGAAAGGAGTGAGACAAGGCTGCATACTGTCGCCCTGCCTATTTAACCTATATGCTGAGTGCATCATGAGGAAGGCCGGTCTGGACGAGTCTTCAGCTGGAGTGAAGATTGCTAATAAACGTATCAACAACCTTAGATATGCGGTTGATACCACTTTAATGGCAGAAAGTGAAGTGGAACTCAAGAGACTTCTGATGCGCGTACAAGAAGAGAGTGATAAGTTTGGGCTTAAACTGAACATTAAAAAGACAAAGTTTATGGCGTCTTGCCCTATCAAGTCCTGGAGCATCAAGGGACAAGGCGTGGAAGCTGTGACAGATTTTCTCTTTTTGGGCTCCAAGATTACCCCGGAAGGAGACTGCAGCCATGAAATTAGAAGACGCCTGCTTCTGGGAAAGAGAGCCATGGCTAGCCTTGACCGCCTAGTAAAGAGCAGAGACATTACACTGCCAACGAAGATCCGTATAACTCGTGCTATAGTCTTCCCTGTTGTGATGTATGGATGCTAGAGTTGGACGGTGAAGATGGCTGATCGCGGAATAATTGACGCGTTTGAATTGTGGTGCTGGCGGACACTCTTGAGAGTTCCTTGGACGGATAGAAGATCAAATCAGTCGATAGCGTCGACCATAAACCCTGACTGCTCATTGGCGGTTCAAATTATAAAGTTAAAGCTCAGCTACTTTGGTCATTTGATGAGAAGAGAGGAGTCGCTGGAGAAAGATTTGATTTTGGGAAACGTTGAGGGTCACCGGAGAAGGGGTAGGCAGCGAACGCGATGGTTGGATGGCATTCTCGAAGCGCTGCAGATGAAGTTATGTGATGTTAGGAAGATAGTGCGAGGCCGGAAAGCGTGGCATGATATAGTCTATAGGGTCACGAAGTGTCGGACACGACTGAGAGACTGAACTGAACTGAAATCAGCTAAAGATCTGAAATGTTTTTACTTCATGTGTTTTGCATTGGGAATACTCGAGCCTGTTTTCAATTAACCAGCGCGGGTTTTTTAAGAAAAATTGAACATGAATTTGTGTACATTATTGAAAATAGTAGGCTTTTCAGCTTCCATAATATTTAAACAGAGGGCGTTTAAGAATTTTGGATTTTTCTCTTATTCCAATTTCTAGTTTTTTATGACATGTGCTTACAAGTGTTTAATATATTTTATAGTTCTTTAGCTGCACATAGCTTAACGTTATTACTTCAACAAAGGTGAAAGCAATGGCAGAGATGTAGGTAAGAATTTTATAATTAATTCGAACACCTGTCGTTAGGCTTGACAGTAAAGAAAAATGTGTGAGATGTTGTTTCCAGGTGCATCCGTCAACAGTCGTTTCAGAAAGAGGCGCTTATCTCTCAGTAAATAAGTAATGAAATTTTGCACTTTAATATTAAATGTACGCTGTTCTAGCGTCGAAGAATAAAAACATTGGTGTGGTTGAGCTCTGGTTGACCCTAGTTGAATTCCAAAAGCAACGGCTGCATGGCTACGCTTGTGGCTAAATGAAGAGTCGGATGCATACGTTCCCTCGACAGTGTTAGATCGTTTGTTTTTATGCTAGAGTCGGTCGCTCACAGAACACACACTCCAAAAGGGTTGTTCGTGAAACAGCGGTGAAACTTCCGCGTGGCTGAATCGTGCTTCCACTCCTTGTGCAAAGTCTGCGCGCCGACCACCTTCGACTTCTCTAGGCTCAACGATTAAAACGGCCAAAGTCCTCTTCCTTCGATTCCAGAGACCTGCAGTGCGCTCTTCGTCCATTTCTTCTCCAAGCCATCCCCTGAGAGATTTGCGCCTGTAATTTGTGTCGACTGCATGCGAGTGTGGAGCGAACACTTTGGCAGCGGGCGACCGAGCATTGCATCGAACACAACCAGCATTCCGTTGAATGCATTACATTTCACTGCCGTTTTAGGTAGTGGGGGTAGAGGCGTTTATTGCATCTAAATAGGGCGGACACTTAAGCTCCGCCGTTAAGGGTCCCAAGCAGCACACCAGCATTGGTCCAACAATGGTTCATCACTGGAAAAGAATGGCATCAATATTGGACTGATATTGGCATTTGGGCATTCATTCTCCATTCTTGGCCCATCTTTCGTTCCAAGATTGGTCCAGTGTTCAACCAAGCTGGAGCCACCAATGTAGGCACAATATTAGACTTTCCATTCATGCACCATGATTCTTGCCAATACTGTCCAGCATTATACCATCATTGTATTACCAATATTTGTTTAATACCAGCTATTCAATTGATGGCCCATTGTCAATGCCAATATCATACCAATGGTTAGCCATTGCAGGTGCACTGGCTACTCCATTCATGCCGCATATTGTCGATACCAATATTAATCCAATGGTTTATGGGTACACCGGCTACTCCATTCATGTACCATTGATGATGTCAAGATTACACATTTTGTGGCACTGCCTTTGCAGGCCATAAAATGCACCCCTTTTCATTCTAGCCATATTCGTGACAGCACATCGAACTTGCTGGGACAATAATGGCCTTTCAAATAAGAGTGGCCATAATAATTCAAATTGTCGCTCATGAGCAACCAGTAGATATTCACAAAACAAGGGCATGGTTCACAAAAAGATAATATTGATTGCAATTGTTACTATAGACGGCAGTTGTTACTAGCCAGCGCTGAGGGCACACACAGCCGCAGTTAGCGGGGCAGTTGCAGGGTTGGTCAGGGCGGGGCGGGCTCTCGGGAAGTGGAAGGGGCCAGGGAGCTGGAGGGCACACTCATAGGCGTAGTGAGGGGGCTGACCCTGCAATTGCATTCACAGGTGGCATGCCTGGTTCGCCAGGGTAGGTTTCAGCATAACGCCTTTTTCTTCCACCCCCCCTGTCGCAGGAACCAGGCAGCCACCTGCGAATAAATGCGTGTGCCTCCAAATCGTCCACCCCAACTTTTTCGCAAATGGCACCTGCACAAAAACAACGAGGAAACAAAATTTACAACACTATTGCGAGGCATATAAATTCGCGCGCATTATTTTAGGAAGATGTAGAAAATTCCAGGATTCATGTACCGAAATTCATGGTCAATGAGAAACACTATACTGATGAGTTCCAGATTAATTTCAGCTGCCTTGGGTTTATTAGGATGAAAGACCTACATACATTGCATAGCATGTGCCCTGTTGCATTTTGGTCGCCTCCACAACAATACGGCTGAGACAGCCAGTGTTTCATCCCACACTAGGAATTAGTGCTTGATTGTCGGCTGTCTCCGCATATGACTGGCGCGCTAGTTTTTTGCCGCTCCTACGCTTTCTGCGATGTACAAACAGTTTATACTAAATATCGTTACCAAGAGAATGTTCGGCGACCATTTGCATTTTTTTTAAATGGCTAGATATAATATACACAAGCGATCTAAGCCCACGACTACTGCACTGGCCACTGGTTAGCTGATATACGATTTTGACTGGTTTTGTGGGTAGTTCACCTAAACGGGAGCTCACTTAAACGGGTAGCTCACAGATGCATCATTTTTACACATATACTGCTTGTCCAAGCAAATTTGATCCAAGGGATAAAACAAATCATTTCGGAGGCAGGCAAAGGAAACCAGATACATATTGCTGGAAACTACCTTGAGCGCCACAAAAAAGGTTTTGTTTGGAATCCTTAATTGACATTATTTACCTAAATTACTGATTATTGACTTACACAATATATGGTGTTGCTACTTTGCAGAGTACCGGCACAAACCACGTTTGATTATTTGCGATAAAGAACCCTCACGTCTGCATTCTGAACGCCAGATACAGTAGGAAACCACGAAAATACAAAAATCAGATTCCTGGACAATACAATTGCGGACATGGCTTGGCTCGACAGCCCTGTGTAGCGTTAGACCTACAAGTTGCCTTTGGTTTCTTCGTCCGCGCCAGCACATTCGTCCAACGAGACTGTATTTGTATTTTACAGCTGAAAAATACTGTTCCACTCATTTGTACCCTTACCGCTTTGTAGTCATTATCCGCATTGCAAAGTTCGGCGCGCTCATTGTAACTCGAGCCTTCATGTGCGCCAAACGGCCGACGCGAAGCAACCATCGCCAGCATACCACGCTTACTCATGCATGGGGCTAGCCATCATAGCGGCAGGTTGTTTTGTCCGCTCAAAATCATGTGAGCAGCACAATCGAGGTGCGCGAATGGGCTGGTAACGGTTTCGGTATCTACATAACCAGGAATTTATCTGCAGCTGGAAAAAAAGGTACACATAAGGTTTCTAACCGCAAATATTGAAACAGGAGTTTCCGAACGTGCTCACCGACTCTAAGTCCTACTTATTGTTTAAAGTGAATATTTAGTACTTGAAGCGAATAACCTCACTTCCCCACGTACAAAATAAAAATTTTCTGCGCTGTCCTAAGTGGCTGCCAGCAATGCACCACCGGTTTCCATCGTCTGTTTCTAATGGTTTATTTATAACCCTTGGCTCAAGCTATGGGGCGCAGAAGGTGTAATGTAGCTTGAATAAAACCTGCAAGAGATCATATATATTGGTAGATTTGTAAGGTTTACAGATTTCACTTACAAATTCTACAGGAATCGCGTCACTGCGGCCTTTCTTTAAAATTGACACGTAATAGCGCTGTATTCGTGGCTAAAATAAAGACTCAACGCATTAATTCAGCTTAGCAAATGCAGCTGTAACAGAAAGTGAGGGCTGGCGACACCTAAGGTGTGCCTAGCTTTCAAATTTTCTTAGATGGCACAACCGTTCGAAATATGGAATATTAAAAAAAGCCCTTGATATTGGCTTTCTCACAGCGTATTATGGGTGCCTTAGATAAGAAAAATAATCGAGGTCCCATGGCCATCTTTCGTTTCCAATGAAATTCTTATATGTGGTGGGCAAATATCTAGACACAAAAGAATTAACCTTAGGTTTTCAAGATACGCGTAGTTTCCTCGAAAAAAATAATTGTATGGTATATCTCTAGAGGTAGAAAACGCTGTTTTTGCCATTTCAAAATGTTGCCAGTTTGGATACCATGATTTTGTCATCTACTCTTTTTTACTCACTAAATATAAGCAGGTTTTATATTTACAAACACTATTAGAAACCCATTTTGTTTTTGCAGTTGAGTTACTAAAGAATCGCAAACTTTTCTTCAGGAGCGATACGCTGCAAAAATATTCATTTTTAGCCTTATGTACTGGCATATGATGCATTAGGTTGGTTGCACTAAATATGTTTTCACTTCCTGACGCATGTTCTTAATTCCAGGCAGTATCTGGAGCTCCAGACCACTAGGTGTGTTCTCCACAACGCATCAAAATTGCTCAGAATTCGAAAACAGCAATAAAGGGCAAAGTTGCTGCCATTAAAAAAGATCATCTTCGATTTTTATTCAAATCCCTCTCAAAAATATTCAGTACCTCAAAAATATCACGGACTAAAATTGTTGCGTTATACTGTTTAAAAATATAACATTAAACATTAAACCGAGTGCTTGTGCTGGTAATGGCCAAACTCAGCCTGCATTCTTGCAAGATCCAATAATATCTCGGCACAGAAACTATTTCTCTACATCATCTAGGTTCCATTCTTTATTTCTGAAAAGATTTGAAGCTCTAGATTTGTGTGTGTATCTGCATATTATTTTGAAATTGGACAAAAGTAAGAAAATGGTAAAATAAGGAAAACTGATTAGAATTGAAAAAATGGCCGCAACATCAATTTTTATCAAAATCTGTGGAAACAATGCAAAGTACTTTGTTAATTTGAGTCAGTAAATATATTGAATTCTGCAAAATGTAATATTGGAAATATAAAAATGCTTGTTTTTGTTGTGTAGATGTGTTTATATGGCTCCCCCTTATGGAGTAGGCATCAAAACTTCATTTTAGTATTTGCTGAATTTAGTTACATTTTACCTTAAGTAAAATTTAAAACCTTGTCAGCGCTTAACACCGTTTTTCTGCTTCTGGGACAAATACTTAATATAGCTTAAAATGGTATTAATTCCCTATTTCTGTCAATTTCATGGCAGAACGCAAGTGAAGGCTGAACTTTTTCTCTGTCCTGCATTCTTTTTTATTGCTAGGTGCAATAGTATTCAATCTAGGTTATTAATATATTATTCCATTTCTCAGCTTTGACCACCACTAACAATACTATATTTTTGAAGATGATTTTTCAATGTGTAATTTTTATAATTACAATCATAAGCAAATCGCTTTCCAGCATAATACTTTTGGTGGCGTTACAGAGAACACACATAGCAGTTTAGAGCTCCAAATTCTGCCTTAAATTAACAACATGACCTGCGTAATAAACACAAAATGTTTTAGTGCAAACAACGCAAAGCGTCACGCCAGTATGTAAGGTTGAACATTACCATTTTTGTAGCCCGGTGTTCTTGAAGCAAAGTTTGCGATTTTTTACCAAATCAACTGCATCAATGAAACACACTTTTAATACTTCTTATACAAGTAAACGTTACCCAAATGCGGTGAGTAAAAAACAGTGGATGACAAAATTTTACGCAACCAGCCGGCCTCCAAACGTGCAACTTTTTGAAACGACAAAAAGGGCGTTTTCCAGCTTTAGTGATAGGCGTTTTTCTTTTTTCGAGAATACTACGCCGCATCTGGCAAACCTAAGGGTCATTCCTTTGTGTCGAGACATTAGCCCACGACATATGAAAATTTAATTTAAAAAAAATGGTCATGGCACCACGATTACTGTTCCTGTCCGAAGACATCCATATTTGTTTTCATTTCGTCTCTTCGAACAGGCTGGTTTAGCCAATGCGGTGAATAAAAATATCATCGCATATATTAAAGATTTTCGCGCTATATGTTATACCTAAAGCTACCTATATTGTCACAACTGTCATACATTATTTGTAGCTGAAACAACATCACAAAAGGGATCCGTTTGCAAATTGTTCGCTAGTTAAATAGATGTACGAGATGACACACGTATACTTTGTAGAATACAATTTAGGAAAGAGCAGATACAAACTACAGGTGAATAATGCTATGAAATGGAGCATATGTATTACTCCGATTAACAGTAAAAAAATCAACATTTAACATATTATTATATTCGACAAACTATTGCATGCTCACATAGGAACACAATTAATGAGCTCATCCACGCTTCTAATGTCTATGGGCATTAGATGTGTGGATGACTTCGTTTTATTCCAATTCGTGCGTCACTCAAAATAATTGAACGAGAAAAAAGTTAATGTCTACACAATTTTCAGTGAGTATACCACAAATTATACTAAGGTGCTTCATATATGTCACATCACCTAGCAAGTGAAATGGGATAACAGAAGTAATCAGACTCTAACCCTGATCAGCATTTCGCTTTTTCGCCATCTTTGTAAGTTTTTAGGCAGGCTTTTCCACTGATTATCCTCTTCTATATACCCTTGCCACCCACAGGACACAGATATTCTGGGGGTACCGAACTGTTGGTTTTCGCACCAGTGATACAACTTAATCGATCCATTTATACGTAGAAAACACTCTCGATGCACACCTAAAAAAAAATGAAAGCATGTATGTGTAGGCTAAATCATTCACCGGCGATTTAATAATATGATTTGAACAATAAAATCAAAGGATCACACTCGAAGTAACAAAAAAGTGGTGGAGAGATAGGAATTGAAGCAATGAAAGGCGGTTGCTTTCTGCAAAAAGCCAATAGCAAGAGGTCCACCGTCTATAAGAATAGGCAATAAAAATAAGGCATATTTAAAGGTGCATGCAGCAGTTACAGTGATGCAGTGCTACCTTTTTTTAGGCAGGCTTTTCCGCTGATTTTCTTCTTCTTTATTGCCCTTCCAACCACAGGACACATATCTTCTGGGGGTTGTCGGTTTTCGCACCAGTGATACAACTCAATCGATCCATTTCTACGTAGAAAACGCTCCCGATGTGCATCTAAAAAAATGAAAGCATGTATGTGCAGGCTAAATCATTCACACATAATAAAACAATATGATTTGAACAATGAAATCAAATTATCACACCCAGAGCAACAAGAAAGTAGTGGAGAGATAGAAATTGAAGCAATGAAAGACGGTTGCTTACTGAACAAAGCCTATAGCAAGAGGTCCTGCGTCTATAAGAAAAGACAATAAATTAAGGCACGTTTATAGGTGCATGCAGCAGTTAAATCGATGCAGTGTTACCTTTCTTTTTCACTGCAGTGATTGGTATAAATATTACAGCAATTGCTAGGCATCTCAGGTATCCCCATTGAAAACTTCATCCAAGGTATCGAGGAGCAGTGGCGTGTTATTTGCAGCTGTTAACGGAAAGGCAGGCTATCCTATGAGTGCAAGCGCATTTCCTCCTTTTGTACCTTGAATAAAAGCGACTGAACAGTGAGTATTGTAAGAGGTGCAGTGTCCCTAGGAATGGGGAACAAAATTAAGTTTTAGTAAACAGAGGTACAAAAAGAAGCAAATATGCCTGCAATAATAGCATGATGGCCTACCTTTTTATCAACAGCTGTAAACAACCTGTCACTGCCAGTCGGTTCTTTAGATAGGCTTATCAATGCCAGAGCTTAAAGCTAAGAGCAATATGAGTAATATTTATTGCAGTCACGGCCGTAAACAATTCTAGCGGAACACTCCATTACTGTAACTATTCAACCGTCCATTTATACATATCGTTCATTAAAGAACCACGCACATCATATTAAGTTGCTCTTTTCTACACCCAAATGATTTCCTATAGAATTAGAATACGTGGATCGCTGCTTCGGTTTCAACATTCTTGCACGATGGCTATGGCGTGCACTTCATGCATACGGTACGGTACGGTACGTGAGGTACAAAGAGCTGTAATTGCCGAACAGGCGGACCTGACGGCCTGTCCCATTTCGCCTGAAAGTGCGCGCCGTGATCGAGCGCTTCGCGAGCAATATATTTCGGACGATATGGTTGCCTCATACCGGCCGTCAGTGTTTTGTACAATGTGTCCCGTGTGCACGTTGTTTACTTTTCAGTGACAGGGACGCAGTGCACACACGGCTTATGCGCCTTTTTGCTTGTATTATTATTTTCCCCCGCCTTCGAAGCGCGTCTGCGAAATCGCTCTCCTATTGTCGCCGCTTCCTGACAACGCCCTCACCTGAAGGCGCGTGCTCAGAAGGGGCACGTCGATTAAGAAAATTTTGAAAAGGGGCTCACTTGCGCTGTTCACGGCTTTCAATTCCTCAATATGATATTAACCATTATAAAAGTGGAGGTTAATTATGACTTAATTATAGCCTAATCATCAAGCGGCATCAAGCACATAATGTCCGCCCACTGTAAAATTCGCTTGCACAGATGGCACGAACAGTTTTCAAAACATCGTCTGTACATCTGAAAACAAAAAACTGCCCTTAACTCTTAACAAAATCCAAAAACTGTTTGAACATGGCTTCCTGCGCGCAGAAGAGAGGCTGTCCAAAATATATGTACAAAGCCGGGCGCATAGTATCTGGTTACTAATTGATTGCGGCGCGCTGCACAGTCAAAAAACTGCGCAAATGGTTGCCTGCAGTGTTCTGTCACGTGTTGGTGGCATACACACCTGTTACGCACGGCTCCTCTATTTTCGGCGCAAATGCTATTCATATCGCAGCCAGCAAATAAGTCCACGCACTTGCTTGCATGTAACACGGACGAAAATTCGCTTAGTTCTTGAAGTCATGCTTCGCGCAGTTGTTTCGAGGAGAATACGGAAAGAGAACATTTGGGACTGGTAGGAGATTATATAGAACCAATTATGAAGCAATGGCATGCTGCAAAGATATATACTGACGGTCTAAGATGACGGCGTTCACTGAGTCTGATAATGCCGATGGTATCCCGCCGTTGCTGTAATCCGTACTCCGGCGACATTTCACAGCTCAGCTATTCACTGATATGTAGCAAGCACAAACCGGAGCATATGGACATGTATAGACGCAAGAGAAAATTATTCACAGCACAATGAAAAGAAACTTAATGACGGAAGAAATTAAAGAAAGGTTTAAGAAGCTGTCACAAGTCTTGTAGCGTCTCCAACAAGCTCTGAAATGAACGTTTCGGGAGGAGGCCGCACAGCAGCGCAGCTGGCGATGCTGTCTGTTGTGTCTTGCACGTAGACGCGTAGGCGAGGGGGAACAACGAACCGCTCAACTAGTGGGCGATTCCCGCCGCGGTGTTGTGTTCGCAAGGGCTGCGCGTGAGAACGAAGGACCAACGACCCTCTCAACATTCCATTCCTCCTTTACCCAGCCCTCTTCTGCTTGCACCGGCCAGCCGTGACTTCGGACCGTGCCGATGAGCGGCGCCAGCGCGCACCGCTTGAGTCGAGTTCTAATAAATAGTTTTGTTTTGTGTGTTCGCAAACGCATTGTTTCTTCAAGCCAACCACGGACATAACATTTTCTAAAAAAATAGAAAGCCTCCCCATCTACCATCCACATTCTTGCGTAAATCCATACAGTTGGTGCATCGACAAATGCGCGCTTCCACTCCCTTTCGCCACCTATGATCGAACAAAGGATGGTCGTTCGACCTTTTATATTTACTTCAAAATATTATATATTGTTGCGTGATGACTGATTAATAATGTCAAAGAGGCGGAGTTACGAGCTTCTCTTTTATTCTGGCCAACTTTGGTTATAGATTATACAAATTATGCTCAAGTTAGCTAGCTGAAAATTATCCGACTAAATATATACATGTTTTTATTTGTATTCAGTTAATGTTCGCTTTTCGGGTATGAGTAGATGTTTTTATAAAAATTCTCAACATCGGCCGAGGAAACGAAAATTTTCCTAATTTGCAGGCCTTTATTTCAGAAAAGGTTCATGGTAGAGCAGCAATAATTCCACAATATGTTCTCAGCATAATTATCCGCAAACAGCTAAAGCTCATATTTTTATGACATTTGGATACAGAGATACGATCGCGCTAATTTACAGAAAACAGCGAACATTGAAAATTTTAAGGAAAACAAAAACAGTTTTCACATTGTTTAAACTTTTTCCACCTATTCTACACTACCTCAGCTTTCAAAACCATTAAAACACCTTGCATAATTTTGTTGCGCAAGTAATTATGGCCACTTCGATAAAGGCTTTGTCCAATTATAGTGCACCGCATTGTTCTGAACATTCTACGGAATTTGTGAATTGTTCAAGATTTTTAAATTTTGGCATATAATTTTGTAACAGGGAGAAATATATTGTCACGCCACTGACGACAAAAGAGGATTACAAAAGAGGATTATTTACAAAAGAGGAATAAAGATATATACATTGCGGAACAGCCAAGGAGCCAGGCTACGAGGGCCACCCATCGACGCACTTCTTTTTCTTAATCTTCCACAAACGAGCGCGCCACTTCGTCCTCATCATTCTCCAGCTGTAACAATATTTCTTCGCTCATGTTTTGTCTCGACTTCGCAAATCGACGGTGACAGACACAGCAATGAATGATTCAGAATCAATTTTGTGCGCGGCGAGGTCCTGATGCGCTGTGGCATCAGGCAACACACAGACGTTTTTCGCAATCACCTTCACCTTAACGCGGATTGCACAAAAAGACGATAACGTTCAATGAGCAAGCAACGTATTCCAAATCATTTTAGTAGAATGAGAGAATTGGAAAGGGCATGGAAAACTGCCTCATTAAAACTGTGTTCCTAGGCTGCATTCGTTTTTTAGAATGACCCGACAGCGCACATTATTTTCATTCCTGTACAGTTTTTTTTATTCCTTTGCCGCCGCCTAGCGCGGTTGGAATGGTCAAACTCTAAACTAATAGGCGGAAAAAACTTTTTTTGTTTATTGGCGATATATATGTTGTGCGCCATATAAATGTACCGGGGCCTTCATGCTCGCAGTCTGCACGAAAAACTGTCATTTTTTTTACCACCGCGTGAATGGCCATAACTAAAATGGTAACCTCGCGAGTCTTCCGGCTTTTCATTTTCCAGTGATTGCGTCTAGAAAGTACACACATCGTATTCGGTCCTTTCTCCAGGTAAACAGACAATGCTACGCGTAGTTCCTTATGGATAATACAAAAGCACTAGAACAGAAACATCGCTGAGAAAATGGTCATTTGTTCCTTCAACTTGAGGCAACGTTTTCCTTCTCGCCAATGAAAAAGCTACCTTCTAATCACTAATTTAAAGTCACATGAACATGATATGGCGACACGATTACGTTTTTATGCGCGTTCTCACTGACAACTGGATTTGTACTATAGGTTAAGTATAGATGCAGGGATGTAATCGGCGTCCAATACAGGCATATTGGGTCGTGAGTGCTAGCCGGTCTGGGGTATACATATGTGGTCGCACGGTCGTGCTATCATTAGATATAATTGTGCGACAAACTTATGCGCCTGCGACGAAATCTGCATGCATGCCAATAGGCTAAAACTGTAAACACATATAGCTGACCCCCAAAGGTGCGCCGCATATGAGCGCACCGAAAAGACGAATCCAGACAGTTGCAACGGTACGTGCTTGAATGCGTTATAGTAATTGTCGTCCCGTACGTGGTACTCTGTGAGGTCCGAACGATCGGCTGAAATGTTGTCGGAATTAAATGCTGCGGTTTGGCGTCCAGCGCACGTGTATTCAACCCTAAAAATGGAGAATTTGTTTTCATTGAATGGTCAACGGAAAATATTCACTTCGGCAGCCCATTAAAGCTGCGTTTATAGGATGGCAATGACAATTGCGAGATCAGGGGACAAAGTGGTCCATCGTGGGCAGTTTTCATACAGGGATAGCTAATACTGGAAAAACACAAGACAAATTGCAATGGTCCATTACAGCCAGTTTAAAAAAACGGAACGGTCAACGTCGGAAGAACACAGGACCCCTTGGTCCATTGTAGCCAGTTTTAAAAACTGAACGGGCAACGCCGGAAGAACACTGGACAACATGGTCCATCGTAGCCAGCTTTATAAAAGGAACGGCCAACGACGGCGGAACACAGGACAACTTGGTCCATTGTAGCCATCTGTAAAAAACTGAACATCCAATACTGGAAGAACAGAGGATAACATTGTCCATTGTAGCCATGTTTAAAAACCGGAACATCCAATGCCGGAAGAACACAGGACAACTTGGTCCATTGTAGCCAGTTTTAGAATGACGGAGGAACGCAGGACAGCTTCGCCCATTATAGCCAGTTTTAGGACCCGGTGCGACAATTATTGGAGAAACCACGGCAATCTCGGTCCAATATAGACATTACGCATGAACGGCTGTGCCAATATTGGGAACTCACTGTACATCGTGGCCCAAGCTAGCCAGTGTCGGCTACTGGCAGCGCCAACACTAGGAGAGCATTGGCTAGTCTGGGCCATTGTTGGGCACTGTGTTGACTGGCATATCCTATGTTGGGGGCATGCTGGTTAGGCTGGCCCAATGTAGGGCCTCTGTTTGCCGTCGTACTTACAACATTGGCCCAATGCTTTGTGCTGCCTGGGGTATGACACAATAGCGTAGGCTACCAGCCCACATTTAAAGACCCGCTTTAACCGAGCCGTATGAACGTGCCTTAGTGGCCTATAGAGATAACGTGAACTGAACGGTCCTGGCATGCTACTTCTTACATAAACCGTCCCATCTGCAACGAGAGACCCAAGTTGGCAACACCTGCCATTTTAGGCTATGACATACGAGCATACACAACGAGCCGAGCTGGCTGGCGTAGTGTTGCTTTCGCAACAAACGAAATCAGACACCCTCGTGCGTACAGACTTTTCCGCCACACTACTGGCGAAGAGTGAAGACTGAAATTTTGAATTTTCTCGCCGAGACTCGTGAAAAAAGTCAGCTTCGATTTTTGTATCTTTCAGATATACTATTACATCGACAGTTGTTTTTCATTATGAATCCTCGTCTTCCCATGACAATAAACATATGACGAAGCTGCGGCTTTCAAGCATTTCTGAGACCGACTACTGGTCCATAATCGACTGCGCGAGTGAGGATAGCTGCGGCCTAATGCAGGAGTCATTAGCTTCTGACTGCAGTGACTGGCTGCTCGCTGCTTGTGTGGGACCCTGACACCACACGGGAGTGTGGGAAAATGGGTTGGAAAATCGAAGGATATAACATATTGGGTCCTGAAATTCTAATTCGAAGGGCTATGCTGTAATAACATCAGACGGCCCACCACGTTCCCTGTATAGGGTGATTGAATCATTTGCGTCGGGTGAAATTAGCGAACCAAACAAGGGTGAAGCAGGACATCACGCAAGTCGAAACTCGCATCGGTAATGTCAAAACGCGAGCGATTATGTTTAATAGAGGGTGAGGGGCTTCTGAGGCTGGCGCTGTACTCTCGTTTGGGCCAAGTTTGTTAAACACACAAAAATTTATTTTTTGATGTCCGAAACTTGTATTGGGCCGAATGTACTTGCACAGGAAGACAATCTGTAGCGAAAAGAAATTGCGGTATTGCACTCAGCTTCCCTTAAAAACTTAATGGCGAAAGCCTATCCTTATTTTCTTTTACCTCTTCCGTCTTCTGTTCTACCTCTATCTTGCGTATTTGTGTACTCGTTGTAGTTTCATTCTTTTCTTTGGTTTTGTCGTCGGGAACGTCGCCATCTCAGAACTCGTCTCCTTGACATGCGAGAGTTAAGAACTATCTCCTAATCATTCGAAAGAGGGAAACTATCTCGACGTAGCAACCTATTGCGAGGTCTCGCGTACCTATCTCGAGAGCAATTCTTGTGAACGCGAAATTTTAACCATGATTTTAGAAGGCATTCGCCTTTAAATGCACTTGGAGAATATGCGCTACCTGCATACAGATATCTTGGTCGTCCACCTTCTGTCACTTTTTTCTCTCAAATCTTTCATCACAGAAATCACTGTATTTATTTACAGGGTGAAAGGGTATACGGTCAACGCAAAGATAATAACACACGTGCGTGCTTGCTACGTTTTATTCAAGTGAAAACAGCCGACACATGTCACATCCCAGCTGATGCGCACGCTTGCATGCAACGAGGAAACAGCACCAAGCTTACCAATTTAAGCGTGAGAGACATTTCTGCTCAGTCTGGTGAGAAAAACAAATTACTGCCATAGCTCATACCTACTTTACGTATTTAAAATGTCTCCAGACTTTCGGACATTCTGTTTTCTGCTTTTACGCATTGTCATCACAACGCGAAACCGCGTCTCACAGTGCAAGACAAGTCGCTCACCCTAATTGTTTTCAAAACTTTCACAAATATTCAAATAGGGGCAGCTCTGTTGAACCCCTGTAGTCAGCGCTTGTAGACCCCAACTGCGCGAGCTTCTTCCGCACAAAAAGCACGGAAGCGTCAGGTGCGGCAGTAGAGGGCAATCAAGGCGCGGTGTGAATGGTAGCGGAGAGCAATAACGAAAGTAACGTATGTAAAAGGGCTAGAACCACAACGGCATCAAACATCATCAAATAAAAAAAGGTTTAAGTCGGGCATTGTGCACACCTTTGGAGTGAGGTTTGCGACGGCCAGGCTGGCTAATACCGCCGCAAAGAACCACTTCATATGTGACGTCCGCTACACGGCGCAGTATTGTGTATGGACCGAAGTATGAGCCCAGCAATATTTCCGACAGTCCCGGGCGTCTCACAAAGATCCAATCCCAAGCTTGTTCCCCAGGTGCATAAATGACGTGCCGGTGTGAACGCTGTACCGGAACGCATCCGCGGTCAGCTGGTGTTGAGTGTTGAGGCGTGCAAGTTGACGCGCTTCCTCAGCGCACTGGGAGAATAGCTCAGCGTCCAGCGCCAACGGCTTGTCGTGAGGAATGCACGGCACCATGGCATCCAACATAGTGTCGCATAGCGAGCTATGCCTATGTCGCGCGCCGTTTTCCGGACCCGTGCACAGCCGGGGAGCGGTCCTTTTTTTTTCTTTTGCACGGCGTCGCTGTGCTTTCCCCTTCTTCTTGGGGGGGTATTCACGATGTACGCCGTTCGGAAAATGGTTAACGGCTGTGAAGGAGGCGAGCTGTTGAAAGCTGGCGTCCCAACCGGTTAACGCCTGAGGGCTTGGGGGCGACGGCTGAGAGCACGGACGGAGCTTTGTGTTTTGTGCCGTCTGCGTCCTTGCGGCCCATGTGTTTTTGGTTTACCTTTTGTGTGTTTGGGTGCCAGGCGGAGATGCGCCGCGTCTTCTAGAAATTCACGCGGTGCTCGCCAGGAAACAACCTCGCGGGCACCGGCGTCCTATTGGTTTCTCAGCTGTAAAGAAAGTCGTCTCATTGGCTCCGATAAGCGCATTTCCGCCTGGTAACAAACACTGCCTGGAGAATCCTGAACAACGTTGGACAGAGGGGTTTTGGCGGCAAGTAAGGGAGGACGGCGACCATCCGAGCTGCTGCTCGGGACCCCTGCTCGGAAGATGTCGCGTTGGCGGACTGATGTGTTGTTAATTTGAATTAGTTGTTTATTTGGTACTACTGGATTCGCTTTAATTATTGTTTGAGTTCATCTTTATTAAATTCAGTTAACTTGTGTTATCAAACGAAACCGCCTGGTCCCTTTCTTCAATGCGGCGGAGCCGTCGTGCCGTCAAGAAAGTTCAACGTGTGAACACTTCGTTACAAGTGGTGGAAGGTGCGTGGTAACGACGACCCCGCTCTACCGGAGATGCGCCCCCATCTCAGGAGTGATCCGGACATGCAGGCGACAGCTGACTTCGCTACGATGACGAGCTCTCAACCGAGGATGTCCATCCCCCCTCCTGTTTTTAAGGGAACCCCTGAGGAGTCCGTGGCGGAATGGCTGACCTGCTACGAGCACGTATCATCGTTGAACGCTTGGGACGACGACACAAAGGTGAAATTTTTATACCTTGCCCTTGATGGCGATGCGAAGAAGTGGCACACCACACAGCTGCTTACCGGTGCGCCGATTTCTTGGAGTGACTGGGCGGCGAAGCTCAAGACCTGCTTCAGCAGCCGCCACGCGACGGAAATCGCTCACCTTCGGCTGCAGAACCGGGTACACCTGCCGATGGAGTCTCCGGAGCAATACTTTTATGATGTGCTGCAGCTGTGCGCCAGGGTCGACCGCAAAATGCCGGAAGAAGACAAATTGCGTCATCTGCTGCGGGGCCTGCAACCGGTGACAATGGAGAAGATGATAATATTCAATCCGTCCAGCTGCGCCGACTTCCTGCAGACACTGCAACGCCTCAGTCAGGCCGCGCTGATGGGTTTCACTTCCCGGGTGCTGCCGGCCACCGCAGCAAACACCACCTACCTGGCAACGGGACCCTGTGTTTGTAATTCTAACATATTGCCAACAGCTGACAGTGCTGACAACGAGCCTCGTCCGTTGACTGTGCCGGGATCTGGGCAGCCCCACCTACTTCCCACCTACACTGCTGCCTCCCATGGTCAACAACAAGGGCTCACAGGTGAGCTAAGATTTCAAGGCGATCGCCGCCTCTCTAGAATCGTTATCCGGACGTCTAAAGGCAATGGAAGAAGAAATTTTTCGTAGGCGCGCGCCATGGCCCCAGAGAACCTCGCGTGATGACGACGGACGGCCGCGATGCCACTACTGTAACCGAAGCGGTCACATAGCTCGAAATTGTCGCCAGCGATGGAGAGACGAGGACCGCGAACAGAGAAATGCGCGCCACGAGCAGGCTCCCAATCCGGGAAACGGGAACGGCCGGGCTTAGGTGGTCAGCCTGGCCGATCTGTGAGCGTGATGACCGAAGACCAACTCCTCACGGTCCAAGTCGAGGCAAATAACTTGAAGACCACCCTTCTCATCGACACTGGCGCCTCCGTAAACATCATTTCGTCCGGCTTCGCGGCTAAAATTGCTTCAAAAGTCGAACTAACTGAGGGCACTGCTTTTATCAAAGGAATCAGCGGAGACTTATTAGCACCTCTAGGAGAAACAGAAGTAGTGCTTCAATTCGGATCAACCAGATTCAGCGTAAAATTCATTGTCCTCAAGGACCGCCCTTATGAGCTGATAGGGGGGCTCCCATTTTGCCGGCAGGCAAACCTGCTGATTGACTTCCTCCGTAAACAACTAAAAATAGGGAGTGAAGTGTACCCGCTACACCTCGATACTAGCGTGCAATCGCAGTCAAATGTGGTCACTGCACGAAGTAAAGACCAAGTTTCCATCGAGCCTCGTACGGAAGCCATTTTAAGGGTACACATACCGAGAGACGGAATTCAGCTTGTCGAGCCAAAGTCAACCCTTCGAAGTGGACTGCAGGTGGCGCGGACCGTCGTGAACGTGGTTGGTGGGATCGGAATCGTCCGTGTTGCAAACCCTACCTTGCTGCCGATAGTGGTACACCGCGACGCGAAGATCGGCTGGGCCACATCACTTCATGAGGCGCAACTCGGACTCGCCGTGCCACACGACCCCACTGCGACAGAGGACTTTGACGTCCAAACTGGGCCACACATGACGCCATCTGAGAGGGATGAGCTCTTGTCCGTTATTCATAAGTTTCGTCACCTGTTTACCGCCGAGCACAATCCGATTCAGCGCACTCACGTAACGGAGCATACTATAAACACGGGCAGCTCAGCACCCATTTGTCAACATCCGTACCGCCACTCACCCTTCGAGAGGGAGGTCATTAAAGCGCAAGTGGAAGAGATGCTTCGTGACGGAGTGATCAGAGAGTCGCACAGTCCCTGGTCATCGCCCGTCGTTCTCGTGAAAAAGCCGCAGGGAGGTTGGCGTTTCTGCGTTGATTTCCGAAGGGTGAACGCGGTTACCGAGAAAGACGTGCACCCATTACCGCGAATCGATGACATTTTGGATCTGCTGCAGGGTTCTCGATATTTCACGACGCTTGACCTCACTTCAGGCTATTGGCAGGTAGGAATCCGCGAAGAGGACAAGTCGAAGACAGCATTCGCATGCGGCTCCGGTCTGTACGAGTTCAATGTCGTTCCTTTCGGTCTGTGCAATGCTCCCGCGACATTCCAGAGGATGATCAACAAAGTTTTGAGTGGTCTTCTCTGGAGAGTGTGTTTGGCCTATTTGGATGACATCGTCATTTTCTCGAAGACCATGAAAACTCACCTAGAGGACTTGGAAAAGGTGTTAAGCGCTCTTGATGAAGCCAACTTGCGTCTGAAGCCGGAAAAATGCAGCTTCGCGCAACAAGAAATCAGGTATCTCGGGCACGTGCTGACTGGAGAGAACATCAGACCAGATCCGGACAAAATAGCCGCGATCGAAAAGCTCCCAGCGCCAAAAAACAAGAAAGGAGTTCAGAGTTTCCTGGGAATCTGCAATTATTATCGGCGTTTCATCAAGGATTTCTCCCTAATCTCCCGACCTTTGACTAATTTGACAAGAAAGAATGTTTCGTTTGAGTGGGACACGGCATGCGAGGCGGCCATGCAAGCGCTCAAAGAGAAGCTGACTACGGCGCCAGTTCTGCGTCAATTCGAGCCAGGCAAGCCCATCGAAATCCATACGGATGCCTGTGACTACGGTCTTGGTGCTGTGCTGGTTCAAAAAGACGAGGGTCGGGAACATGTCATCGCCTACGCCAGCCGTCATCTCAACAAAGCGGAAGCTAATTACAGCACCACAGAAAAGGAATGTCTGGCTGTCGTTTACGCCTGTAGGCAGTTTCGACCTTATATATTCGGCAGTAACTTCACCGTGATCACAGATCAAGCCAGCCTCGCATGGCTGATGAATGTCAAGAATCCGAATGGACGCCTCATGAGATGGTCCCTGCTGTTGCAAGAGTTTGACCTGACTCTCAAACACCGCCCAGGTTTGAAGAACGCAGACGCAGACACCCTTTCTCGCCTGCCACGCGAGCCGGCACCGGTTGGTGAAGATAACTTTGCACCGCTGCTTGCGCTAGGTCGCGTGGATGTAGGCATGAAGCAGAGGGAAGACCCTTGGATGAGGGAAGTGATAGGACACCTGGAGAACCCGGATTCACCCGTTGCCAGAACACTGAAAAAAACGGCACGGTGTTTTCGAATGATCAACGGTGTGTTGCACAGGCGAGCGAAAGGTTTCGAGTCAGACTACGACGCACTGGTTGTACCAAAATGTTTGCGGTCAGAGGTGCTAAGGGGCTGCCACGATGATCTCACGGCGGGACACCTCGGGGTCAAGCGCACATGGGAGAAGATACGTAGGCGTTACTTCTGGCCTAAGATGTTCGCGCAGGTGTCAAACTACGTGCTGTCTTGCCCTGACTGCCAGACGCGCAAAGCCCCACCGGGCAAACCAATCGGGTTTCTCCAGCCTCTTCCACCGGTGGGAATGCCTTTTAAACAGGTTGGAATGGACTTTTTGGGACCATTTACGAAGAGTCAATCCAGAAACCGCTACATCCTCGTGATGACTGATTACCACACGAAGTGGGTCGAAGCAGTAGCATGCCCGGCGGCTACAGCTGCTGAGGCCGCGCAGGGCTTTGTGCGAGAGATCGTCCTACGCCACGGGGCACCAGGCCGCATCATTACGGACCGCGGACAACATTTTGTTGCTTCCTTGATTGAGGAAATATTTAAAGCCATGGGTACAGACCACGTGAAAACAACAGCGTACCACCCGCAAACCAATGGCTTGTGCGAACGTTTCAACCGCACGCTTGCCGACATGCTCAGCATGTATGTCTCCTCGCATCATCGGGACTGGGACGAATTCCTGCCTTATGTTCTTTTCGCCTATAATTCGTCGCAACACGAAACGACAGGTTTTTCACCGTTTTTTCTTCTTCACGGACACGAGCCAACACTTCCTGTTGAGGTGGCCCTCGGTGTCGCGCAGGACGACTGTGACGAAGTGGATGCTCACAAGGTGGTGCACCGGCTTCGCCAGGCGCGCCAAGTCGTAGCTCAGCGTGAGAAAGACCGGCAAGAAAAGAACAAAAGGGCATACGACTCCAAACGACGGGATGCTGTTTTCTATCCGGGAGACCTTGTGTACCTGTGGACGCCTTCTCGATCGAAAGGAAAGACCACCAAACTGCTCCACAGATACCACGGCCCGTTCCGTCTGCTCCGGAAGGTATCAGAAAATAACTGGGAGGTCATCGATCGCACCGGCCGAAAGCGGGATGTCGTCAACGCTGAACGTCTGAAACACTACCACCCACGGCTTGCTTCTGATGAGGACGCCGACGACGAGTCAGCAAACGGTGATCGTGGTGATGGTGTGCATGCGTTTGAGCGCTGTGTTCGTGTCTCCGCAAGGCCAAAACGTGTAGCGGCCTCGACCGTGAAAAACAGTGATCGCGGTACCTCTGCTGGAAGTGCGACTGAGACATATTCATACTCCGAATCAACATTTCAGTGTAGACCCACGGGAACTCGCACCAACCCCAAAGGAGTAAGGACCGATTATGACAGTGATACAGAGATGTATTACAGCGCGGACGGAAGTGTTAATTAATCCGCCGTGACTTTGTATATACTCCCGAATGTTTTGTGTTTTGTGTGAATACGTGCAAGTGGACATTTTGAGTGTGCCCTGTAACATTTTGACTGATATGCCAATGTTTTATTGCGTGTAAGTGTTCTTCTCTACCTTCCTGGTTGTAATCTTTTTCACCTGACATTTATATTTTCTCGTTTTTTCGGCATTGCGTATATTTTATTCAATTTTGGTATTGTTGTGTGGTCCTATCCAGAAGACGTAATTTCATTTTTGAACCTTGTACATAGTTATTCATAGCATTTCCTTGCGGTTTATTTGTACGGGCATGATTGTGACCGAGTGGGACACTCTTTTTCATAGGGGGGAGGTGTCGCATAGCGAGCTATGCCTATGTCGCGCGCCGTTTTCCGGACCCGTGCACAGCCGGGGAGCGGTCCTTTTTTTTCTTTTGCACGGCGTCGCTGTGCTTTCCCCTTCTTCTTGGGGGGGTATTCACGATGTACGCCGTTCGGAAAATGGTTAACGGCTGTGAAGGAGGCGAGCTGTTGAAAGCTGGCGTCCCAACCGGTTAACGCCTGAGGGCTTGGGGGCGACGGCTGAGAGCACGGACGGAGCTTTGTGTTTTGTGCCGTCTGCGTCCTTGCGGCCCATGTGTTTTTGGTTTACCTTTTGTGTGTTTGGGTGCCAGGCGGAGATGCGCCGCGTCTTCTAGAAATTCACGCGGTGCTCGCCAGGAAACAACCTCGCGGGCACCGGCGTCCTATTGGTTTCTCAGCTGTAAAGAAAGTCGTCTCATTGGCTCCGATAAGCGCATTTCCGCCTGGTAACAAACACTGCCTGGAGAATCCTGAACAACGTTGGACAGAGGGGTTTTGGCGGCAAGTAAGGGAGGACGGCGACCATCCGAGCTGCTGCTCGGGACCCCTGCTCGGAAGATGTCGCGTTGGCGGACTGATGTGTTGTTAATTTGAATTAGTTGTTTATTTGGCACTACTGGATTCGCTTTAATTATTGTTTGAGTTCATCTTTATTAAATTCAGTTAACTTGTGTTATCAAACGAAACCGCCTGGTCCCTTTCTTCAATGCGGCGGAGCCGTCGTGCCGTCAAGAAAGTTCAACGTGTGAACGCTTCATTACAATAGTCTGAACGTCCTTTCCGTAGGTAAGACTAAATGGGGTGAACGGAGTCCTTTCTTGCACGACGTCGTTGTAAGCGCGTGTCACATAAGGAAGGATCTCATACCAGTTCTCGTGCTTCGCGCCCTCATACTTCGAAATTATATCGGCGATGAACATATCCTTTCCATCAACCCATTATGTTGACGGTGATCAGCCATAGCACTGCAGTGGCTTATGTAACCGAGTTCAAACACGTTTCGAATGAGCTGTGCCGTAAACACACTGCCCTATCAAACCTCACGCGCTGCCGCAAAAGGTTCAAATCTTTATTTGTTGTTCTTCGACAGCTGCCGGCATGTGGTCTTATCATTCTGATTCTGGGACGAGGCTCAATTCTGTATTCTTTGTTCGGTCCCGCTTGTCTCGAGAACAAGCTTTATTTGTAGCACAACATGCACCAAGATGTGTCTCGAAGATTTCGGCCACTCGCATATTATTCCCAAATGTTCTAGGTCGTGCTAGTCACCATTTGCGGCTTTGTCTAGATGTTTCTTAGCCGAATTTAAATTGAGCGTTTACGGGAGTGATAGGCTTTTGTAGATCGGCGATAACCGAGAACACTTGTTGCTATCGTCGCCACCGATCGTTTGGTTCTTTTGTGGGCGCAAGTCAGCCTAATAAAGAGTTTATACAAGTGAGGTTCAAACCTCCTATTTGTTGCCAACGGCATTGTCACCACTGCATGACAATACGGTGGGGCACAATGCCTCAAGATGATTTGGCACATGAAACAATTGGCGATCTCAGAAGAAGTACCCCGTTCCACTGCCTTTGTTTTCGCATACTTTGTAAATAGTCTCTTGTAGCTATCACCCATTTATTACTGGCTGCAGACCTAAGGAAGCGGCCCAGAAGATCGATAATAACTTGGTTGAATGGAATATCGTGCGGTGAAATTTGCTGCAGCTGACCTACAAGCTTTAGCTGTGGTGGCATGTCGCAGTGGCACTGACTGGAACCCATGACGTAATGGTGAACAGCGGCATCAAGTTCAGTGAGCAGTAGGCCAGACGAACTCGGGTAAGTGTGCGGTTGAAACCTAAATATTTTGCGGATGGAGAATGGTTCATCGTAACAAGCAAGAAGGATGTCATCGCGCAAATCTGAAAGAACAAGAGATAGGGTCGGGTTCCACTACTTGAGTTCTTTTTTAGAAAACATCGTTTCCCAAATAAAACGAAGAGATCGGTAAAGATGGCGGGCCACGCCAGCAGCACGACCCTTCCGGTGGTTAATTACCGGTCAAAGTTCGTCGTCTGCTCGTTGTCGTGCCATCAGTATGTGTCACTGACCACACTAAGGAAACTACCTTCATCTGTTTCATCTTGCATCCCATCATCACCTCGCTCTATAGGGGCACATGATAACGTGCGGCGTCTTCATGTTTTCTCCCAGATTTAGAGGCAATGGTGTAATCGAATTCCTGTAACCACAGACTCCACCGAACCCGGTGCCCCGATCACTCGAAGGCTCACCAGCCAGCACAGGGAATAATGATCGCTTATTACCTTGAAAGGGTGACCGTAGAGGTAGGGTAGAAGTTCATAGTGACCCAGACAACAGGCAGACACTCTTTTTAGGATCTAGAATAATTCTAGTGATCACGAGAAACAGTGCGGCTGGCGTACGCCATCACCATTTCGATTCCAGCTTGATATTGGACGAGTACAGCAACGAATTCAGCGCCGCTGGCATCAGTGTGAACCTCAATGCCAGCTGCATTGTCAATTGTGCAAGTACAGAAGGTGTTTGCAGCCGTCTGGGAACTTCTTGCAAGATTCTTGCTGCTCGGCAGACCAGACAAACGATGCATCGGTGTCAGACCGCAATCTTGGAGATGTCAGGTATGAAGCGGCGACAGTAGGCGCAGAAACCCAGGAAACGCTTTACACTTTTCTTGCTCGTGGAAACAGAGAATTTCGCTATAGCGCTAATTTTATCGGTATCGGGCTTGACTCCGTCTGCACTAACTATATGGCCATGAACCTTCAGGTCAGTATAACCAAAGGACACTTCTCAGACCTGAATGTCAAATTAGCCAATCGAAGAGAATTCAGAAAATTTCTCAGCTTCCAAGGTGTTGTTCAAATGATTTGGAGAGCACAACGACGTCATCGAATTATACTAAGCAAATTTGCCATTTAAGGCCCACGAAGACCGATTCCATCACCCGCAGAAAAGTCGCCGGTGCTGAACATAGGCCAAAAGGGCAATACATTAAGCGCGTAGAGGTCATCGGGGGTACCAAATAACGTCTTCTCATGGTCCCGTTCATCAATTTCTATCCGCCAGTACCCACTGTTCAAGTTAATCGATGAGTAATACTGAGCCAGGCAAAGCCTTAGGGGTAGTCGTCGATGCAAGGTAGCGGGTAGATATATTATTTAGTCAAATCACAATCATCACAGAACCGCACAGTTCCGTCTTTTTTCTTCACTAGCACGACTGGCGACGAACACGGGTTGTGTGAAGGTTGAACGACACCAATCGTAAGCATCTCCTTGACTTGTGTTTGGATGGCCTTGCTTTCCTTAGGGGAGATAGCTTAAGGTTACCTCCGGATGGGTAGGGAATCCTCGGTTGTAATAATACGGTGTTTGGCAATGGCCACTTCACGCACCTTGATGAAAATGCTGAAAGGCTGAAAGTTCTTGGAATTGGTGGACGAAAGCAATCACCATAGCACAAAAAGGTGTCTGTGTTCATTCAAAAAGTTACTAAGCGCGACCTTAGACTGTCCTTGACGAAAGTGGATGACGCTTTGCACTGCGCAGATACCATGTGTAAAGAAAAGTGGATGAATTTTCTCGGTGACATCTGTCCTACACGTAGACATTCGCAGGCGATAGGCACAAAGACATTGGCCCGGAAGGAATTGTAGCTTTGTCCACGGAAATTCTCAGCACTGAACAATGATGCGGAATGACCGAGTCAGGATCCCTGTTCTCTGTTTAAAATGTGACGATGCGCTGCCTAAGTTCAACAACAGCTCCATTATTCCGCAGTAAATCTACAGGTATCACATCCCTCGAACACTCTCGGACCACGAAGCACCTAAGAACAAATATGCCGTCGTGAATTTGCGACCGAGCCACTCACTGTCCTATGGAGGTGATTAGTGTCCACCAGCGGTGCACTTTATGCGCCTTAGCGTGGAGTCTTAACGTTTCGAATTAACGTTGATAGTTTGCAACTCGAAATACAAGTATTCTCCTATGTCCCTTCATACACTTAACTTGTGCCCACCAAAAACAAACTACTAGTATTTCAAGCGACAGGCGGTTATCAATCAGTGATGATGTGGTTTTTGTAGGGCTGGTGGTATTTGCCGTTCGCGTCGTTGGGGGGACTTCATCGCGATGACTTCCAGCGACAGCGCCCCGGAGGTCGCCATCTTTATTTTCCCCGGCGGGGGCTAGTGTCTCGTCGATGTGCCCCACTTTAAAATTAAAGAGCGAGAAAACTTATTAAACGCAAGGGTATTGGGGCATCCTCGCACCGGTACCCGCGCGGCTCGAAGGGGAGAAGCGGGTGAGCGAAGATAGCGATCTAAAGAAAGGAAAGACGCTTGATTCTACAACCCGTGAGGGTTTCACGGCGAAACGTCAGGGGCGAGTGGCGCGCCACGTGTCGGGGCAGCGCCGCACATTGCGAGGAGGGGTTCTTCTGTGTTTGCCGCAAGATGGCTCTGCATGTGCGCAGAGCGCAGAAGAAATGTAGCGGAAACGTACTTCGCTACTCGTGTAACTGCGACTTCAGTAAGTAGCATGCTCATAATTACCGATATAGACCGCAGTATAATGTTCTACGGCACGTTTCTAAGGCAACGCCGCATTCACTAGAAGCGCTCTTGTACCGCTTTCAAGCATCGAACTCGTGGCTAAGTGGTAGCGTCTCCGTCTCACACTCCGGAGACCCTGGTTCGATTCCCACCCAGCCCATCTTGGAAGTTGCTTTTTATTTATGAAGTGCACGCCGGGATTTATCGCTCACGGTCAACGACGCCGACGACACCGGCTTTTTATGAAGTGCATGCCGGGATTTATCGCTCACGGCCAACGACGCCGACGACACCGGCTTTTCTGCGACACGAGCTCCTTAACGCTAACGCGTTAATAGACGCTGTGTCGGAAGACATGGTGTCACGGGAGAAAGAGAAGATGCAAGAAAGGAGGGCGCAGTGGTATTTTTAAGAGATGCACAACACGACGACGAATCCGGAAATGAGGGGGAAGAAGAAAATGAAGTGAACGTATAAAAGGAGGAGTGGTGACGTGTACAGTGAGGGAACCGTCTAGGTGCACATTTTGGCGCGCAGCCGTCAGCTGCTGAGGAGGTGTTAGTTCGTTAGGCCTACTGACCAGGGTGGTTCCCGCCGACTGATGGCCCCGGTCTCTTGGATCACGACGCTGATAGTCTTCGAAAGTGGGCCTTGTGTCAACGCCTCTGGAACGCCGACTCAGCCAGCGGCTGCTGCTAGTTCCGAGATCTCGACAGCGGTACGAGGACGCTCGAACATCGACATCCAACTAGGGTGACGTGACAGCACCGACTACCTTCACCTTGTCCTCCTGAACGCTCCTCTTGTGGAACACCGGCATCTCTTAAGACAAGGCAGCACCGGGTTTTGGTCCGTACTACGCGTCCGAGATAGCTTTAGAACTACCCGCGTTTAGTAACAGTGCGGTATGAGTGTGAATTTGTGGATTACGCGTGCGGACCATTAGTGCAGCAGGACTGTGATGTTTTGTAGTTATTTTCGAGTATATGTAGTGCGATGTTTTGTTTTTTCAGTAATCCATAAATTATGGCGTCTTGACTTTCCCCTGGAAGACTTCTCTCAGCTTTTTTAAGCTAGTGGGCACACAGCGCTTACCATTCTACACAGTAAGAATACATGTGTGTGACAATATTTGAACAGATGGCCAGGATCGGCACAGTGAAATCAGAGGGGTCTTCGATCGGGAACATTCCAGATATCGAATGTGCGCCCATGCGCTCGTTGATTTGAAGCATAGTGGGCCGGCAGCACGCATGGCAGAGGATCATAAGACACCGGTGCAATCTGCGACGGAGCTATTGTAGACAAACGCGTCATTGGAGTTTGTCGTACAGATAGAAATGGCACTGATGATGGGCCAGGACGTCCTCAAATATCCGCGTATGTTGAGGTCCTGACCTCAGCTGTGTAAGACTGTAGGTCATCACTAACTGATTGAGGCCCCATAGCTTCACGTACTTCGGCGCAACGATATCGGCAAAAATGTTACCTGCGGTGGAGGCACACTGCAAAGGGCAGTTCGTCTCACACAAGAGACCGAAGGAGTTCGCGGAACGGTTCACTTGTTCCTTCATAAGCCGGAAGCAACTCCATAAGGGATGCAGCGAAATAAGGTCTGTTAATGTCGATGCTTCTGGCAGGAATTTGGCCACTTGAGCCGGAGCACTGCGCACAAGGCCTGCAAACCGCTTATCCTTTACTCCGCGCATTAAGTGGCACAGTTGCTTATCCTCCGACAAGGCGGGATGCGCACGGCGGAGCAGTCGCGTCATGTCTTCAACGTACATTGTGACAGTCTCATTGGGCATCTAAAACGAGGCTGGAGTGACCGCTCAGTTCGTTCTCAGCGGTCTGGACTAATTTAGTCCTCGAGAATGCAATGGCGAAACACACCCGGATGTCTAAAGGGCTTCGCAGTTCTTGTACCATGTACAAGTGCTGTCTTCGTTGGCAGTGTCATCTCAGTTATTAGGAGAGGCGACTCTCTCGACCCGGGAGAGCTAGACTTTAGTCTTCCTCTGGTTTACCGTAGAATGACTCCGATAATCGCGGAATATGCAGGGTTAATGAACAGTACCTTGCGCAGGATTGAAGGGCAGCTGCACTGGCCGACTCGGGTTGCTCCGGTACCGCACCTTGCATGGCTTCTCGGAGGGCAGGCCCTGAGATCTGCTCTAAACGTTTGTGTTCGGGTGGAATGCCAACATTCCTTCCAGTAACATGGTAATCGGTGTCTCAGAAAGCGCAAAGCTAGAGTCCATACCGAGAGGAGGACCGCAGGACATAAGTACTGAGCCGTTATCCAGCAAGCAACCACCAAATACATCACAAATATTCAGGTAGCAATATATATCTTATGTTCCCTCTTTCATTGTCGGGCCTGTGCCAATTGTACACCACCACTGTTTTGCGACGCCAAGATTCTGGGTAATAGCGGACAAAAGACATCTCGTGAAACCCTGGAATCGTTTTATATCAAAAAATAGCTCTTTCAGTGACGCGTCACTTGTTCTTTATTAGACTGAGTACGAATCAGTTTTAAGACAATTTTGACAAGATTGGCTTTCTGCCTTTTGCGCATATGCATCGGGTGGAAATGCTATTATGTACGCTACTTTTATCTGAGTAATAGTTGTAGCAAGCTTCCGTGATGTCCGTTCTTGTGTCCGTCTGCGCTTGATATACACCTTGTTATCAAGCAGATTTTTTATGTTAAATGTACAGTTTTATAGTGGTATTGAGGGAAAAATGTTTCACCGGAAACTTGACAAGTCTGAAAACCAAATAGCTCACCAGTTAAATCTCTTAAATATTGCCGCGAAACCTTCAAAACTGTATTTATTGTTTTTTTATACCCGCCGGCATACCGTCGTATCACTCTGATTCTGGATTGCGTATTAGTTATGTATTCCTTGTTTGTTAATGCTCGATGTCGCGAGTCGCACCTTTATCAGTTTCGTTATAGCGCAAGATGCACCGAGATCTGTCTCGAAGATTCCGGCCACTCGTGTGTCTTTCTACAATGTTCCAGCTTATGATGGTAGCTGTTTGCGACGTTATCTAGACTGTTCTGAGCAGCCTTTAAGTTTAGCGTTGACAAGTGCGACGGGCATTCTTTGTTTGACGATCGACGAGCACGTTTGTTACTATCGTCGCTGCCGAGTTGCTTAGTTATTTTGTGGGCGCAAATCAGCCCAATAAGGAGTTAATTTCAGTACCATCAAGCCTGTATTTTCTTTTGGTATCAACGGCCTTGTCACCACTACGTGACAATATTAAACAATATTTATTCCTTTCTTGATTATGAGGAGCTGTATAAGGCGAAAAAAGCATTCACAAATAGGATATCTACCCATGAGCTCGGCTTTGAAGAACTGCCCTGAGTTTTTCCCGGAACAGGCGTGGATAAAATGCATCCATAAAATCAAAGGAAGGCATCTTTGACATGAGGCCTTCAAGGATCTGAATTCAAATTTTTCACTATTTGGTCTCTATGTTGCTGTAAAGCTTGCTCCGAGAAGCAGATTGAAAGTATATCCGAAGTAAAAATCATATAGTCCATGAAAAAAAAAATCTCAGTACGTGCTACCGAGAACTGCCCACGGTGGTTGAGATCATTTTCTCTGCCATGACAGGGTGTGCAACTTCGTATATTGATTATCTACACTTCGGAGTAAGCGAGGAAAAGGAAATAGTGCATGTATAGTAGGGAGAGTTAAGCCACCGATTAAAAGAAGGGTGATCATGATACAGACTTCGGCTTATAAACACTACACTACAACACTACAATTACAAAGAACAGATCGATGCTATATTTTTGGACTATGCGAAAGCTTTTGATAAAGTTCCTCACAATAAACTAATACAGAAACTTTACGAGATCGGAATAAATAGCAGACGTGTCGAATTCATTAAGGCTTATCTAGAAAACAGGTACCAGTACGTCCAAGTTGACAAATACTGCTCGGAGACACTGCAGGTAACATCAGGGGTACCGAAGGATCGGTTCTGGGAAAAATTTTATTCCCTATTTATGCTAATGATATCGTGAAAGTCATACTAGGTGATGTTAAGATAAAACCTTTCGCAGACGACTGCGTTGTTTATACCTCAGTTAAATGTGTAGCTGATCAAATTAAACTTAACAAAGCGCTCGCTGATGTTTCAGGCTGGTGCACAAATTGGAACATGCTTTTAAATGCTGACAAGTGTTCAGTCCTCCGTATATCCAGGAACAAAACCGTTTTAAAACATTCTTATTCTGTGAATGGCTTCGCACTTAGGGAATCGCCTGCTGTTAAATACCTCGGAGTTACTATTACACACAATCTGAGTTGGGATCTTCATAATAATACAATTTGCACTAAAGCCTTTAAATCTTTCTGGCTTATTTGACGCAAGCTTAAAAGCACTCATACATGTGAAGCTAGCAGCATATAAAGCGTTAGTCCGGCCACCCTTATACGGCGAAATATATTCACAAAGTAGAAAGAGTTCAAAGACGAGCGGCCAGATTTATTTGCAACAGATATAAACGCACTGATAACGAGACGGAAATGCTTGATTATCTTGGTCTCGATACACTTCGAGCGAGGCGTTCTGAATGGTGGTTAAAATTCTTGTATTTAATATATAAAAACATAATACAAATCAACAATCACAATTTTATTGTGATTGAGCTCGCGTTTTGATAACGGGAAAATGTGGAATATACCCCCTGAACAATACTTTCAATTATTCATTTTTTCCTAGAACCATACACGCTTGGAATAAATTACCTAAGAATATTGTGGACAGTAACAGAGCCGAACAGTTCGTCGCAAATTTGAAAATGCTTGGGGGAAGTTGTACTTGTATTCCTGCATTGTTTTTCGTTGTAGTTGTTGTTGTTGTTTGATATGTTTCATGCTTCGACTTTCTGTAATTGATTGTGATTGCCTTTGTTGATGTATTCTTTTAATGTAGTTTTTATTTGTGTCCACCCCTGCTTGGCGCCAAGCGACTCTGCAGTATTTTTAAATACAAAAAAAATGAAAGAGAGAACAGGAGATTATCTAAAGAAATCATAAAAATGCAAATTTTAACGCGACATGAAGGGCGGTCATCCGAATATCTGAACAGTCGTTTTTGGCGTCCGCTTTGTGAGCGAAAAATAACAGAGATTGTTCTTATAGGTGGATGCCGGCAGCTTAGCTGTGCACTGATTCGTTGTTAGGTTTTCGCAGCATCAAACAACCACATGATACGCTGAATGTTGCAGCAGGGGCCAACTCAAGCTTTTCAAATCGTATAGGCCCCGCCGTGCTGGGGCACCCCCAGAATCCCTAGGATAATCAGCACCACAAGAATGATTCGTCACCAAGTTGCTCTTATCCTCACTCTATACTATTAACGTAGTAGACTCCATTGTCTTTCTAGAAGCAGTCACGTGCCTGCCAGAGCCGAGAATCTTTTAGCCGATTGTTGATCTTTCTGCACTTTTTCTGCTTTTAAGTCAGTCGATTTTCATTGCAGGGGTCTTATAGAAGCACAGCTTGACACAAGCGTCAACCCCTGCGATGATTTCGCGGCCCATGTCTGCGGCCGCTGGTCTCCCCGCAGGGAGCTCTCAGAGCTTTCCAGATCTGCGCTGATGGACCTGGTAATGTTGTGGCAAAAGAACTTACGTGACACATTGGACAGGAGCCTTCACCTGCTGCCCATAGGCAGAAAGGCGGCAGCAATGTTCAATAGCTGCATGACGCAGACGGGATCGCAAGTGGGGATATTGAAAAATTTTATGCGTGAGCACGGACTTGTATGGCCAGAGGAACCCAGTGATGGTGTTGGCCCACTTGAAGTCCTTATTGACCTGGCCTTCAACTGGAACGTGGACCTTTGGTTCTCCTTGAAGCTATTACCGAGCAGTCTGGGTGGCCACGCAAAACGACGCATCTTCGCTACTGTGAACGACCTCATACTACAGTGGAGGGCTGTGTTCAGACAAATACCAAGAGCATATTTCGCGAAAGTGTACAGTAACATCTTCGCTCTATTCAATACGGACGTAAATAAAGTGCCGGTCCATAAGAAAATAGCTGAGGACTTCAATAGGCTAAATTATGTCTTCGATGTCCTTTCATCGTTGGCTTCGAAAGCTCGTGCTCCAGCTGTGCTCTCACTCCGTGACCTGCAAAAGCACACGGATACCATGACTGCGGCTTATGTCATATACTCTTTGGACGCTATGATGCGAGTCCAGCCGCGTGTTACTTTGGACGACTTGTTGCTTTTAAGTGATATTACCCTGCTTAAGGTTGTTCGGCACATTTTCGAAAACGTCGACGACCACGCCGTGCGCCAGCACCTCACATGGTTGTTCCTGCACGCGTACGCGGCCGTGGCCAACCCTGCGGCGGTCCTGCTCGTCTTGCATGGCAGCAAGCACCGCGCAGAAGAGCAGCGGCCCATCTTCTGCGCCAGCCATGTGGAAGCCAGCTACAGGCTCCTCGTGTCAGCTATGACAACGGTTGCGCACTTTCCACAGAAGGAGCGACAGCGAATCGACAGCCACCTGGCCGGAGTGTTAAAGGTAGGACAGGTGCATACCAACTCTTGTAATTATTAGCGAGGCTTGTTACTACCAAATGTATAGTTCTGTAGTTGTAAATATACTTGGGTTGCTATCTTAGCACCCTTGGTACCAAGTCCAATACTACATGTATCGTAAAGTGCACATTGCATTTAGTTGCATAAAAGTGGTTAGGCTACATTTGTTGCAAATCTGGATTGCGAATTGCCAGCTAATGACTCGTATCATAATGTAAGCCGATATCGACTGCATAGAAGAACAGATACATCAAACTGTCGCGCTAAAATAGGAAGAAAACAATGTTTTTTTACTCTTATTGGCGTTCACCCTCTGACGCTTATCAACCGTAGAGGGGCCAGGCCATTTGCGGTGGAGCCGCTTTCCTAGTCGTTTTCTTGAGCCACAGCAGATTTTCTTCGGTCGCACGTATCTCGGCGCGCTTTCTGTTAACTGATCCATTGGCCCGTGACTAGCTAATATTCACATAGACCAGTGTTCCCTGAAACATTTATGCAGTCAAACAGCTAGGCGGTTATTATGTGTGTATATTGTAAGTACGAAAAAAGGAGACGTTTCAAACAACTGGATTTTACAGATGCCTTTGCGCAGAGAATATACTGCTTTCTTGGCTTTGAAAAAATTGGCAGTGGCTTAGATTGCTTAAGCCTGGTAATTGCGAAAACGATAGCTATCGCTACGCCTAGGTTCAGCTGGTGGTGTAGCTGGTTGTGATGCTTGTGGTTATGCTTATGATTATGCAGTGATTCACTCTGGCCACGGCATATGGTTCAACTATTGTTTATTGCGGGGTGCTACCTGGTTATTGTATGTATAACTAGTAGCGAGGCAAGGAGTGCCGTGGCTGCAACAATATACTTGTTTGTGGGTGAGGTTAAGGCAGAATGTACAACTGCTGCTCCGGCACCGGCTGCAACGCATTCTTTACGCCAGCAGAAATGAAAGCCACAGCTGGTCTCGAGGGAGAGCGCGCTTCTCTTCTCTTATGGCCTCTCCAATGGGGTCTGTTTCCACAGCCCGCCGCGCCTCGGTGGGGTCGCCACCGCCCCACTGCTGCTCCTCGGCTACAGCCGTTCACGCGCAAGAGAAACGCGCGCTCGCTTTTAGCTTCTCCCGCGTCAGTTGCAACCGGCATGTCCTGACATTTCGCTCCTTAAGGTTTATACAAAGGTCGTATTCAGCATCGAACGTTTATCGTGTACTAGGAATAAAATACAGTCAACAATCCGCTCACGCGCGCGCTCCTTCGTCAGTGTGGCCGTGCACGGTCGAATGAAGCTTCGGGTATACTTCTACATTTTTTACCCCTAAGTTTTGTACAAAAATAAATTTACCAGGCTATGCAATGCGCCTTTAAATGTTGTAAGCAGGTGTAGCGCGACCTGACGTGAGTGCATGGAGAACTGTTGGGTGGAGATTCTGTCAACCGCTACCGTTTTAGTTTAGATCAAAAGAGGCACCGGCAAAAATTCACAGAGCGTCTCAGATTCAGAGTAAAGAAAAAAAAATTACTCATATAGTAAAAATTTCACTTGTCTAGTGGAGTGGACTGTTCTAGCTTCGTTCAAAACATATCAGTCGGTTGAAAGACCGAAGATGTATATGTAGTCTCGCGACTGCTTTTAATTCAAGAAACGGGCATAAGTAGTTAAGCAGAATCGAAAAGAGCGGCAAACAATAAATAAATTTTTCTTCAAAGTTACACATTGCACTACATATTCATCAATTCATCAAAATGCGACCTGCGTCAAGAAAATTCAGTCTCAAAATCTTCCTGCACGGCTTGTGCACATAAGGAGTTGGCCTCTCGGTCTTCTCTGTCACTTTCCTGGTATAATTATTTGAGAAGAATTCTGAGAAATTTTTCAAATATCAAAGAAGTGGACCTAACAACATAGCGGTTGTCAATTCCTTTCGGGCAACTCAATGTTGATTTCTCAAATGCTTACTAAATCAGGATCTTAAGTACTTCGAGAACATTTGTGTGTAGTAGGTGCACGGCAGCTTTTTCTAAAAACAAAAACTTGTCCAAAGGGCAACAAACTCTGGTTCCGGATAATGCAGTCCACTAGAATATTGTAACGAGTACAAGGCAGCGATCACTGACCGGAACAGTTCCATGCACTACACTCAGTTTCGTCCTCTTTGTCCTCTGTTCTTCTTTGTCCTCTTTTCAAAGAGGCACGCGGCATTACCCCCCCCCCCCCCCCCCCTCTTCGAAAGCGGCGACTCGACGCTGGGAGTGTCCTCAAATTATGCACACAGGAGAAGCAGGGAACACAAAGCTGCACACGCGCAAAAGATCACTGCCTCTCATAATACGGTTTCATCCGCACTACATGAACAGTTTCAGCACTTGAGCGCCGCCGTGTTGAAGGTCGTTGGCCCCGAGCAACAACTTCGTAAGTGACATTACTAAGACGCCGAATGACCTCGTATGGCCCAAAGTAACGGCGAAGTAATTTCTCGGAGAGTCCTCGACGGCGCACTGGTGTCCACACCCATACAAGATCGCCAGGTTGGTAGTGAACGTCTCGGTGTCGGAGGTTGTACCGACTAGCATCGCGATGTTGTTGATATTGTATACGGCATCGCGCGAGCTGGCGCGCTTCTTCGGCCCGCTGTAGAAATATGTCGACGTCTGCATAGGCGTTGGTGACATCATCGCCATGACTTATGTGTAGCATAGCGTCCAACATTGTGGTGACGGGACGACCGTAGACTAGCTGGAATGGCGCAAGACGCGTCGTCTCCTGTGTAGCCGTATTGTATGCAAAAGTTGCATACGGAAGGACTTAATCCCGCGTGCGATGCTCAACGTCGACGTACATGGAAATCATGTCTGCAAGCGTTCTATTGAGGCGTTCAGTCAGTCCGTTTGCGGATGGTAAGCAGTAGTCCTACGATGACTTGTGCAGGTAAGACTGAAGAGACCCTGCATTAGTTCAGCCGTAAAAGCTGTACCGCGGTCAGTGATAATAACCGATGGGGCACCGTGGCGCAGTACGATGGTCTTAAGAAAAAAAAAAGGGCTACTTCTGCAGCAGTTGCACGGGAAAGTGCCTGTGTCTCCGCATATCGCGTTAAGTAGTCCGTCGCCACTACTATCCATCTGTGCCCTGATGCGGACGTTGGGAAAGGGCCCAGAAGATCTATACCCACTTGTTGGAAAGGGGCTGTTGGCGGAGGTATCGGCTGAAGGAGCCCTGCAGGCTTCAGCGGAGGTGTCTTTCGCCGCTGGCAATTTCTGCATGTTCTCACGTAGTGCTGGACTGAAGGCAGCAACTTAGGCCAATAGTACTTTTGTCGAACGCGTGCTAATGTTCGCGTGACTCCTAAATGACCAGCCGAAGGCTCATCGTGGCATGCGTGCAAGATTTCTGGCCGGAGGTCGGACGGCAGAACGAGAAGAAAGGTTTCCTTGTTGTGCTGAAAGTTTCTCTTATATAGGACGCGATTGCGAATGCTGTAGGAGGATAAACCCCGTGCGAAAGCACGTGGGACAGCTACATCAAGGCCTTCGAGATGCTCAATAAGCGGGCGTAATACGTGGTCAGCCCGTTGACGCTGGGCCATGTCGGTTGTCGTGACGACAGCAAGAAACCGGAAGTCATCGTCTTCTCGGTCGGGAGGGGCAGCATCAACTGGTGCACGAGACAAGCAATCGGCGTCGCTGTGCTTACGGCCGCACTTGTATACAACCGTAATGTCGTATTCTTGGAGACGGAGGCTCCATCTTGCAAGCCGTCCAGAGGGGTCTTTGAGGTTGGCTAGCCAGCATAACGAGGTCGGAACTTAGTTATGGCGCAAACTACCGCGAGACATTCCTTTTCCGTGGTTGAGTAGTTTGTCTCTGCTTTTGAAAGAGAGCGACTTGCGTAAGCGATAACTTTCTCAGTGCCATTTTGCCACTGAATCAGAACGGCACCGAGTCCAAAATTACTGTCATCGGTATTGATATCCGTAGCGGCGTTTTCGTCAAAATGGGCAAGTATCGGGGCGGCCTGCAGTAGCCGGCGCAGCTCGTTGAAAGCATCCTCTTGATCATCTTGCCACACAAAAGGAACATTGTCTCGGGTAAGACGCGTAAGAGGCTCGGCAATCATTGAAAAATTCTCTACGAAACGCCTGTAATAGGCACAAAGCCCCAAAAACCTTCTAACGGACTTTTGGTCGGTTGGGCGCGAAAAATTTTTCACAGCAGCAGTCTTGTCGGGATCTGTTTTCACGCCCTCAGAACTAATAGCACGGCCAAGAAAGCGGAGATCCTGAAATCCGAAATGGCATTTTTGTGGTTTTATCGTCAGTTGTGCTGAACGGAGTGCCTGTAGTACCATTCGCAGTCGGTCAAGGTGCTCCTCAAAACTAGCCGCGAAAATGACGACATCGTTGAGATACACTAGGCACGTTGCCACTTCAGTCCAGAGAGAACGGTGTCCATCATTCGGTGGAAGGTTGCTGTTGCAGAATAGAGGCCGAAGGGAAGCTCTTTAAATTCATAAAGTCCGTCGGGGGTGACGAACGCTGTTTTCTCTCTGTCCCTTTCGTCCACTTCTATCTGCCAGTAGCCATTCTTGAGGTCAAGCGACGAGAATTATTTGGCATTGCGTAACGGGTTCAATGCGTCGTCGATACGTGGGAGGGGGTATACTTCCCGTTTCGTTACCTAATTTAACTTACAATAATCGACGCAAAAACGCAAGGTGTTGTCTTTTTTCTTCACGAACACTACAGGCGAAGCCCAGGGGCTGGTAGACGGCTGTACCACGTCGTCGGTAAGCATTTCCTGCACCTGGCTTCGAATAGCCTCTCGTTCCGTTGACGACACTCGGTATGGATGTTGGAAAATCATCTTGGTCTCCGCGTCCACCATAATGCGGTGTTTGGTTACTGGGGTACGCCCAACTTTCAAAGACGTTGCAAAGCATCCAACAAATTCCTGAAGAAGGTCTAGGAGTCGCCGCCGCTCAACCACCGACAGATTGGGATTAATGTCTACAGTTGATAGAATGTCGAGAGCATTACATCTGGCTGGCGACGGCGGCGCTAGAGTACAGATGTTCCCTGGCTCAATAAAGTCGGCAGCATACGCGATGGCCGTTCCTTTCGCAATGTGCTGAAACTCGGTCCCGAAATTCGTAATCCAGAGTTTCGCACAACCGTTCCGTAAGCGAACAAGTCCTCATGCAGCGCAGATCCCTTTCACAAGAAGCAGGCCCACGTTCGTCTCTGCCAGTACGTCTCGGTCGCATGGTGAGTCGCTTTCTACCAAGACCATAATGCTGCACTGTGGCGGGACCGTAACGTCAGCAGCTGTAATACGTAAGGCGGGCGTTGATGAACCGTCGACGCTAGATCTCGCAATGGCTTGGCTCAGCGTAAATGTCACTCGTGATTCTTGCAAATTAATTATCGCACCATTAGCCTGTAAGAAGTCCAAGCCGAGTTTGACGTGTCGCGAACAGTGGGTAAGTACAACGCAGTCGCAAACATAAACAAATCCGTCAATCGAAACTCTCGTAACGCATCTTCAAGCCGGGGTAATAAGGTGTCCCCCTGCAGTGAGGATCTGAGGCCCACTCCACTTGGTTAAAACTTTCTTCAATTTCCTGGCTAACCCACTGCTCATAACTGAATAGTCCGCCCCCGTATCAACTAAAGCTGTAACGAGAAATTCGTCGGTATGTCCGAAACTGGTATGTCCGAAACTGCGCACTCAGGTTCATCGTTACAGGACGCCGTCTGATAGCCGTTATCTTGTACTGAATTTGATGGAGGATGTTCAGCACTTCGCTCGTCAGCGGCCTCACCTCCGCAGGTCGCTGTTCCTAGTTTTCCCGAAGTCTCGGGGAGCGGGGGCTCATCGAGCGGCTAGTGCGGTATGTAGAGGGCCGTGGACTTGGAGAACGATAACGGGAAGAGGTAACGACGCGGGACCCGTATTGTGGGACGTCCGGAGGATTCGTATGCGTCGACAGGTACTCCTAGGTTTCGGGTGGTCGTTCACCCCTCCGGGGACATCGTGCACGAGGATGGAAGCCACGAAGTCCGGCGCGGCGGTACGGACAGAACCTTAACATGTGACCGGCCTCACCACAGTGGTAACAAAGGGGCCGATTGTCAGGGGCACGCCAGACGTCAGTCCTTTAAAATCGTGCCTCGGGTGGAAGAGGAGGATGGCGTGGGCTTGAATCAAGAGTAGGGGGGTTCCCTCTGGCTTTGGGAGAGTCGTACCCACTATGGTGCTGGTATGGATGCGGCACAGTGGGGTTCCCTCTTGAAGGATAACAGAGGTTATGCTGCTGAAGGAGGGCTGCGCACGTTGGAACACTCGGTGGCGGTGGCTGCACACCAGGCACAGACGGTTCCGGGACGGCTTGCCTCACTTCTTCGCGAACGACCTCCGCGAGGGATGGAAGCCTCGACGACGACGTTAGTCCCTGTAGCTGAATGTGTCTCAGCTCTTCTCTGACCACAGATCGAATAAGCTCCCTTAAGGCATCATCAGAACCGTTGAAGCCGGAACCATAGACGACCGGTGACATGGCGGACGCGTTACGGTTATAGTGCTGAGCCCTATGCTGAAGTGTTTGTTCTATCGTGGTGGCCTTCGTTAGAAACTCTGATGCCGTGCCAGGTGGATTGCGCACAAGCCCAGCAAATAGTTCTTGCTTCACCCCGCGCATTAGGCGGCAGTATTGTCCTCGTAGAAGGGTGTACTACATGGGGCTGCTCCTTTCGCTAGTTTCAAGAATAGCGCGAGAGTCACACCCAAAGTTGAATAACTAGATATATCTAGCGACGTAAGGTAAACCGGAATATTTGACAGTGGGGAATGGGATGGTAGGAGATGCCATCACTTCGTTCAGTGCCTCGATTTTGCTCTGAGATGAAACGTCCATCTTGACAATGTAGTCATATGCCGGCCTCTAGCTGTTATAGCCCTCGCACCTAGCATATGTCGTTCCCTTCTGCACATTAACCTTACTTTCCCGAACAGAGCCTCAATGGGTCGCTATATAGGGCTTGAAATGAGTCTTTAGTTACAGTGTCCTTCTTTAACGCTTTAGAAGTTTCTTGCATACTTTCGATATAGCAGGTGAACTCATTTGAAAGCCACTGCATCGAGTATCACCTTAATAAATTATTGGCCTCTTTTTACCACTTCGAGCCCAAGTGGTGTCATGAATATCAAACCATTTTTTAATGTTTTCATAATAAGCTTATATCTTGTAAAAATTTCATTGAAACAATATTCATTTGCAAAATGAAAATAATGTTTATAATAGCACACATTGACTAATATATGAATTGTAATAACATTTAAAACTCAACCCTACAACGTTTACTTTGACTGTTGTACTAATACTTTATATCATGCAAGCACTATGCAATTTACATTACAATTTTATAAAATTATTTTCATCTTCGGTGCTACATGAATGGTTTCGCATCTAGCGCTGAAAGACGGTTTTGCTGTTGCAGACGAGTTGCTGTCATGTTCAGTTCAGTTCAGTCGTGTCCGACTCTTCGTGACCCTATTGACCATGTCACGCCACGCTTTCCGGTCTCACTATCTTCCTAACATCACATAACTTCATCTGCAGGGCCTCGAGGATGCCATCTAACCATTGCGTTCGCTGCCTTCCCCTTTTCCGGCGACCCTCAACCTTTCCCAACATCAAATCTTTCTCCAGTGACTCCTCTCTTCTCATCAGATGACCAAAGTAGCTGAGCTTTAACTTTAGAATTTGACCCTCCAATGAGCAGTCAGGGTTTACGGTCGACAATATTGACTGATTTGATCTTCTGTCAGTCCAAGGAACTCTCAAGAGTCGTCGCCAGCACCACAATTCAAACGCGTCAATTCTTCGGCGGTCAGCCTTTTTCACAGTCCAACTCTCGCATCCATACATCACAACTGGAAAGACCATAGCACGAGTTATACGGATCTTGGTTGGCAGACTAATGTCTCTGCTCTTTACTAAGCGGTCAAGGCTAACCATTGCTCTCTTTCCCAGAAGCAGGCGTCTCCTAATTTCATGGCTGCAGTCTCCTTCCGAGGTAATCTTGAAGCCCAAGAAGAGAAAATCTGTCACAGCTTCCACTTCTTGTCCCTTGATGCTCCAGGACTTGATAGGGCAAGGCGCCATGATCTTTGTCTTTTTAATGTTCAGTTTAAGCCCAAACTTCTCACTCTCTTCTTGTACGCGCATCAGAAGTCTCTTGAGTTCCGCTTCACTTTCTGTCATTAAAGTGGTATCATCCGCATATCTAAGGTTGTTGATACGTTTTCCAGCAATCTTCACTCCAGCTGAAGACTCGTCCAGACCAGCCTTCCTCATGATGCACTCTGCATATAGGTTAAATAGGCAGTTCGACAGTATGCAGCCTTGCCTCACTCCTTTCTCAATCGGAAACGAATCAGTAAGACCATGCCCAGTTCTGACTGTGGCCTCTTGCCCTTCATACAGGTTCCTGAGGAGACAGATGAGGTGAATTGGAACTCCCATCTCTTGGAGAGCTTGCCACAATCTGCTGTGATCTACGCAGTCAAACGCTTTCGCATAATCAATAAAGCAGAAGTAGATGGGTTTCTGGAACTCTCTTGCTTTTTCCATGATCCAGCGAAGGTTAGCAACTTGGTCTCTAGTTCCTCTGCCCTTGCGAAACCCAGCTTGCACGTCCGGAAGCTCCCGATCCACATACTGCTGCAGCCTACCTTGGAGGATTTTCAACATCACCTTGCTAGCATGTGAAATAAGCGCGATCGTGCGGTAGTTGGAACAATCTTTGGCACTGCCTTTCTTTGGAATGGGGATGTAAACTGACCTCCTCCAATCCTGTGGCCACTACAGGGTTGTCCAAATCTTCTGACATAATGTTAGCCTTGAAGAAAGTTAGATGTAATCATTGCTCATTCAGTTTTTTTTTGTTCCTCTTCTTGTACAGGCTTGGGAAAAATTCTGATTAAAATGTAGCTACCATGTAGCTACATTAAAAGTAGCTACTATGCCGCAATGTATGTCATGCTTGTCGAACGTTTGCTGAACGACAGTGCTTTTATATCTGTTCACGTGTGTAGTACGTTGAAACGACATGCCGCTGCAGTATCTATCATCTGTGTTCTTTCATTTCGGGGCTGCACTCACCACGAAACTCGCGAGCGACACCGCGAAACCAGGCAAAAGCCACCCGCCGCTGCTGAAGCAGACGCGGAGCGAACAGTGAGCAGGTCGCGCCCCTTGCGGCGGTAGAGAGCTTAACTCAAGGAAAAACGTTTCCATTGTTCCCGCGGCAATTGAGAAGGCCGTAGGAAAGAGCGCGCGCTCTCCCTCGAGACCGGCCGTGTGAAAGCATCCCTGGGGACTGCGTTGGTTACACCTGCCGCTAGGCCACCTCCTATAGTATCCAACGTTGCACCACCGGCGGTAGCTGCGGTAGGAGCGGCAGTTAGGCTGCAGTTGGTAGCTACCGCCTCGCAAGTTGACGGCGCGAGTTGGGGCCCCTGCTTTTGCGCAGCTGTGCTTGGCGGCGAGCCAAAGGTCACGCTAAAGGTCAATGGTAGCTACCGTTTCGCTACGCGAAGGGCTGAAGAGGAAAAGTAGGCAAAAAAATATCTAAAGGGCTCTTTGGACCACTAAAGTGATTGAGGCGAAAGCCATTATAGCGCGGTGGATCGTAGCCCTCCTGTACGGCACCTCTATCTTCTTATCTTCTTTCACTCCCACCTTCCTTTATGGCGTAGTACATGTGTCCGCGGAGAGTTTCGACAGATACCACGCTTTTTCTATCCTGCAAATCAAAGAACCCCAGGTGGTCGAAATTTCCGGAGTCCTCCACTACGGCGTCTCTCATAGCCTGAGTCGCTTTGGGACGTTAAACCCCACAAACCAAACCAAACCAATTTGAAATGCCGCTTATGCCTTTCCTACTAACGGCTCCTAGACATCTGGGCCTGCTTCGTTTTCTGTGTGATGCGGCGTTCGAGGAAGCGCCAAATGAAACGCGCCACACGGACCCCTGGACCGGACGCCAGCTGCGGTCAGCTTCGTCTATGCATTGATTAAAGCTTTAATTTCCACCGATTTAGGAGGCCTCCTACTCCCCACTCCTGGCACGCAGGCCTGAGGAACGGGGGCTGGAACCTCCGCTACTAAGGACTGGGGAATATACATTGGTTATTCGCGGCCTCAGCCGCCAGGCGGACGGCTTACTGCTGGTCAGCGGGGATGTCGCTTCGCAGCAGGGTTACCCAGGCTTCTCTACATTTAATGTTGTCCCTAGCGCCCGGAGACTTAGGGCATTCCCAAAGTATATGGTCGAGGGTTAGCTCGCTTCGCAGGCTTTACATTTATCATTTTTTTCTCTCATCTATCTGGGTGTGAAACAACCAGACAGGGTTCGGGAAATTTCCGGCTTGTAATCGCCGCCAGGCTATGGCCTCTTTATTATTTAAGCTAGGATCCGGTGACGGCATGAATCGCCTGGTGACGTCATGACCAGTTGTGACGGTAAATGGCGCGCCTGTTGTCGAACACAACCCCGGCGGAGGAGGTGAAGGGTGGCTGTTCCTGGCACTACGGGGCTGGGACGGTAGGTCAACGCCGCTCGCTGCGGGGGCTAGCCAGCCATCGATTTTATTGCGAAAGCAAAACTACTTGCACTTTCAAGCATTTGCCGTACCGTGACGGGGCCACCATTGACCTTTCGCGTGACCTCTGTGTGACGTAACGCCGAAGAGCTGGGCGACCATCTCGAGCCGTCTGCGAGTAGTGGCGGTGCCTCCGCCGGCGGTTTAACATCTGCTTAGAAGATGCCAGCTACCGCTTGGAAAGCTCGTCGCAATGAGCGTAAGAGACAGCGGCGAGCTACAGAGACGGAGGAACAGCGCGAGAGAAGACTTTCTAAGAGGCATGCTCAGTATGCAGCTTTGCGTGGACGTGCAACCTCTTCAGTGGAAACAGTGGAAGATGTGACTGATTCGCTCAATGCCATGGACAGTGATGCAGAAGCCAGGTGTAGTCTCAGCAGTGATGAACGTTGGAACTTTACGAAACGACTGCGACGTGCCCAGGAAACCCAGGAACAACGACAGGAGCGGCTTGAGAAGGAACGTCCGTCGCGGATTAAGGAAAAAAGAACGCCAAAGGAAGAGACGCGCCGAAGAAGTGACGCTATATCGTATCCAGAGTGAATCATTGTATAACCACCACAGTCTAACCATAACAAGCATATCCGTAAGCACCTGCACCAGCCGAATATTAAATGAACCTGGGCGGCGCAATCTACCGGGCTTAACCAAGCTAAGCCTCTGCCAATTGTTTATCTGTTGTATGCCGTTGTTGCACCCGCCACCACTCAGGTGGTGGACGACGGCGGTTGCGGCGCGCGTCTTTCTCTCCCTCTTCTTTTTCTTTCTTCTCTACTTTCTCTCTTTGTCCGCATTGAGGCGTCCGTGTGCTGTGCGATGTCAGCGCACGTTAAAGATCACCAGGTGGTCAAAACTACTCCGTAGCCCTCCACTACGGCTATGCATTCTCTCTTTCCACTTTCACTCCCACCCTCATCCCTTCCCTTACGGCGCGGTTGAGGTGTCCACAGAACACAAGTGAGACAGTTACCGCGCCTTTCCCTTCCTAAAAAAAGCCACGGAGGCAGCGGAGGTGGCTCAGCTACAGAGCCAGAGCGATCGAAGTTCAGATGTGTCAGAGATACGCTTCCGCGTCCGTGAGCTGTGCGATGTCAGCGCTCGTTAAAGATCCCAGGTGGTCGAAATTCCTCCGTAGCCTTCCACTACGGCTCCTCTTTCTCTCTTTCCACTTTCACTCCCACTTTCCTCCCTTCCCTTACGGCGTGGTTGAGGCGTCCACAGAAAACAAGTGAGACAGTTAGCTCGATTTTCCCTTCCTATAAATCAATCAGCTACAGAGCCAGTGTAGCAGGCCTGTGCATTTTCTTTTCCTTCTTCCTACGGCCACAGCAACCTCAACACCAGCATTCCATTGAAAGAATGAAAGTTCACCGGCGTTCTATAGTTTACAGGAAATTAAAGGCGTAGTATCTGTCACTCGCGGAATCCAGCTATCTTCACGGCACACAGGGGAATTATGATGAACGTTTCATGATCCGGGGCGTGGCGCAGTTGGTAAAGCGCTCAGCTGGGGATTCATGGGGTGGCGTTTCGCATCCCAGTGGAGACAAGGTTTATTTATTTAACTATCTCCCTCGAAAGTGTGACAACCTCTGCCGACAGCCTCTGCCGATCGGGGCGTGCCTTTTTAGTGGCTGCGTCGGCAGCTGCCACACGCTTGCTAAGTGAGGAACACCTCCCCCAGCGCGACGTAAGAGGGATCTCGAATTGCTTTGTGGTGTTTGTACGGTCTAACTAGTTCAGCTGGCTGACTGAACCAACTCAAGCTATGGACGCCGTAATGGCATGCAGCGGAAATTCCTCTTCCCAGGTTTCTTTTTACGGGCCCACGGATAGCAGAGTATACTTAGGCGCCCCGGTTTTTGCCTTGTTTTGAAATCACCCGCAGCGGCTTTTACTGAACTCACGACCTAAAGTTCAGAAGTTAATAATCATGGTGAATATTTGTAAACTGAAAAGGGTATAGAGGCTATAGCTGAACGTGCTACTTAGCGCTAGCTTTTATACTACTTGGTTTCAATAAATTCACAGCAAATACTTCTTGCAAAATATGCGCACTCAGAATATATTGCTGTATTACCACGTCGACTAGCTAATATACTTCCAGCCTAATTCACTTTTCTTTGCAATGAAACCATGAAGATGAGGTTGTATATGAAGGTGAAGTTGGCTTGCAATTAAAGTTTATTTTGCTTCACATATGTCTTCTAACTTCCCAAGACGATTTTGGCGCGATTAAAGTGAAACGTATTGGGAATTTAAAACATTATTTTAGCGAATTTCCCTATGCTTGTACGATCAATTGTTAATATATTGTTAGACATGAGAAAGATTTCTCAACTGATGCAGTGAGGAAACTTGCTCAGTCTACTCTTGAGAATGTTTAGCATTATTGGCAGGGAGAGGCCTCGGGCAATTTGATTCGCTCATAGCTCATCCGTTGGGCTGTTTGTTGCTAGGAGTTAGGAGAGCCCTTAAGAAGTATTGATAATAGTAAAGCTCGTATTTTGCAGACACACCGCACTAGGCAGAAAAATGTAACTTCCGATGTGTCCCTATCGCAATTAGTAGAGGCGGACAAAGGCTTTCCGGCGACATGACCGAAGCCTAGAAGCATCGTTATAAGCAGTCATTTTTCTTCACCTACAGTATGGTCCTAGAGCATTATAGTGAAAGCGCCACCTTTTTCCAGATGGCCGTTGAGAAAACTGGGGCAGCAACCTGGATTGACAATACCACTACGAACACCGCCATTGAGAAACTGATGGATGTCCGTACCATCCTGTGGCCCGCAGAGAAATTTCTCACTGCGCAAGGCCTCGATGAGTACTACTCCAGTTTCACTGAGACCGCCGCCTCGTTCGCCGATTTCTGGATAGAGACTCGACGCAGCCTGCGACGCCTCGCTGACTCTTCCCTTGGCGTGGAAGAGTTTCGAATACGCGACGGCATCGCAGAGCCGTACTTCGAATATCTGCACGTGCTGAACGAGGTCTCCATCTCCCTGGGAGCCCTTGCACCACCGCTCTACTACAGCAGCGGAACGAAGGCAATGCTGTACGGCGGCCTGGGGTACCTCTATGCCATGGAGTTGGTCGGAGCACTGGACACAGAAGGTGTCAAGGTATGGACCATATAGAAACAAAATGCGCCTGTTGGCACCCTGCAGAGAGCTTGAAAAATGACATTCTGAACGCCAAACATTTCCTCTAGAAGTATTCCAATTGATTGCAAGCGTACTATTTTCCAGCAAATTCGAAGTGACGGTACCTCACTTGAGAGTGGACGAACATGCGCATCGACGTACTTGCTGCTAGCGATCAATCCAGCTTTAGAAACATAGTTGTTATTTTCACCGAATTCGTAATGTGCAGTCATTAGCAACAGCAAGTAGAAAACATTGTTGAGTGTCTTTTCACCAAGCTATCTTAGTCTCTTATTACTTCACCGAATGTTGCAATGTTCGCTTTCTTGTCGTGCTCTCTAGCGAGCAAATGCAAAACTGTTTAGGGTGACCGTATCATAGTATTCACCAAATGTCATAGGAGCCTCAGTCATATTCTGGCTCAATACCACAGACTGATGCTGACAAAGCAACACAAAGAAAAGGCAGAGGGCGAACTTTCCTGTTTCTCTTCCCATTTTATTCGAGCGGTGCGGTTGGAATATGAGAAAATGATAATGCTCCGACACAAGAGCTCAGACTGCGGTACTAAAGCATCTTCTATTCACCCTAGGGAAGAAAATGAAAACCAGGGTTATTAACAATTGTGAATGTCCGCCTTTGTACCCTCCAAGCAGAAATAACGTGCTTTCAGCTTTTCTCAGCTAATGCTCATTTTCTTGAGCGGGTCTCGGTTACATTCGCCTTTCATTTTTGCCATTAGCAGAAAGCATTTCAGGTAAATCATGTTCTTACGACATAGCAAGAAGGGAGCGTTAAGACAGGGGCCCCGTTTATTAGATATGGGCAGCCGATATCAGTCCAATATGGGCTAAGCGACTGAAGCAATCTTCGGTCCAATGTGGAAAGCTCACCAAGCTGCCTATCCGTACCCCTCGTGAAACAATTCTGGTTTGCATGTAGGCCAGCTTATGCAATGCTGACATGCAACCGATTTAGTCTCTTTGCTGCAAGTGGAACAAAGATGCTAGGCTTATCATATTTCGCCTGTGCTAGAGAGACGAGACAGTTTTCTTGTCCTTTCAAGTACACTGCACTCTCTGTGCACTGCAATCTACGCCGTCATCTACGAAAGCAGTTCAGGCCACCATGTTCGTTTCTTGTCAGCCGGTCCCGCCTATGTGTTACGAATAGAAGGTTGAAAATAGAATGCTTCGCACAACTAATATTACCGGCACATTCTACAAGACTGAGGCATGAAGAAGACAAAAAGATGGAAGGGACGTTTTATGTACGGTAGATATCAGTTTCCAAAATGAGCTATGTTCCATAGCGCAGCAAGAGCAGAAGAGACAGACACAAGCGCTAAACTTCCAGTAATGCTTTATTTGGCATTCACAAAATCTATAAATAAAGATAAAACAGTACGTCTGAGATTAGACAACATACTTTGTAAAGAAAAAGTAAACCTTAAAAACATAACACGTTTCACCGGTTGGCACACCTTTTGTCAGCGACCATGACGGACTGCTGACAATGGTGCCTCGATAATTATTTTTCTTTACCCTGTCTGCATTGTTGCCAATCACCTCGCACACTTTAAAACAAGGCTAGCATTTATGACCACGGCAGTGGTGCGCCCAACTGCTGAAACCGCAATCCCTAACATCTCTACTGTGCTCTCCTAAACGCTCATTAAGACATCGGCCTCACTGCCCTATGTAAGCCTTTTCGCACGAAAGCGGTACTTTGTAGACTATTTCTTCGGTGCACACTGCAAAGAAGTTTCTGTACCGAACCGTGTAGTTATTATGAACCCCTCTGTCCGGACAGGCGGCCTTGCATATGCGGGACAATCTTTCTGGTGCAGAGGTACATACCATTACTCGCAATTTTTGTCCGACCTTTTTGAGGCAGTGTGAAAGCTTGTGGACAATGGCACGGCCACTATCTTGTTGCCCTTTCGCCTTCTATTGCACTCCTTGTGGCCCTTTCCTGCTGGTGCAGCGACAGGGAGGAGTAAATGTTTCGGGAATCAAGCAGCCTGTTTATCAAAACTAATTTTCATCAGGCATGCGCAAGACTTGCTAACTGGATTTGAAAGGCACGCATTCACAACTCCTCTCTTGCCTAGGTCCGTATGCACTGACAAAAAGGGCAATAAGGGCCTCTAGAATCTAGGCTCGTACATCCGGCAAGCGCGCTTCATAGAAACCAAGTCATGGAACCGAATGGTGCCCTCAACAGGAAGCTCATGGGTAATCTTCAAAGGTGCAGGCACTCAGTGAAGGTAGAAATAGTGTTTGAGGATATCACAGAAACGTCACAATGGCTCTTACAAAAAACTACTGAGTAGTCATCTAAAATGTTAAGGCTCGAATGACTCTCGCACCATTATGAATATTGTACAGTCAACTGTAGTTATCTGACCCTCTCCAGCTGATTTCCCCCTTTTCATAGTTTCTAATGCTTTCTTGACCTCGTCCTTCGTCACTGGTGGAACATCTGTTTTTCCCTACCGCCAATCTCGTTACGGTTCTGAGTGCTTTGGCTACTGTAGAGATCTCTATAAAACTCCTCGGCTACTTTAACTATCTTGTCCATATTCGTGACGACTTTGCCCGCCTTGTCCCTTATCGCATATATCTGGTTTTTGCCTATGCCCAATTTATTCTTTACCGCTTTAAGGCTTCCCCCTTTTTTACAGCATGCTCAATTTTTTCTATGTTATAATTCCTTGCGCTTATTGATTAGCTCTGATATCTCGGCCAATTCGATCTGGTCTGTTGGATTGGAAGCTTTCATACTCTGGCATTTCTTAATCAAATCTTTCGTCTCCTTAGACAGCTTACCGGTATCCTCTTTAACTATCCTACCGCCTAATTCTACTGCACACTCAGTAATGATATCTCTGAAATTATTGTTCATTGCTTCTAGGGTAATGTCGCCATCCTCGGTAAGAGCTGAATATCTATTCTGTAGCGAGGTCCTAAATTCTGCCCTCCCCCTCACCGCTAATTAATTGATGGGTTTCCTTCTCACTAGTCTGTTCCGTTCCTTCTTCAAATTTAGGCTAATTCGGAACCTCACCATACTGTGGTCACTGCATCGCACTTTCCCAATTACCTCTATAACTTGTATAATGGACGGCGGGGGGATATCGTGCTAGAAAAACTGGCCACCCTGTATACGCAGTGCCTGGTGTCATCGACGGTACCGGAACCATGGAAGAATGCAAACATTATCCTCATTCACAAGAAAGGGGACTCTAAAGACCTTAAAAATTACAGACCAATCACCTTACTGTCTGTTACGTATAAGGTATTTACTAAGGTAAACGCTAATAGAATCAAGAAAATCTTAACTACAATCAAGCAAAGGATCAAGCAGGTTTTCGGAAACGGTACTCTACTATCGATCATATCCATACCATCAATCAGGTGATAGAAAAATGCTCGGAATGTAACCCGCCCTTATACATAGCATTCATTGATTACGAAAAAGCATTTGACTCAGTTGAAACCTGGGCGGTGATGCAGGCATTGCAAAATCAGGGGGTAGACGCGCCGTGCGTGAAAGTGCTAGAAGATATATAGTGGCTGCACAGCAACCATAGTTCTGCATAAAGAAAGTAACAAAATTCCCATACAGAAAGGTGTTAGGCAAGGAGACACAATCTCCCCAGTACTATTCACAACTTTGCTTAGAGGAAGTATTCAGAGACATGGAATGGGAGCAATTAGGGATAAGGGTAGATGGAGAATACCTCAGTAGTCTGCGATTTGCAGTGACATTGCCTTGCTAAGCAACTCCGGGGATGAACTGCAAATAATAGTTCATGACCTAGACAGGAAAAGTAGAAAGGTAGACTTGAAAATCAATATGCAGAAAACTAAGGCAATATTCAGCAGCCTCGGGAAGGAACAGCAGTTTACATTAGGTAGCGAAGTAATGGAAGTAGTAGGCGAATATGTCTACTTAGGACAGGTAGTAACCGCAGATCCGGACCATGAAAAGGAAATAACGAGAAGAATAAGATTGGGATGGAGCGCATTTGGCAAGCACTCGTAGATTATGACTAGCAGCTTACCGGCATCCCTCAAGAGGAAAGTATACAACAGTTGCATTCTACCGGTACTCACCTATGGGGCGGAAACGTGGAGGCTAACCATTAAAGTTCTACTTAAGTTGTTGTCAACCCAGAGGGCTAAAGAACGAAAAATGGTAAGGGTAACATTAAGAGATAGGAAGCGCGCAGAGTGGGTTAGAGAAATAACTGAAGTTACCGAGATTCTAGTGGAAATTAAGAAGAAATGGGCATGGGCAGGACATGTAGTACGAAGAGAGGATAACTGATGGTCGCTTAGGGTAACAAACTGCATTCCAAGGGAAGGAAAGCGTGGCAGGGGGCGGCAAAAAGTTAGGTAGGCGGATGAGGCTAACTAGATCGCAGGGGTCAAGTGGATGCAGCTATCACAGAACCGGGTTAAGTGGAGAAATATGGGAGAGGCCTTCGCCCTGCAGTGGTATAGTCAGGCTGATAATGATGATGATGATGGCAGTCGACTGTCGAGACTCACAATTTAAATATCACCGAGTGCAGGGGCAATACACGAGCTGATGCAAAGACTATCTTTTGCAGGAATACCTCCTCATTCCAACTAACAAAGGGTGTACTTCAGATATGGAGACAATAGACTCAGGACACCACCCACAGACACGCCCGATTCATTCTGTGAAGCCGCAGCCCGAAGCTATGGATGCAGTCTTTCCGCAAGGCCTGGGAATAAGCATGTATTACTCGATATGCAAGCGTCGCAGCCGTGATTCTCATTTCGCTGTTCGTGAATGATTTGTTCAGTGGAAGTCATTTACTTACCAGTCCATACTTTCCCTACACTCCAGAGCTACTGAACTCTGCGCTTAGCTGGAGACTTAACGCTGTTGAGTTTGAACTATTTCGTGTAAGCGTTATGAAGATTGAAAGGTGACATGTTGTTTTGATGATTGCTTTCTGTTCACGATGCTTACGGAAATTTAAATATTTTCATGTATCTCAAATAGCGGGTAGTGTTTATTTTACGAAAACATTTTACGCATTCACTTTGACAGTGTCAGGCAAATTTAGATAAAAAGAAGTTTAGACGTTGCCACTGATAGTGTCCATGAGTCGGTGGAGCATGGTGCAAATGTGGTTTCTGATTATGACATTTCAACGAAACGCTGAGATCTTCCGAGCAATTCCAGAACGTAGATCCCTAAAGCTACACAAGTTCACACTGTAAAACTGTGCTTTTTTGAGACATTGTTTAAAACTTAGTTGTGCCCTAGCAACATGTTTGGCTGGTTTTAATGCTTACATTACGTTTACATACCGTATTATCGAGATTCTAGCTACCCCCTAACTTCGCAAAAAATTTAGGAAAAAGAAGCTCGCACGCGAATCTAAGCGCTCCCTTTTTGTAGCGAAAGCTACACTAGGCTAGTAGAAGCGCATTTCGCTGACCCGGGCAGTGGCCACTACTATGCATGAACTGTTATTGTGTGTGTGTGTGTGTGTGTGTGTGTGTGTGTGTGTGTGTGTGTGTGTGTGTGTGTGTGTGTGTGTGTGTGTGTGTGTGTGTGTGTGTGTGTGTGTGTGTGTGTGTGTGTGTGTGTGTGTGTGTGTGTGTGTTGCGTGTGTGCGTGTGTGCGTGTGTGCGTGTGTGCGTGTGTGCGTGTGTGCGTGTGCGTGTGTGTGTGTGTGTGTGTGTGTGTGTGTGTGAGTGTGTGTGTGTGTGTGTGTGTGTGTGTGTGTGTGTGTGTGTGTGTGTGTGTGTGTGTGTGTGTGTGTGTGTGTGTGTGTGTGTGTGTGTGTGTGTGTGTGTGTGTGTGTGTGTGTGTGTGTGTGAAAAACGTTATTGGGAGGAAGCTTGAGGTAGCCGGGGCAACCTCACGCAAACACTAGATGGGCTCCTCATTACAGGAGCCAATTAGCGACCGCTGCGGCTCGGGCTCGGTGGACCAGGGCCTTCTGGCTTGCCAGGTCGGAGCAGCCGAGCAGGGCTGCCTCCCAGTCCTCCCGGATGGGGTTGGGTTTGGGGGTGAGGTTTGGGGTTGACTGACACGCCCACACCATATGGAAGATGTCCGAAGACTTCTCCGCACAGTGCGGGCACTTTCCTGTACAGGCAGGATCAAAATGTTTTAAAACTGCCGGGCACAGCAGCGTTTTGGTGTAAAGGCGGAGGAGTGTGCGTTCCTCCACCTTTGTAAGACCCTTACAAGGCTTAGGATAAATTGTATGGCCGAATTGAAATAATTCAGTAATTTCTCGAAAAGTGAGGACCGGATTGGGTTCGAGATCCGTATCATAAGGGTCTGAAGGCGTTGCCCGGAGAGTGAGCGCGCGGGCGGCGGCGTCTGCCGCTTCATTGCCTTCGAGGCCCATGTGAGCTGGAGCCCATACAATCGTTCGAGACTCGGGGACCCCGAGGTAGCAACTGTTTTCAAGGATGCGGTGCTCAAAGAGAGGAATGTTCCCCTGTTTAATATTTCTGCAGGCCCCTCTCGAGTCGGTGATGATGACTCGTGAGTCCTTGTCTGGGCGGCTAACGCGATGGCAACTTCTTCCGCATGTGTTATGTCTTGAGCTTGGAACGTTAGGCCATTCACTGTGATTTTTCTTTATGGACGACTGCGGCTGTGTACCTCCCCCCATGGTGAGGGCCGGAGGCGTCCACGTAGAATATTCCGTGTTTGTTCCCATAGTGACGGGCCAGTGCCTCCGCCCGCGCAAGGCGCCTGCCACTGTGGTCGTCACATGTCATGTTGGCGGAAGAGGGTGTTCGTGCAGAGCGTATCTCCAGATTTCAGGAATGCGTACGCGCTCTTCCGTAAATGTTGGGTGGTGGATGTGTAGTCGGGCTAATAGGCGGCCTCCCGAAGGCGTTTTTGAAAGTCGCCTTTGAAAGTCAAGGGCGCCTCTCGGAGCTCCGCGAATTCAATTCAATTCAATTTATTCAACACAGTGAAGATGTTAGGTGCGCCGACAAAAAACCAGAAAAAGGCTTGACAGCGGTCGACGCACCCTACAAAGAGTTCGCAGCAGTATGCACAAACAAGCATTAGTTACATAATAAGTAAAATCTCTACAATACAATAATAGCAGCTAGGTGTATATGAATAGTGTATGAAACAGAACGTGAAACACTTACATTACCAATAATACAAAAAAAACAAGTAGAAATCACAGTGATGCAACATTGTTGATAGTGTTTTGTATACATTAGTTTACTTTTACATTGTTTAACAAATAAGGAAGAGTATAGCGCAACATTTGGCGACCATAATTGGTTCTAGTTTTTGGCACAGTCCATGTGAAACGAGCGCGAGTAGAATAATTTTAGTCTTTAGCTTTTATAAGAGACAGCTGCGTCATGAATGAGCTTTGTTTTAAAATATTAGTCTTGTACCTCCTAAAAAGTATGGTGTCATACAGCTGGTGAATGGAGATGATGCCAAGTGCCCCAAAATTCGGTTTAGTGTGGTCAAATCGCGAAGAATTGGTAATACTACGAACAATTTTCTTCTGAATGAGATGCATCCGTTTAATATTGGTAAATGACGTGGTACCCCACATCAAAAACCAATAAGTAAGAACAGAAGAAAATAGTGCATTGTACAACTTCTGTTTAACACGCTGCGGCAATAAAACTCGCATTCTGGATACAACACCAGCAACCTTCGACAATTTGTCCCCAACCATTTCGACGTGCTCATCCCATGACATGTTTTCATGAAAAATCACACCTAAGCTTTTGACCGAATGGACTATTTGAATCAGGGATGAACCAGTGTTTAAGTGGAGTGTGAGACATGGCGGACAAGAAATCAGTTTATTTCGAGGCCTAAGGAGTACAGCCTTGGTTTTTTCGGTGTTTATAATTAGCGAATTGCATTCAGACCATTCATAAAGAAGGTGCAGACAAGCTGTGTCTTGCTGTTGAAGGTCTTGTATGTGTTACCGCGCCTTTCCCAGTTGCCGCGCCTTTCCCTTCCTATAAATAAATCAGTTTAAATAAATAAATCAGTTACCTGATGCTTGCAGTGGTAAGATGCCCAACTACTGTGCCGGAGTATCCGGGTTCGAACGCGAACTCGGCGGACTCAATGCGCAGGTTAATGAAGTGTATTCTGCCCTGAACGCTGGTAACCTTTGATGCTTTTAATCGAACACTGATTGTAGCTTGGTTTGTGGGTTTACCGTCCCAAAGCGACTCAGGCTATGAGAGACGCCGTAGTGGAGGATTTTGGAAATTTCTACACCTGGGTTTCTTTAACGTGCACTGACATCGCACAGTACACTGGCGCCATGCTATTCACCGCTACTGAAAAGAGGCCGCCGAGGCCGCGATTTGATACCGCATCCTTGGAACAGTAGTCGAGCGCCGTAGCCACTGCGCCACCTGGGCGGCCCGGAATGCTGATTATGTAGGATGCAACGCTCGGTCGCTTGCAGCCGGGGAGGCGGTGAAGGGTGGCAGTTCCTGGCCCTACGGGGCTGGGATGGTAGGTCAACATTGTTGTTGTTATTGTTGAGGCTGTAGGAAGAAGAAAAAGAAAATGCATGGGCCTGCTACTGCCCACCAGCCCACCAGATAGGTGGGCTGGTGAGACGCATTGCCACACGTCGCAGGGGTATGAGAGAAGCCGACCTGTGCAGGATTATCCAAGCCTTTATGATAAGCAGAATCATGTACGCTTGCCCGTACTATCATCTGCGTCGTAGGGACGAACATGCACTTAATAGCATAATTAGAACAGCATACAAAGCGGCCCTTAGCTTACCAGTATACGCTAACTCAGATCGACTACTGCAGTTAGGAATTTTTAACACACTATCTGAACTAATTGAAGCCCATAAGACAGCACAAGTGACCCGCCTGTCACGCAGCCTTGCGGGACGCGTAATTCTCGACAAGCTCCACATCCACCCCACTGAGGAGGTGTGCGCAACATCCCATTTATCGGCTGACATAACTAGTGGACTAGTTGTTAAACCAATAGCCAAAAACATGCTACCAGGTAGACATGATGCCCTCAGGAAGACAAGGGCACAGACCCTTGAGAAACAGTACGAGGACGATCCACAAGCAGTGTACGTGGATGCAGCTCAGCACATCAAAAACGGAGCATACGTGGCATGTATGGCCACTCCAAAGTCAACCTTCATTAACGCTATAACATTTCATGCTAGCTCCATATGCGAGGCAGAGGAAGTAGCTATCGCACTGGCCATCGCGGATCCCCACACCAAAACTATTCTAAGCGACTCAAAAAGCGCCGTTCAAAATTTCGCCAAAAATTCTGTAAGCGCACTCGCGGCGCGAATTCTGCGCAACCGATCTCTCAATCACAACATCAATCTCGTATGGGTTCCGGCTCACGCGGGTAACTCCGGAAACGAAGGGGTCGACCGTCTAGCCCGAGGCTTAACCAACCGGGAGACGGGAGATCTATCGGGAACGGACGCGCCTGTGGAGGCACCGCGCACATACGCGGAGGTAACAAACTTTTATCGCGAGCTAAGATGCACGTACCCCGCCCCTCACCCCGACCTCGACCGGGCGCAAGCCACGACACTCAGACGCCTACAAACAAAGGCCATTCTTAGCCCCTACCGACTATCGTTAATTACAAACGGAGAATTCAACCCTGCATGCCGGCACTGCGGTGACGGGACGCAGGCCACTCAAGACCATATACTGTGGGAATGCGCCAGCAATCCCCCTCCAAAGACACTCTTGCCAGCTCCCTCAGCGGAGGAATGGGACAAGCTGTTGGCCAGCCCAAGGAAAACTACGCAACTGGCCCTCGTCACGCGAGCTCAAGAGGTCGCTCCCGACTGGAGGCCACCCTAGACTCGCCCCAGCCCGAAATAATTCCTTTCATTTCGTGGCAATAAAAGTTGTTACCACCACCACCTCGTGTAGACAAATAATAATAATTGGTTAACTGGAAGGGAAAGGCGCTGTAACTGTCTCACTCGTTTTCTGTGGACACCTGAACCGCGCCGTGAGGGAAGGAAGGAAGGTGGGAGTTAAAGTGGGAAGAGAGAAAGAGGAGCCGTAGTGGAGGGCTACGGAGTAATTTCGACCACCTGGGGATATTTAACATGAGCTGACATCGCACAGCACACGGACGCCACTTAGTTTCGCCTCCATCGAAACGCAGCCGCCGAGGTCGGGTTCGAACCCGGGAATTCCGGACAGTAGTCGGGATCTTACCACTGTGCCACCCGGGCGGGTCGTGTAGACAGAAGAGAAAATAGAGAAGAAAGAAAAGGGAGAGGGAGGGAAAGACGCACTCCGCAACAGCCGTCGTCCACCACCGAAGCGGTGGCGGGTGCAATAACGGCCATTGTTGCTGCGCGCGCCTTTCTCCCCTCTTCGTTTTTCTTTCATCTCTACTTTCTCTGATCGGTCCGCACGGGGGAAGTGGCTCAGCTACAGAGCCAGTAGCAGGGCCGTGCATTTTCTTTCCTTCTTCCTACAGCCACAACAACAGCCTGCAGCCAAAGCTTTAGCTCTACGTTCGGTGCTCTCGTGCTCTTGCTCACTCAGTAGAGACGCAGCTGTTGCGGACCTGAGGTATTGTGGTGTCCGAAACGCGATCTGCACTTTTGTTGCAGCGTTGCAACACTGCACAGCAGCTGGCGGCGGAGGACGCGAAAAGCCGACCTAAAGCGACCCGATTGCTCTATCAGCCTGTTGTCCCGTTGAGCTGGAATCGGCGGCCGTTCGCTGGACGTGGGCAGGTTTCGCACGCACCATGAGCCCGGGTTGCTTTGTTTGATGTGAATCGTTTGGCATTCGTAACGGAAGACAGTGTGAGTTTAAAGAGGGCTGCCACTGCTTGAGCTTCCATTGTACTGCAATCGCGATGTTTGACAAGTTTGTTTGCCAAATAAATGTTTATTTCTCGTACAGGTGTCGTTAAGGTATCGGAGCGCAAAAAAAGGGTGGGTGGGTTATTTTAGTTTCAATTTTAAGCAGCCCCCCCCTCACTTTGTAGAACGCGACCATGAAAAAAGAGGCGCTTAGAATGGAGTAAATATGGTAACACACGAATTATATTTGTGTTGCACTAATGACTATATCTTATTAAGAATATGTTGCGCTGCAAATAAGCCTGAAGAAGGCTAGGTTGAACACGTAAACGCGCCTTACGAAAATAAAGGCCAATGTGGCCGTTCCTTTTTCCTTTTGGATGTGTTTTCAATGGATCCTTCAAAGCGGGCGTATAAACTTGTCGAAGGAGCTTGGGTACGGTCACAAGTCTGCCCTTGTTTCATACTTTGGAAAACGACTTCAGGCAAAAATATTTTCCCAAGTTCTCTATACCGGGTTCGGTAATAGACGGACCCTGTCTGGCCTTTCAACAGTGAAAAAAGAACCTCTCACTGGCATAACCGATTCAGGTTGCGAGATTGAGGTCGACAAAATAGGCTGGAAGGTAATAGTTACGCATACCGAAGTACCTTATTTAGTCGCTCTGCAAAAAGATAAGGCGCCTAAAAATTGGTGTGTATATATATAAGTTTGTGTGTGTGTGCGCGCGTGCGAGCGTGCGTGCGTGCGTGTGTGTGTGTGGTCATGAAGAATGTGGCACTCCAGTCGATTGCTCTATGAAGCTAAAATGCTCGAGTAGCTTAGAAGTGTTTGTTCAAGTGCAATAAGGTGCCCTGGCTGATAATTGTGCCTGCTGTGGCCCTTCTTTAAGGTGCTGCCTGCTGGGTCTGAATGTTGCAGTAGTGAAATGTGCAGGAATTAAGAGTATTGAAAAAACGCAACACAACCGCCTGACGTTTTCATCCATGCCTTCGGTCTAGCAAGAGCTGTGAAGGACATCGTGCTTAATACGTTATGTTACAAATTTCACTTCTCATCGCCTCAGGTGGACCCAAGCGGGAACATCGTCACCTCTTGGCTGACAGAGGCTGTGAAGCCCGTTTACAAAGGGCGGGTTCTTGGCTGCCTACCGCGAAGGAATGCGAGCATCTTCCCCGAAGTACCGGCGCTAGAGGTGGCCTTCGCTGCATTTCAGCGAGAGCTCCACGAAAACGACTCCCAGCTGTCAGAGGTACGTGGCCTCAGAACTTGGCACGCATAATGGGGGTAACTGGTTGTATGATATTTTATGCGCATGCCAGGATGAATTCCTCGTTGGTCGTTTTTGGGATATATATAGTGGCGCTTTGGGGTGCAGGTCCAATTCGAGAAATCAATATAGAGGAGGCTAGCTTTAAGCCACAACAATGTTCAGGGTTAAAGAAATTAGAGGCACAGTTCTCCACTAACGTGGATAATTGTGAAATGTTGATAGTTCCATCCCTTGTTCTCTTATGCGTTCTGCGTTTTGTTGCTTAGTAAAATTGTTTAGTTGCCCTGTGTAGCGGTGAAATTTGGAAACAGTAAAATCTTTGTGGTCAAGAAACCAAATTTTTGTAGTGACCCACCCATATCTGAAATACAACTTTGCGTCGTCCATACACATATTATTTTACACGCCGATACTGGTCAAATTCAGATGAAGTACAATTTTGGAAGTAAAGGAGATCTAATTTCCAAAAGTTCCAAACATAACTGTAAATGTTGCCTTTCTAGAATAAGTTTGGAAATCGATATTTGTCATACTCATGACGAGGTGAAATATTTGTGTTCAATCATTCACGTTTCAAGGTTACCGCTGAATTTGTTTATTTATTCAAAATACCATATAGGCCCTATTCCAGAGCATAGATTGAGGGAGGTAGCAACTGTAAAGCTATGCAGACTAGAATTAAGCATAAAAATTAGAACCAACGAAGCGCAGAAACAGAACAATAAATTAACTGCTCAACAAGAATCTAAAAATATAGTTCGTAAAATCGAAACTGTATCATCATCATCACCAGCCTTTTATACCCACTGCAGGGCGAAGGCCTCTCCCATATTTCTCCATTTGACCCGGTTCTGTGCTAGCTGCATCCACTTGACCCCTGCGAACTTCTTAATCTCATCCGCCCACCTAACTATCTGCCGCCCCCTGCTACGCTTTCCTTCCCTTGGAATCCAGCTTGTTACCCTAAGCGACCATCGGTTATCCTCTCTTCGTACTATATGCCCTGGCCATGCCTATTGTTTCTTCCTAATTTCCATTAGAATGTCGGTAACTTGAGTTATTTCTCTGACCCACTCCGCACGCCTCTTATCTCTTAATGTTACCCCTACCATTTTTCGTTCCATAGCCCTCTGTGTTGTCCTCAACTTAAGTAGAAGTCTCTTGGTTAGCCTCCACGTTTCAGCCACATAGGTGAGTACAGGTAAAATGCAACTGTTATATACTTTCCTCTTTAGCGATACCGGTAAGCTTCTAGTCAATTTGTGAGTGCTTGCCGAACGTGCTCCATCCCAATATTATTCTTGTTATTTCTTTTTCATATGGTCCGGATCTGCGGTTACTACCTGTCCTAAGTAGACATATTCGCCTACTACTTCCAGTGCTTCGCTACCAAATGTAAACTGCTGTTAATTCCCGAGGCTGCTGAATATTACCTTAGTCTTCTGCATATTGTTTTTCAAGCCTACCTTTCTACTTTTCCTGTCTAGGTCACCAATCATTATTTGCAGTTCATCTCCCGAGTTGCTTAGCAAGGCAATGTCATCGAAACTTAATATACAAAAATACAGCGCAAGAACGAAAAAGTAGTCATCAAACGCAACCTAAGAAATATGCTGTAAAATAAAGCGGAGAAACGTGAGTGAAAAATGTACATTGCCCAAACAACATCAGCTTGACAGTTAAAACAAGCCGTAAACCGTAGTCACTAGGAACAAGGTGAGTACTGGTGGAAAAAGTTGTCTTAAAATGTGTTGCGGTTAGCTATTGAAAAGATATTCCTTGATATAGTGTTGGACAGAGTGTATAGAATATAGTGTGTATATGAGCATGTATCCTCAGTTTTGGGAGTTGCAATAAACTTCTCTTCAGTCAGGAAGATTACTTTAAAGTGATATGGCCCCAGACTGTGCCATTGAACTGAGTGCCCGAAGTAGCACCACTGACTCGTGTAAAACGTTTTTGATGGTGTAATAGCCGGAATGTTGTGAAGGAGCACTGTGTGGAAGGGGATGCAGGGCGGTGCTGTACACATCTATGATGTAAACAGACTGTGGCGGATATGTAAAGATTCAAGGCCATGCCTTGTTTATTTTCTGGGTTATGCTTGCTCTGCGATCATAAGCTTGGTTATGAAGTTTGCGGCACGATTCTAAATGACTTCAGTCATATTAGGTAGGAGAGGGTAATGCGGGCTCCAAACTGATGGCGCAAACTAGAAATGGAGACATTCAAATCTTATCTAGGTCAATTTGAGGATGTTAAAATGTTAACTACGTACATTACGACACGAAACTCGCAGCGTTTACAAAACAATGCAGACGGCTGTGATGTGGCTAGGCCAGTTCAGGCTTGTTGCTAGGCGGATGCCAATGTATTTGTACATTAGGGCACGGCCTATCATTTTAAGCTGTTAATGGAATCTAATATTAGGCCGCTTATGGCTGAATGAAATTATTTAACACTTAGATGCATTTAAAATCATCTGCCACTTGTCACACCATTGCACTTGTCAAGTTCCCTTTGAAGAACGATTGGTCATCTGAAGTAAAAGCGGGTGATACAAAATTCAATCATCCGCGAAAACTCTGATGCTCAGTGATATGTTACTATGGAAATCATTGATATATAAAATTAAATAAAACGGTCAAGGATAAACTTTGAGTTACGTCATTTGTGACATAAGTAATCTATGAGGCAGCATTGTTAATAACAGTGAACAAGACGTTGCGGGGCAATGATAGCGTGAGTGAATCGAACCTGATAGCAGAGCGTTTAGAGATCAAGCGACATGAGCTACAAGACGAAATGCTTTTCAAATATGAAAATGCAATAAGTCTGGAGGTTAACGTCTATATTGCGTTTAAACTTATTTTCTGCAGAGAATACGGTCAGTTCAGTCGTTCAGTCGTGTCCGACTCTTCGTGACCCTATGGACCATGTCACGCCACGCTTTCCGGTCTCTCACTATCTTCCTAACATCACATAACTTCATCTGCAGTGCCTCGAGGATGCCATCTAACCATCGCGTTCGCTGCCTACCCCTTCTCCGGCGACTCTCAACCTTTCCCAACATCAAATCTTTCTCCAGCGACTCCTCTCTTCTCATCAGATGACCAAAGTAGCTGAGGTTTAACTTTAGAATTTGACCCTCAAATGAGCAGTCAGGGTTTATGGTCGACAATATCGACTGATTTGATCTTCTGGCAGTCCAAGGAACTCTCAAGAGTCTTCGCCAGCACCCCCATTCAAACGCGTCAATTCTTCGGCGGTCAGCCTTTTCCACAGTCCAACTCTCGCATCCATACATCACAACGGATCTTGGTTGGCAGACTAATGTCTCTGCTCATTACTAGACGGTCAAGGCTAACCATTGCTCTCTTTCCCAGAAGCAGGCGTCTGCTCATTTCATGGCTGCAGTCTCCTTCCGAGGTAATCTTGGAGCCCAAGAACAGAAAATCTGTCACAGCTTCCACTTCTTGTCCATTGATGCTCCAGGACTTGATAGGGCAAGACGCCATGATCTTTGTCTTTTTAATGTTCAGTTTAAGCCCAAACTTCTAACTCTCTTCTTGTATGCGCATCAGAAGTCTCTTGAGTTCCACTTTACTTTCTACCATTAAAGGGGTATCATCCGCATATCTAAAGTTGTTGATACGTTTTCCAGCAATCTTCACTCCAGCTGAAGACTCGTCCAGACCGGCCTTCCTCATGATGCACTCTGCATATAGGTTAAGTTGGCAGGGCAACAGTATGCAGCCTTGCCTCACTTTTCTCGGTCGGAAACAAATCAGTAAGACCACGCCCAGTTCTGACTATGGCCTCTTGCCCTTCATACAGGTTCCTGAGGAGACAGATTAGGTGAATTGGTACTCCCTTCTATTGGAGAGCTTGCCACAATCTGCTGTGATCTACGCAGTCAAACGCTTTCGCATAATCAATAAAGCAGAAGTAGATGGGTTTCTGGAACTCTCTTGCTTTTTCCATCATCCAGCGAAGGCTAGCAATTTGGTCTCTAGTTCCTCTGCCCTTGCGAAACCCAGCTTGCACGTCCGGGAGCTCCCGAACCACATACTGCTGCAGCCTACCTTGGAGGATTTTCAACATCACCTAGCTAGCATGCGAAATAAGCGCGATCGTGCGGTAGTTGGAACAATCTTTGGCACTGACTTTCTTTGGAATGGGGATGTAAACTGACCTCCTCCAATCCTGTGGCCACTGCAGGGTTGTCCAAGTCTTCTGACATAATGTATGCAGAATGTTAGCAGCGTCATGGTTGAGGTTTTGAAGCAACTCAGCTGGAATGCAAACAATTCCGCTAGCTTTGTTCTTAGCAAGGCACGCTAAGGCCCATTCAACTTCACTCTTCAGGATGCCCGGCTCGAGATCAGTAATCACAACCGTCTTATGTTGGGTTTGCACATTCTGGTCCTTCTTGTACAGTTCTGTGTATTCCTGCCACCTCTTTATCTCTGAGGCATCAGTGAGGTCCTTGCCTCGTTTGTCCTTTATCAAGCCCAGCTTAGCACAGAAACCTCCTTTGATATCTTTGTCTTATACAGAGCTCTTGTGTTCCTTAATTGGCTGTTGTCCTCAACTACTTGGCACTGCATGTTCAGGAAGGCACTCTTATCTCTCCTTGCTATTTTAAGAAAATCCGCTTTGAGAACCTTGTATCCTTCTCTTTCCCCCATAACTTTTGCCATCCTCCTTTCCTCAGCTATTTGCAAAGCCTCTTCAGATAACCAGTTCGCTTTCTTGCATTTCGTTTGCTTTGAAACTACCTTAGTAGGAACGTCTTGTATTATATCACGAACATCAGTCTACATCTCTTCGGGCTCTCTGTCTTAGATCTAATTCTTGAAATCGATTCCTCACTTCCACAGCATATTCTAATGGAATTTGATCCAGATCATACCTGAAAGGCCTTCCAGTTTTCTGCGTTTTCCTCAATCGAAGCTTAATTTTGGCAACAAGAAGCTGATGATCGGTGCCACAATCGGCCCCAAGCCTTGTTTTTACTGCTTGTATAGCGCTTCTCCATCTCTGCCGGCAAATAATATAATCGATCTGATTCCTGTAGAGACCGTCCGGTGAAGTCCATGTGTACAGGCGCCTCTTGTGCTGTTGAAAATGAGTATTCGCTATGGCCAGGTTGTTTTCTTGACAAACCTCTACTAGCCTATGCCCAGCTTCATTTGGCTCGCCAAGACCGAACTTGCCTATAATTCCGGATATTTCTTCTCTCCCGACCTTAGCATTCCAGTCTCCTATGAGAAAAACGACGTCTGATGATGTGGTGGGATCTAAAAGGCATTGTAGGTCCGCATAAAATCCTCAACGTCAGCTTCTTCAGCAGTAGTGGTCGGTGCATAGACTTGGATAACTGTTATGTTGAAAGGGTGACCTTGGATCCGAAGTGAAATCATTCGGTCGTTTTTGGGGTTGTACCCTAGCACTGGTTTACCCATTCTTCTGTTTACTATGAGAGCGACCCCATTCCTTCTCTTGGATTCGTGCCCACAATAAAAGACATAATGGTCGCCGGAATTAAATTCTCCCATTCCAGTTCACTTGAGCTCGCTGATACCCAAGATATCAATGTTCAATCTGCCCATTTCTCGCTTGACGACATCCAGTTTAACTTGCGTCATAGATCTTACATTCCATGTTGCTATGTGATAAATCTCCTTGCAACATCGGACTTTCCGGTCGCTTCCCGACACATCCACAACTGAGCGTCCTTTTGGCTTTAGCCCAGCCGCTTCATTCGTCCTGGAGCTACTAGGAATCGCCCTTTGTTCATCCCCAGTAACATGTGGGACGCCTTCCAACCTGGGGGGCCGATCTTCCGCCGCCATATCATTAACGGTATTGTGACTGGCCATAGGGTTTTGTTGACAGGAAATACTGGAGTGGGTTGCCATAACCTTCTCCAGTGAATCACATTTTGTCAGAACTCTCTGCCGTGACCTATCTATCTTGGGTGGCCCTACAAAGCAGAGTTCACGACTTCATCGAGTTTCGCAAGCCCGTCCGCCACGACAAGGCAGTGATCCATGAAGGGGAAAGAATACGGTATTTGACTCGAAATGGCAGTAAATATTTGAGGGGCCGTATTGCAGTTTTTTACAGCATATATAGCAAAAATAAATTAAATAATAATGAGCAGATGTGTGCCTAGATCCATTTTTGTGCGTTGAAATAACCTTGGCAATATTCCAAAGAGCTGGTAGCTATGCAGAGGAAAGTGAAAACTGAAAGAATAGACATAGGATTCGGCTGGAATTGGAGCGAGCATCTTTAAAAATTGTTGAATCTCTTATCTATGCCTGAAGAATTTAATGTTTTATAATTAGCAAAAACATGAGCAATGCTTTTAGTAGTGGCTGCTTATGTGCTATGTATAAGTGCAATCGGGTTCTCCTACAAACGGTATTCGGCATACTAGAAATACAGTAGACATCGATTAGGACATATGCTTAAGAGGGCAAATTAAGCTTTCCACGCGGCAAAATGTTTGGGTGGTCCACTCCAATTTCACCACTTTAAGAGCAGTTGCCCATTTCAGTTAGATGTAAATTTTGGACAAACTCTGACCCCGTCAAAGTTTGGAGTTCCATGGGGCCAAATTTGGGGCGTTGCCATCGAACTTTAGAAGCCACCATCGAGTCGGTCATACTCTAAATTTATTGAATATTAAATCTGCTCAGAATGCGTAGTCATTAATGAGTACACGATCTGTCCACACCTCCCATCTACTGATCCTGATCAAGCCACCCATGGCAAAGAAATGTCGCATTATATTAAAAATGCGACCACGCTTTGAAAAGGATAGATAAGACCTTGCAAAATACCAAGCTGTAGTAGAAAATATTTTTCCACTGCACGCTGGAAAGACAGCCGCACATTATTATGGGAAAAAACGGAGTTCAGAATAGACATATGACTGCAGTTGGGTGGAAACATTTCAAATTAGGACGTCTGCTTTGATTGGCGCCTTTAGGCGCCATGAGGTATTGAAAAGAGGTTTTATTGACTGGGTCCGACGGATAACGCTGCCAGGACTTCAGGCACAGCAGGGTTGTATTAACAGCCTCAGGTCACAGTTTCAGCGCGATAGATGAACACAAGCAACGGCGATTGAGATACCGCTCCGCTGAGTGTTCTTTGTCTTCCCTTCATATGTTGCGGCCATTGATTCAAACCTGTATTCTTTCCCGACAGCCGCCGGCATGCGGCCTTATCATTGTGATTATAGCGCACGGATCGATTATGTACTCTTTCTTTTGCAAGCTCCGCATCGCGAGACGCGGCTTTATCGATTCCTTATTTACAGAATATGCTTCCAGGTGTATATCGACAGATTGAAGCCACGCTCATGTTTCTGCAGTGTTCCAGGGTATGCTAATCACCCTTTGGCGGCTTTATCTCGATCATTCTTCGCCGCCTTTATATTGCACGCTGACACATGAAACAGGCATTCTCTGTTCGACGACCAGCGAGCATGTATGCTTTTATCGCCGACGTTGAATCGCTTAGTTCTTATGCGGGCGCAAGTCAGCCCAACAAAGGGATTCTTTAATGCACTCCCAGGCTCTTCATTTGTTATCAACCTCGTTACTCCCACGTGACATCTGGTGGAGGTGCTGCCCTTCGTGTTCTTGTTTACCGCTTCAAGCTAAGACCACATTTCTTTTTCTGCCGCCCTGGGGGACCAGCCAACAGGCTACCCAACCAGGAGCCAACTACCGGTGCTCCAACTCGAACACGGTCTACTGCCGGGCGCCGTGCCACCCCAGAGGGCGTCAACATTGACAATGTTCCAGCCTGCAGTACTAAATACCTTCTTCCAGCTCCGGGAGCACCTCATCTTCCAAGGACTGCTCACTGAAGACGCGAAAGACTAGATGAACCTCTTCGAACGCGTTGCAGATTTGAATGGCTGGAACATTGACGCTGCGAAACTCAGCCAAGTCTGGTTTGCTCTTCAAGGACATACCTGAATCTGGTATAAAAATTATGACTTCATTGAAAAATTTCAACATCCGTGATGTTGAAATAAAGGTATTTGTATTTGTATTGGGAGACACTCAAAGCGGAGCTTTGGCGGCTTTACAAGTTTTGTTCGATTTGAAAGAGCCGAGGCATTCCTCCCATCAAGAATTCAGGAACGTAACGATCCATTGCGATTTCCCGCTGATTCGCACAGCAGACAATAACTCAATACAACATCGAAGCGATGCATTGCAATAGTAAGCACGAGCTTCGTAGTTATGGAGCAATGTTAGCGCGACGTGATTTTGGGCACGGACTTTGTAATGAACATAGGGCGATCATCAACCTCCGAACCAGGTTGATGAAGTTCTCGATGGTCAAAGACATACCTTCTACGACGACTTCGGTGAAACACGTTGGCCTAAACCTTCTCGACGGAGAGTTGACCATGTCACCCAGATCACGAGTCGTAGTCTGCGTGGGTAACCAAGACATATAAACCGCCGGTGGCGTCGTCGAAGAAAAAACCCAGTCAGTTTTGGAACGAGGTCTCGACATCGGAAGAGGCATTGCCAACTTCTGGAGTCTAAAAACTCAGAGACGAATACCGCCATCTAAACAAGGGCACAAAGATCGCTTTCCTCGACGAGCTAGCGTATACCTGAGTGTCCTTCACCCTCTACAGATAACCTGAAGACGATGCACCCACCCGAGCCAAGCAACCCACGCTTGGCGTCAACCCATCACTACACTGAGAGAGACAAGACCAGATTCGCACTCTTGAAAGCTACAGCGAGTACTTTCAGCATTGCGGCGTAGCAAGCTTTGGTGGCAAAGCCCCGCTTCATAACGGACAAACCCGCTGGTCCGCTTCGTCAAATCCTCTACCGTGTATCGCCGCGAGAACGCCAGGTCATACGCGATAAAGTTGAGAAAATGCCTCATGTTCACGTGATTCACCCAACGAAAAGCCCCAGGGTAGCACCAATCGTTTTGCTGAAGAAGGCGCACTCCACTTTTGAGTAGATTACAGCTGCTCAAACAATAAAACAAACATGATGTCCACCCGCTTCCTTGCTCTAGACGGTCTCTAAAATGCTAAACCTTTCTTTTCTACGGACTTAGGAGCAGGTAGTGGAAAATTGAGGTCGACAAAAAAGACTGCGAGAAGACAGCAGTCATCACTCGAGGCGGCCCTTTCCAGTTGAAGGTAATGCCCTTCGGCCTTTGCTCCACACGAGCCACGTTCCAACGAGTAATGGACATTGTACTTGCTGGCTTGAAGAGGCGCATTCATGGTATACTATACGACATCGCTGTCTTCTTTTCGAATGTTCAAGACCACCTGAAAACGTTTTGGACTGTGCTTGACGCAATCATGTCGTCGGGGCTAACGTTGAAACCAGAAATATGCCACTTCGCCTACGACGATTCCAAGGTCACATCATTATTAAGGACAGGGTTCGTCCAGACCCAGAGAAAACAGCTGCGAACGCCGTTTTCACCACCTGCCACCAAGAAAGCTATGCGCAGATTCCTTGTGCTGTGCTGTTATTTTCGACGACTTGTCAGAAACGTTTCGCTCATCGCCAAACCGTTGACGCAGCTTAAAAAAGGCTAGCGTGCCATTTAGAGCCCCCCACCCCCTAAAAGGCTGCTTGGGGTGAAACCCGGGTGCAAGCAACTCATAGAGGTGGTTATCGTGAGCATTCAACTGAAATTTTAAAGATGTACGTGGAGCCCATGCTATGCAAATAACTTCTAAAACGTGGTCCTGGCTACCGCTCGCAGCTAATATCGGCAACACATCACCGCGCGCAAGCCTCTTCACTGACATCTGTGGGGCTTCTTGGCGCGGCCGCTCATTGGACGCTCCTAAGTTAGGCAAGCGTCACAGGGCGTGGGGAGGGGCGCCTTCACGACATTTTTTCTTTATTTCTTTCGCGCCGCCGTGGGTTGAGTTTAGGGGAGACAGGATGACCATTATTTTCACTCGCCGATAGTATTCTGTGCTAATGAAAATAGCTTAAAACATTTTGCTCTGCTGAGAGGATTGATAGAATACATAATGTAGGTGCGCGTTGTTCACTCGTAGTAAATAGCTTTTTACGGTAAGCGCTGCAAACAGACGTCTTACACAAATTTAAGCGTCACCAACAGTCCCTTCTGACCTAGGCCACTTTGATGAAACCGCCGAGATTGAAATGCACTGCAGTATGAGCGTAGGCGCCGTTCTCGTTTAAAAGAGTGTCGGGAATAAGAAAGTAATCGTTCAAGCTAACAGGTCGTTCGAAAAACTGAAGCCAATTACTCGACGACCGAGAAGGAGTGCCTCTCGATTATCTGGACCACTTCCATGCTCCGTAATCACTTATACGGTGGAACATTCAAGATGGTAAGCAAGCACCACGCGCTATGCTGGCTAGCGAATTTGAAAGAACCCTCCGGCCGCCTTTCCTGATGCCGCCTACGTCTTCAAGAATTTGACACGACTGCCGTTTATAAGTCGGGCCGCAAGTATTCTGGCACAGACTGCTTACCCCGCGCTCCCGTCGACGCTCCACATAAAGACGGTGAAGGCGAGCGTTTTTTATAGCCGGTAAGTGCCAGAAGGCCAGAACATTCACACAACTGCACTAATCCGAGTATGAGTTCAAAGACCAAGCCGAAAGACATAGGCACCACTTGTGATCACTCGCCTTAAGCAATTATGTCCTCGTGGAGTAGAGCATTGCTCCCAAAAATACCGCGCTGCTGCTTCTTGTGCATAAAAGCATAAGGCAGGGCATTCCTAATACGTTGCACGATGAACGAATAGCAGGACATCTCGGGCTTGTGCGCACGTTGCACCGAATTCAGAAGTAATACTGGCCGCGACTTCCTGCCGACGTTACCAACTACGTGAAAACGTGCCGTGAGTGTAAGCGACGCAAGACCCCGCCGACCGGACCAGGTGGGCTACTGGACCCGGTAGCGCCCTTTGCACAAATTGGGATGAATCTCGTTGGCCTCTTACCGCCTTCATCTACAGGTAGGAAGGGGATCATCGTTGCCAATGACCACCCTACTCGTTACGCTGAAGTAAAAGCACTGCACAATGGTACCGCTGCAGAAGTCGCTAAATATTTGTCGAACGTACTATCTTTCGACACGGCGCCGCAACAATTCTCATCACGGACAAGGGAACGGCGTTGACAGCAGAAATGACAAGCCATCTTTGAATACAGTTATACAAGCCATCGACGAATAACTGCGTACTATCCTCAGAAAAAATGGCCTCAACAAAACAACTGCAGACATTATTGTGATTTAAGTCGACGCCAAACACAAGACATGGGACAACATTCTGTACTAGGTCATTTTCGCTTATACCACCGTCCGGAAGACAACCAAGTCGACCCTGTTCAGCTTGTGTATGGCAGGGATCCCACGACTACGCTCAACGCAATGCTACCGCACGTAAACCACGAGAGAACCCGGACGTCACCGCCTACCTTCAGCTTGCAGACCAAGTCCCACGACCCGCCCGGCTGCGCAATAAAAGCCGGCAACGCACCGCGTCGCCAGCCGATACAACTTTCGACTTTCCGACGAACGGTATATATAGGCCGGGAAACAAAGTTTCACTTTCGACGCCGATTCGCCTCCTCGGGCTGAGTGAAAAGCTGTTGCTTGGGTACTTCAGTCCATACAGTCTCCGAGGAATCAGAAAGCTTGACTGCGAGATGATCTCCGACGGCACCACCACATCGTAACAACGCCGGGCGTGCCCATAAATCGGCCCTGTTGTGCGCGTAAAGCTTTATTATATGCGCTAAATGCCCTGGTTACTTTAAATTTATCGTGTTTTGGTTGCCCTTTTGTGCTTATTTTGTAAGCATCAAGGTGAGGCCTTGTTAAGGCAGAGTAACGCCATGAATCGTTGAAATCCTTATTTGTTGCATTCCGCCGGCATGCGGCCTTATCACCGTGATTGCAGCGCACGGATCGATTATGTACTCATTGTTGTTCATGCTCCATGTTGCCAGAGACAGTTCGCGCAAATATAGACAGTTGTCGCATATCCTTTGCGGAAATGAGCCTGGTTATTCTGGCCTGCAGTTGTCAGTGTATTAGCGAATAACAATCGTGGTAAATGTACAAGATCCATGTAAGGCCGCGGTGGCCCTTTCTTTAATGTTTCGGCGCGCGCGCCGCAGAAAACGGCGATGGAATGTTCTCCAAGCGACGAGAAAGCGACGCGACCGATTACGTCATCTCAGCCACCGCGCTGCGCCTCCTCGCCCTCGTCGCCATGCGCGGAGTCAAGCGTGCGTTCCCCCGCACGGTCCCGGCCCTCCTCCTCGCTTCGCGCGGGAAGGCCGCGCCTGCTGACCATGTTCGAGAAACTTCGAGGCCTCTCCAGAAGGCCAAGGGGGGAATGCATAGCTTTGCCAGCGCTAAGCTGTTTTCCGTTCCTCCTCCGCGCCTAGAAGGTTCGGCGCTGGCTATTTAAGAGCGCGCCGCGCAGCCACCGACGGTTCTGGTTCTGATTCAATTCTCGCTCGGAGAAGACAGCGTAGCAGGCAGGCCCGGACTGAGAAGTCGTAAAAAGAGTGATGCGCTCGTTTTGCCGTTAGTTATTCGCTCAGTCTCTTTTGTAAAGTGTGTCGCCTCTCTGTCTCATGTAACTAAGTTTTCTGTACCTTGCGCTTCATGTTCTTGTTATATAAAGTTATTGTTCGTTTTGTTACGGCAAGTTCGTTGGCCTTCGTCTCAGCGTGTTTGCGTGTGAACTACACGTCGCCTGCCGAATCGAGGAGCACCTTGGAGAGGTGCGGAAGATTTGAAGAGACAAGAAGAACCTGTGACGTTTTACTGGCGCAGTCGACAGGATCCGAACCTGTGCGGGGAAATCCACTTAGAAAAATATTGCATAATTTTCCCAAAACCTGCATTTAAAAGACAAAGTAGACACTTGGACATGTTGGTTAGACATCATCGGTGCAGCGCATGTACGACGAGATCGGTGGCAGACACATGTTCGAACGTTCAAGATGGTAAGCGAACACCACACGCTCTGCTGGATGGTAAATTTGAAAAACCCGTCCGCCGCCTTGCTTAATGCAGTCTACGTCTTCAGGAATTAGACGCGATTGCAGTCTATAAGTCGGGCCACAAGCATTTCGACACAGACTGCTTATTCTGCGCCCACGCCGACGCTCCACCGAAAGACGGTGAAGATGAGACTTTTTTGGGACCGGTAAGCGCTAGAAGTCCAGAAGTGTCGCGCAACTGCAGTGATCCGACCATGAGTTAAAATACCAAGCCGAAAGACATAGGCGTCAGTTGTCGCTCGCCTTAAGCAATGACGTCCTCGTGAAGAACGTTGTTCGCCACAAGACCCCGCTGCTGCTTCTTGTGCCTAAAAGCGTAAGGCAGGACATTCTTAATACGTTGCACAACAAGCCAAAAGCTGGACATCCCGGGTGTGCGCGCAAGTTGCATCTAATCCAGGAGAAGTAATACTGGCCGCGACTGCCTGCCGACGTTCCCAACTACGTGAAAACGTGCCGTGAGTGTAAGCGACGCAAGACGCCACCGACCTGACCAGCTGGGCTACTGAACCCGGTACCGCCCTTTACACAAATTGGAATGGATCTCCTCGACCCCTTCTCATCCGTGTCTGTGTCTCCTCTTGTCCTCGTCGTAAACGCACTGCACCAATAACTGCATTTAAAAGCGTATAAAATTCAGAATACACTTGTATATTATCCGGATCCATATTAAACTTTTAAACCACAGGCTTTCTTTTTTCCCGTCTATATGGAATCGCTCAAAGACGGGCCTGAATTGCGTGGGTATACTGAGGGTCAAAGGCATGCTCATCCGTCAGTAAATATTGAGATTCTACCCATTTACGCGCGATACTATAACAAACAAATGAGATATCTGAACTGAATAATGTACCTACCTGTACACGAGATAATGTACACGAGAAGCTAAAGTGAAAGACATTAATTTATTAAATTAGATATTACATTTTTATTCTACTCTTTAATACACAGAGCTTTAACCAGTGAATGCTTTTAGTTTGAGCAGGTTTACTTGCGAAGCTAAAGAAAGTAGAGAGCGGCTATTAATCTAACTAGACTATTCAAATCGATTTTAAAGGTTTGTCGATACCCGGAAAAGGTACGGCTAAACCGTAGGGCGATAAACCACACACTGCTGGGACTGCTGATAATACCTAAACCTTAGCGAAGTGCATATAGGCTGCCAGGAAGTGCTGGTGTTACCTTAAGCAGAGACTGCAGTGCAAAATGAGCGAACGAGCATAACTCGGGTTTGCTTTTGACATTAAAAGAGAAAACAAAGAAAAAAGCATGTACGATGGCATTTGTCATGACAGCGACAGCTCTGCCCCTAAACCAAATCAAGCATGAAGCTACTTAGGTAGTGCAAATAATAATAATATTAATAATAAACAACGAAGGACCCTATCCACCCACTGAAATTTGTCAAAATTGCTGGAGCGAAAGACAAATTAGCTACGAAATGTACGGAAAAATATCACATACTGGCAATTACCATCCAATTTACTGATTGGAAAATTAAATTTTCTCTCAAAATAATAAAATGAACAATATCCTGAAGCTGGCAAGTGCTAGTTCCCGACAAGATGTCTCACGCTCACGGTTTTGGTGATCGGACGTGAAGATGAGACGGCACAAGGAGGGTGCGATCCGCCTGCAGTTTCTACACAATGGGGCAGATTTGGCCGGGCCACCCAGGGCAGAATCCCCGAAAAGCTCAATCGACCATCAGGTTCGCTGCCAAGGCTGGGAGGCAGCTTCCAGCCGCAGTGGGACACGGTAATTTCCTCTGTGTCGACGGTCAGACTGAAGCTCTTGTGGTTTGCTGTCGCATTTTTGTTACATGCACACAGCTAATAGCGAACAGGCGCTGGCACACACACACCTGCATACACAACATGCAGCACGCCCGCCAGCCGAACCCAACTCCGAAGTCTGCCACTGAAAATGAACGAGACACAAAGTGCTGAGGCGCACGGAGTTGAGGGGGAGGGGAAAGAAGCAAACACACACAAAACGGAGAGCTCGCGGCCTACGCGGTAGAGCGTGGCAGCTAGGAGGAGAGATGAAATGCGAGTCCACTCAGAGACCGCCGCTGTCTGAGAGGGAAGAGGGGAACGCGGGAGAGGAGTCACTGTCTAGCCAGTGCGGCCATCGACGCAGCAACCGCCAGCTGTCTGTGAGGTTGAGTCACCGTCTAGACAGCGCGGAGGGGACCGTATACTGACTGCTATCATTTTCTTGATATTTTGGATCGCTCAAATTAACCGACCATGCTTTTGTGCACCGGACTGCCGCCGCATTTTAAATGAAAATGCAAGTTAGTAGGCTGAAAGAGGAGCATGGCCATAACCCTGCGCCCTCCTGTATTAAGGAAGACATGGTGTAATAATTATAGCGCACCGAAATCTGCAGGAGGTTTGAAATATTAGGAGTCGTAGCTATTTGCTAAATTGGATACAATTAACGAATCATGCAGGCCATGCTGAGTGTAGAAAAATTGAAGCTCGGCCACATGATGCCAGTGTTGGATATTTTCAGAAGGTAGACGAAGGTTATATATTGCTAATATACAGTCACGATGGCGCCTACATGATTAAGGCCCTGATGAGGCTGTATAAAGTCCTGTTAACGCCAGGCATATGGCCCTGGTCTGTCTATATAAGCTCATGACGACGCCATATATGCCTTTCTCAGGCCACATAATGTCGCGAGGATACCATATATGCCCCTGATCAAGCCATATAAGGTGCCGTTACCCGTTCAGATATGGATTATATGTTGCATAATATGGCCAGATCTGAGCCATATAAGGGCAACATTTTGCACATATATGACCTAATCTGGCCTGATTGTGGATTTGATTTACTCAGATAAGGTCTTATTTGCTGCCTTATATATTTGTATCTGGCAGCATACAAATATAGAGGTTATATATATATTTACTAAGATAATCGCTAATAAATACAGGACAACCTTAGACTGCAACCAAGCAAAGGATCAAGCCGGTTTTCGGAAACGGTACTCTACTATCGATCATATTCATACCACCAATCAGGTGATAGAAAAATGCTCGGAATATAACCAGCCCTTACACATAGCATTCATTGCTTACGAAAAAGCATTTGACTCAGTTGAAACCTCGGCGGTGATGCAGGCTTGCGAAATCACGAGGTAGACGAGCCTTACGTGAAAGTGCAGGAAGATATATATAGTGGCTGCACAGCAACCATAAATCTGTGTAAAGAAAGTAACCAAATTCCCATAAAGAAAGGTGTTATGCAAGGAGACACAATATCCCCAGTACTATTCACAGTTGCTTAGAGGAAGTATTCAGAGACTTGGAATGGGAGCAGTTAGGGATAACGGTAGATGGAGAATACCTCAGTAGTCTGCGATTTGCTGATGGCATTGCCTTGCTAAGCAACTCGGGAGATGAACTGCAAATAATGATTGATGACCTAGACAGGAAAATTAGAAAGGTAGGCTTGAAAATCAATATGTAGTAGGCTAAGGTAATGTTCAACAGCTTCGGGAAGGAACAGCAGTTTAGATTTAGTAGCGAAGTACTGGAAGTAGCAGGCGAATATGTCTTAGGAGAGGTAGTAACCGCATATCCGGACCATGAAAAGGAAATAACAAGAAGAATAAGATTGGGATCAAGCGCATTTGGCAAGCACTCGCAGATTATGACAAGCAGCTTACCGGTATCGCTCAAGAGGAAGATATACAACAGTTCATCTTACCTGTGCTCACCTATGGGGCTGAAACGTCGAGGATAACCAAGAGGGTTCTACTTAAGTAGAGGACAACCCAGAGGGCTATGGAACGAAAAATGGTAGGGGCAGCATTAAGAGATAGGAAGCGTGCAGAGTCGGTCAGAGAAATAACTCAAGTTGATGACATTCTAGTGGAAATTAAGAAGAAATGGGCAGGACATGTAGTGCGAAGAGAGGATAGCCGATGGTCGCTTAGGGTAACAAACTGGATTCCAAGGGAAGGAAAGCGTAGCAGGGGGTGGCAGAAAGTTAGGTGGGTGGTGAGGTTAAGAAGTTCGCAGGCGTCAATTGGTTGCAGCTAGCACAAAACCGGGTTAATTGGAGAAATATGGGAGAGGCCTTCGCCCTGTAGTGGCTATAGTAGGCTGCTGATGATAATGTGAGGATGGTGAATTTAAAATCACATGAATTAAAAAATAAAAAATCACGCAATAAAGGTCGGTTTAAAGGACATTCCCGTCTTCTCTTGAGGCGAAGCTTAAGCACGTCGCCCTAATTTTCTTCCTTTTTTGGTGTAGTTTTTTAATTTTTATAGACAGATATTTAGTATCAGGAATCATTAGCTTCCCAATCTTTTGTTATTTGACAGCTTTGTACGCGTTTTTTATTGTTTCACTTATCCCAACTATTTAATGATAAATAACTCTCAATTTTCTTATTTAGTGTCATCAAGCATTCGTTTTTCAATCAGCATATTTTGACGTCTTGGAATCCCATTTCTCCATTTCTCCGAGTTTACAATTGTTTTCAGTTTTCAGTTAATTACAACAATTTAATTCTCTCATTATCGCCCGTCACACACCAATCAGTCGTCAATCAGTAGAACCACAAATTACCATGATACGATAATTTTTATGCAGCCCCCAATTATTTCCGACACGTGGTGCCGGCTACCACTGCTACAATCACTACTATTACTACTACTGCTACTACTACTATTACAACGATGATAAAGGCCCGGACAGATTTTCGAACGAACGAGTTTTGAAAGATTTTGCTTAATAAAGAAAGCAGAGGGTTCTGTAATGATTGCTTGCTTTGAATAACTTTCCCTTTGTGGAGTCAGTACACGTGATGGCGGCGGTTGCCATTTTTGAAGCATGACATAAATTACTGTGGACCTCTTGCGTCGCAGGAGCTGACCGAGGAGAAGGTGTTCTTCATCACGGCGTGCCTTCCAAGTTGCGCGAAGACGAGTGCCGACAACCTCTATGGCGGTGACTGCAACAAGGCGATGGCAAACTTTGCGCCCTTCGCCAGAACCTTCGGGTGTCCCCTCGGATCCAACATGAACCCGGAAAAAAAGTGCACCTTCTTCGGCTGAGATACTTGGCTTCTTCGACGTCTTTGGTTGTGTGCGGGTTTTTAAGCCAGTGTGCCTCGTTGTCTGTGGCTGTGGAGTTGCTTCTCGAAGCTAAGGTTTCTTATGTTCTGGGACAATTATCTTTGAACTTTTATATTTACAGCAAGGATTACTGAACTCTCACTTACCTTCTGACTGAAAGACGCCTCTCGAAGGGGCGACAGTTTCTTTATGGAATTAGGCCTAATGATACAGTGTCTTTGTGACGTCCACCAAAGTGTCGTTACAGTGCAAGGTTAGAATTACAGAGAGCGGCTCTTGAAATGTAAAATATTTTTATTTATATTCCCATTGTACACGTGAAAAACAGTTCATTTTGCACTAGAGATGAGAGCAGCTAAATGTTATTTGCTACGCCGTGCATGACAATATTCTCTAGCACTCTGCGTTGCTTTTGTCTTACAGCACCGCCAAGATATTCGCTCCCTGTGCATATTTGTCTAGTGTCTAATCATGCACTGTACTACACTTGTGAGGATAGACCTGGTTCATGCGGATATGTGTAATTGTTGTCTACGTAATTATTTGTTCCAAATGAACCGGCCAAACGCTGATCCATAGTTCTGCACCGTTACGGATAGTAATGTATTATATTTGGACTGGTTTATATGCAATGAGTATCAACAAACCTTACTATATGTTCTATACTGAGTACTACAAAAATCAGCATAATGAAGGATGATAGCCGATTACCGGTTAGTGCTCTGCTTCATCCCGAGCTCTTCTTGTTCACTTTTATTCTGCCTATAGATTTACGGACAGCTGTGCCCTTGAGACTGAAGACATTTTTGCACACACCATGGACGCTTTCATGATAATGCATGATGAAATTTGAATTTCGTCCTGGGTAGTTTTTGGCCCAAAGTCATAACGTCGATAAGTGCTTCAAAGCGTGCTGTATAAAACATTCTACGACTGTGTGCACTCGCATAGCATAGTTTCAATTTAGAATAAGAAATACGAGGTTCTGAGCTGTTACTTTAAGACAGACTCGTCACCCTAGGTGCTACCTACACACTTCTGTGGCGTACACCTGCATACAAAACTGCTGGGTTAAAGCTGGTGTTCTTAAACTGCAAAGAAACGCGCATTTTTATATTATCTGCGATAAGAGACGGAGGGTGGGGGAGGGGGGAGGGTGAGCGGATAGCACCTGTAGTGCTATCTGAGCTCATGGAGGGTGTTGCAAACATTGCTCTGAACGCAGGCCATACGCTGTGCAGTTCCCACCTATGTCAATGGTCAGCGGCAAACTTGAAAAACCACCATTGCGCTGTGCGCTGCTTCTTCTGCCTCGCACTATCACGAAATCAATGAACTATTTAGAGGTTAACGAAGAGTCCATATGTACAGACGATGGTTATTTACAAATGGTATTTCAAAAGTTGTGCGCCAGTTCTGATGGTTTATTTTCACGGTTAGAGCAAGCAAGAAGTAGCCCAGAGCTTCATGCTGTTTTTCCGGATGTTTAACATGTAGCTGCGGGTGATAAAGGATCAGGTGGGCGTATGAGGCCCGCTATATTGGCGGGCTTGTGGGGTCGCAGCTCGCACAGAACATGGGAAGTTGGGATTTGCCGGCAGATGTTTTGTCTTGGTTAAGCTACTTACGTGCTCCTTTTCCTGGGTGTTACTGGTTGTCTGAAAAAAAAGCCATTTCTTTCTAACAACCTAAAGCTCCATTCATCCATTTGTACCAAGCAACTGATTGTTGAGGGCGCTTTAAAAAAGAAGCCAGCTCTTCGAGTGCTTCGGCCTCGGGAAATCGACGCCGAAGGACGTACCAGCGCGAGTTGTGCTGCCTCCACCGGTGGTGGCGGTGACAAACATTTATTAGTTTTCGGCAAGGAGCTGTTTGGGGCTCAGGCATTATTAGCCCAGGTCCTCACAGATTAGGTGGAGCTCCTATTCCAGAGCCCAAGCGGTAACTAATGCCGCTCGCGCACTGGCTACCAAGGTGTTCTTGGACCGCACATCATGGCAGCTGAGCAGTGCCGCCTCCTAGTCCTCCCCAGAAGGGTGGGTGATGAAGGACTGGGAAGGGTGGGGATTGGCTGGGAAGGCTCAGACCATCCGAGAAGGTCTGAAAAGGTCGCCCTCACACAGGTTGCAGCCTCAATCAAAGTCTGCAGTGCAGTGTTCCAAGACTGCTGGGCACAGATTGTAAAACGTTTGATGAAGAGCCTTGCGTCCTCTTTCGGGATACTTGCACAGGGTTTCGGAAAACAGCGGTGGCTGTCTTTATAATGTGTAGCTATGTCTTGCAATATGGACAGATATTGGGAGGTCTCGGACTGGGCTTACCGAGCACACCACATCACTTCTCGGCACCTAGTGGCCACCATGAAAAAATACCGCAAGAGGGTCGGCGAAGTAGCGCTGCTTTAGGTGTCTCTTACTCTGCTTAGTGAAGCGGCATCCCTCATTCTAATTTCTAGTAACGGCACCCCTTTTTTTTCTGCGCTCCTAACATCTGGATGATGTCAATAAAGGTTTGAATTGAAAATAAAAATTGAATAATAATAATAATAATATGCCAGAACCTCAAACTGCGGTTTCGGGCAATTTCACGTCCACAACATGCGCAGCAAGTTCACTGTTAACATCAAGGTGTCGGGCTGCCACTGAGGCGGTTTCGAACTTTTATCGAACGAATTCGATTTGCAGTAAACAGCAGAGCAACTAACCTGTAGCAGCGAATTCGTTCTGCACATAGCTGTCTGCGCTCCTCGGAGAGTTGCAATTGTGCAATTGCATAGTACCATGTTGAGATCACTGTTGAAGCACAGTATTTTGAACGAGATCTCGTGCGGCTCATGCTGCAGGACGGACGTCTCCTCTCACAAGGCGATATTTTCGGCATAATTATCGATATGCTTCTAGACACAGGTCATTATTGCGCGGAGTTTTTTTAATCGATATTTATAGCCTCATGGCATCCGTAGGGTATGAGATGAAGGATGAATAAATGAATAGAAGATGTTTGGATGATTTTATGAAGTCCAGTAGTGAGCAATGATGAGGTCACCGCGTCCAAGCGATATATGAGGTAGGATTGGTTGCTCAAAGGCCAGCTATCGTTAGGTGCCGCATTCGTGTTGGCTTCAGTGCTGGGCAGTCTCACAACAAGTGGCGAATGTCGTCTTCAACATTTTCGTTTTCACAGATCGGGCACCCTGGGCGGGGATATAAGTATCGGAAGGGACACTACGTCCTTGTGATCCCTGGTGTAAGAGCAACACCGACCCGGATCCTCCTAAGCGCAACCTTCTCTGCGCTGGTGAGACCGCGGGGAAGGGATGCCGCACACGAAGGGATAAGTGCTCGTGTACGGCGCCGGAGGTTTTCCTTTCTTGATAAAAGGAGGGTGGCGGTCCACTTCGAGCCGTGGCATTGACACGTCTTGGTTCACGAGGCGGGTCGCTAAATCTGCTTGAATTTGGGGAGGCAGCAGGTCCCATGGGACCCACTCAATGCGTACTGACTGCAGAATGTGCGCCGCAAGCTGGTGGATGTTTTGGCATATTTTAGGGCAGCGGCTGAACCGTCGGAGCAAACTTACTACTTGAAGTGCGTCAGTGCGGATGACAACGTGGGCTGCAGGGAGCATGGTTATGGAAGTCAAGGAGCAGAGTGCTTCCTGAAGAGCCGCAAGCTCAGCGCAGAAAGATGTAAGTGGTTCCGAAAGCTGAAACGTAGTTGTCTGATTCAGGCTAGGTCTCCGTAAACAGTAGATTGCCGTTTTGGCTTCACAGCCTTGCAGGCTTGCATCCACGTACACTACAATAGACATTTGAGATAGCTGAGTATCTTGCTCTTCAAATCACTGGCGAAGCAATGATGCCGAATTGGCAGGCGTTGGACGTCGAATATCAGTTGGCTTGTTGTCTCCTAACTATTCAAATTTCCAGGGAAGGGAGGAAGAACTGGCGCAGGTGGCTAAAGAGTAATGTGTGACGTTGCATACGCCCTCAGTGCTTGCGTGGAATGTCACAAAGTGGCCTTGACTGCGCGAGCATCACGGTGATGCTGCACAGGCTCATTGATAGTGTGAAGCGGCGCATTCTCTGGTAATGCTACGCCCGGTGTGAGTCGTGGAAGGATTGTTATGGTCCTCATAGCTTCTCGATTTACGGCTTCAAGGCGATCCCATTGTGCTCTTGTAAGATGCTGGAACTGGGCCTAAATTAACTATACGTGGCTGCAGAACAGCCCTCCCCTACTGGCGTGCAACAGACGAGCCAGCACCACCCGCTTTACGCGCAACTGTTCTTACCAAACTCATAGTGGGAAGTGCTTGTTGTTTGCCTGAGAAAGCCGAGCAGTCGCTGATACTGATTGGTGAATGGTTAAGGCCAGAATTTCCTAGCTCGGGCTTTCTTGTAGTGGGGTGCCTGATATAAGAGACGAATTGGATTTGAAGTACGTTTACGGCGTCCCCAGCGGCTGGCGACAGACGTGTATGTAGTTTTAAACACAGAAAGTTGAAGGCCAATGGAAGATGCGTAATCGGAGGTTATGTCTAATGCTGATTGAAGGGCGGCCTCTTTAATGAGCCGATCATGGTGAGTGCTCCATACCGTGATATCATAGGCGTATTGCAAAAGCTTTATTTCAGGGATATATCATGTAAGCGCCATGCCAATGGGATGAATATAATTTGAACAACGTCGAAGACAATACTGATCTCTGGGGCACGCCACGTAGTGAAACGAATGAACCAACTGTGTCACCACTGAGGCGTATTACAAATTTTCTTCCTTCAAAAAATGATGCGATAAAACTGCGTACTCTCGGAGGGAGATGAAGCATGTCAATGGAATTCAGGATTGCAGCATGACTGATGTTGTCATATTTCTTTTCATCGTCCATTGCTAATAGGGTACCTAAATTCCAGCGGCGGGTAGATAATGGAACTGCTGATGCCAAGACTACCAACCCATCCTCTGTACCTATGTATGGACGAAATCTCATTTGAGCAGGGTGATAAAAACCGTGCTGTTCAACCAAGAAAGTCGTGTGGCTAGCATTTTCTCTGTAAAATTGCACAGCGTTGACGTTATGGAGATTGGTCGTAAGTTGGCGAGCTCTGTCTGAGGCTTTCCAGATTTGATAATAGGGATCACGACAGCGGTTTTCTAGCTCTCGGGTACGACAGCACCCAGCCACACTTTGTTTATGGTGTCTAGTAGTTGAGGGAGTGCAACAGTACTGATGGTCTTGTAAGCTTCATACTAAATTTTGTCCAGACCGGGCGCTGTATTCTGTTTAGCATCGTCAATTGCAGCCAGTAGCTCAGGCATCGAAAAGGGACTCGCAATTCCAGATGGTAGTTTCCATGCATCAGCTGCTGAAGGAGGCAATTATATATCGTATTTGAGAAACATTTTCTTATTAATTTATTTATTTATGGCGCTGAGTTTGCCACACGGCATAAAAGGTGGTGGTAGAGTCACAGAAATCTGTGGGATGCAGCCATGTGCAAAAGTCACATAAACGGCGTGCATATATAAATGTTGTTTGTTATCCATAAGTAGAAATGAGAGGCATTGGTCGGTGAAAGTCCAGCTTTTTGTAAAATGGTCTTGCGTATATGCGAAGTTCCCGGGCATGTCCATATTAGATGCCGGACAGTTCTTCGCAGTGTGGGCATTTGTCGGGAACTGGAATAGTAGGGAACATCGTTCGCCTGGAAGGTGGTGGCAGTCAGTCACGAAGAACCACACCGGAGGAATTAAGTGGCCCAAGTTGTCCTTGCAATTGGGAAACATTTTCGATTAGCTTCTTTGGCGAAATCGCCCGGCAACAAATTAGCCGCAAAGCATGCTGTTGCTTCTGCGTTAGTAAAACGGCGATCGTGTTCCATTGCACGACACGTTCGCCAGAGTGAGACGTTGGAGGATATAGCAGAAATTTGTTCACAGCATGCATGCCAGTGGCGTCGCGAGAGATCGCGTTCATATCTGCGAGCCTTCGCAGTACGATAATGCAGTCGTGTACCCTTGAGGATATGCCCTACCTTGCCAATTTCCGGCATGGAGCTGTTGACCTTGCGACACAACGCAAGCACGTCCTGAATGTAGGCAAGGTAGGAATCCGTGGGGGATTCGACACGAGAAGAAAGTTCCGTTTTGGCAGCCAGAGCCCGCCCAATGGGCTTTCCGAACAAGTCCTGAAACTTTTGCTTGCAGATGTCCCAACTAACGAGCTCTTGTTCGTGATTTTGGAACCATGTTCCAGCTGTTCCCGTCAAATAAAAGATGATGTTAGCGAGCATGATGGTTTCGTCCCAATGGTTTTTCCTGTTTCAGCGCTCATGCTCATCTAGCCAGTCGTCCACGTCTGGGTGGTCGTCGCCACAAAAGATGGGAGGGCGGCGAACTTCTGTGAGTACTACTGGCTGAGGCGATGTTCCCGCGGTGGTCATGAGTGTCTCGGAGGTCATCGTGGCTGTTTTTGACGTCGTTGTGATGCCAGGTAGGTGACGGCCGCTGCGCAAGTCCAGCTCTTGGCAGCGTAAATGGGTTAATCTGCGCATGGGGATCTTGATTCACCTCCACCAAGATGATGCGTGGCAGAGGGCTAGTTCAGGAAAACCACCACAGCTGATGAGAGACGTAAGTGTTGTTGTTGTTCTCTAATTTGGTGACACATACCCACACAGGGGGATCGGCCAAGAATTGTGGTGCAGAGATATTAAATTTGAGATGTATAACTACATCGCAAAAGGATAAATAGAAATAATTGCTAGGGAATAGAGAAGGAAGATGGTTGGTTGGTTTGTGGAGTTTAACGTCCCAAAGCATATCAGGCTATGAGAGACGCCGTAGTGGAGGACTCCGGAAATTTAGACCACCTGGGGTTCTTTACCGTGCACTGAAATCGCTCTGAAATCGCACTGCACACGGGCGCCTAGCCTTTCGCCTCCATCGAAAAGCGGCCGCCGAGGCCGGGATTCGATACCGCGTCCTTGGGAACAGTAGTCGAGCGCCGTTACCACTGCGCCAGCCCGGCAGGGTAGAGAAGTAAGCGTAAATATGAAAAACCAAAATAAAAAAGGGTAACTACTAACGCACGCAGTAGCAGAATACCAAGATTTATATGTACAGAATAAAAATTCAAAGCATATGCCGTAAGTGTTCTTGCAAGCACTAACCGTAGCTTCAGTTTCGTTGTCTCTCACTCTGTTTTCCATCGTCGTGCTCTTCGGTGGCATATACGTAACAATATTGTCAATGTGGTGATCCCGGCTTAGATGACAGTTTAGTGTAATGCCCAGAACCTTGTGCTCATCTATTATTGTGATGTGATCATTCATAAAGCTCACTGAATTTTTGAGTGTGAATGTTTTATTGCAGGGTCTAAACAGTAAACATTTCGTCTTTGTAGGAAGAATTACATTGCGAATTGACTGGGACCACCACCACGTTTATAAAGAGTTTCGTTGCACTGAATAACCATGCCATTTGGATCTTTACGGCAAAGAGGAGGCTACTATCATCAGCATATATAAACCACTTAGCTGACTGGGTGATGTGAACTATATCATATATATATGTATAAGTTGATAATAGGGGGCCGACGATACTACGCTGCGGTACTCTGCAATGAATAGGCAGTAAAGATGACTCATTATTATTTACACGGACGCATTGGACTCTGTCTTTGAGATATGACGCAATTAAATTGAGGGGATGTCCCCTTATTCCGTACTGTGATAGCTTACCTGTCCAAATACTATGGTTAACAGGGTTAAAGGCTTTGCTGAAATCGATGAACAGACCTAGAGTAAAAAGACCAGCATCTATATTTTGAACTATCTGTTTTTTGAGGGAGACCAGGGCTATTTCCGTTGATCGTCCCTTCCTAAACCCATACTGGCAGCCAGTTGTTACATTATTTTTCTCTAGGAATCTATTAAATCTATGAAAAATAACCTTTTCCAGTCCTTTGAAAAAATCGAGAGGATAGATATTGGCCGATAATTATTCCGACATTTACATCACCCCCTTTGTGCACCACAGTAATTTGAGCCTTTTTCATCACATTTGGAAAAATGCCCAGTTCAAGAGCCAAGTTAGAAATGTGAGCTAGAACAGGCGCACTGCATTCTGTTACAAGTTTAACTGGTCTTAGTTGTAAATTATTAGGATCTAGCGCTTTAGAGTTTTTCATGTTAAAGAAAATGTGGTAGACTTCCTCGGTGTCAGTCGGTTCAAGAAACAAACTCTGTGAGAGATTGTAGCTAGGGTGTTCATGCTTGGGGGGCCTACATTACTTGCTGAAAGAATGTTAGCAAAGTGCCGGTTGAAGTGATCTGCAAGTTGCACACCAGACAGCTCTACGCCATTATTATTTACTCTTTTTGGTGATACGGTCCTCCTTCTTAGGTCAAGAATATCCTTGACAATATGCCATACGGCAGGTGGGTTGTTGGTAATAGTTTCAGCGAAGACATTTTTGCAGTACAATCGTTTTGCAAGTTGTTGCATTAAGTTTATTCCGCAAGGTCTTAAAATTTCTTGAGCTTTTCCTCGCATCGCGAACGAATAAAAGCCTAATAAAGGCTGTTCTTTTCATTGATACGCTTAACATGTTTCGAGAACACCAAATGTTTCCTAGTTTTCCGCGATCGTCTTGCTTTCTTAAAAGGAAAATATTTATTGTTGATAACAAGAAAATATTCAAGAAATGCCGAGTAGGCTGAGTTAGCATCAATGAGTTCCAATATAGATTACCAGTCAAGCGCAGTAATTTCACGTTTGAAAGATTCTAACGCACTTTCGGAAATAGGTTGGTAAGTAAATTCCAGAGACAAGTGCTTTTTGCTAGGGCCTGGAAAAGTCATGAAGACAGGGCAGTGATCACTTATGTCGGATGAAATTGTACCCACCATGGAGGATATCTGTATTTAGATTAGTGATAAGAAGATCAAGCGTAGCACACTCTGAAGGGCTAGTTGGTTAATACTAATTGAACGAGTGTCTGTATGTTTCTTACGTCCCGTGTTTCTCAAGCAGTTTTTTCGTTGCATCAAGCGTAGATGAGGTGCAAGGTGCAACACGTGTTGAAGTGGTAATTACATTTTTGTAACCGGCTGAAAGCAGCCTAGCATCAAAATTGTAATTGTTATTTTCGTCCATGATGTCAATATTAAAATCGCCACAAGTGAAAACAAAACTGTTTTGAGAAACATAATCCATTAGGCTCTCAAAAAACATGAAAAAGTATTCGACCTTGCCATATGGAGGTCGGTACACAGCACTAATGGTTTCGTTACTGGTTTTTATCGTGAGTACTTCAAAATTAGCCGTTATTGTGGAAAATTCTGCCATTTGTTCGCAATGCAAGCCACCACCTCGTCTGCAGGGGCGATTCAGAAAGAAGCGTTGGTAATCTTCAATTGGAGGGATGTCAGATGCGTGATTACACCAAGTTTCAGATAACATTAGGACTCTAAATTTGAAGGAGAATCCACGCAATAGTTCATAGATCTCGTCACGCTTGTTGCGCATGGAACGAGCGTTGAAGTGTAAAACGAACGAGTCAGATCTGGAGGTTAATTTAAGATCAGCCGGCGACAAAAATTCAAAGTATTCCATCCTCAGAGCATCAAGTGATCGACGCTGCAAGCTACAGAATCTTATCTAAATCCGTTTCATGATCAATCCTGATGACTAGCTCATCATCTCACTTTCTTGCGAAAAGTTTGCCATTTAGCGTCCAAACTGACTTCCAGCCTTGCCTGTGCTTCCTACCGATAGCTGCGCCCAGTTTTTTCAGGAATGGGCAAAGATGTTCATTAACATAGATGGAATCAGATTTGTCCAGATTTTTGTCACTGTTAAGAAGTCTTGCTTTCCTTCCATTCATCAAAACAGCGTCTCGCTTTGCTCTAGACTTGAACTGCACAACGTGTTTTACACTACCGTCGCGTGTAGCACCCTGTGACACACCTCAATGTCATGCTCGACGATCGGTTCTTTGAAGGCACTGCCGATCGGTTTGACAATGTCAACGACGTTTTCGTTTCCTTCTACAATGACTCCACGAATCTCAAGGTTTTATTCCTGGAATACTGTTCCGCTTGTGTCATGCGGCCTTCAAGGACCGTACTTTTGTTTCCCAGAAATTGGCACTTTTCCTGCGGTGCCTTGTTTTCCGATTCATGTGCTTGATTCCTGGTGGCCTCTGCCTTAAGCTTTTCTTTCAAGTCTTTGATATCCTGGTGGGCATATTTCATTTCATTTCATTTTATTACTCTCAAGCGCATACGCATTACAGAGGGGAGTGGTACATCATATATGATAGAAAGCATAGAACACTAAATGAACAAAACATAACAAAGGCTAAACGAACAAGGGAATACAGAACAACGAAAACAATCTTACAATAAAGAAAGTTATACAAGCAGAATAAATTGAAAACAATCATAAGCGGTGAGAGAACAGCATTATACAGCTAAAAGAACAACAGCACTGGGAGCAAACAAGCATGAAAAACCAAAACGGAAATAAGGTAATAGTCAGGGGGAAAAAAAATGTCATGGATCAGCTTCAAGATATTGCATCAGTGATGAGCGAAATGAATCGTGATCTTGGATTAATGCGATATCGGGCGGAAGGCGATTCCACTCTACTGACGTACGAGGTAGAAAGGAATGAAAAAGGGCATTAGTATTGCAAGTTATGACATTTACTTTGTAAGCATGATCAACGCGGGAGGAGCGATACGATGGCTGCGAAATGAAAGTATGCCTCAATTCGTTATGATGATAAATTTTGTGAAAAAGGCTAAGACGTGAAATTTTCCATCTAAGCTCGAGAGATGGCAAAGATAGCGTTAGTTTCATTGAAGTTATGCTGCTAGTACGACTGTAATTGGGAAGAATGAAAGGCGCTGAATTATTTTGAACCATCTCAAGTGAGGATTTCAAGTTCGTGAAACCGGGATCCCAGATTGCAGAAGCATATTCAATCTTTGAACGTACCAATGCTTTGTACATAGTCATTTTAGTCGAAACAGGTGCCTTCGAAAAGTTACGGCGCAAATACCCAAGCATGCGGTTACTGTTGTTAATATTGTAATTAATATGTTGCTTCCAGCTGAGGTCATTAGTAATATGCACACCCAAATATTTGTACGAAGTAACAGTATCTAAAGGAGTGTTATTCAATACATAGCAAGCAGGGGGGAAATTACTGCGCGACACTCGCATAGCTTTACATTTTTTAACATTTAGGTCCATACACCATGTGCTGCACCATTTAATTATATTATTGAGGTCAGATTGTAAAGCAGAAACATCGGCGGGTTCAGCAATCTCGCGATAAATAACACAGTCATCGGCAAATAAGTGAATAGGGGAAGTCACACAGTTAGGAAGGTCATTAATATAAACTAAAAAAAGAAGAGGGCCCAAAACGGACCCTTGTGGTACACCTGACGTAACAGGTGCTGACGGTGAATTATTGTTGTTAGCAAAGACATGCTGTGATCGACCGATGAGGAAAAATTCGACCCAGGTAAGAAGATGTCTGTCAATATTAAGACACTTGAGTTTAAGTAGTAAAAGACGATGGTTTATTTTGTCAAAGGCCTTAGAAAAATCCAAGACTATACAATCAGATACAATATTTCAAGCTTTGAGTTATGTTCCGCTGCTCTAACTTCACCTCGCGAATTTCGTTTCGCAAGTCTCTTTCAATAGTTTCTTTAAACGTTTTCAGCTCCTGTTTTAGTTCCTCCCTTATTTCCTCCTTCATTTTATGCAGATCCTTTGTCATGGCGCACAATGTTCAGTGTGTGCTCTATTACAATAACAGAAGGTATCACAGCAGTATAGATCGCACTTGGCAGCAGCGACAACAAGAAAAAAGCCCTTAAAATTTACACTTACCTGCGGCAAAGAGCAGAAACTGATGACTACAATGAAAACTGTTTTCGCCGCTGCTGCCAAGTGGGGGTTAGACGGAAAGCACAGCTCATTTTGTAGCCAGTAACAGGTCACAAAGTGCAGGTCACGAGTCTCAGGTGATGCGCAGTGCTGATGGAGTATCAGTCTCCAATATAATCGCCGCCAGCCAGTCAATCAGTCCTTCACACGTGCCACAGCGCGGATAGCAGGAAAATGGCTGGCCTTGTAACTGCTGTAAAGAGTAGAAACTTATGAGTGCGATGAAAACTGGTTTCGCCACTGCTGCCCAGTTAATGTCTTGATTAGCCGCTTGGCTACGTTATGTTTGACTCATTTCCTACGGGTCGCGCATGCGTGTAACTGTTGCCTTTGAATTTGTGAAATATTTTGAAAAGAAGTTTAGTGATTAAATTTAAAGTCTTGTTGCTTTAGTTTTATGCATTTATGCTTCATTTTACATATAATTACAGATGTCAAAACTTCATATGGCTCATCAGCTCCATACGCTTAGGCCTAACTAACAGTACTTAACAAACCTATCACGGATTATGGACTTATTACTCCGTATCTGAAGAAAATATTAGAGGAGCAATGGCAAGTCATGGTCCAATACTGCCAACTTGTAGAAATGGCAGCCGATATTGGGGGAACGTTCATTAGCGGTGGCCATCAAGGCCTGTGTCATGGCGTGGTATTGCCACTATGGGGGTGGGGGAAGGGGGGAACAGTGCACAGCCAGGGCCTTTGTTGCAAGTGTAATAAAGTGGCATTGTCAATATGGGGGAAAAATTGTAAAACTAAGACCTTCGTAGACAAATAAATGGGGTGGCATTACCAATATGAGACGGAATAGTGCACAGCCAGTGCCAACGTTATTAGATCCTTTCCAGTTCTCAAACTCCCTCCTCCGCGACGGCCTTCGATGCGTGGCCCCTTTGCGTTTCCGCTCCCCAGATGGCGCGGCGGCCACGATTAGGTTTTTTTCGGCGTTCATTTTTAACTAATGTGTTTAGATAAATAATTTTTTAGGTGCAGCCCAAAGAATAGATTTCAGTTCTTTGTCCTAGCGGCCTGGTTTTTCGTGCCGGCAGCTAGGTTTTCTCGGCGTTCATTTTTTTAACTATTGTGTTTAGTTAAATTATTTTTTTCTAGGCTATTGGCTGTCGCAGTATTGATTTTAACGCGTGTTTGCTAGTCGTTTCTTGTGTCTTCTTTTGGCAGTTTGTATATTCTGAAAATTTGTAATAGATATAGTTCAGTCGATACATGCTTAGGATGTGCAATCAAAAGCAGGTAAAGTGTGACCCACGAAAAGTTGCATGCGCCGTAGAAAGAGCGGTTCGACTGCTGGAACGAGACGTTCAGGACGAAGTTCGAACGAAGGCGATAGGAGTGCTGTCGCGCATGACGAAGACGTCATCAAACCGCCCTCTTGGTCAAGGTGAACGCTTAGCAATCAGAAGCCTCCAGGCTAACAAGGATATAGCCATCCTACCGGCAGATAAAGGAAATGTTACTGTTATCCTTGACCGGTCTTCTTACAAGGAAAAAATGGAGGCTTTGCTTCAAGACGAGACCACTTACTATCGAATCCCGAAAGACCCTACTCCAAAAGTGCAGACGTCTCTTCAAAAAATGCTCACAGAAATTTTCAAGGGCCTCCCTCCGTCTATGAAACGGCTTTATTATCAGTTACTATGTACAAACGGTTCAGCGCCCGCCATTTACGGATTGCCAAACGTGCATAAACCAGGGATTCCCCTGCGCCCAATAGTGGATTTTAGAAAGTCGCCGTTGCACTCGTTGTCACAGTACCTTCATGGCGTTCTGGCTCCGCTAGTGGGCAAGACAGGCAGGAACATCAAGAATTCATCCGATTTCATCGACAAAGTCAAAGCGGTCGCCCTGGAGGACACAGAGGAGATCGTTTCTTTTGATGTCTGCTCGCCATTTACCAGCGTACCTGTTGATCTTGCAGTTGAAACATGCAAACAACGTCTCAAGAATGATACCTCGTGGCAAGAACGGACGCCTTTTTAAGCAGCGGAACTTTGCCAACTTTTACATTTCTGTCTCGCCAACACGTATTTTACGTACAGCGGCAACTTCTACTAACATACTTTTGGCACAGCAATGGGGCAGCCATCTCGGTCACAGCGGCTAACATCGCTATGGAAGACATCGAAAGCAAAGCTTTGGCCACTTTCCAACCACGACCAAAGGTGTTTCTAAGGTATGTGGACGACTGCTTCTGCGTCATAGACCGAAAGCACATGAGCACTTTCCTCAATTACCTCAACGCCTTGGAGCCCTCAGTCAACTTTACTGTTGAGGAAGAGACCGACGGCTGCCTTCCGTTCCTCGACACTGTGGTATCCCGTACCCCGACTGGTCTCAGTTTTCGCGTCTACCGGAAATCGACGCATTCCGGAAGGTACCTTGATTTTAATTCAGCGCACCCAGTCAGTCATAAGCGGTCCGTGGTTGCGTCTCTAATCAACCGTGCCAGGGAAGTATGCAGTGAAGACGAAGCCCTAAACCACGAAATGAAGACCATCGAAAATGACTTGAAAAGAAACGGCTACCCGCTGTCGTTCATTCAAAACACGCAAAGAAGATTGGCTCCATCGAAGAAGCCTACTGCCAGGGAAGACGAAAGTGCCAACGCACCGAAACCGAAACGAGCCCCTATTCCGTACGTATCAGGAATCAGTGAGGCACTGGCACGGATGTTCCGCAAGCATGGCGTCAATGTGGCACATGTCCCGACAAGCAAGATACGAAATGAGCTTGTAAATGTGAAAGATCAGCTCCCACGTGCGAAGTTTCCCGGCGTGGTTTACAAAATCTCCTGCGCAGACTGTTCAGCAGTTTACGTAGGCGAAACGAAAGATTTCACGAGACGCCTGAAAGATCATCAGTACGATGTACGTAAAGGAAAAGTGACAACGAATGCAATAGCAGAGCATGCGCAAGAGACTGGCCATGAAGTTAACTGGGATGAAGCAGAAATAATGACAACGGAAAAGAACGTATCAGCCCGCCGAAATCTCGAGTCACTAATCATCCAGACAACATCTAACACAATAAACAAGAATGATGGCACACTGCATCCTATCTACGCGAAATCTCTAAGAACAGTACTAACTGCTACAAAAAGCCCGGGACGTCCGGCCGGTTGTTCATTGTGAACAAGGGAGCCGTAGCGCTCCCGAAACGTCATTTGTTTTAAAATTGACCATGGTCAGTGACCAGTGAATCGATCAACAAAGTGTACTCAGTGTGAGGCGCAGGTTAATCTCAAGGAAAGGCGTTTTGACTCTGTAGGTGAAGCGGAAGGCAGGGACTTTTTGTGTCGGTGTTGCGTGCTGAGTGCCCGTTTAGGTAGATTTGATCAAGAAAGGGAGAGTTTAGTATCTCCTGTGGATGATTTAGAAAATGAAGTACGTTTGTTAAGGCCAGAAAATCAGAAACTGGTTAGACAGCTTCCTCAAATGAAAAAGAAAAAGGCCGACTTCATCGTTGGAACCAACGAGGACGAACATTCCAGTGCGGGCCACGTGGCTGGGGCCAGCACTGGCATCGAAGGCATAAGCAAAGTAGGTCAGGCGGATCCGAACCGTCAGAGTTATTTAGAAGCAGCTAAGACGCCGGAAAAATGAAAGATGTAAGCAAGAATGAAAATCCCAGAGAGAAGGACACAGATAACCGAAAGCAGGAGCCAACAGTTGGGAGAGGGAGAGAGAAGGCCCAGGTGCTTATCGCCGGAGATTCTAACATGAGCAGGTGCAAGCGAGATATCTTGGAACATGTAAAGGGTGATAAGAGAGTGTTAGTTGGAGCCTTCCCAGGGAGGACAATGACGACAGTGTTGAAAGAGAGTAAAGATAGGCTGTTGAAAACTTCCGCAGAGCGTAGTATGGTGATAGTAGCCGCGGGGCTAAACGATGTCCTAAATGGTGAAGCTGCAGGAGTGGTGGAAAGTTTAGCTAAGGGAGTTGACGATTTCAGGGAGATATCACAGCAAACGCAGATAGTTGTATGCACTGTACCGCAGGTGCTAGGATTGAACGGAAAGCTGGAAAAGGACGTGGTGACAGTTAATCAGGACATAAGAAAGTTAAGCCTGGAGAAATGTTTCGAAGTGGTTGAGGTAAACAGGGAGGTACATAAAGCAGGTTTTGGTAGGGCTTTTCAGCAAGATGGCATTCATTTTAACAGAAGGGTGGGAGCAGAGATCGGCTGGCGCCTGGCTGGCAGGGCTGTAGCTTTTTTAGGGGGTCCGCGAAGACTCCGTGCACAGAAGTAGTTAGAAGTGAAGCAGAAGAAAGTATAATAACGGAGTCTGAGCCCCCAAAAATGGCAAAGAACAGGTCGAGAAATAAAAGTACAAAAAAGCAATTTAGCACTAGGATCAGCTATATAAACATGCAAGGCGGCAGAAAAAGAGCGAAATAGCTAGAGATAGAACTGCAGTTGAAGGATGACAAAATAGGCGTGTACGCTCTTTCAACGGCTCAGCTGATCAGGGTCTTAAAATACAAGGCCTTGAAATACCTAGAGTAGCAGAATATAAATATCTGGGGTATGGGTAAACGAGGGATTGGCATACATTGGAAAGCATGAGCAATCACTTAAGGCCAATAGGTATGAGGTTTTGAGGGGTATTTGGAAAGGAATTAGGGTGCCCGGACTTACTTTCAGAAACGCGGTTTTGTGCCTAAAATCAGAGGTACAGTCGACATTAGAAATAAATCAGAGATCCGTTGGACGATTAGCACTAGGTGCCCACGGCAAAACTACAAATGAGGCGGTATAGGGAGATATGGGCTGGGCATCTTTCGAAGTACGGGAAGCTCAGAGTAAAATATTACATGAGGAATGCCTGAGGAAATTGGACAGTAACTGATGGGCAGCTAAAGTATTTAAATACCTGTACCTAAAAAGCGTTGAGTCACAATGGAGGAAAAGAACTAGGAAACTAAGTAGTAAGTATGCTAGTAACAAGGACGGAGAAATAAAGAGCATTAAGCAACAGGTGAAAAACACAGAAGGTAAAAATTGGATAAATTCGATGGAAAAGAAAGAGAGTGTGGAATTAAACCGGAAGTGGAAAATGCAGATCAGGAAGGAAGATTTCTTTGATAACTCAAGAGGCACTGCCCTACTTTTTGAAGCTAGATCAGGGTGCCTTAGAACACGCAGCTACAAAAAGAAATTTAACAATGGAGATGATGCATGTGCTGTATGTGGAAACTCCAGTGAAACAATTGACCATATTATACTCGAATGTAATGGTATCCATCCGGAAGTTGGTGCAGGCGCCATCACTGTTCCTGAAGCTCTGGGGTTTAGAGATAACAGTGGCCGGGTGAATAACCCGGCGGTGGAAACTAGCACAAACGACTGGAAGGTTGGTGGCTTAAAGGCAGAGAAGTGACATAATGTTAGTAATGTAGGAACAAAAATTTAATAAATAGAATGATGGTTTAGTTAACCGTTCTAAATCAATAATTAAGATATGGGGAGAAAAATGAGCATGATAGCTACTGCTACCACCCCGTTTCAAAGGGGACGCTCCTATATTCCATCCATTCATCCAGCCCGACGCCCCGAGCAGCACACCTCGAAGCGCTCGCGGCTTGCCTGCCGAATCACATAGTTTGCCTTAACATTGTGACATGCATTGCGTTGCGCATATTTTTGCTACTCATTAGGGCTCTATTCAGACATTGGGGAGAGGCTATAATTGAGCGGAATGAACTCGAGAAAGCACGAGCGGCGAAGCTGCCTGGAAGAAACTTTCACTGCCGCTCTTTGCGTTCAGTAATTGCTGAAAACAAAGAATAAGCAAAGAAACTGCTTCTCTGAGTGGTGTAAGCGCATATATTGTGAGGCACAAAGAACGCACAAACATATTTCATTTGGTGAACACCCCTTTACAACAGACCAGCTTTCTTACTCGTGATGGCGACTTTCACACATGCACGGTTTCTAGGGGGTGGTTCACATCCCTCGAATAAAACTGAATGCGCGTTACAATAAAAAAAATACAAGAGTTGGCATGTGAACGTGTACTTAATTGTGCTGATCGCAACCCAGCCGCGTTAGACTACAGTCATCCGGGACCTTCCAAAATAGGTCGCCACAGAGACCTTCCTGATCCAGTGAAAGCGAAGTTGACTCATTTGCAACTCTTATAACGTGCAGCATCTTCCTGCTTGGTTGGCTCAGGCTTCCTTCTTTGAAGCGCCGATATGTGGTCAAATATGCATCGGTACCTACTACTTTAGCTTCTGAACTTATGTCCTGCTGCCAAAACTGGCAATCTGCGCGCTTGCCGACTTTATATACCGAGCTAAGCAGTACACAACACTGTCCTCTACAGAACCTCTGTAGTGCAGCTGTTTTCATCACTCGTTTTTTTCGGGAAGGAACAATGGAAACGAAGTAATTTCTAACAACCCAGCCTCAGTTTCACTTTGCATATGCAAGGCACGCTGGAAAGGCATTCTAGCTCTGTTCGAGCGATATGCCTTTACAGCGGTCTCCAATAGTTCTTCCACACCTACAAGTACAGCCCTTAGTTCCCCTTGAACACTTTCACGCAGTGCTGTTGTTATAGGGGTGTACAAGCTCAGCAGGCGAAATATCTGCAATAAATTAACGACAGTAGGATGGGATTCTTCACCTCAAGTGAATGTGAAAGGCCAAAATGCTGCTGAAAACGAAAACAAAGATTATATAGTAAACTTTAAAGGCAAACTGAAACAAAGCCATTCTGTTACTTCAACGGGTCATGGTTAAGCATGGCGGTAAATATGTAAATTGTGCCCTTGTTGAATAGGTAACTGACAATGTCTAGCGTCAATGGCAATGTTACATGTATGGACTCCGTTGTCATTGGCGAGGCAAACAGCTTCGTACCCTTTTCGACTGCGTTTTTCTCAGTCGTGTTCGATATGCTTCGACAGGTACTTCGGACAATTTGGGAAGAGGCTAGGTATGGAATCGTCTTTAAGTGCCCATTTGTCACGTGGTATCGTCACTAAATTCCCACAAATTTTGTGCTCGAACACTTTCGAAATATCCTCATCGTAAAAATGGAGGTCTCAAATTGAACACGAGCTCGAAGGCTTTTTCTCCTGCCTTGGTACTGCGCATTCCCATAGCTGCAGGCATTCAGCATTGCGGCGTGGACTGAAAAATGTCTCTTCTCTCCAACAGATTGCACAGACCCGTAGCCGTTTTACAACCTGGCACAAAACAGCGTTGTATGATTCACTGTCATACACTGCGTGACAACCGCGCATACAAAAGCAAACGTTTCCAGACGTGCACGCTGCCGCAGGACAAGCCCGGCAACCCCCACAACGTGCTTTTCGCTACGTTCGCTGCGCCTAGTAACACGTTGGTGTCAAAAACAACGTTGTGCTGCTATAGGCCGGGCCACGGCCCGTCTGGTGGCACGCACGCGCGCGCTTTGAAAAGAGAGCGCGCCGCTGCGTTCAGTCGGGCCGTGTCCGCGGGCAAACTTGAAGTCCCTTGATATTTTGAAAGTAGCGACTTTCTATGAACTCTCGCGGACCCTCGCCGACCCTCCTCTCTCACCTCTCCCATCGGACGGTGATTGGCTCCTCGGGTGGTCTTCGGGAAAAGCGCGCGATAAGTTCGCTCTTTTTTTGTTTCCATTTTTCGTCGGCGACATTTTTTTGGGGGGCAGCCGCCGCTGCTACGACCGAGCTCTCTGACATTGCGCTCTTGCACTTCGCGTTATTCACGCTCATTTAGTGCAGTACTATGCCCAGTTGCTGCGCAATTCAGTGCACAAGCGGGCGTGAAAAAGGCTTTGTTCTTTTCGCGATTCCGAGCGGCAAGAAAGACACAGAAGAAAAAAGTGGCTGCGCAACATCCGCCGCAAGAACTTTACGCCGACGAAGACTGCTCATCTATGCGAGGTACTGTGCATTTGTTCCAAGTGACTGTGTATACTGAAACTGCATGCAAGCGCATCACTAATCTGGCAATATCACTTAATTCACCGATCATTTTGCGTCGTTATGCGTGTTATCGTTTTCACTTCATGGTTCCGCTCAACGTGCTGTAATAGCGACGGCTGATACATACAATGCGCATACATTCGCATACAATACCCACTTTAATTTCTGAACCAAGGTATCGCTTTTCAACGATATCGCGTGCAACGTGGGAGATTGTTAATCATTAATAGGCTTATGTCGCAGGAAAGCGTGTAGAGAACTCGTCCACAGAACGTGTCCGCAAAACTATATATCCCCACATCAAAAATTTCTCTTTAAACCCTTAAAATTTGACCTTGTCTGAATCTGGCGAAAATTGGTGTCTAACCTAACTTGAATATGGCGAATTCAGTGGTTACGTCCAAATTTGGGGACCTTCCGCAAAATGCAGCCCCGGGAACCCTCTGAATTTGACCTCATCCGAATGTGACCAAAATCGATGTCTAATTTATAATTTGAGTATGGCGAATTCAGCGAAGTCGAATCCAAATTTCGGTGGTCGAGAGGGCCAAATTTTGGGGTGCGGACACTTTCCTTGGATGATCGGAAATCGGTGCGCGGATCTTTGGGTTCGGTTTCGGCTCGACATCATCTCAAGGTCGCCGACAGCGGGAACTAAAGGCGTTTTATGCTTAATAGAAAAAAGTTCATATTCGTTTTCAAGCCGCCGCGAAAATTCTCAACTACAAAAACGATTAAGCCGTTGCATGTGCACTGCGCTGTGCCAAACTCAGACTGAACTTTAATGAAAAATTTTAGGAGGGCCATCAAAGCAAATGTCTCAGCTTGTTCCCAGCAAACATCCCACTACTAAAGCTCCCCTCGTGAGCAACTTCATAAACTGTGCTTCCGCGAAAATTAGTTCGAAGTGAATATTTTAACTAACAATTGTTATGCTTGAAATATTCTGGAATGTTCAAATATATTGTAAATTTCAGGCTTCATATACTATGCTGTGACGGTATTGAAAAGTCAAATGGAATGTGAGATGTATGCAGCAAGCGGTTTTGTTCGTACCGCAAGGGCTCTTAATTGCACTTTCATTGCGCGTACGAGACGCTAATTTATGTGGCTCGTGGTAGTCAAGCATGTCGCATGTCTTATTCGTAATTTTATTCAATAACAGAGTGTGGAAAAAGTGCGAACTTAAGACAGCGCGCATGTGCCAGCCAACTGCCCGGACGGCGCGCGAGCGATGCCCAAAAAAGCGTGCCGTGTGCAGCGCGTGCATCTGGCGGGCGAGGATATTCGAGGAGGAAAACGCCGGAGTGGAGGAGAGTGTCGCTACTTTCAAATTATTGAGGGGCTTTAGGCAAACTGCGTCGCGCGCACCATCGCGCGGAGCGCAACGAGGAAGCGTCAGGCGGCGCGCCGGAGTTTGAGAACTGGAAAAGTATCTAGTAACATTGGCCAGTGCCTAGGTTAGAAGTGTATTCAATCGGCAGTGCCAATATGAGGGATGCAGTGGAAAACAAGGGCCATTGTATGCGGTGTAACGGAGTGGCAGGGCCAATATCGGGAAAACAGGATAACTAGGGCCATCGTTGGCAGAATCATGAACCGGCATTGCCAATAATGGTAGCTCATAAGGTTGACAAAGCAATCATTCGCACTCCCGGGGAATGGCATCACCAGTACTGGGAAAAGGATGGGGATACATGTCCTATGTAGGACATGCATCCAAGAAGCTCCCAATATAGGGCCGCCGCCTTGTGCTGCTTGGGGATGCTACTTGTGAAGCAGACAGACGCATTTTGCTTCGAAGGTTTAATCTAGCTTTGTGATTAACATATTTAGCTTTGTTCCAGCGATTCCACTGCACAAATGTCCTTCGGCATGCTTGTTTCCATGTAATGGGGAGTTTCTCCTCTACACTGCAGTAAGTGCTGTTACGGACGTCTCGCCGAGCTTGCGCAATGATGTGTTCGTAACATTGATCGGGGTAGGAGCGAAATTCGGGCGGAGCTTAGTTGGTGAGGAAGGTAACAAATAACGTCTTTTGGGAGCTCGAGTGGGAATACCGTGTCCATTTCTCCATACGTATGTAAGGTGGCAGCGCGGTTGTCCCTTTGGTATCAGCTGCAGCTTTTCGGGTCATGGAGACATCAAGCAAATACGAGATGTAAGCAGTATTATGTGCCCTGCATGCTATCCAACACTTGTCCCCATTGCTGAAGGGCACTTCAATGCCTGCGCCCTATATCGGAGGATAGAGCGGCGTCTTTCCCGTTTGGAACGAGTTTGAATTGTATTGCGAGCTTGCCATAAGAAATTAAAACTGGTGTCCGTTGCGGTGTTACCATTCTCCTGCTATGTATGAGCGACGCATTCTGGTGAGTGGATATTCATTCTTCTAATTCAGTCTTTTCAATCGGAGAGGTCTTGTTGCACAGAGTACGGAATCTGTTCCAGTACGTAATAATTGCACTCCGGCTTCTACAATTGCGTGGCTCAGAGCTGAAAGCAGTAGAGAGGACGCAGTGGTCACCCTAAAGAATACCACCTTTTGCCGGCCTGTTGTTAGCGGAATATCCTTAAATAATCCGTTCACCATAAATTCCAGAACCGCCATTGTCGGTGGCGGCGCTCTGATCAAACAATCACGAGCATGGTGCAGGCATGTAGTAGAGGTTTGGCGGCAACTGCCAACTGAACCTCTGCTTTATATGGAAGGACGATATCAGAATAAGCAGAATGTATTATGATTCAGACTCTTCATTTTAAGGTCACGCGGGTACTTTCATACGGCTTGTTTAAACTTGATATCTCGGGATGCAACCTACGCTATCGCATCATCTCATTAAAGAACGAGATAATGGGTCCTCATAAAGTTTAACGCGATAGCGTTAAGGGCCCCTCGTCGCAGAAACGCCGGGGTCGGCGTTGTGTTTATAACAAGAAAACCAGAACAAAATAAACAAACGAAATGTTTTGAGAAAATCCGGGCAAGAGACCCCAATTCTTTCGCCGTGCGAGGCAAGCACGCAGCCACTTCACCACAGAACCTCAGTGCTTCTCTCCCAATAAGGGTGGACATAATGTCTGGAATAAGGGTGGACCTTGTGACTGTCAGCTGAGGTTTAGGTGCTTAACTACACAGAATACAGTTAGGGAAGGAATTGTTAAACAAGCGACAAGCAGCAAAGAATATTTTCCGCTTTTCTTACCTACGACGCGATGTTCGCTGGAAAATTCCTTCGGTCGTACGGCGCTGCCGCAGCAGGTGGCGCGAGCCACCGCCCGATTCAAAGCCCTATACATCCATCTATCATCTTCAAGTCGTTCGGATTCAAACGCTATCGCGTTATTCTTTAAAGTCAAAGCTGAGGCGTCCTCCATATTTTTATTACTAGAATGAAATTGAAGGTAACATCGCATTGTGCTACACAGACGTTGCTGCATAGTCAAGTAGAGTTGTCATGGTCTGTGGAGAGGAGAAGGCACAGCTCCTGATCCTGCAGCCATGGTTCGCTACTTTTTTGGTGTTTTACAGTGGTCTCAGGTGGTGTGTATCCGCAGAAATCACCCAGCATTACCAATACGAGCTGGTGGTTATTTTGTAGGACTCGCGAAAACAAGAAACGAACGTATGGTCCCTTTCATAGGGTGTGTAGAAATATTGGGGAATGAAAATACTGGAAGCGCCTCTATATCTCGGAAGGCGCCATATAAGCATGGTTCCTCTCCTCACACCGTAAACCGTCTATTGTGCCGCATAGGCTCCGTTGTAGGCCCGTGGTTAGTGCTGCCCCTTGGGGCAACGTGAAATCCTTGTAGCCAGCAAGCTTTATTGAGCAATGCTTCTCTTGAAGGACACATCCATCCACGGGGGCAGCAGAACGCTGAATAAACTGCTGGACGTTAGAAAAACATTTATTTGCAGAACCATATCATGGTACTAACAGGTGTAAATTTACTCAATTTTAGGGTATCACCTGTAGGTCCACTGACAGGTATACGTTGGCAGAGCAGCCATGCTGTAGTTTTGGGCGCCTCAACCCTACGGAGGCTGAGCGATCGTATGGAATGGTACGCATGCTGTCATGGCGTAGAGGAAAACTTCTACTATAAAAGTGTTACACAAGCCTCGAGGGAACGCTGCTTTATCTCGAGGGTGTGAAGTCGCGCGAATATCTGCTGACACATTTGCTATATGTGTAGTTATAACTGCTGGCTTTCAATTTGCATCAATTGTGGAAGTTTTAAGATCATTTTTTTGAAGGCGTGTGTATTGTGCAGGAAATGTAAAAGGGTAGCCTTGAAAATCAGTGCAGAAGACTAAGGTAATGTTCAGCAGCCTCGGGATGGAACAGCAGTTTACGTTAGGTAGCGAAGAATTGGAAGTAATAGGCGAATATGTCTACTTAGGAAACGTAGTAACCGCAGATCTGCACCATGAAAGGGAAATAACAAGGAGAATAAGATTGGGATGGAGAGCATTTGACAAGCACTCGCAGATTATGACGAGCAGTTTACCGGTATCGCGCAAGAGGAAAGTATACAACAGTTGCATCTTAGCTGTACTCCCCTATGGGGCTGAAACGTGGGGTCTGACGCAGAGGGCTATGGAACACAAAATGGTAGAGATGACATTAAGAGAAAGGATGCGTGCAGAGTGGGTCATGTAAATAACTCATGTTACTGATATTCTAGTGGAAATCAAGAAGACGTGGGCATGGGGGGCAGGACATTTAGTGCTAAGAGATGATAACCGATGGTCGCTTAGGGTAACCAACTGTATTCCAAGGGAAGGAAAGTGTAGCAGGCAGGGGGGCAGAAAGTTGAGTGGACGGATAAGGTTAAGAAGTTCGCAGGGGTGAAGTGGATGCAGCTAGCACAGGAATTTGGGAGATGCGTTCACCTTGCAGTGGGTATAGTCAGGCTGATGATAATGATGATGATAGATTTTTGAAGAAATGATAGTGTAGGGCAGTCAGTATACTTGCCATGCTCGATGGTGGAATAATACAATAATCATGGTCCGCGCACAGTAGTTGTAATGCAGATGGATATGTAAAAAGTTGTGGTCACTACTAGGGTGTTGCATGATTAGAACGCTGCAATTGTGGACGTAGAGCTTATAGTGTGGATCATAATAATAGGGAGCACACCTCGGCAATAAAATATTTTCTCACGAGTAGTCCAGCGAACATCAGGAACTACTTTTTATATGCCGCTGGTGCGCACACATACGTAAGGGTCCAAGTAACATTCGTATAATCTCTCTACGAAAGGCGTGAGAATATATCAGTCGCTAAAAGCGTGCTCCGTAATATAATGACCATACCTGTAAATTTGATCTCTCGTTGTCTAGCGCTATTTGCTTGTGACATGTGGAAGGTTGCGTTTGCCCAAATCATCGATTTCTTCGCAGGACTTCGTATTGCCGGTGTCGGCCTGCGTTCCTTGGTGGGAAAGATCGGGATTGGGAGCGGATAAGGTTACGTGTGAAAAAAAAATAAAATATCTGAAGTAACAACTGGAAAGTGTCTAATCAGGGCAGGAACGGACCACACAGATGGGATCGCAGTTATGACTCACGGGTGGATCGTCGACACAACAACGTGGACACTTGGGACTTTTGGGTACACGCGACTGTGTGCCCATACCCCAGGCCCTTAATGGACCTGTAGCAGTACCACTTCCATACTTGTAGCTCAAAAGGAGGAAAGACAGGTATCCCATGCAGCAAGAGTATAGCCGCCCTGTGCTCGACCCAGTACAATATGCCATCCAAAACTGATCGGGCCAACCTCGGCCGCTTAGCTTGGCCTCACGTTAGGCAATGTCATTGGCCTTAGAACGGCCGATCATCGATCAACAGTCGGAATCGGGCTAACACGTACCCCAGACGCATCGCCGGCTTGACCAGGTTCCTGCCTCAGTTGGACAACAAGGGCCCCGACTACCAACGCATGGCCCACCAGCTGCATTGCCCAACCAAGACGGTGATGCCTCAGCGGTACTTGCTGGCTCGTGCCTTAGGCATTGATGTCCCGCGATCTACCCGTGCGTTGCCCATGGATTACCCACCCATTTCCCGAAGCTCAATCGTGCACGGAAATCGCAGAGCGTGAGAATTTTTAGATGAGCAGGTTTTGAAATTAAAGGGCTTTGAATTCTCGCATTTGTACTATTGCCATTATATGATGGGGAAGTTCTGACTGGTGAAAAGCAAAACATGCGTGCAAAGTGTATATTAAAGGCCTGACTGCGACAAAGGCCGGTTCAAAATTCAATTTTATTTGCCATTTGAAGTAAATAATTGAAAGATGCCGATAATTTTTGTAATCAATTGTCTTCCCTTGCGCCACCCAGCCTCATACTCCCCTTTTGCGAGTCATCGCTTAACCATTGTTGTCAAGGCCTTCATGGACACATTAATAGTCAGGGGTAAGCCATTCCTCCTGACAAATAATAAAAAATACATGAAAGACCGGCTTTTATTCTGTATGCAGAGAAACCATACTTTTCACATTGTTAAAAAGAAGCCCACAAAAGGTTTACTTTCAGGCAATGTTTACATGGGTCGTAATTGTGATGAGTGCGATAGTGCGGTGTCGGATAATAGATAGTCTACTGAAATATAGGATAAATATTTTACACAGATACCGGGTGTCGCTGCTAACTTAATCCGAGGGTTAAAATTAGAATTCAGAGGCCGGCAAGGATAGTACACGGCTGTTTTCTGGTGTCAGGATTTTAGTCGAAAGCAAATTAAAAACTACCCGTGAAACGATAGAAGCATATTATATTCAGAGGGCTGGGTCATTTTTTGTTAGCGATACTTCAGTTGTTTTGTACAAGGCAGAAAAGATTTTCCTTTCTAAGTTCTTGATATAAAAGGTGTGATGCGTTTCATTTTGTTCATCTTTTTCCCGGCATGGTATGCGCCTGCACTAGTCTGGATGTATATCTCTTGTGTGCGCCAAAAATAAACATTTGTCAGTAAGCGCTGTGTTCCGTTCCTAGTCTTCCTTCTTCTTCTTTCCTTTTGCCGCGTGCCTTTGCGCTGAGAGCTATGTCCTTAAGTAAAGGAAAACCAGTTGCATTTTGTTGGTAGTAACCTTGAGTCCCACAAAACGTTTTTGTTTGAAACGGTTTGATTTGCATACAAAAAACTAAATATTTAATTTTGACAGTAAATTACATTAGATTTAGAGCACCTCCCTAAACCCTACACTACTGGCAAGGAGAACCTTGCCTTGTGCTTTTTTTCATCACAAAGAAAGAAACGCCTAAATTGTAAAAAAAAGACAGTTTACAGCAGCACGATCGTTGCGCGCTAATTCGTTAATCATATGGTATGGGCGAAAGAAATAAGGTGTGGCTGGGATTCGACGGCCATGTGCAGTGGTGCAGATTAGGTCACATAGAGCTACCTGCTGAGCGAGTTGGTTCCTTATTTTAATGAGAAAGACAATGCGACAGATAAGACGGCGGACAGCAGACGAATGGGACAAGAGCTACGCCCTACTTTTTTGTTGAAAGATAAAAACCAATATTTCTGCAGTTTTTTTATGACGAGGCAGTGCTCACATGCGTGGCGATATCAGGCAGCCGCCAGCGACCCTCCTTGCATAACTCGATCTGAGCATTATAATTAGTCGAGTAGAGCTACAGGGAAGAGGCGATGGCGCAGTCCAATACATTCTTTCTTGTGTGAAAACCTGGGCCAATTCACGCGAACTTGTTTTTTACCCCTTCTATTCACTTGTGTCATTTTAAAAATTCTGGGCATCTTTGAGACCATTCGGAAGACATACAAAGAACTACTACGTTCTTTCCGTTTCCGTTTATTAAACACCTTTCATGCTAAGGAAGGCACTGGCTTAGACACTGTACGTATTGGCCTCTAAACACTTTCCCACAAGAGAGATAAATAAAAATACGCCGAAACCAGCCTAGAAATCTCGAAATAAAAGCTTTACTTAAGATCAGAAGAACTTATTTGTTTATAGCTGCTTCAATTCGCACGGTTTCATCAGCTTTTGTTATCGTCTTTTACTAAGCTAATTGTACGGCATTATCTCTTTCGGGGTACTTGGTATGTAGCACTAGCAAATATAGCATTCTAAAAGAGAAACTGTAAAGTCTTCGAACAGCAGTCTGTTGTTCGTAGGCAGCTTTTGCTTGAAGTTTAGCCACCTGCTACATTGCCAGAAAGCAGATAAACTTTCCATCACACAATCGTGTAGGATTAGGCGATCAATTTGCCTTGCAATGCCTAGAAAATAATCAACGTACCTAAAGGGTTTACGTACTTGTCCCTATCTAAACGTTGGTCACTGGAAGAAATATCTTGCGCATAACCGGCGCGAGACCGGAATTACTACATATGCCGCTCTTTGTATACAAATATCCTGCCTTGAAAATAATGAAATTAGCACTCAAGTAAAATTTTAGAAGCGAAAAGAAGCTTTCAACAATTCTGCCTCCTCTGTTTTGGAATAATACTGTGCTATTCTGTTCAATGCACAGATGAACAGAGTGAACAGACGTGGGGAATAGCTCTTCAACATCAATAAAGAACATACAGCCAATTAGAACAGCTATTTCGTACGAAGCTTACTGCGTCTTATAATTCCGACTTCAAAATGATCTTTGAAAAGCAGCGAATTCAGATTAGTTAAAACATGCCGTATTCCGATCGCATTCAAATTCTGTATGATGCTATAACCATACCTGACTTCGGTTGGACCTCTTTCCAAAAGACAATCATCCGGATACCTTATTCCCCTGGAAAGTGCGTATGCTCACTTCAGTGCGTTTGCTGTTTACAAGCCCTGCAGATCGCATACCGCAGCCAATATATTAGCCTACCGCTGCAACGGGGTCATCGAGTCATTAATTCACGCATAAATCTTCATTCATAAGGATGACCTGAGGCCTAGAGGAGAAGAGGGTGGTTTAGGTGAAGTTGAGGGCGCCAGAGTCCGACATGACGGCTAGCAGGGTACTAAGCTTGCGCTTGACGTCGGACCTTGGGGCTGTCCACTCTTCCTATGTCTGAAAGTGGGGATAAACTTCATTAAAACTTAATGCTGGGCGAGTTGGTAGTTCATCTTGATGTAGGGGTTTTTTAGCGCAAACAAAGACAGACAAGAAAGGCGAGCGCTTGTTTGTGTACGTCTCGCCTTTCTTGTCTGTCTTTGTTTGCGCTAAAAAAAAAACCCTACATCAAAATGAAAGTGGGGAACTGATGTGTATCAGGAGGGGGGGGGGGGTGAGGAGGTTCGCCATGCCAGGACAGGTTCAGATCAAGTGCTGCAGGTCAATGAACTCAGCAGGGCAGTTGGAGCAGCTGATCCTGGTTCGGTGGCATCGACTCTGAAAGTGCGGTGTGCACGCTGCACTGGCTCGCGCGTTATAAGCAAGACCTTCGGCAGGACGAGAAAGGCCGGAAAGAATCGGGGGAGTAATGTCGGGACACGGTCCCGCAACAAACCCCTCCATTCATGCTTAAGCCGTGTGATGACAGAGTCCGGTATGCGACTGAGGTTAGAGAACAGTAAGAGTGGTCCAAGTTGGACGGGCCCACAACGAGGCTATGCCGGCGGTCATCCTCTAGCTGCGCGTCAGCGTTCCCGGTTCCCGGTCCCTTGTGCATTATGTCCAGATGTCCAGTGAACTTGTACGGAGATTTCGGAGGCCTCTTTCAGGTAGTGGCAGTGCTGTTTGGTGCGGTATTGCACTGAGGTCTTCTATAAAAGGCTTTCAGTTTTATAGCCTTTTGACTGCCGGTGTAGATGTGTATGGTATGATCTATTCCTTAGGTTCAGAGTTGAAGGGCGTCGTCGATGGCCGAGTTGAGTTGTGGACCCGCACATGCTACCACTGTGGCTAGTGACGTGGATTCGTTAACCTTCCTGGTAGTAGACCGTGGTTGCAAACGTGATGCCGGTGTCATCGCCATGGTATGGGGCGTCATCGGTATAAATGCGGAGACCGGTGTTGTGGCCTTGTATATCAACTACCTGGCGTTGCCAATCATCTCTTCCTGGTCCTTTGGAGTTGGCGGGAATGGTTTTGGATCCGTTATCAATGTTTCTGTCCATGTTGCTGTAAGGCGGTACAATATTCCAATATGGGCAAGCAGAGATATGCTGCCTAAAAGATTCGAGCAATGAGGCGGCGCCCGTCACGACTCTCTGCTTCAGCTGACTTCGTTCACTCAAACTCTGTTTTAGAGCAGTACAATCGTGACACGTGAGTTTTTTTCATATTGCGGGCTTCTGCCAGTAGCCGTAGCTATTCACCTCGCATTGTGGCGGAACTGAAAGAGAACTGCTTGTCCCAACATTGAAATGGTCTTGATTGTTGCAGACAGACTCGAGAATCAGTACCAACGCTGAAAATGATCACGCATATATTTATATCTGATTATCAATATTCTTGCATAGATGATTCCCTCAACTGCCCTCTGAGGCGTCCAATCTTGCTTGCCTCGACCTCAGATCTGGCCACCAGTGAATTCCAGTAGACCCTAAGGATAGAAAAAACAGTCTTTATCACGCGAGATGGTGTTATTGAGTTTAATGTTATGTCGTTCGGGCTATGAAATTTGCCTGCCACATTGGAACCGTTTATGGGCATAGTTGTGCGTGGCTTAAATTAAGACATTAGCCTTTGCTATCTGGGCGATGTCATGTTTAGAGAGTACTTACAAGAGCACAATGATCGTCTACACCGCGTCTTCAATTTTCTGCACAGCGCAGCCTTATTTGTGAACTCGAAAAAGTGCTGTTTTGGACAGCACCGAGCTCTAGTGCTAGAACGTCTTGTCAATGATGATGGTGTTATTCCATATCTCCAGAAAACCGCCCCTGTTGAGTCATTTAAACCCCCGCAGACAGTTGAAGCAGCTGCGCAGTTTTCTATAGTTGTGTTCGTATTTTAAACGCCTTTGCATCGCTTTGCTGACGTTGCTTACTTGTTGACGGGACTTCTCAACAAAAACGCCACTTTTGACTGGACACCATAGTGCGACGCAGCATTGTCAGGTGAAGCTTATATCAAAGCCGATTCTACGCCACTTCAATCTTACGGCTTTAATAGAAGTTCACAGGGCAGTACTTGTCATGCGCCAAGACGAATGAGTGTATGTTATGGCGTACGCAAGTAGTATCCTGAGAAAGCCAGAGCGAAATTATACAATAATCGAACAGGAATGCCTGCCTTTTGCATTCGCTGTGCAGTGTTTCCATCCATATTTGTACGGACGGTTGTTTACTATCGTAACAGACCATCATTCCCTCTGTTGTCTGCAGAACATTCGAGACCCATGTGGTCTCCTTGCAGGCTGGGCGCTCCGGATACAGGAGTACTTGGCCGTAGTTGCAAAAGCGGTAAGCGGCATGCAGACGGTGACTGTCTTTCTACAGATGTCAGTGGCCACGACTTTATCTGACAGCGACAATATCCACAATTATATATCGGCCCTCGAGCCGGCGTTCCCCTACTTCAAAGTTTTCAAAACGGGACTGCAAAGGGACAAGCATCTGCAGTCGCTCTTGGCAGCCCCCCAGGCCAGCGGAGCTACAAGCCATATTTGTGTGCGTGATGACCGCCTATGGAAAAATGAGTTACTCCCCTGTCAGCCAGCGATACCTACTCGTAGTTCCCAAGACGCTTTTCACTGACGTATTGCGTACCATGCATGATGATCCGAATTCTGGACATCTGGAATCGGTTCGAAGACTCCATCGTGCCCAAGAAAGATTTTACCGGCTACGTTTGATGATTCAACACACGTTGCCTGTTGCAAGCAATGGCAACGCCACAAACTTCCAACCCCAAATCCATCTGGCTTGCTACATCCTCTGAAGACCCCGACTGCTCCGTTCGATCAAGTAGGCAATGGTTTCATAGGTTCGTTTCCAAAGTGTTTCGATGGAAATCACTGGATTGTGAGAAATGCTAAATGCTTCATACTGCTTCTCAAGTTTTATTATTTAGTAGACGCTTCGGCAGGAGCCATGCCTTTTTCAAGCTTGATAATTCATGCTTTTGCTTGCCTTCTTATAGCACCGACAACTGGAGGAGACACAAATACAAACAAACAATGTTCACAAAGATTCAAAGAGACAGCGCACGCACAATACTCACACATATGCACACATAGAACACGTCAAGCAGAGTCAGAATGTCCGCCAGGCACCGGCCTGTAGTCAGGCGTATACAATAAAACATCGGCAAGGCTACATTGCAGGCAATGACTTTTGACACGCATTCTGGATGTTTAAAAAGAAATGTAGGGAAGAGAATGGGACGGGGGGGGGGGGGGGGGGAGGACCTGAACTAAAAAGCAAAAACTTGGGGGCTGGGGACCAGTGGTCGTTGAAAGTGAGCAAGTACATAGCCGGTGTGCCGAGTGGTCAATCAGTTCGAATGTGCGCTGATTGGTGAGAACGCTGCGCGCCAAGAAACGTTTACGAGAAGGGGTCCTATAGCATGAACAGACACCACATTTGCTTAGAAGCTTTTTTTGATTTCTTTTCTTTTTCTCGCTGCACCTGTTCTTCCGGGTTGTTGAGTATAATGAAGAGCTTTTAGGGAGACATCACAAGCCACTGGTTTGCCTCGTCCCTTTAAGTTGAGAAAAAGACACCGAAAGAACACACACGCAAAAAAAAACATTAAAACGGAGGATGTGCGTTTTCTAGTTAGGAGAAGGTATCTGCGACCGGATCATCGGGGGCTGGCCATGTGATACCGGGTGCCGAAAAAAAATGAGTGTCGGAGCGTCAGGAAGGAGCCTGTAAAAATTATAAAGCTCTATATGTGGAGACTCTTTCATGAAAAAGCGCCCCCCCCCCCCCACACACACACATATATATAAGAAGAGATATGAGCGCAGGAACGAAAACAGATTTATTACCGACATTGCGGCCGGGGCCCGGCTTCCGTCAAGGAATGAAAGTACATTCCTTGAAATTGCATTCCTTGACGAAAGCCTGGCTCCGGCCGAAACGTCGGAAATAAATAATTGCTTTCATTCGTGCGCGCCTACCTCTTCTTATACATATTTCTGAACCCTGTAAAACTTTCATGCAACACACACACACACACACACACACACACACACACACACACACACACGCACGCACGCACACACACACACACACACACACACACACACACACACACACACACACACACACACACACACACACATATATATATATATATATATATATATATATGTATCACGACTGAGAGCACCACGCTCGTGGCGCTCAAATGCGCTAGTCACGTGGTATTATTTGTATTTCGCGGGCTTTCTTCGGAGCCTGGAAAAGGAGATACACGTGAGACTTTCTTTATCGAATTTAATGTAATGGGGGTTTCTGAAGGTGCTCTATAAATTTCAAATTCACATTTTTGGTCTAAGGTGAATGTTTAGTAAGTTAGAAAAATGAACGTAAATAGATAATTAAGTAATTGCAAAACAAAAATTACCTGTGTTGCACAAGCAGACTGGCAGTCGTACGCAACTGGTTTCACTGACTTTCCTCAATTCTATTATTTTGTAACCCTTGGTTCAATTTAGCTAGGACACCCGGTATATATATTGTCACGGTCTTGGCTAGATCTACCAGCGCACTAAGCCGTGACGAAGACGAAGGGGTCGCGGTCGCGTGAGGTGTGCAAAGCCCTCGGCAACGAGAACCTCCTCGCCTGCCACGACGAGCCGACCTCCGGGCATCTTGGATTCAAGCGAACACTTGCCGCACTACGGCAGAATTGCTATTGGCCAAAGCTTGCCTTATGTGTGAAGCGATATATTCGGACCAGCCGTGAGTGCCAGCGTAGGAAGACGCTTCATCTGAAATCGCATGGCATGTTGCAGTCGATCATGCCTGTAAAACACCCTCTTAACAGGTCCGCATAATCCTTCTCGGACAATTTCCTATGTCGTAGGGAGAAAACAGATGAATAGCTATTGCGACAGATTATCTGACGCGTTACGCTGAAACGCAGGATCCCCTGCTAGGCACAGCGTTCGAAGTTGCGCGCTTCTTCATGCGGGCAATTATACCCCGACATGGCGCTCCCTCCCTCGTCATTTCAGATCGGGGAAAGACATTCACAGTTCGGCTTGTCCATGATATTTTCGAGCTGAGTCACACCAGCCATCGAACGACAGCTTACCATCCCCAAACAAACGGTCCTACAGAAGGTCTCAATAAAACAGTGGCCGACATTTCAATTTCAATTTCAAAGCGTACTTTATTTCTTTCAGAGAGAAAAAGGCCCCCGGGCAACAAAGCTACTTACAAAGTAGCTTGACTGGGCCCGGAGCCTTCTTCAGGGTAAGATAGAGCATACAGCACTCATAAGGGCTGACGGAACATAAATAAATGAGAGACTTCATGGTCAATAAATACAAAAATATAAACATGTGAACAATTTTCACCAACAGAAAGAATTTGAAAGTGGGAACAATGGAAAAAGTAATAAAAAAAGAAGAAACAGATACAGACAGGCAAATATCAAATATAAAAATCCAGAACACACTACCACTCAGCTCTCGCAGAATCCATGAGGACGAAAACAAACTACGCTTGTAAGCATATATTGCTTCTGAGATAACACAGACAGCAAACGGAGGCACGGCAGAAAAACAAAACACTAGATACTCAAGAGAAAAAACTATTAATATTCATGACATATTTCTGGAAATTCCTCAACAATATGTTCTTCTTCATTCACGTACCTGATTTCGATGTACGTGAATGTGGAGCTCAAAATATGGGACCCAATACTCCTTTACGTCACATTCGCGTACAACACTGCTACTCAAGAAACAACCAGCTTTACACCATTCCGTCTAACAGCGCTGGTCAATATGCTTCAAAAACGTATCTTCGATACCGATACTCGATACCATGAAAAACTATTTCCGATGCTGATACAACATACAGGATCGATATCGAGTTTCTATACAGATGGTCGGTACTGTTTTGTCAACAGGATAGTTAAGCGGGCGAGTTGGTAATACATCATCCAAAAAAACAGCGCGAACAAACGGGGACGATAGGAAGAAACAACAGGAACACTGAAAAAAAAAAAAAGTTTTGTCGATACTTCGATACATCACTGAAATCCTAACATAATAAAGGTGGTACTGCGATTAGCGGCGTAGGAAATTTTACCGTGCTTTCTGGAACCTTTAGAGCATTCCTATAGCGTAGTTTGTCTGATAGAGCATAACGAATGCCTAACAAAACTTGAAGATGGGTTATATGGTGCATTGCAGCTGTCTTTGTCAGAACTTCATATTGAATTGAACCCATAATTACAGTTAAGCGATTGCTCCTACAAGTAGCCTAGCTAAACATTTCTTTGAACTAATGCTTTGCATGCAAACCAACCTGCGAGCGCAAAGGTTCCACCCGCGTACGTTTGGAGACCTGAGCAGTTATATTGGCATTAGTGCGATAAAAAACTTTTCAAGCTCTCCATATTGTTCAAAGCTAGAAGGAAAAGAAGAAAAATAAAATGGCTAAACTTTATTTTGTCCGGAAAGAGTGCGATGTGGGCGTGCTAATAGCGCTGTTTTAGATGGGTTTAACGTCCCAAAGCGACTCAGGCTGTGAGAGTCGCCGTAGTGGAGGACTTCGGAAATTTAGACCACCTGGAGTTCTTTAACGTTCACTGACATCGCACAGCACACGGGCGCCTTGCCTGTCGCCTCCATGGAAAAGCGGCCGCTGAGGCCGGGATTGGATCCCACACCCTTGAGAACAGTAGTTGAGTGCCGTAACCACTGCGCCACCCCGCTAATAGCAATGCGAATGAGAAAAGCTTTTCTTCATAAGCAAACGAGCACACCTCAGTGTTGATTAGATGAAGATGCCTTTTATCAGCGTGTAACAATGAACAGTGGCCGCGTTGAATCAAAAATCCTGGAGGAAACTCGAGGTTCACTAGCGTTGCTGGAGGACTACGGCTGGCTGTAGATAAAAGATATAAGTACTAAGAGAACTGTGAGTGAACTTCATCTTAATCCAGCGTAATCACCATCCGTCATCGTGTCGTGGGAAGAAAATGATGTGTTATGTTTATGAGCATCGGCTAGTCGGTAGTTTCTGCTTCTGCCTATCTGAAATAGAAAAGTGAATTTGCTGGTGCGTCCTTTTGCCTCACAAGTGGCGGAGGTGAGTCCTGATCCCAGACTCCTCAACGCGGCACCGCCTTGAGCTCCGTCCCGGTCGTCTCCTTTGCGGCACATCAACCTCCTTAACGCCGTCACATCCGCCTGCTCTGACTGCATTCGACGGCTGCTCATGCCTCTTCTGCACAGCTGACGTCCCATGGTGCACTTCCCCCTCGCCATTTGACCCATCCACCAGGGTCAGTTACTTAACGTCAATGCGACCCTCCTGGTTTTGCCAGTCTCCGCGGTGACAACGTCGAAGACTCACTACAACAGTACCATCGAGTCAGCGCTTTTAACAGCTGGGACGCTTCTATAAAGCTACTCAACGTCTCGTTTTACCTTAGTCACGTGGCTAAGACGGGGTTTCTCAACCATGAGGACGGCATTCCTAACTGCAGACACGTTCTAGCGCATATGAACAAAGACGAGAGAGATGTAGACAACACGAGCGCTAACTTTCAACTGATGATTTATTGACACAATTGCACAATAAATACAACCTGCACATTAAATACAACCTACAACCTGCATTAAATACAACCTGAAAACAGCAACGTGACGTTTTTGCAAGTTATGTTCACCGCTAAAACCCACAAAGTGGAGTGCCCCCCAAGGGTGATAGTATCAGAAAAGGGCACGTGGCAGAAAGCAGTCGCACTCTTCCTGCAAGGAAAACTAAATCTTTTAAATATTGACGACCCCTTTCAGATTCAAAGTTCCGAAAAAGTTATAGATTTCTTAGAGAAGAACCATAACAAAGGTCTTTTGGCCTGCTCTTTTGACATAAAGGATTTATATTACTCCTTGCCACAAGATAAACTCCTCAGTTGTGTGGAAGAGTGCATTGATTGCTTTGGACCAGTAGCTTTTCAAAATTCAGCAGGTGTATCCGTGGAAAGTTTTCTCGAATTGCTTTCGTTTTATCTAAAGTCAACATAAATAGAATGGGATAACCAGGTCTTCATACAAAAACAAGGGGTCTGTACGGCTCATGTATTGCTCCCGTTCTTAGTGATGTTATTTTAGCCCATTGTGACAGAATCGTGTCTGACCGACTCGGGATTTTTTGAAAATGTGTCGGTTTTTAGATATGTTGATGACTTTTTAATTGTTTTACAAGACTGCGAGGATTTTTCGACTGCTGTAAGCCAGCGTTTAGCCCTTTTTCGCGAGTGTTTTAATCTTTTGGAAATGACGCATGAAATTCCAAAGGATGGTGTCCTATAGTTTTTAGATCTCAAGCTAACCCTCACTGAGAAACGCGTTTGTTGGAAGTATCATCCAAGGGCCATCAAACCCCTACTACCGTTCCACTCATCACATTCTAAATTTGTCAAGAGAGCAATAGCCAAGCAGTGCTTAAATAAAGCCCTGAAAAAATCCTGTTGCCATTCAATGCCCTATGGCTTTCAATGGCAAGTAACGCGTCTTGTGTCAGCGGGATACCCTACCAGCCTCATTGTATCTGTTTCTGAAGGGATGCTAGGAAAAACAAAGAAAAAACAAAGACTGAGCGAAGGAAATAACACCTTGCATTGCCTAAAAAAGATAGCGAAACGCAGCAACGTCAGAGTGGTGCTGTCGGCTCCCGAAAAGCTAGGAAGACTTGTGAAAATGGCCAACCCTTTCTCAAGGCCAAAGCAGCAGTGCACAATTAGACATCGAGACCCCTTTGTTGCTTGTTCGTCCGGGGTGGTGTATGAGATTCCCCTGTCATGTGGCTCGAGGTACATCGGCCAAACTGGCCGATGTGTCAATGAGAGATTATTGGAGAACAGGAGGAATGTGGGCACCTACAGGGATGGTAATCCCTCTGAGCATTGTCACGATTGTGCTGAAAAGAATAAAAAAGCGTGCAAACCATTTTTTAACGCGTGCAAGATAGTAGCCAAACATGTGCGTAAAGATGTCAGGGAAGTAATCGAGGCCGATCTGATTAAAAAAGCGGGTGCATCCTGTGTCAGCAAAGTTAAATTTTTTGTCCGGGGCCACGTGATGTCGGCGTTTATGTCGGGTGACGTCATGATGCAGGTTGTATTTAATGTGCAATTGTGTCAATAAAATCATCAGTTGAAAGTTAGCGCTCGTGTTGTCTACATCTCTCTCGTCCTTGTTCATATGCGCTAGAACGTGTCTGCAATGCACCAACTCGCCCAACAATCTGTGCTCTTGAATTCCTGACTGGTTTCAGTTCCCGGCACAAATCCGCCAGATCTTTGGAACGGTTGATGCTGGTCCGGCGTCTTTCCAAAAGAAGCTAGAGACCCGTGTACAGCTTCCAGGAGAGACATACACATTCTATATTGAGGATATACTCGCTCTTTGCCGGTGAGTCAACAATGCCATGATCGAAGCTGAACGTGTTGGCCATATTTTAAAACGAATTGGCTCTTTTCCCTACGCAGCTCTAGCTGCCCAGAATCCCGTCACGGTGGCAGACATCTGTGCCACTTGCTAGCGACTTGGCTACCAACAGTCGCACCGGCTCAACAGCACCTGGGATTCGAGCCAAACTCCCGAAGCTGATCGGCGCACCCTGATCCGCGCTATTATACGCGAAGAGCTCCACAATGATATTTCGTCGAATCCTGTTTTCTCAAGCCCACCTGATCAATCTCCCGAGTTCCGTGGCATTATCAAGGAGGAGCTTGCTTCATTCAATCGTCCCATTGCTAGAGAACCACCAGCCCCTCCCTACGTTCTGACGTATGCTGATGTCACTGCGGCACCTCCTCCTTGTCCTCCTGCCCATGACGCACCTGCGCCACCCAGCCTCGCCGCCCTGTCTCCGCGACAACCGGTGTAGGGTAACTGGCGACATCTCCCACCTCGTCCAGTATGTCTCTACTTCGGCATTCGCGGCCATTTTACACGCGTCTGTCGCCGACGACTGCGAGATGAGCGAGCCAGCTACGGGTACGTTCGACATAATGATGCGTGCCAGGTTCCTTCTCGGAAGTATTACACCTATAATGACCTCCATCGCTCTTCCTCTCCGTCGACTTTCCGTGACCAGTCTGTCACAGCATGACCATCCCGTCGTCGCTCCCCATCACCCTTTCGCAGGACGTCATCGCCCCTTCGTCCTCCATCTTCAGCTTCTGCCCGCCGCACGGAAAACTAACCTGCACATTTTCCGGAGGTAAAACTGCACCGCCTGCCGTAGCTCCAATTGCTCCTCTGCTCCTATCCAACATGTTGACTGTATTCGTTGAAGGAAGTGTACTGGAAGCTTCAATTGATACCGGCGCCGCTGTTTCTATTATGAAGCTTGACTTGTGCTTAAAACTGCGAAAAGTGCGCACACTTTACACCGGTCCTCCTTTACGCGCTGCAAATGGACAGAATATTAACCCTTGTGGAGCGTGTACTACCCGAGTCACCATTGATGGCACCTTGCACTTCATTAAGTTTGCTGTCCTATCCTCCTGTGTCCATAAACTAATCTTCGGCTGGGATTTCCTTCAAAACGCCTCAGCAGTCATTACGTGTTCCCCTCCCCCAATTGAGGTCACTGAATGCAGCATTCTTGCCGATAGAGAACCACCTTCCTCCCACTTAGTTATGCTTGCCGATCATGTCCTCTATCCGGGCAACGAAGATATTCTATCTTACTTCTGACGGCGTCACCGATGGCGACGTCCTGATTACACGCAGTCCCTGTCAAGAAGTATTATTATCATCGTGTTCGTTTTTCGCTTCTTTAGCAGCTCTTCTCTTCTCGCCGCCTTCAACACCACATCAGAGCCCATTCTTCTGCGCCGCCGCTCTACTGTTGTGTCGGTTGCTTCCGCCCAGCCTGTCAGTCTTCTTCCAATTTCCAGCTCCGATCGCTCTTATTGATCCCCTGCCTCGCTCAGTGCAGCACTTCGCCACACAATCAGCACCAACCTGACATCAGACCAGACAGACGCATTGCTCGCTGTATTGAACACGCACGCTGACTCGTTCGATGTCAACTCCGGCGCATTGGGTGAAACAGCTACAGCAAGGCATTGCATCCTCACCGACGGACCAGGCATAGTTAGACGCCTGCCATATCATGTGTCTTCAACCGAGCGCAAGGTTAATCAGGAAAATGTTGCTGTTTGCGTCTGTTTGCAACATCATACGCCCATCGTCCAGTTTCTGGCTATCGCCTGTAGTGCTAGTGCAAATAAAAGACGGTTCGGTCATTTTTGTGTAGATTACGGTGCTCTAAACAGAATCACTCGCAAGGATGTGTATCTCCTCCCTCGAATTGACGTCGTCCTCGATTGTTTACAAGGTGGCAATTTTTCTCCAGCCTTGACTTAAGAGCGTACAACTTGACAACTTGACGTCATTAGAATATGTTATGAATTGTATTTTATTTTATGCCCTCCCAGTATCGACCCTCAAGCGAGGGTTAACAGTATCAATAAAAAAAAAGATCAGGCTACTGGCAGACCCCCATACATGAAGATGACAAAAGAGAAGACCGCCGTTGAAACACCGGACGGTTTTTACGAATTCAATGTAATGCTATTGGGACTCTGCAACGGTCCTGCTACATTCGAGCGCATGGTGGACACAGTTCTGCGCGACCTCAAACGGAAAACATGTCTGTTACTTAGATGACATTGACAATTTGTTTTCGACATTTTCTGATCACTTTACTCGTCTCGATAAAGTTTTCACAAGCCTTTCCAGCACTGGCCTACAGCTAAACACGAAGAAATGCCGTTTTGCATCAAAATCTGCTAAAGTTCTTGACCATCTCGTAAGCAGCGAAGGTATTAATCCTGACCCTGAAAAAATCGCTGCTGCACTGCACTTTCACCTTCCGACTCGGGTCAAAGATCTCCGTAGTTTCCTCGGCTTGGCATCATACTTCCGCAGATTGATCCGCTATTTCGCCTCTATTGCCTCACTTTTACTTGCGCTTCTCAACGACACGCCTTTCGTCAGGACTCCTGCTTGCGAAGAAGCATTTGAAACACTGAAGCATGCTCTGACTTCGGGTCCCGTCCTCTGCCATTTTGATGACAAAGCTCCGACTATTTTGCACACCGAAGCCAGTAGCCATGCATTGACGCTGTCCTTCTGAAACGCCACGACACTTCTACAGAAAATGTTGTTGCCTATGCGAGCCGAACTCTGACTTCTACGGAACAAAACTACGCTATTACCGAGCAAGAATGTCTCGCCGTCGTCGGGGCTGTTCAGAAGTTTCGTCCTTACCTGCACGGCCATCACTTCACTGTAGTCACTGACCACCACACACAATGCTGGTAATCCTGTTTGAAAAATTTGTCCAGTCGTCTCGGGCGGTGGATCATCCGCCTTCAAGAGTACTTCACTGTCACTTACAAATTGGGCAAGAATCACAAGGACACCGACGCTCTCTCTAGTTGTCCCATTGTTTTGCCGTCGCAACACATGTCCTCGCATTCCTGTCCTGTCCCAACGGAGTCACGCCATTTAAACTCTACAGTTATCCTGTCTTTGAGTGCCGCCTCTATTGCTCCCACGCCAGATATATACTGCAACCTTGCTCACCACCAGAGTGCTGATCCTTACTGTCGAAAGCTGATTGATAGTCTCAACGGTGTTATTAGACATCCAAATGCTCGTCTCCGTCGTCGGCTCAACAACTTCAAGTTAAAGAATGGTACATTATTTTGGCAGAACTACAGCCCACTGGGCCACACATCGGTTCCCGTAGTTCCTTCTTCCCTGCGTCCTCAAATTCTACAAGCCTTTTACGTCGACCCCACTGCAGGTCACCTTGGATACCACAAAACCTGCGACCGCATCAAAAGTCGCTTCGTCTGGCCTGGCCTTTCAACCTCAGCATTGAAATATGTAGCGTCTTGTATCCCTTGTTAATGACGCAAGCGGTCTATGTCGCCTCGTGCCGGTCTCTTGTAACCTCTCCTATGTCCATTCACGGTTGAAAGTCGTCGGAATCGACCTGTATGGACCCCCTGCCCTTGCCTCTAGCTGGCAACCGCTGGGTCGTTAACGCTGTTCAGCACCTCATACAATACGCTCAAACCGCAGCACTTCCTTCCGGCTCCGCGTTCGATATCGCCAACTTCTTCCTCCACACCATACTTCTTCGCCACAGAGCCCCTCGCCTCCTCCTTAGCGATCGTGGCAAGTCGTTCCTCTCCACCGTCCTCGCCGCAGTGCTTCATACTTCACGCACGGTGCACAAAACTACATCTTCTTACCACCTTGAGAGCAATGGCCTCACAGAACGCTTTCATCGCACCCTTTCTGATATGCTATCCACCTACATTCACCCTCACCACAACACCTCGGACTGCTTACTCCCCTTTGCCACCATCGCCTACAACACTGCCGTTCAACGAACCACCACCTACCCTCCGTTGTTTCTTATTTATGGCCGCCATCCTACCTTCTCCCTGAAAGCATCTTTCTTCTCAGCTTCCACTCCTGCTGCGCCATCCCACGAACTGTTCTTGTCTCGTATCGCCCCCTGCCGTGATCGTTTCCGCCTGCAAACTGAAGCCACTCAAGCTTCCAGGAAAAACATGTATGATACGACCCATCACTCAGTGACTTTCCGCCCTGGAGCCGAAGTGCTACTCTGGACACCTACTCGCATCCCCGGCCTGTGTGAAACGTTTCTGAGCCGTTTTACTGGCCCGTAGACGGTTCGAGAACAAACTTCGCCTCTAAACTATCTCATCACACCTGCATCACCTGTTCGCAATCGTCGGTGTCGCGGCACCGAGATTGTGCACGTGTCGCGTTTCATCATCATCATCATCATCATCATCATCATCATCATCATCATCGTCAACCTGATTATACCCACTGCAGGGCGAAGGCCTCTCCCATATTTCTCCACTTAACCCGGTTCTGTGCTAGCTGCATCCACTTGACCCCTGCGAACTTCTTAATCTCATCCGTCCACCTAACTTTCTGCCGCCCCCTGCTACGCTCTCCTTCCCTTGGAATCCAGTTTGTTACCCTCAGCGACCATCGGCTATCCTCTCTTCGCACTACATGTCCTGCCCATGTCCATTTCTTCATAATTTCTACTAGAATGTCGGTAACTTGAGTTATTTGTCTGACCCACTCTGCACGCTTTCTATCTCTTAATGTTACCCCTACCATTTTTCGTTCCATAGCCCTTTGGTTTGTCCTCAACTTAAGTAGAACTCTCTTGGTTAGCCTCCACATTTCAGCCCCATAGGTGAGTACAGGCAAGATGCAACTGTTGTATACTTTCCTCTTGACCGATTCCGGTAAGCTGCTAGTCATAATCTGCGAGTGCTTGCCAAATGCGCTCCATCCCAATCGTATTCTTCTTGTTATTTCCTTTGCGTGGTCCGGATCTGCGGTTACTACCTGTCCTAAGTAGACGTGTCGCGTTTGACACACTTTCACCGCCGACCTTGAGATTTAATGTGCGCCCAGGATGGTCGCTTTCGTTCGGGAGGGGGAATGTTGTAAGCACTATGAGTGACCATCTTCATCTGAGCGTAATCATCATCGGTCATCGTGTCGTGGGAAGAAGACGAAGTGTTGTGTTGATGAGCATCGGCTAGTCTGTAGGTGCTGCTTCTGCCTATCTGAACTAGAAAAGTGAATTTGCTGGTGCGTCCTTCTGCCTCACAGTATACTTTTTTAACAGAAAGTGGCTAATATGGTGTTAATTAATTCACATATTTCAAAAATAAAGTTTTTTTTTTAAATAGAGATATCTTCACAAGTTTTATTCAAGGCTTGCTCAAATGTTTTTCGCAAAAAACGTTGTTCGACAACGCATAATTTGGTATTCGAACTGTGCTGGAGAATTGCATTCACAGCTTTCATGTCGTGCATTTCATAAAATGTTGGACGTAATACTTTTTCCAGAAAAAAAAATCTAGTGGAAGCCTGTTCTCTGTGCAGTTACAAATGATGGATTTGTTTTCCGTCAAACGCTGTAACTACAAGAATGGGGTTAGCCGACTGCATCGTGGTGGGCGGAGGTCTTAAAAGCGTGTGTTCTTGCTGCCTAGCAGAGCCGGCACGCGGATACCAGTTGTCAGATCAGCAGACAGACGCTCGTGGTATCCTGACCAAGAATGACCCTCTTTAATAACTAGCCATCAAATACACACACACACATATATATATATATATATATATATATATATATATATATATATATATATATATATATATATATGTATGTATGTATATATACACCAGAACAGTTACATGACTTCCGTGAGAGCTGGGTGAGGGAAAAAAAAGGCAAAGGACGGGTGCGCACAGTGCGTCTCAGGATGACGCCACGTCTTCCTCTGTTTACAAACACTGTGTGTGTCCACAAGGAAGGAAAAAATACTTTTCAATTTACTCATCACAGCCGAGTATTTTCGGCAGTCGTATGACGCGCCCGTATCGCGTTGTTTTTAGCACTGGGCTTGAAGGTGTCTCTTCGGGTACGTTCTCTTCGTTGTTGGACAACTGCTTTGCCACGATGGTCTTGCCACGCGAATTCGAAACAGTTTGTTTCACACCCTTGTCGGTTGTTTCCGTAGGCTGACTGGCTTGCTCACCCTGGTCGTCTGGTCAGGGCCCGGTTTCTTCTCCCTTTGGGAGGAGGAACAAATGATGTCTGTTTTGACGTAGGGCTCCCCCTTGGCTCTGCTCTGGATCCAGTAAGACCTGGGTGTCGAGGCAGGATGAAGGAGTATGCCTCCGGCACTTCTGTCTCGCAGCCACACATGGTCCCCTGCAGACAACCTGGGAAGAGGTTTAGCAGCATGATGTCTGTCAAAATACAACTTTTGCTTATGCCGGAATTTTTCGTCTTGCTTTTTCCAAGAGGCGCTTACTTCTCAAGGTTTTAGTGCAGCTGGCATGCATGGTGCTCTTGATCGTAAGCGACGACTCATGAGCAGTTGAGCTGGGCTGTAGCCAGGGCCATCTACCGTCTGAGCGAGCGCGTCAATTTATCTCACAGCGGTTTCATTATTTCAAGTTTTCTTCAGTATCGGGTGTCATCAAAACACACGATACTTAAAAAATGTATTTTCGATACCGATACTCCGATACTTTAATTTTCAGCACACGATACCTAATACCAATAGATAAAATATATTTAAATATAGTATCAAAGATACATGTATCTTCGATACTGCCTGTTACTACCGTCTAACCTACTGAAAAGTGCGCCTGGTGCTATGCTTCCAAGCACAAACGATTACGTGACATCATGCGTGGGATCCTTTCTGAAACAAGCCGAAAAATTCGCCAGCTTGCTCCCTTGCACATCAGAGCTCAAGGAGGCACAGACACCAGGCATTACAACCTACACCACAAGGACATTATTTACAATCCAGGAGACGGTATGCGTGTGGGAACCCTCGCCCGCCGTTAAAGAATGGTCCGTAATACTGCTTCACTGATATTTCCGACTTAAGGGGTGCTCTGTCGTGTTGGCAACATGGATTACGAAGTTCCATGTGGAACTGTGGCTCTCGGACGTCGGCAACCAAGTATTGACATTGTGCATGTAATGCGACTTAAGCCGTACTTGCTCGTGAAAGTAATCACGCTCCACTTTAAACTTTATTATTGTGTTATTTTATTTTGATTTTACCATTAGTTCTTTTCCTCTTCATAAACTACATGGTATGGCATTCGCTTTCATGTTACTGCATTTTGTTTTCTTTTGCGTCTATTTGTTTTGTACATAACCTCGCATCAGGAAGATGCTCTTCTCTATCGGGGGACTAATGCCACGAACCTGGTTTGAGCTACCGGTGCGCTATGCGGTCACGAAGACGAATGTTAGCGCTCCTGTGAGGTGTGCTTGAGCTGGTTCTCGTTTGGGCGATTAAACCCCGGCCGTTCTTACGTGTGTGACTGCGCTTCGTCTGGTTTGTGATTATATATATATATATATATATATATATATATATATATATATATATATATATATATATATATATATATATATATATATATATATATTGTCACGTCTCGATACAACGCCAGGGAGGACCCAAGGATAGGACGGGTTTAATAATCAACCTGGACGAGTTTGCGCTCCAACTTCCTTCTCTTACAGGCTCGCGCTTGTGGGGCCAGTCTTCATCTTTGGCGTCGTCTTCTATGCGGCATTTGCCCCCCTCCTCAGGGAACATCGTCCCGATGAGCATAAAAGGGAGTAGGAGGTCAAGGTCAGTCCGAGTTGTACGGCTTCATGCGTACAACGTGGACGACGTCGGCTTGTTGCTGGCGTCGCTTTGAGGTCGACACCCCATCTGGCACCACCTCATAAGTGACGTCGGTTAAACGTCGCTGAACAACATATGGCCCGAAATATCGCCGCAGTAGTTTTTCGGAGAGTCCACGGCGGCGAATAGGCATCCAGACCCACACTTTGTCGCCCGGTTCGTATATGACATGTCGGCGTCTATGATTGTAGCGTCGTGCATCATGCTCTTGCTGATTCTTGATCCGCACACGCGCTAGTTGGCGGGCTTCCTCTGCACGCTGAGCGATTTCCTCGGCGTCCTGATCGAGATAGTCGGTGTCGGCATTCGGGAGCAACATTGCATCCAGCATAGTTGTTACTGATCGCCCGTGAAGGAGGCTGAATGGTGTCATACGAGTGGTGTCTTTGCGTGCCGTATTGTAGGCGAACGTGACGTAGGGAAGAATTTCGTCCCAATTCTTGTGGTTCACGTCAACGTACATGCAAAGCATGTCTGCGATGGTTTTATTGAGGCGTTCCGTCAATCCATTGGTTTGGGGGTGATAGGCTGTAGTTTTACGGTGACTGGTACCACTGAGGCGGAGAACGGTCTCCAAAAGTTCGGCCGTAAATGCAGTTCCTCGGTCAGTTATTATGAGCGCCGGAGCGCCGTGCCTCAGGACAATGTTCTCCACAAAGAACCGAGCTGCTTCGGCGGCGGTCCCTCTTGGCAGAGCCTTGGTCTCCGCGTAGCGGGTTAGATAATCGGTGGCGACAATTATCCATTTATTTCCGGCTGTCGACGTCGGAAATGGTCCCAGGAGGTCCATGCCGATTTGCTTAAAAGGTGTTGTTGGCACTTGAAGAGGATGGAGTAGGCCAGCTGGTTTTACAGGGGGTGACGTACGGCGCTGGCAGTCTATGCACGTACGTACATAGTGTTTCACTGTCGCAGGCAGTTTTGGCCAGTAGTATCCGTGCTGGACTCTATCCAACGTGCGGGTGTAGCCCAGGTGACCGGCAGTTGGCTCGTCGTGACAGGCTTGCAAAACTTCACTGCGGAGAACAGATGGGACGACGAGTAGATGACTGTTTCCCCCAGGGCGGAAGTTCTTCTTGTAAAGTACGTTGTTGCGAATAAAGAATGAAGAGATTACTCGGGTGAAAATCTTAGGCACAACGGTAGTTCGTTTTTCCAAGAAATCAGTAAGAGAGAGCAATTCCTGGTCTTCTCGCTGCTGTTGGGAAAGCGTTGCGTCATCTATGACACCTAAAAACGCAGTTTCTTCATCGGTCATAGTGGAAGGTTCGACCGGCGCTCGTGAAAGGCACTCAGCATCCGTGTGCTTTTTTCCAGATTTGTAAATAACTGCCATGTCGAATTCTTGTAATCGAAGGCTCCAACGCGCGAGTCTCCCCGAAGGGTCCTTTAGATTCGTCAGCCAACAGAGCGAGTGATGGTCGCTAACGACTTGAAAGGGGCGAGCGTACAAATAAGGGCGGAACTTCATAACCGCCCATACCACTGCAAGGCATTCTTTTTTGGTTGCCGAGTAGTTCGCTTCTGCTTTAGATAGGGTCCTGCTGGCGTAAGCAATTACTTTTTCCACACCATCCTGGCGCTGCACCAGCACAGCACCTAAGCCCACGTTGCTGGCATCCGTATGAAGCAGTGTAGGGGCGTCGTCATCAAAGTGCGCCAGGACAGGTGGTGTCTGTAAACGTCTCCGCAGCTCATTAAACGCTTGTTCCTGTTCTTCACCCCAGTGAAAGAGAGCGTTGTCACGCGTCAGCGAAGTTAATGGCCAGGCAATTCGTGAGAAAACAGCAATAAACCGGCGGTAATAGGCGCAAAGACCCAGGAAACGCCGCAATCTCTTTTTGTCCGTAGGTGTCGGGAACTTGGCGACTGCGGAGAGCTTTTCAGGATCAGGCCGGACACCTTCTTGGCTAACGACGTGACCTAAGAATTGCAGCTCCTCGTACCCGAAGTGGCACTTCACGGGTTTTAGTGTGAGGCCCGCAGATCGTATGGCCTGAAATACAGCTAGCAGACGGCGTAGATGCTCTTCAAATGTGGCCGAAGACACAATCACCTCGTCTAGATACACCAGGCATGTTTGCCACTTAAGTCCCGAGAGCACAGTTTCCATCAACCATATAATGAAATGAATCGATCAATAATTTGATGCTGGTTTAATGAATCGTGGCGGGCCTAGATACAGTGTACGAGAATCTAGAGTGAGCGCTCCTACCCACGCCACTACCCGCTTCTTCCTCTTCCGCAACATTGTCCAGGGCCACCGAGCGATCGTCCCGAGCATGGACGAGGAAGTTTACCGATGTCAATGCGATCCATGCCATGACGATGGACGTGACTAGATGGCTGAAGAAGAAGAGGAAGAAGGAAGAAGACGACGACTTGCCAATAGGATGATTCTCGGATGAAGCCTGCTTCATTTCCATTCCGGCCACAGGTCGCCAATATCCGATGGCCGAGGGCCAGGCACACAGCGCATGATATGGGCGATGGAATGTCATATGTGGTGTCGTCTTTGGTCGATGGGCTTTTTTGGTCAGTGTCTCGGCCGTAGAGTCATCAAGTCAGTCGGGTCTCTCGTGTCGTGTAGTAGTGTGGGTGGCGTCTCGGGTCGGTGGAATCATTTGGTCTCTCCTTCGTCGTGCCTTGTGGTCGGGCGGGCAACGGAGCGGAGGAAAGACAAGGTCGCGTTGGGCCCAGCAGGCTGGGGAACAGTTAGGCGATGTGCTCCATGGAACACGTTTTTGACGGCGCAAGAAGACACAGGGCACCGAAGCTCTTCCCCAGGATGATCAGTGATAATGACGTACCCAGCGCCTGCAACCAAATGTTACTTAGCGGTAAGCCGACACACACAGAGACCAGAAAGAGCAGATGGTCGATTACTGAGAGATGATTTATTGAATCGCGGCTGCCATAGCGCAAGCGCTCCTCCCCGCACCATTACCCGCATCTTCCTTGTCCGTAACAATATGTGTGTGTCATTTAATGACCAAGGAAAGCTTCTGAGCGTCCTCTTCAGAGACATCGATTTTGCTTAGTGCACGCTCGAATCTGACCATGGCCCGCTGTCACCACTGCTTCTTTGAACCAGCGCCTTCAAATAAACGCCAGCTGCACACACACACACAGACAGGTATATATATATATATATATATATATATATATATATATATATATATATATATATATATATATATATATACATATTGTGAGCGCGGTGCCAGAACTTTCACCTCTTTCACCTGTACATACGCAGCATCGTCATCATTCACCGGTGTTCGCAAGATCACGCGCAGCGTTCCAGACTGTGGCTGGAATAAAGACATTTATTCGAGCGCTGGCTCACAAGTGGCCATTTGTGGCCACCGTTGGCTCCATGGAGAGGAGGACCGATGTACGGAGTTAATACTTTGCGGAGACAATAACAGAGGTTGCTATTAATGACGGAATAACGGCACCCGTATTGATGAGGGCATCGACGTATACTCCTTCGATCAGTACTTTCAGCATGTTAGACGGATGGCCGGGAGGAATTCCAGAGTTCGTTTGTGAAGCAGCTTTTCTCCAAAAACTGCTTCTGTTAGTTTTCCGCGCTAGGAAGGAACGATTGGGAGAGCAATCGAAGTGGGAACGGGCGGCTAAAAGGCGATGGGTATCGGCGTCGGGTAGAATGAGAGGGTCGGGAGTTATCCTGAGAATCTTGCGGCGAAGGAGAACGACGGAAGGAATCGGAGTATGGGACCGTAGAAGCTTCAGACCGGCTCAGGCGGGCATTCTCGAATGGAGCATAACCACGGGGTTCGTCTTGCTGGCGCCGGCGACAGCCGCGGGAGATGTGACCACGGATTCTGCAGTAACAGCAGGCTGAGCGGGTAGGGCACCAGGATTGTCGATAACGGGGCGGTTGAAACCATGGGGCTACTGGAGCCACATGACCACACACCGGAGCAGGACAAGGAGAATGGACTGGGCAGGCGACCATTTCAACGCACGCGGGGTCGACGTGGCTGGTGCCACGGCGCAGGTGAAGGCGGCCAGTTCGTCCTTGACGACGCTGCGCAAATCTGAAGTGGCTGGTGAGAGGTTGGAGGTTCCAGGAATTAAGCGTGCTTGATTGGCGAGCTCCTCTCGTATAATGGCACGGATAATGGTGCGCAGGTTGCCGTCAACAACCCCTTCTTCGCACTTCACAAACCGATTACGATGCTTAATAAAGCCGTCCCTGTTGTTGTCTAGTCGCTTGACACCAACCGACACAAGGAAGAAAGTTTCCGAGGGGCAGAAAACACCACAGGCACGTCTTACTTTTTTGCCACGCGCTTGAGATTGTGCGCCACTTTATGCTGGTAAGGGATGACCACAGGTTTTATTTTCTTAGTAGGTTACCAGCATTTCCTCTAAAGATAAAGAGTATATCCAGAGGAATGGAATCTGTATCGGGTCGTGCGTCGCTCCAGTGTTGTGCAATATTTACCTCGCTGCTGTTGACAGGGCTTTCTCACAGGTGCGTACTGCAAGTGATGTGCTTAGTGTGTTTAGATTTGTGGACGATTTTTTCATTGTTTTGAAAAAACAGTCACCGTCGACCTATCCACAAATCGTGGCGGATATAATTACTAATTTCGGAAAACTCGCCGAAGGACTTGATTTTACTTTCGAACTTGCTAAGGACAATTTGCAATTCTCGGACCTTGAAATAACTCTTAGGAACGATGGCGTTTGCTGGGAAGATAAAACTAACGCTTTAAGAAGCTCGCCTTAGTCATAGCGTGTTTCTAGACTTCTTTTGTGATTCCTAATTCCAGACGACCCGTTTCATAGACAGTTTCACTCTGGGAATAAATTGTCCACAATATCGAGGTGTGACTACATTTTTTAGCACAGGCAACAAAAAATGCGTCATTTTAATTTATTGGACAACGTAATGACATACTCTCTATATAAGGAATTTTCTTACCGCAATAAGCTATTTCACGTGCTCTTTTAAAATGTGTCCTGTGTTCAGTTGACTTATGATAGCATGCTAGTCGTTTCACAACTTTCCAGAAACTTCACATATAGAGATTTAGCGAGCAAAAGTTCAACACCAATGGTCGAAAAACCGTAAGCGTCTTCACGCTTACTCTAACAAGAGGTCAAGTACATGCAAACACCTCTGGTGCCGTTGTCAGATGGGAGGACGTTTGGCACCAGAAGGCGCCGCACCTCAAGGTCTCACATAACCTATCTGCCCGTCATCATTCATACATCATCCCCGGCACTTCCCCCCCCCCTCCCGGATGTCCGGGGGGCGGAGGTATTTGTTTCGGGATGACGGCCGTAACCTGGAAAAGGGGCAGGCGTGTGGTGACACGCACACAGCAATCACCGGACACTGTGCCAACTCTGTGTAAGGTCCCCGCTGTGACAGCAGGCCGAACACAGGGAGACCGGACCTTCTTTGGACCTCGGATGTCCTGAAGGACAACTGTAACCTTAAAGTGCTTCATATTGACACTGTTATGGTACGCCCAGAAACCTCGCAAATAATCGGTGGCTTGCTCCAAGCGTCTATGAACTCTTGCTCGCTGAGGTGACGCTGCTCACGGCTTAGGTGAAACCAGACCTCCCTGTGGACTTGTGCGAGCACCTCATGAAGGCCCGAAACACTGCACGCAAACGCAGCGGCGCACCTGGCAGACCAGACTAGGTACATGCACTCAACGAGCAAGAGCACAAACTGTTCCACAGCATGCCTGGGTAACGGGTTGAGGTACCTGACAGTCTGATATGGCACTCCTGGAACACTAAACAAGGTAGCCACTCGTCGAGGGAGGGCTGCTGGGAGAAGACATTGTGTAAAGATGTGCACCATGTCTTCACGACCCCCACAGAACGGGCAAACTGGATGCAAGCTCGCTTGTGTGAACGCCTTGCTGCGGATGGGGAGACGTCCCTTGTGCAAAGCGGCACATGAACGTTGCTCTGCTTGCATCCAAAAAGTTTGCCAGTATCAGATTCCTGCTTGGACGCATATTAGACAGATCTGTTTGAATATACCTAGGGAGGAGCTTCGGCGTCAAGAGATTGGCTAGATCCTTTAACGGTACGGCCAAAAATATCTATGTCGGTCTGGAGGCCTCTGAGTTGCTCCAAGCAGTTAGCTGCTTGTGCATAAAAGGGCGAAGGAGAGCCAGAACGGGGAACACAGTGGGAAAACGTGCTTTGCGAAAAACGACGAAGGTGGGTGCTCAGGAAGAACGAGGTCAAGCTTCGAGTCAGGGACATGTCTGAATTCAGGGCTGTCTGGGTCCATGTGACGTGTAGCACTGCGGTTACTATGCCCAGGTCGGGGAGGCCAAAGCCTTCCTTGTCCAGAGGCTGTTTCACCGCAGGCCTCCCGATTTGATCTATCATTCCGTTACACAGGACACGGAAGAGGATTCTCTCAAGCTGCAGCTTGGTACGTGCCGGCAGAGGGTTACGCAGGCAACCTACGTCAGGAACGAGAACAGAATTGACCGAACAACAGTAGCCCGCGCCGTGAGAGGGCACGCCAACGTCCCATATTCTCTAACTTTCTTCTCAAGCTTCTCTTTAGCAAGAGGCCAGTTGGTCTCTGATAACCCGTCGGAACGGAAGGGAAATCCCAGTATACGAACTTCATCCCTCAAAGGAAGGCCATGAGAGGGGTTTGGACTGGATGGTGCTTGCCTGATATACAGGGTGGCACTCTTGGATTTATTCAGCCTAGCCCCACTAGCCCTGCAGTACCCTTCTATCACGTTCAGGACGGAGCACACAGATGCTTCGCTCGGAACAACGATAGTCAGGTCGTCTGCATAGGCAAACATGGGGACAGCCGGGGAACCTGGCGGTAACGGGAACCTGCCTATCTGCGAGTCTTTTGCTAGTCTTTGGAGGAGAGCTTCGATTGCAAGCACATAGAGAGCAGGTGATAGGGGGCATCCCTGTCGAACTCCACGGCCTACATCGAAAGCCTGCGAAACCATACCTTGAACTGTTACCACAGAGGTAGACCTTGAGTACAAGACTCTCACCATCCTCTGAAAATCAGTGGAGGCCAGCCTCCTCTAACACTCTGAACAAGTAGGCATACTAATGATGTCGAATGCCTTTTCTTGGTCAAAAGAACAAAGAATGCCTGATACATTACGCACCTGCGCCCAAGGAAAGAGGTCTCTAAGGGCGAAACCATGAAGCTGGGTGGAGCGGCCTGGAACAGAACAAGCCTGATACGGACCTAATAGGTCGCTCAGGAACAATGTTAACCGTTTGGACAGGCATCTCGCGATGAGCTTGTAGTCGCAGTTCAGGAGCGTGATGGGACGCCAGGCTCTCAGGTCAGTGCGTCTCGACTCGTCCTTACACAGGAGAGTGATCAGCCCCTCCCTTTGAGTATCTGACAAAGCCCCCTCACTAAGGAGCCTATTCACTAATGAGGTGAAAGGACCCCCCAGTTGCTCCCAAAATTTGACGTAAAACTCAACGGGGAGGCCGTCCGTCCCTGGACTACGATTCCGATTGGAAGCCTTAATGGCTGCTAAAATTTCCTCTGTCTCTAAAGGACCACCTGGGACATCTACCATTTTTGACGGCCTCTCAAAAGGAAAAGAGGTCGTTGACGGAGGAGGAGCTGTGCACAAATTAACATAAAACTCCCTTGGTCATTCCCAATAGCCCATTTGAGGTAACGACTGTTTTTTCTCCTGTTTTCTGCACAATTCTCGTTGTGTCATCGTATTATACGTTGCCGATTCCTCACCATATATAGCAGAAAACGCATGACGGCTACTCTCTGTTAATGTCTTAGAACTGCTGTTAATACGTCCAAAAGGAAGAAAAAATTCTATGTCAGAATTTCCTCGCCGCACCCTCGGAGGATGCACGAGATCGTTTTGAGAAAAAAAAAACAACAATTCCGCCAACCGCTTTTCATCTTCACATTCCCTGTATTCGGTACTCATTCGTTCCTCTAATGGTACTTTTTACTCTAGGAAATCAACCTCGTACTAATTATTTTTAGCAGAATGTGAGGCAAAGAGACTTGAGCAAGGACATTCAGTTATAAAGCGTGATCTCTCGAAAAGCTAATCCGGGATAGTTTACCTCTTGCGCCAGCTTCACCATTCAAACCTGGTGGCGTGGGCATGATGTTTAGGTGACATAAAGTCATGATTTAAGCAGGCAGAGAACGCAAATGGGGAGAGGGGGGGACGTTAATATTAGCAGTTAGGTTAGCTTCGTAATAGTGTACAAATGTTATATTTATTGACAGTTTTTCATTTATTTATTTATTATACCCTCACGGCCGTTACGGTTATATAAAAGGAAGTGGGTACAAAACATACGAAAAAAGTTTAACCAACTGGATTTAATGAAGCAGAACAACATATAAAAATGACTCCTTAGTATATATTGTTAGCTTTTACGGGCAAGAACGAAATAACAATATGAAGAATGTCCAACAGTTATACAGTATTAGCTATGACGTTCTTGAACAATTGGTGGTCAGTGAAGATGGCGTCGACGAAGGAAGGTGATTCCACTCATTCGATGTGCGCAGTACAAATGACTGAAAGAAAGCGTTTGTTCTGCAGAACGGGATGCCAACCTCATGAATATGGTCAAGTCTTAGCGTTACATACGAGGGAGGTGAGGTAAGTTCGGCACTAAACTGTGGGTGATGAATTAAGTTATGAAAAAAAACACAGACTAAACATTTTGCGACGTGAGGACAAGGATGATAAGTTAAGGCTAGATATCATAGCAGTGACACTCGCAGTTCTATTCTAGCCTGAAAGAATGAAACTCTGGGCATTTGCAGTGTTTGCGTTAAGTTTAATTGGCCTGGATCCCAAATTGGCGCGGCGTATTCGAGGTTGGGCCGCATTAGAGTTTTATAAAAGGCAACGTTTAAGGAAGAAGGTGCTTCAGAAAATTTGCGCCGTAAGTTCCCAGCATCCGATATTTGCATTGGAGATTATATGCGTGATGTGAACGTTCCCAGTTAAATCAAGAATATATTCAAAACGTTTATATGGTATACTGGGTAAAGAAGTTGGCTGTTAGTTAAGGGGGCAATGTTTTGTACCTGATTTGAAGAGAGGAATCACCTTCCCAACCTTCCATTATGCAGGCAGTTAACCATTGTCAAGCGATTGCTGAAATATCTTTATAAGTATAACAGAAGAATATGGGTTAGTGTTTTTCAGAAACTTTGGAATACTTATGTGAAAGCCAGGAGCAGATGAGTGTTTCAGTGATCTGATTACCTTTACAACGCCAACTGGTTCAAATAATAAAGAGTATATGACGGAAAAGTCATACTATTTTGTAGCTGGACGAGTGGAACGAGGGCTTTTTTAAAAGTTGCGCGTAAACACATCGTTAAGAATGCCTGTAGAACCGACAGAAGGAATTACGTTTTCTACGTCATCAACAAAGTTTATTACGGCGTCATGCTTAGGGTTAATGGTGCCCCAAAACTTTTTCGCGTCAGTAGATAGTTTAGATGGCAAGGTGTTCTGAAAAAAAAAAAAAAAACTATCTTTTGCTTCCTTGGGCGCTGTGGTATAGCCGTTGGGTGCACGTTTGTAGGCTTCCCATGTTGCAGTGTTAGTAGCTGTTTTAGCTGATCTATACAAACGCTTCTTTTTGTAGCGTAAAGCTGCACTACACGGGTCAGAGCAGAGTTTTGCGTAAGTGTGCGCCGCCCGTTATGCGCATGCGCGAGAGCAATCCCACTTCACAGTCAATCTCCTTGACCCTTCCGCGAGGGAAGGGAAGAAAACACTTTGTCATCGTCTTCTCGTAACAATGTTAACGTCCCCAGCATCAGCAATTTCTGCGCTTGGATGTCCTGTTTTTTAGCCACAGCTGCTGCGCTCTCCTCTCCGCCGCAGCAGCCGGCGTGCGCTCCTCTCCAACGCGTGACCTTCAGCCGGAGCCGTGGTTACGACAGTTCCGCCTAGTGCTACTGCGCATGCTTTACGCTACGTATATCCAAGCATAGCAAAGCTAAGCCACTGCCAATTTTTGTTAGACAAGGGCTTCATGTGGGCGTTGTACCAGGGAGCGTTACCGTCAGAGGAAACAGTGTAAGTGGAAATAAACTATTCTGTTCATTAATTTTAGCAGTAACATGTCACAGTTTTCTTGAACACTGCGGTCATCAAACCAGGGAGGAAAGAATGAAGGAAAGTGCCAAGCTAACTGATAATAGAATCAAAATCTTCAATTTTGTAGTCCGAAATGGGTTTAGTCGTTTTCATAATTTTCGGTCGTGAAATGTTGATGCTGATACGAATAAGAGGATAATCGCTCAAAGGAGGTAAATGAGTAATGTTCGAAATGAAATCGGGCCATAATCTAGCATACATCCACGGTATTAACTACATTTGGTGTGGCTCTGGTAGGCTGTGCTATGAGTGGACTGAAAGAGAACAAGGTGCACAAGTCGAGAAAATCTTTGGCTAACGTGGCGAAAGCAGGTATGATAATGGGATCGTTATTCCAAGGTAGGTTCGAAATATTGAAATCGCCAAGCAAATACAAGGGCAAGAATGGATGGCGGCTTAGGAAGATGTTGATTGCGTCGTGCAGTTCTTTAACAAAGGAGGTGGAGTGAGTAGGAGCAATATGAAATGCGCCAATTATAATGTTTGGAAATTTATTTCAATGATTCCCCAGACTATCTTCAAGTTAATAACGATACAAATATGCTGATAACGTAGGTGATTGTTAATAGCCAGAAGAACACCGCCGCTTTCTCTTATCATGTGGTTGCACGTGATGTGTGGATGCACGGTTGCACGTGAAGGTGAACGGATTGCGTTTTTTTTTAATGCTTCGAATCTTAATGAACAGGATATACACGGAGAATGACCGTCTTCCTGTGCCCCTCGCGGCACGCTATGCATAGGGGATGAAGTACACAGCTGCGCATCAGCAGACAATGGTGGTGACGCACACTGTACTACGCTGTCGTTTTCATGGTCACACGTGTACAGCTTCTTGTTTACTGATAATGTTTTGTAGCGCAGATGAAAGAGGAGAACCCCCGGTAAATTCTTAGCGAAGGCTATTAGTTTATTTCGAGTACGGCGAGTTGCGGGTGAGTAGTTACCCCATATTGCAATGTATTTTTTTTTAGCTCTTTGGGGACAGATAACACGTTTTCTATTATTTTGTAGTGGCTGGATTTTGCAATAATGGGACGGCATTTACCAGGTGAGTACGAACCGATGCGATGAGCGCATTCCATTGGCAAGTTCGATAAATTGACAATAACACTTGTTAGCCTGTTGACGATAAGGGCCTCAGATTCTTCCCACGACTTCCGAGAATCGCGGAAACCATAAAATATTACATTATTTCTTCGTGATCCGTCTTCTAGGCCGTTAAACCTAGAATGCAAGGAATCAAGTTGTGTATTACAGGTTTTCAAAGATTCCTGGAAACATTTGAAGTGCTCCTCAAACTCATCAAGAGATTTTTTTTTATTCAAGAGCTTCCAGTCTTTCTTGAATACAGCCGATCTTGGTTTTGATATTCCTTGGATAGCTGTGATTGCTTTAACATCGGCGGCCGATTCTGATTGACACTTTGAAGACTGAACAGTTCGTAGTTGAATATCCTTGAGGAGCCTAAAGAGTGCCGCCATTTGCTACGGAGATTCATTAGGTAATGTCTGTGTTTCTAGAAGTGAATCTGAGCGGGTGTTCGGGCCCAGGATTACATTCGATGTCGCCACAGCAACGTATTAGCGCAGGCATGAAAATACTCGCTAGTTATTTCAGAAAGCACTCCTGGGCACGGGAGAAGCAAGAAGCAGATGCCATCGCTCTTCTTAGAGTACAGGGAAGAACGCTTAAACACCTGCGAAGAACAGAAAGGCGGAATGTAGGCCATGTTGCCGTTGCTACTCCGCTGCCCACTGAAGACGGCGTCGCACTGCCAGGAGTTCAAATATATGCTGGGGGCTGACGCCCCATAGATGACGCATGTGGGCCGTAGATTCGGCGCAACTGGCTGAGTGGATGAAAGAGGACGTAGTTATGAAAAAAGGCGTTGACGATCGGTGGTGAAATACAGTCTGGACAGGACGCTGAGGATTCTGTTGGAAGCGGTTACGTCAGCAAAAAAAAAAAAAAAAAAAAACACCAGGAACGCCTGCGAAGAGCGAAAGGCGGAATGTAGGCCACGTTGCTGCTGGTAGTGCGGTGCCAACTCACCTTATGATGCAGTTTACAACACACGCATCAAAAGAAAATTTTCATTCAATTTTTTCTCGAGCCTAATAATGATCGCTTATTTCTAATTGTTTTGTCTCCCCTTCACACTTGGCGCTTTCTCGCACCGAAACTCGTATCAGGTCTAAAAAGAAAGTATATTCTAAAAACATGCACAGTGCTAGCAGCGAACAGACTACGTGTCCATACCACATAACATCTTCACGGCTATGTACTCCTAGGTGTGTTCGTCCCACCTTGATCTTGCTCTCAACGAGTTGATGCAGCCTGTAACAAAAATCTATCAAAATTACAGTAACCATTTCTTTCGCAGTCTCTTATCTCGAACTTCGCGTGTTCAACATGATATTTTGATGTAGGCCAATTGTAGCAGCCGGAGCTGGTGTCATGGGCCTATGAAGTGATAACAGCTCGATCGCGGACAAATAATAAAGGTGTTTCTCCGGCCTCAGAAAACACTAGGAATGGGAGTGTAGTAAAGGCAGAGTGAAGGTCTCTCAGCTAGCGTTAATTCACACGAAGCACCATTTCCGTTTTCGCCCAACTGTAGGTGCAAGCACTACAAGTAGTGTGGGGATGTTCGACGCAACAGCTGCCGCCTGCACAATCGCCTCTTTTTTGGTCGTGTTTCTTTGGTGGCTTGGAGGAATTTGGAAGCATAAGGACCATGAACAGAATGGGCCTCAGCTTCCTCCGGGACCGGCCGGTGTACCGTTCCTGGGATGCTTGGATACATTGCTGAAAGGCCCAAATGCCAAGAAGGCCTTCGCTTTGTCCTCCATCTACGGATCCGTTGTCAGGTAGGTAAGACCTGAGATTATCGCTTAGTCATCTCGATGCATTTTGGCTTGTTGCGGCAAGAAGTTCGCTGCTTTCTAGAAGCAGGTGAATTTTCAGCTTTCAGATAATTTTAAAAACACGGTTTTCTTGGGACTACAGCGCTGCCATCAAGACAAGAAAGTATGTTTTAATACATCGCTTGTCTCGCAGGAACTTCTCCGCGCACGTACTACACCGTAGCTGCGTTCAAGCAGCAGTGAAATAGCAGTGTGGGAAGGAATTCGCGAAAAAGCAAGCCCTTTATATCTTTGAGAAGGGGCAGAAGACAAGATCATTCACTGAGTGGTGCTTACAACTGTCGCCGCTAATCTTAGTTTTCTCCTCAGTGATAAGCACCTCGCGCCGCCAGCCATCATCCAGCAACACACGTCATTCACAGTCCATTTTATCCTCTTTCCGCAGAATCAAAGCTGGTCTATCCCAAACAATCGTCTTGAACGATTTGAACTCTATCAAGACGTACTTGAGTCACAAGCACTTGCTTGATCGTTCACCAGATTGGGTGCAGGGTGCAAGCATAGACGTTGGTAAGTTGATCTAAATGAGAGAGGTTCTCTTATTCTTTCCAAGTACAACTGTCGCCTACTCATTCTAAGCTCATTCTTCCAATAATCACCGTCAAAATAAGCAAAACTAAAAGTTTTACGTATAAAACTAAAATATCTTGGCGCGTGTTTTGTGATAAGTAATAAAGCATTTATGGAGACTGCAGGCGTTGTTTGCAAGCGAAAATGAGCTGGGCTTCACGCAACAATTCCGCTCACAGCAACGCTCGATAGTTAGCATACAGGATGTAGGCAGAAGATGGTGACATTCGTACTTTCAGAAGGATGCGCTGCCCACATACCAGCAACCTACCTAAGCATTCCGGCACGTCCACAATGGACGTCCGCATGCATGTGCGCTGCCAACGCCGCCAGACCTGAAGAGCTTCCGTCTGCCTGATCCTACCCAATTTACATTTACCTTCGTATGAAAAATATTTAACGATAGCAACCACAATACTGCAGGCACAAATCTCAGAACCCGTGTAGCTCATCCCAGGCTGGCACCATAATTACAGTTACGACCTGCGCGAACTCGCGCATCGAAAGTGGAGCGCAGTTCATTTAGAAAGAAGTCTTAATCACCGAGAACTATGGCAAGTTTGGTTCAGTACAAAAAGGGACATTAACGTAGTTACTAGAGCAAATTGCATTTTTGAGTTGATCATAAACACTTCTGTCGACACAAGACTTTCAGAGTTAAATATGAGGAAAAAAGACAGCCTTTTTTCTCTAGCTAGCTTACTTAGTAGTCATCGGTTGAACGGTACTACTGTTTCCTGCTTATATTTACACCAACGTTACAAACAGAAATGAGCGAAACGTGCACGATCAAGCTAGCTATGAACCGACGTCTTCTTTGAATACAGTCTAGCTCGAGCCCTCCTGGGAAACTGGGAAACGTTGTAGAGGCCTGCTGACACCATAAAGCGTGGGAAATATTTTTTATAGCGTTTTTATTGCCTCGATGCAAAAAAGGACTTGTAAATACAAGAACGACGGTAATGGGCCTGACGTAGGCGCGGCATTTGCATTGCAGAGCGAAGCTATCAAATGCGTGCCTGATTTTCAGTCTTGGGTACCTGGCCGAATTTTGTTGCCACCCGATTCCAATTTACTGATCTTAAAAACCTATGGATGTCGGATATCATCTTTCGAAACATTAGGCTGCCAGTGAAGGACGCCATATTTTGGGATGTTGTCAATTATTGTTCGCAATCTTGCAAAAATATAAAAGCTTGCTACACAATCATGTTTATGCGTTGAAAGGCACTTGATTGACATTATTGAAGAGCATACAAATTACACTGTAAAAACAAAAACACCTTTTTGGGCATTTGTCTGATTCAAAACACCCTTACATCCTGAGCCTAGGGTGTTCGTGCCATTGGAAATCACCTCTTGATTGCCAAAGGGGTGCTTTGGTTGGAGAATATGCCTTAGGGTGTTACAGGCAAGCAATATCACCTAACATGCTGGGGTTATATGGCTGCGTAACTTCGTAGCCTTTTATACACAAGCGGCGCTGCTAATATAACCCAACACCTAAATAAAGCACCAAAAGTAACGCTAAAATTAAAATTACACACGAGTGCTTTCTAAAAATGAAACAGAAACTGAAAGAAAATTTCACCGCCAGGAGGCCGCCGATAGCTACGAACGCTCTTTTCAAATTTCACAATATGGCCGTTAGCATTGTGGGGTGCGTTTCGACCACGTTTCGGCGAATGCTGAATGTGCTTCGTCGATTGTGTACCCTCGTGAAATGTGTTGCATTTCCCATGCATATGTGTTACAGAAGTGTGTACGCTTGTGAAATGCCTTCTACATGTGGTGTTTAACGCAAACGGGCATTTATCGTGTCGGCAAGTGTCCGGGCTTCTTTTTGCTTTGCTCAGGCCGAAGGACTGCTGCACCGCTTTATGTTTGAGAAGTTCGAAAGAAGAAGGCATGGACGATTTTTTTTTCTGCGTGACTAAGAGGTATATGCGCTGACTACATTGCACTCGCGCTGAAATCGCACTGGTTGGTTCGGTGCCGGTGATACGAAGGCGGACAGCGTACTTTGCGGCTGACGCAATCGTCTGTAAAGGTAAGCCTATTCTCACACATATTGCGCTTTGTGGGAACACTGTCCTACCGGATTGCTGCATTCTGTGTCTTTTTGTACCGGAACGCTCCAGAATGTGCTGAAATGAAAACGTGAGACGCGCTTGTTTTCACCTGGCTGCTAAAATGACATCGCACATGTGGTAGATGTCGCGGCGAGTTACGCAGATTTCGCGCAAGAACATCAGTCTCAACTTTCTTGAACAGAAATAATGTATGTGCTACGTTTACTTGCATTTTGTACGCGCAGGAGGTGCACGAAACGATTTTCGTTTCTTGACAGTTTGAAACTTGCGCTCAGTTCGCAACGACTCGGTTTTGTTCTACCGTTTCCGTTCGTGCGGCAAGGTCATGTTGGCGTACTACCTTAATTCTCCTAGCACTCTCGACTCCCCCCTCCCCCCTCCTCCCTTATCTCTTACACTTTGCGCTCGCTCTCCTGAAACCTCTTTCATGCTTCATCTTCTTTCACTCGGAGCGCTGCGACCCCCCCTCCCCCTTTTTTTTTTATTTACTCGGAGCATAGGCGCGCACCGTCCTGCTGCTCGGGGAGCGTCCTCCTGCAGCCCTTCTGTTTAAACTTTTTGTTCGATGAGGCTATGTTCGTTCTCAGCGGCCGTTCAGCGCGGCACGCCTCTGCCCTCGTGCTCTCGGCATCGAAGTGCTCTGGTCGGCCGGCCTGGTTGCATAATAGTTTATTCCAAACTGCGTAAACTATATGCCGCTATCATCAGCCTATGTTATTTTCCCCGCGTCTAGATTTGCCTTTTTTAATCACAATGGGAGCATTTTTCATTTTACGGGGACCATATTTTGCGGTTGCATGGAGTGTGAATTTGCATTTTTATTATGCTGCTTTTGTTATGGCGTTTACTTTCGCTCTCGAAGAATCATTTAGGTACGTATTTTATTTTCAGCAAGACTTCAATTAAGGCACTTGTACACGTGCTAAGTCAGCTGATGTGGTTCAAACCATCCAGTTTTCATTATTTCTGTGGTCACATTTCAACATAACTGTTTGACCGCATTACTTGATTTTTGTAGTGTCTTTAGACTAGAATAAATGGATATTCGATACTGATGCCTCAGCATTCAAGTAGAGGTCGACAGCTTGAATTCTGTGGGCAAATATTGTACCGGATGTTGCTATTACAGAGTTTGATTCTGACCAGATGTTTACTTTTTTTTTGTCGTTTGCTTAAATGTACATATGAAGCGGTTATCATAGCCTTAGTCGCATATGTTTACCTTCTTTGCTCATCACAGTGCGCATATTGCAGGCAAATTTGTGACTTACTGTTATTAAAAAATTTGTAATGTATGTGTTGAAAGCAGTTTACTGATTTAAAGTGCCCAGAAAACAATTTGACTTTCATATGCTAACGATGCATGTCTGTAGATTGTCTCTAAGAATTGAAGCCTACTTTTTAAAGCTGAGCGGGGACCCTTAGTTTAGAGATATATTACATATTTTATTGCCATTCAGCCGTGTGCCAAGTTGAGGGAAGGAGGATCATAATTTTTGCTTCGTTATTTTTTATATTAGACTTTCCTTATATTGCTTGCAGTTTGGCGATGAGTGGCAAAATACTGATGGTTTTTGCAGTTTTCTAACCTTAGTAAATATTTGTATTTTCTGTTTGCTAATGCCAGCTTTTTTTTTTTTTTTCAGATATGTACAAAGGCATCATTTGCCTTAGCTTTTGTACAATGATTTTTAATATTCAGTTACTTGAAACATTGAGTAAAATGAATTCTTTATGGCTACCATTTATACAAACTTGCAGTTCTTACATGACGTCAACATGCTGATCAAGAAGGACGGCAAAGAGGAAGTTGAAATTGGCCTTAACAAGACACTTGGCTTGGTTTTGAAGGACACCATTCGTGCAAGAAAAAAGGACATTGCCCTGGTGCTCGAAGTATCTTCTGAGGAAATACGTGAAAGGAGAAAGAAGCGTAAGTATTAAGCTGTTTCCTTCTGTTTGCTGCATGTGCTATCTAATTGGCAGTTTTTCGCTAAACGAGACAGCGCCTGTGTCTCGTCTGCCCTTCTCTGTCCGTTGTGAAGTTTGCGCTGTTTTTGCTGTGTGATGAACCAACTAGCTCGAGATGTCTTCTTTTCGCTAAATGCCTACATTTTTGCCATTTTGCATTGCCTTATAGATATACTAAAAACATGGCTGAGCATCAGGAAGAATAATAAAACCATAACTAGCCTGTGCATTTCTTCATATGTAACAATTTTCGCACTAGCTAAATATAAATTACCTATTGTTCTTCTCCATTATAATGGTGCAGCCTTTTCGAATCTGTTCAACTAGTAGCAGAGAATTAGGTGATACCTGATTCAAATCTTCACAAGCTTTGCTAATTTTTGCTGTCAGATGTTTGGCTTTCAGTTTGCGTGCCTCTACATGTTTTCAATTTTGTTTATTGCCTTCCTAAATTAGACAATAAATTATCGCCTCAAAACTCGGCTGTCTCTTTTTACCTGCAAGGAGGTACACCATTGTTGTGTTGCTTATTTCTATTGTAGATGTACAGACAGTATGCATTCTGCAACTCCTGGCAAACATTGGGAACCAGCCGGGAGCTCTGGATGTTGTTTGTATCATTTGTAAGTTTTCTGTTTGTCATTTTAATATTCAGGAAGCCTACTTGAAGCGGACATTATTAGCGAATTTTCTTTGTTTCAAAAATGGTTTACAGTCTAACTTGTAATATGTATTAGTGATTCATAATTAAAATAGAAATACTACACAAGTTATCACAACTGTGAATTCTTTGCTGTGAAAGGATTGTTTGCACTATAAGTACAATCAAAAGCACTTTTAAGAGACTCCTGCCATCACATGCTTACCACGTCGTATAGCATACAAGAGTCAGCTGATGAAGCACTGGTAATGTCAAGATTGGTTGACTAAGCACTCTGCTGCAGTGGACCAGCAGTGCTTTATCAGATGGCTCTTGCAGGCAGCTTGGTGGGAGTTAGCATTTGCTGAAAAGGGGTCTCTCACCTGCTCATGCATGCTAGTACCTGACATGTTCCTAATGTCTGGAATATATAATCTGAGACTGCTTCAAAAGAAATATTTGCCACATTGTCTTATCCTACAGGCTTCTGAAAGTGGATAATGCAGTTTAATAGTTGTTTTAAAAAAATGCTGTAATTTGCTAGCCAAGTTTGAAATGATGTAATAATTTTAATTCTTCTGATATTAGGTTTACCACATTGGTTGGGAGAAACTACTGCTGTGTCTCCAGGTTCATGCTGTATAAATATAATGCCTTCAACTACAGATGCTAACATTTCATGCATTAACCATGTGGCACTGTCATAGACATTCTCATTTATAGTAAACATTCTCAATAAATCCAAATTGTTATTTTTGCCTTTCAAGTTAGTCAACATATTTTAGTATTCGAACCTTTAGTATTACAAAGTGCTCAGACTTCCTGCCGCTATGACGATTACAACTTCTTGAACACTTGAGCTTCCTGCCGCCTCTTGAGGCTCACCACTGATGTTCTGGATGTCTATGCATACAACGTGCTATGCGTGGAAAATGTTTTAATATGCCATGCTTCAGTGTTGACATTTTTTAGAGCTTCTGCTGTTTGGTTGTTTGGTAATGCTCTGCTGTTGCACATGTAATTGTCGCTCAACTCAAAGCTCCAGTGTACACTTTCAATGAATAATGTGTGATGAAGTTTCAGAACTGCCACATAGAGCAGTGAGAACACTTTTGCCTTGTTACTAAACCTTAAATGTAAACACTTCAGGAAGCATTGCGATGACCTAGGGCTTGGCTGGTTCATACTTAGCACAAGAAGACGTGCAAAAGTTCAGAAATGCATTATGTGTTATGTATTACATGCACTGCGTTTTTTTTTTTTGTAGTGCCCCATCACTAAGTATGCTTTTTCCACGTTTTTTTTTTGTTTGGTTCTGCAGTATCTACTTGGCCAGTGCAGGGTATGCTGTAGGCCTTGTGTGAAGCCTTCAGTTGAGCCAGCTGTTAATATTTTAGTAGTAAACACCGTGCTCCAGTGCAGTTTATTGTTTATTTACATTTTTAACTATCATAATAAGCATTCCAGTTCATGTGAAATGAAAAGTTCGTGGGGCAGCATAGAAGTTCTCTAACCCAGGTGCTTTTGATGAGTGTAGCCATTTTTGTTTGATAAAATAGGTTGCATAATCTAAAATTACCATGCAACAGTATGCTGCATGAATAGAAATGGGTTGACCTTACATGCTCTCATTTATGACTTGATCAAACACTGCCAGCTTTGTGCCTCCTGAATCAACCATAACAGTATACTCTGCATTGTTAATTGTGAGATAACCACCAGTGGTTTCTGATAGGGCCCTTTTCCAGCGCACTGCTGTACACTAATGGGGCATTGGTGCATTCTAAATATAGAGTAGAAAATATGTTGAATTTGCTCAGGCGCAATGGACATATATACAACTGCTCTCTTATGCACTTCTTTCACATTTTTGTCAAGGAACAGGAAGAAAAGCCTGCCACGCCGTGCGTCGGATATACTGGGTGCAGCATCAAAGAAGCTGAAGAGCATTTCTTCTTCATTGAGCAACGGAAGCTTCTTTGAGTCGTCGACTCTACGTACGGTATTGTTCCAAAAATGGGTCGATTTTGGCTGCTCAATCTGTGATATGACAAGGCGTCCGATAATATTTGCTGCTTTATAGAGCACCTCTTTTAGGGCGTATGTGTGTTGATGTCAAGATGCGCTGCACGACGCTTTATTTCATCGCTTAAGGCCGAATTTTATGCAAGCGCACGCGTTGACACTGACAAAGCATAGGATTAATATTGTGTACTGCGGTTATTGTTGCATACGACTAAAAGTTTTGTTGTTGTTTTTTAAGAAATGTCACCATGCTGTTGTGTTCATTGTTCGGTTCTGTTTTTGAAGAAAATTGTATACTTTGTTGTCTGCATTTGTTGGAACTGTTTTGCTTCTTTCATTTTTTTAGGTATTTACGTACATACCATATATGTTTTTGCCCGTCTGCTAGGCTCTCGGTGGAGAGTGGCAGTATTGTTAAATAAATGAGGTTCCATAGCGCGCATCAATGAAGAAACAGAACACAAGTGCCCCCTGCCTCCCCCCCCCCTTCCACCAGCACCCGAGCACCCACTAGCCCGAACCCTGACCCTTCTATGCCGAATAAAAGACTTCCAGCTTCCTGCTGTGTGACATTTTTTTGTAACATGCTCTGTGAATTTGAAAAAACAATCATACTGCATGGGCCATTCGAGATGTCAAAATAATGGCATGCAGCATCTCTTTACATGCTCATGTGGCATTACAGGAGGTTAAAAGGAATACCATTAAGCTTGATTGCAAATGTGCACATAGGAAAAGCATTAAGGAATGTGTAGTGGCAAAAGTAATTCCTCATTACGAAATGCAATATATGGACGTTATCCGCACTGATTTTTATCAAGGGGTGTAAGGGTGCAATGCCACTGCTGCCACCCTGCAATAGGGTGTAAAGGTGATGAAAACGCCCCAGTGCATTGGCCCCATAGAAGGGTGTTATGACCAACCGAAGCACCATCTTTGAGGGTGTACTGGCACTCTGAAGCCACTTTTTTTCAAGGGTGCATGGGTGTTAGTTATAGACATGCGAAAACACCTAATAAGGTGTTTTTGTTTTTACAGTGTAGGAGTATATTTTGCATCTTACTTGAGTTGGAGAACACACATCAATTATCTTTGTAAAAACTTTCTTCCGTTGTAGGTGCATTGTCACGATGTCGCAGCACTCTGCCTTTAAAATGTAAAGTTAAGATATATTATGCATTCTTCCATTCCTATTTAACTTACTGCAATTCAGTATGGGCTAGACGACAAAGACTAATATGGAGAAATTAATCTTGCCACAAAATAGAATTGTTTGTCTGATTGCTAACCTTGAACAATCTTGTCCCACAGCACATGTTTTCGAATTACAACATTATTCGCATCGACAATCTGTGTGAATTCCGTCTTCTGCAAACAATGTATTTTTTTTCTCATCGATGCCATATATTATTTATCAACGTTGGCATCTTTATAATTGCGCCGTACTTCGGTGGACACAAGGAATCATGATATATGGACAACACCATTTTTTCGTAATAACTACAAATTGCAGTCTTTAGTTCATAACCTCCTTCGCACTTTGAATATTTTTAAAAACACTGCTGGCTATATCAGAAAAGAACTAGTGAGCTATTTTGTAAAATTATGAAATGAATATATGTTGGTTTGTATTGTTGATCTGTGCATTATTTACATGCTTTGCATTAATATATCAACCTTCTATTTTCTCTTTTTTACCTTACAGCTCTTTTACTTCTGTATGGAAAAAAATGTTTTTATGCTTGTGTCTTCCTGATGTTTCTTCTCTGCTATATATTGCAAGTTTTCATTGTTTGCATCTATTCACGGTTGGATTTTGCTGTCACGCTTGCTGTGCACGCCATGTCTTGCAACGGTTTCCTGGACTTAGTCAAGTTGCTCTAGCATCTTTTATCGAGGAAACCATTTGGCAAAACTGGAAAATAAAATGAATTGAGATGAATCTAGGATGCTTTAACATGCAACTACTTCGCTTCAAAGACGAGCGTAATTCCCATCCTGAATTGCAACCCATGAGGCGCGCGTGTTACTTTCATACTGCATTCTACTTCACAGCTACAGTACACCTCTAAAGGAACATGAAGGCTTTTGTCTTATAACGTGAAAATGTGTTTCCGATGAAAATGAACATGAATAGAACAAATTACCATGTGCGTTGTTATGCATGTAAGTTTTTTCAAGGAAGCTTATTCTGTTATCATTATAATAGCTGGGCGCTTCTGATGAGCCCTGTGCCTGCGCCTAAGATACTGGTGTTTTATTTAAAAATTACTTATATTTCAGCAGCAACTTACATCTCTAGCTAGTAGAGTGGAAGCAAAAATATAATAGCTGGTGATAACGCTCTGTAGTGCCGGATTTCTTAGCCTACTTGCAACAAGCATCCAGTCACCGAGAAGCACCTATAAAGCTGCTCTTTTTCCTGATCAAATAATATTTCAGGTGTGCAGTAGCTGCTTTTTATAGGGGGCCCATTCAAAATGACTCTGCCTTCACTCTATACTAATAGATATCAGTGCTCATTTTTAAAGCGGCATGTAGTAGATAAAGCTTCGCAATAAGGAAAGAGGAGCTATAACTATACCATTTCAAGCCCTGCGTTTGGAACAATATAGCCGTATTCATTTGTGCAATCTAAAGCACTTAGTATCCGCGTACTACTATCCAGGGAGGCTTTTAGGTAGTTTAACTGATCATGCATATAAATATCCTGCTGCTTTCGAGCGACTGTAATTCTCACAATATGAAAGCAAATAATAGAACTTTTCAGCGAATATGATAATGAAGCTGAATAAAAATGGCTTTTCCAATCTACATTTTCATTCCAAGATCAGAACTCATTCTCTGCATGATTGTTGCACAGACATCTACGAATTATATTAGCTATTTCAGACTCGTGCAGTTCATTTGCTAATAGATTCACGCATACGTCACTGCTACCTCAGAGCCCGTATGGTCTTCCCAGATTTACTTAACTCCATGATTGCAATCGCGGCACTGCCTCGAAACCATGCCTCCAAGTGCCACGATAGCACCAGCCCAATGTCCCTTACGTCGATTTCATTTTTCAGTAAAATGTTTGACGGCTCACTGAGGAAACCTATGCATAGAGCGCCAAGTCTCGTTTCAATGAGTATATAATATTTTCGTAGCCTCTTTTGTGCTCTAACAGCAACTGTATTGATAATGTCATGCTAATTTTGTGCCTTTATCCCTGAGTCACAGTCTTAAAAATCTAAGTCAAATTACAGTGCAGCCATTCGGCTCAATTTTGCGGCGTATGTTGCGAGACGAACACGCAGCCTGCCCGGTAACGTGCGAGTAGTACTACTTGACTCTTAAAAACACAACTTTTATCTTATAACAACTGGATAATGATAGTGCTGATTGTCTGTCATTGTAAAACAAAATCAAGGTCAACCGCGCGATGATTCTCACCTCCAAACTTTAAGTAAGCTTCGTTGTATGCTGTGGCCAAGAAGATAATTAGGAAAGGCAGTTAACTATGTAAACAATGTAGTTGAAATCGCTTACTACTCACAGCGAACAAATACTACCACTGCGCAGAACATGCGACAGATAATGTAGCTGGTGAAACTCGTTTTATGTCATCAGCAGCTATGAGAATTGCTTAGCTATGACGCTGTTCAGAAAGAAGATTTAAAATCGCTTGAAAGGTATCTGCTCTAGTGACGGCGCTGATCATATACGCTGCTCCAGCTGGGCACATGAAAACAAGGTGCAATCTATAGCTTATATCCTAAAGTTAGATTTCACGGTTTCTTCAGCGGTAGTGGCGTAAAATAACATTTGTCAATGCACATCTTTCACATACTGCAGTCAGTGGCTATACCTCAGAATGAGGGAATGGCCAAAATGTAACACAAGATGCATTTATAAACAAGACGTTCTTGTATGTCTAAGGTTTCTCCGCATATAGAGGCAAGAAGTGGGAAGTGAACAGAAGCTTCTCCCTCAATCTTCTACGTGAAATGGGATACGGCAAGCCAGGCATGCAAGCAATTATTGTTGTGAGTATTAACGGGTTCCTTCCTTCATTATCCGCGCATTTTCTTCAGCATTCGCTGGCGTCCATTTTTTGCAACACATGTCAGCTACCAAGCCCTGCAAACTGACCAGCCAGTTTTACTTCCATAGCTGTAATTTTATTCTGTTTTACATTTTTGCCACTCTGCCATGACTTATCTGAATTTGTTACTCTTGTCTTTTTTCACCTTGTTTTACCTGCTGTTTCTATTTTGTGTTTTTATCTTGTTATATTTTATATATATATATATATATATTTATATACTTCTGTATTACTTGTATATTTATGATCATGTATGACTGCTGAAAAACCCTGTACCCCCCCCCCCTTATGTAATGTCCCGAACGGGACATTCAGGTGTTAATAAATGATGAAAATGATGATGACATGTGAAGCACTCAACGAATACAGCACTTAGGACTTCGCTAATGCGAAAGCGCGAAAACACTCTTCCGTGATGCTCAGTCAATTGGCACTGTTCGCATCATGGAGCACCCAAGCAGCACACCAGCATTGGTCCAACAATGGTTCATTACTGGAAAAGAATGACATCAATATTGGACTGATATTGGCATTTGGGCATTTTACTACATTCTCCATTCTTGGCCCATCTTTCGTTCCAAGATTGGTCCAGTGTTCAACCAAGCTGGAGCCACCAATGTAGGCACAATATTAGACTTTCCATTCATGCACCATGATCCTTGCCAATACTGTCCAGCATTATACCATCATTGTATTACCAATATTTGTTTAATACCAGCTATTCCATTGATGGCCCATTGTCAATGCCAATATCATACCAATGGTTAGCCATTGCAGGTGCACTGGCTACTCCATTCATGCCGCATATTGTCGATACCAATATTAATCTAATGGTTTATGGGTACACCGGCTACTCCATTCATGTGCCATTGATGTCAAGATTACACATTTTGTGGCACTGCCTGTGCAGGCCATAAAATGCAGCCTTTTTCATTCTAGCCATATTCGTGACAGCACATCGAACTTGCTGGGACAATAATGGCTTTTCAAATAGGAGTGGCCATATAAATTCAAATTGTTGCTCATGAGCAACCAGTAGATATTCACAAAACAAGGGCATGGTTCACAAAAAGATAATATTTATTACAATTGTTACTATAGACGGCAGTTGTTACTAGCCAGTGCTGAGGGCACACACAGCAGCAGTTAGCGGGGCAGTGGCAGGGTTGGTCAGGGCAGGGCGGGCTCTCGGGAAGTAGAAGGGGCCAGGGAGCTGGAGGGCACACTCATAGGCGTAGTGAGGGGGCTGACCCTGCAATTGCATTCACAGGTGGCATGCCTGGTTCGCCAGGAGAGGTTTCAGCATAACGCCTTTTTTTTTCCACCCCCCCTGTCACAGGAACCAGGCAGCCACCTGCGAATAAATGCGTGTGCCTCCAAATCGTCCACCCCAACTTTTCCGCAAATTGCACCTGCACAAAAACAATGAGGAAACAAAATTTACAACACTATTACGAGGCATATAAAATCGCGCGCATTATTTTAGGAAGATGTAGAAAATTCCAGGATTCATGTACCGAAATTTATGGTCAATGAGAAACACTATACTGATGAGTTCCAGACTAGTTTCAGCTGCCTTGGGTTTATTAGGATGAAAGACGCACATACATTGCATAGCATGTGCCCTGTTGCATTTTGATCGCCTCCACAGCAATACGGCTGAGACAGCCAGTGTTTCATCCCACACTAGGAATTAGTGCTTGATTATCGGCTGTCTCCGCATATGACTGGCGCGCTAGTTTTTTGCCGCTCCTACGCTTTCTGCGATGTGCAAACAGTTTATACTAATAATCGTTACCAAGAGAATGTTCGGCGACCATTTTCATTTTTTTTTAAATGGCTAGATATAATATACACAAGCGATCTAAGCCCACGACTGCTGCACTGGCCGCTGGTTAGCTGATATACGCTTTTGACTGGTTTTGTGGGCAGTTCACTTAAACGGGAGCTCAATTAAACGGGTAGCTCACAGGTGCATCATTTTTACACATATACTGCTTGTCCAAGCAAATTTGATCCAAGGGATAAAAACAAACATTTCGGAGGCAGGCAATGGAAACCAGATATATATTGCTGGAAGCTACCTTGAGCGCCACAGAAAAGGTTTTGTTTGGAATCTTTATTGACATTATTTACCTAAATTACTGATTAATGACTTACACAATAACTGGTGTTGCTACTTTGAAGAGTACCGGCACAATCTACGTTTGATTATTTGTGATAAAGAACCCTCACGTCTGCATTTTGAACGCCAGATACAATAGCAAACCACGAAAATACAGAAATCTGATTCCCGGACAATACAATTGAGGACTTGGCTTGGCTCGACAGCCCTGTGTAGCGTTAGACCTACAAGTTGCCTATGGTTTCTTCGTCCGCGCCAGCACATCGTCCAACAAGACTGTATTTGTATTTTACAGCTGAAAAATACTGTTAAACTCATTTATATCCTTACCGCTTTGTAGTCATTATCCGCATTGCAAAGTTCGGCGCGCTCATTGTAACTCGAGCCTTCATGTGCGCCAAAGGGCCGACGCGAAGCAACCATCGCCAGCATTTCACCCTTACTCATGCATGGGGCTAGCAATCTAAGCGGCAGGTTGTTTTGTCCGCTCAAAATCATGTTGTGAGCAGCACAGTTGAGGTGCGCGAATGGGCTGGTAACGGTTTCGGTATCTACATAACCCGGAATTTATCTACAGCTGGAAAAAAAGGTACACATGAGGTTTCTAACCGCAAATATTGAAACAGGGGTTTCCGAACGTGCTCACCGACTCTGTAAGTCCTATTTATTGTCTAAAGTGAATATTTAGTACTTGAAGCGAATAACCTCACTTCCCCACGTACAAAATAAAAATTTTCTGCGCTGTCCTAAGTGGCTGCCAGCAATGCACCATCGGTTTCCATCGTCTGTTTCTAATGGTTTATTTATAACCCTTGGCTCAAGCTATGGGGCGCAGAAGGTGTAATGTAGCCTGAATAAAACCTGCAAGAGATCATATATATGGGTAGATTTGTAAGGTTTACAGATTTCACTTACAAATTCTACAGGAATCGCGTCACTGCGGCCTTTCTTTAAAATTGACACGCAATAGCGCTATATTCGTGGCTAAAATAAAGTAATCAACGCATTAATTCAGCTTAGCAAATGCAGCTGTAACAGAAAGTGAGGGCTGGCTACACCTAAGGTGTGCCTAGCTTTCTAATTTTCTTAGATGGCACAACCGTTCGAAATATGGAATATTAAAAAAAGCCCTTGATATTGGCTTTCTCACAGCGTATTATGGGTGCCTTAGATAAGAAACATAATCGAGGTCCCATGGCCATCTTTCGTTTCCAATGAAATTCTTATATGTGGTGGGCAAGTATCTAGACACAAAAGAATTAACCTTAGTTTTTCAAGATACGCGTAGTTTCCTCGAAAAAAAAAAAACAATTGTATGGTATATCTCTAGAGGTAGAAAACGCTGTTTTTTCATTTCAAAATGTTGCAAGTTTGGATACCATGATTTTGTCATCTGCTCTTTTTTACTCACTAAATATATGCAGGTTTTATATTTACAAACACTATTAGAAACCTATTTTGTTTTTGCAGTTGTGTTATTAAAAAATCGCAAACTTTTCTTCAGGAGCGATACGCTGCAAAAATATTCATTTTTAACCTTATGTACTGGTATATGATGCATTAGGTTGGTTGCACTAAATATGTTTTCACTTCCTGACGCATGTTCTTAATTCCAGGCAGTATCTGGAGCTCCAGACCACTAGGTGTGTTCTCCACAACGCATCAAAATTGCTCAGAATTCGAAAACAGCAGTAAAGGGCAAATTTGCTGCAATTAAAAAAAGATCATCTTCGATTTTCATTCAAATCCCTCCCAAAAATCTTCAGTACCTCAAAAATATCACGGACTAAAAAGTGTTGCGTTATACTGTTTAAAAATATAACATTAAATATTAAACCGAGTGCTTGTGCTGATAATGGCCAAACTCAGCCTGCATTCTTGCAAGATCCAATAATATCTTGGCACAGAAACTATTTTTCTACATTATCTAGGTTCCATTCTTTATTTCAGAAAAAATTTGAAGCTCTAGATTTGTGTGTGTATCTGCATATTATTTTGAAATTGGACAAAAGTAAGAAAATGGTAAAATAAGGAAAACTGATTAGAATTGAAGAAATGGCCGCAACATCAATTTTTATCAAAATCTGTGGAAACAATGCAACGTACTTTGTTAATTTGAGTCAGTAAATATATTGAATTCTGCAAAATGTAATATTAGAAATATAAAAAATGCTTGTTTTTGTTCTATAGATGTGCTTATATGGCTCCCCCTTATGGAATAGGCATCAAAACTTCAATTTAGTATTTGCCTAATTTAGTTACATTTTACCTTAAGTAAAATTTAAAATATTGTCAGCGCTTAACACCGTTTTTCTGCTTCTGGGACAAATACTTAATATAGCTTAAAATGGTATTAATTCACTATTTCTGTCAATTTCATGCCAGAACGCAAGTGAAGGCTGAACTTTTTCTCTGTCCTGCATTCTTTTTTATTGCTAGGTGCAATAGTATTCAATCTAGGTTATTAATATATTATTCCATTTGTCAGCTTTGACCACCACTAACAATACTATATTTTTGAAGGTGATTTTTCAATGTGTATTTTTATAATTACAATCTTAAGCAAATCGCTTTCCAGCATAATACTTTTGGTGGCGTTACAGAGGACACACATAGCAGCTTAGAGCTCCAAATTCTGCCTTAAATTAACAATATGACCTGCGTAATAAACACAGAATATTTTAGTGCAAACAACGCAATGCGTCACGCCAGTATGTAAGGTTGAACATTAACATTTTTGTAGCGCGTTGTTCTTGAAGCAAAGTTTGCGATTTTTTACTAAATCAACTGCATCAATAAAACACACTTTTAATACTTCTTATATAAGTAAACGTTGCCCAAATGCGGTGAGTAAAAAACAGTGCATGACAAAATTTTACGCAACCAGCCGGCCTCCAAACGTGCAACTTTTTGAAACGACAAAAACGGTGTTTTCCAGCTTTAGTGATAGGCGTTTTTTTTTTCTTTTCGAGAATACTACGCCGCATCTGGCAAACCTAAGGGTCATTCCTTTGTGTCGAGACATTAGCCCACGACATATGAAAATTTAATTAAAAAAATGGTCATGGCACCACGATTACTGTTCCTGTCCGAAGACATCCATATTTGTTTCCATTTCGTCTCTTCAACAGGCTGGTTTAGCCAATGCGGTGAATAAAAATATCATCGCATATATTAAAGATTTTCGCGCTATATGTTATACCTAAAGCTACCTATATTGTCACAACTGTCACACATTATTTGTAGCTGAAACATCACAAAAGGGATTCGATTGCAAATTGTTGGCTAGTTAAATAGACGTACGAGATGACACACATATACTTTGTAGAATACAATTTAGGAAAGAGCAGATACAAACTACAGGCGAATAATGCTATGATATGGAGCATATGTATTACTCCGGTTAACAGTAAAAAAATCAACTTTTAACATATTAATATATTCGACAAACTATTGCATGCTCACATAGGAACACAATTAATGAGCTCATCCACGCATCTAATGTCTATGGGCATTAGACGTGGGGATGACTTCGTTTTATTCCAATTCGTGCGTCACTCAAAATAATTGAACGAGAAAAAAGTTAATGTCTACACAATTTTCAGTGAGTATACCACAAATAATACTAAGGTGCTTCATATATGTCACATCACCTAGCAAGTGAAATGGGATAACAGAAGCAATCAGACTCTAACCCTGATCAGCATTTCGCTTTTGCGCCATCTTTGTAAGTTTTTAGGCAGGCTTTTCCACTGATTATCCTCTTCTTTATACCCCTGCCACCCACAGGACACAAATCTTCTGGGGGTACCGAACTGTTGGTTTTCGCACCAGTGATACAACTTAATCGATCCATTTATACGTAGAAAACACTCTCGATGCGCACCTAAAAAAAATGAAAGCATGTATGTGTAGGCGAAATCATTCACCGGCGATTTAATAATATGATTTGAACAATAAAATCAAAGGATCACACTCGAAGTAACAAAAAAGTGGTGGAGAGATAGGAATTGAAGCAATGAAAGGCGGTTGCTTTCTGCAAAAAGCCAATAGCAAGAGGTCCACCGTCTATAAGAATAGGCAATAAAAATAAGGCATATTTAAAGGTGCATGCAGCAGTTACAGTGATGCAGTGCTACCTTTTTTTAATCAGGCTTTTCCGCTGATTTTCTTCTTCTTTATTGCCCTTCCAACCACAGGACACATATCTTCTGGGGGTTGTCGGTTTTCGCACCAGTGATACAACTCAATCGATCCATTTCTATGTAGAAAACGCTCCCGATGCGCATCTAAAAAAATGAAAGCATGTATGTGCAGGCTAAATCATTCACACATGATAAAACAATATGATTTGAACAATGAAATCAAATGATCACACCCAGAGCAACAAGAAAGTGGTGGAGAGATAGAAATTGAAGCAATGAAAGACGGTTGCTTACTGAACAAAGCCTATAGTAAGAGGTCCTGCGTCTATAAGAATAGGCAATAAAGGCACGTTTATAGGTGCATGCAGCAGTTAAAGTGATGCAGTGTTACCTTTCTGTTTCACTGCAGTGATTGGTATAAATATTACAGCAATTGCTAGGCATCTCAGGTAACCCCATTGAAAACTTCATCCAAGGTACCGAGGAGCAGTGGCGTGTTATTTGCAGCTGTTAACGGAAAGACAGGCTATCCTATGAGTGCATGCGCATTTCCTCCTTTTTGTATACTTGAATAAAAGCGACTGAACAGTGAGTGTCGTAAGAGGTGCAGCGTCCCTAGGAATGGGGAACAAAATTAAGCTTTAGTAAACAGAGGTACAATAAGAAGCAAATATGCCTGCAATAATAGCATGATGGCCTACCTTTTGATCAACAGCTGTAAACAACCTGTCACTGCCATTCGGTTCTTTAGATAGGCTTATCAATGCCAGAGCTTAAAGCTAAGAGCAATATGAGTAATGTTTATTGCGGTCACGGCCGTAAACAATTCTAGCGGAACACTCCATTACTGTAACTATTCAACCGTCCATTTATACATATCGTTCATTAAAGAACCATGCACATCATATTAAGTTGCTCTTTTCTACTCCCAAATGATTTCCTATAGAATTAGAATACGTGGATCGCTGCTTCGGTTTCAACATTCTTGCACGATGGCTATGGCGTGCACTTCATGCATACGGTACGGCACGTGAGGTACAAAGAGCTGTAATTGCCGAACAGGCGGACCTGACGTCCTGTCCCATTTCGCCTGAAAGTGCGCGCCGTCATCGAGCGCTTCGCGAGCAATATATTTCGGACGATATGGTTGCCTCATACCGGCCGTCAATGTTTTGTACATTGTGTCCCGCGTGCACGTTGTTTACTTTGCAGTGACAGGGACGCAGTGCACACACGGCTGATGTGCCTTTTTGCTTGTATTGTTATTTTCCCCCGCCCTCGAAGCGCGTCTGCGAAATCGCTCTCCTATTGTCGCCGCTTTCTGATAACGCCCTCACCTGAAGGCCCGAGCTCAGAAGGGGGGCGTCGATTAAGAAAATTTTGAAAAGGGGCTCACTTGCGCTGTTCACGGCTTTCAATTCCTCAATATGATATTAACCATTATAAAAGTGGAGGTTCATTATGACTTAATTATAGCCTAGTCATCAAGCGGCATCACGCACATGTCTGCCCCACTGTAAAATTCGCTTGCACAGACGGCACGAACAATTTTCAAAACTTCGTCTGTACATCTGAAAACAAAAAACTGCCCTTAACTCTTAACAAAATCCAAAAACTGTGTAAACATGGCTTCCTGCGCGCAGAAGAGAGGCTGTCCAAAATATATGTACAAAGCCGGGCGCATAGTGTCTGGTTACTAATTGATTGCGGCGCGCTGCACAGTCAAAAAACTGCGCAAATGGCTGCCTGCAGTGTTCTGTCACGTGTTGGTGGCATACACACCTGTTATGCACGGCTCCTCTATTTTCGGCGCAAATGCTATTCATATCGCAGCCAGCAAATAAGTCCACGCACTTGCTTGCATGTAACCCGGACGAAAATTCGCTTAGTTCTTGAAGTCATGCTTCGCGCAGTTGTTTCGAGAAGAATAAGGAAAGAGAACATTTGGGACTGGTAGGAGATTATATAGAACCAATTATGAAGCAATGGCATGCTGCAGAGATATATACTCACGGTCTAAGATGACGGCGTTCACTGAGTCTGATAATTAACCAGCCAAAAGACGAGACACAGCAAAGAGGAGGACAGGACAAGGCTGGACTAGCAACCGATATACCGCACGCATTAATGAATGCCAGTTCATCATTATCAACAGTGATGCAGTCTTGCACACACCTTAAAAGTCCGTCCTGCGGCAAAGAATAATATAAGTCCTCCACATCAATGCTCATTGCAGAGCACCTACCCGGATTTCTGTCCATTAAAAATTCTAGCACCTTAGAAGAACTCGGAATCAAAAATGGGTCCTTAATTTTTAACATCTTTAGGTGCGTCTTCAAAAATCCCGAAATCTCGTACTGCCATGTTCGACGTTCCGAAACAATGGTCCTAAAAGGTATGTCCGTCTTGTGCGTCTTCGCCGAAAAGAAAACATCCAAGTTGGCGTCGGTAGCTGCCTTCACCTTCGAACTTAAAGCCTTCAGGTTGTGATCGTCTAACCAAGCGATAGCTTGCTTCCTGTAAGACGATGGCTTTGCTTTCACCTTCTTAAAATTCTTGGCAATCGCGGCCGAGGCTTTTTCAGAACCTGAAAAAGCCTCGGCCGCGATTGAAGGCTTTAAGTTCGAAGGTGAAGGCAGCTACCGACGCCAACTTGGATGTTTTCTTTTCGGCGAAGACGCACAAGACGGACATACCTTTTAGGACCATTGTTTCGGAACGTCGAACATGGCAGTACGAGATTTCGGGATTTTTGAAGACGCACCTAAAGATGTTAAAAATTAAGGACCCATTTTTGATTCCGAGTTCTTCTAAGGTGCTAGAATTTTTAATGGACAGAAATCCGGGTAGGTGCTCTGCAATGAGCATTGATGTGGAGGACTTATATTATTCTTTGCCGCAGGACGGACTTTTAAGGTGTGTGCAAGACTGCATCACTGTTGATAATGATGAACTGGCATTCATTAATGCGTGCGGTATATCGGTTGCTAGTCCAGCCTTGTCCTGTCCTCCTCTTTGCTGTGTCTCGTCTTTTGGCTGGTTAAGTATGAACCTATACCAACTTGCCCAGTCGTCAACCTTGTTGAGTCTGATAATGCCGATGGTATCCCGCCGTTGCTGTAATCCGTACTCCGGCGACATTTCACAGCTCAGCTATTCACTGATATGTAGCAAGCACCAACCGGAGCACATGGACATGTATAGGCGCAAGAGAAAATTATGCACAGCACAATGAAAAAGAAAATTAATGAGGGAAGAAATTAAAGAAAGGTTTAAGAAGCTGTCACAAGTCTTGTAGCGTCTCCAACAAGCTCTGAAATGAACGCTTCGGGAGGAGGCCGCACAGCAGCGCAGCTGGGGATGCTGTCTGTTGTGTCTTGAACGTAGACGCGTAGGCGAGGGGGAACAACGACCCGCTCAACCAGCGCGTGATTCCCGCCGCGGTGTTGTGTTCGCAAGGGCTGCGCGTGGGAACGAAGGACCAACGACCCTCTCAACATTCCATTCCTCCTTTACCCAGCCCTCTTCTGCTTGCACCGGCCAGCCGTGACTTCGGACCGTGCCGATGAGCGGCCGCCAGCGCGCACCGCTCGAGTCGAGTTCTAATAAATAGTTTTGTTTTGTGTGTTCGCAAACGCATTGTTTCTTCAAGCCAACCACGGACAAACATTTTCTAAAAAAATAGAAAGCCTCCCCATCTACCATCCACATTCTTGCTTAAATCCATACAGCTGGTGCATCGACAAATGCGCGCGTCCCCTCCCTTTCGCCACCTATGATCGAACAAAGGATGGTCGTTCGACCTTTTATATTTACTTCAAAATATTATATACTGTTGCGTGATTACTGATTAATAATGTCAAAGAGGCGGAGTTCCGAGCTTCTCTTCTATTCTGGCCAACTTTGGTTATAGATTATACAAATTATGCTCAAGTTAGCTAGCTGAAAATTATCCGACTAAATATATACATGTTTTTATTTGTATTCAGTTAATGTTCGCTTTTCGGGTATGAGTAGATGTTTTTATAAAAATTCTAAACATCGGAAACGAAAATTTTCTTAATTTGCAGGCCTTTATTTCAGAAAAGGTTCATGGTAGAGCAGCAAAAATTCCACAATATGTTCTCAGCATAATTATCCGCAAACAGCTTAAGCTCATATTTTTATGACATTTGGATACAGAGATACGATCGCGCTAATTTACAGAAAACAGCGAACATTGAAAATTTTTAGTAAAACAAAAACAGTTTTCAAATTGTTTAAACTTTTTACACCTATTCTACACTACCTCAGCTTTCAAAACCATTAAAACACCTTGCATAATTTTGTTGCGCAAGTAATTATGGCCACATCGATAAAGCCTTTGTCCAATTATAGCGCACCGCGCTGTTCTGAACATTCTACGGAATTTGTGAATTGTTCAAGGTTTTTAAATTTTGGCATATAATTTTGTAACAGGGAGAAATATATTTACAAAAGAGGATTAAAGATATATACATTGAGGAACAGCCAAGGAGCCAGGCTACGAGGGCCGCCCATTCGACGCACTTCTTTTTCTTAATCTTCCACAAACGAGCGCGCCACTTCGTCCTCATCATTCTCCAGCTGTAACAATATTTCTTCGCTCATGTTTTGTCTCGACTTCGCTAATCGACGGTGACAGACACAGCAATGAATGATTCAGAATCAGTTTTGTGCGCGTCGAGGTCCTGAAGCGCTGTGGCATCCGGCAATACACAGACTTTTTTCGCAACCACCTTCCCCTTAACGCGGATTGCACAAAAAGACGATAACGTTCAATGAGCAAGCAACGTATTCCAAATCATTTTAGTAGAATGAAAGAATTGGAAAGGGCATGGAAAACTGCCTCATTAAAACAGTGTTTGTAGGCTGCATTCGTTTTTTCGAATGACTCGACAGCGCACATCATTTTCATTCCTGTACTGTTTTTTTTTATTCCTTTGCCACCGCCTAGCGTGGTTGGAATGGTCAAACTCTAAACTAATAGGCGGAAAAAACTATTTTTTTGTTTATTGGCGATATATATGTTGTACGCCATATAAATGTACCGGGGCCTTCATGCTCGCAGTCTGCACGAAAGACTGTCATTTTTTTTTACCACCGTGTGAATGCCCAAAACTAAAATGGTAACCTCGCGAGTCTTCCGGCTTTTCATTTTCCAGTGATTGCGTCTAGAAAGTACACACATCGTATTCGGTCCTTTCTCCAGGTAAACAGACGATGCTGCGCGTAGTTCCTTATGGATAATACAAAAGCACTAGAACAAAAACATCGCTGAGAAAATGGTCATTTGTTCCTTCAACTTGAGGCAACGTTTTCCTTCTCGGCAATGAAAAAGCTACCTTCTAATCACTAATTTAATGTCACATGAACATGCTATGGCGACACGATTTCGTTTTTATGCGCGTTCTCACTGACAACTGGATTTGTACTATAGGTTATGTATAGATGCAGGGATGTAATCGGCGTCCAATACAGGCATATTGGGTCGTGAGTGCTAGCCGGTCTGGGGTATACATATGTGGTTGCACGGTCGTGCTATCATTAGATATAATTGTGCGACAAACGTATGCGCCTGCGACGAAATCTGCATGCATGCCAATAGGCTAAAACCATAAACACATATAGCTGACCCCCAAAGGTGCGCCGCATATGAGCGCACCGAAAAGACGAATCCAGACAGTTGCAGCGGTACGTGCATGAATGCGTTATAGTAATTGTCGTCCCGTACGTGGTACTTGGTGAGGTCCGAACGATCGGCTGAAATGTTGTCGGAAATAAATGCCGCGGTTTGGCGTCCAGCGCACGTGTATTCAACCATAAAAATGGAGAATTCGTTTTGATTGAATGGTCAACGGAAAATATTCACTTCGGCAGCCTATTAAAGCTGCGTTTTTAGGATGGCAATGACATTTGCGAGATCAGGGGAAAAAGTGGTCCATCGTGGGCAGTTTTCATACAGGGATAGCTAATACTGGAAAAACACAAGACAAATTGCAATGGTCCATTACAGCCAGTTTAAAACAACGGAACGGTCAACGTCGGAAGAACACAGGACACCTTGGTCCATTGTAGCCAGTTTTAAAAACTGAACGGGCAACGCCGGAAGAACACTGGACAACATGGTCCATTGTAGCCAGTTCTAAAAAGGAACGGCCAACGACGGCGGAACACAGGACAACTTGGTCCATTGTAGCCATCTTAAAAAACTGAGCATCCAATACTGGAAGAACAGAGGATAACATTGTCCATTGTAGCCATGTTTAAAAACCGGAACATCCAATGCCGGAAGAACACAGGACAACTTGGTCCATTGTAGCCAGTTTTAAAAAACGGAAAACCCAATGACGGAGGAAGGCAGGACAGCTTGGCCCATTATAGCCAGTTTTAAAACCCGTGCGACCATTATTGGAGGAACAACGGCAATCTCGGTCCAACATAGACATTCTGTATGTACGGCAGTGCCAATACCGGGAACTCACTGTACATCTTGGCCCAAGCTAGCCAGTGTTGGCTACTGGCAGCGCCAACACTGGGAGAGCACTGGCTAGACTGGGCCATTGTTGGACATTGTGTTGACTGGCATGTCCTATGTTGGGAGCATGCTGGTTAGGCTGGCCCAATGTAGGGCCACTGCTTGCCGTCGTACTTACAACATTGGCCCAATGCTTTGTGCTGCCTGGGCAACTGTTCGTGCCTACGTTCTGCAAGTAAAACTTACTCTAATTATGTATTGGCGAAAGAATAGAACTAACTCTCAGTGGGGCGAGCAAATCAGAAGTAACAGCCACTGCTTTAAGCTTCTCTTCCAGAAACACAGCGTTTCACCACACAATATCTCGTTCTGCCCTTTGGGCATCGTCTTTTTCAAATTTCGGTCATGCTCATCTCTGCCCAAATATACGAGCCCTAGGACTCACGGATATGAGACGTACTTCAATTTGTCACCCTTTTAATCGATGGCTTCCATATACATAAGATCCATGGTAGAATGACAGGATGAAAACAAGAACAAAGGCGAAAGCTCCAAAAGAATGCCATCAGATGAGCATGAAGCAAGCGCGATTAAAAGGCGGGAGGTTTGAGCCACCTCGACAGTATAACGAACAACGTACGTGTGAAATGAAAAAAGAAACGCAGAAAAACCCAATGCTCTGAAGCAATGAGGGACTGAATGCGAACGCACTGAACTCTGCGTGAGGTTGTTCATCGCCCGTGATTTTTTTAGCATCGTTTATGTCCAAGTTAGAAGCACGCTGAAAAATCTTAACCCCACTCCGCGGTGGTTTATTTGTTACCGGAATCGAATACTGTGCCCAAAAATGCGGAACCGAATCGAGGCTACTAACAGAAGCTTCGAAAAAAAAAATACTGAAGCTAAAAGCAAAGCGGCCGTGCATGGTGCTATGCCAGTGCACAATAATGAACCCCCGGTGGTCGAAATTATTGAAGTCCTTCATTACGGTGTCTCTCAGCGCCTGAGTCGCTTTGGGAAGCTAAATCCCATAAACTAAAGAAAACCAAAATTACCTAACGCTTTATTGGAGGGGGGGGGGGGAGGGGGCTCAAAACGGCGGTAGACAGTTTAAACGAACTGTAATGGGACGATGCATGCCTGGCACATCCCTTTATTATTTTATGGCATTACTGCACTTGTGGCAAAGCAGGATATAAAAAAACGCTATTGGCTTAGTAAAAAAATATACACGGCAGTCATGTCGCATTGGATTCCCTGAAAATTATAGCGATTAGTACACGACATGCACAGTAGCGTGCTATGGTCCGGTCGTAATATTTCCGCCGTACATTGTATAAGGTCATCACGATATCTCAGGCTGCCCCGTCACCCAGCTTCCTGTCAGAACGAACAGCGCTGAAGGTATCCAAGATGCCTACTTCTCAGTCAAGTACTTGTGCCTGTTTTCAAGCTCGAAAAAGCGATAAAAGAAACAGCGAAACAGTACTAGACGTTATGATCGATTTTTGTTTGAAACAGGTTGTTCGTGAACTCGCCCGTGTAACTTTCATAGGTAGTAATACGTCTTGCCCTGATCTTTTAAAGTGATGCTACTCCTGACAGTGCCATTTTACGGAAAGTAACATCTTTTATTTCTGGTCACCAGGCAACAAAATGTTCTATTTAACAATTCGTAACTAGAGTACGAGTTAACACTGCTTATATCGATATCTTCCAATGATATGTAAGACATTCGGGAAGAAAAACTTATAAATCTTTTTAGGATTTTTCATGTAAAGGGGCGAATTGCTAGTTTATGGAAAACTGAAAACAAGTACGAATCGCCTGGTACTATCGATCTCACTCCGGAACTGACGCATACACTAAAGAGCGGAATACAGACATTTGAAGCCTATTAACTCCTGAACTTCTTCACGCCTGATATTCGGGAGCGTCATCAACTGAGGATGTGTTATCAATAGCAGTAGTCGACGTAGGTATTAGCGAATGACTCGTAGGAAAGTAGAATAATCGCCCACTATGTTCCCTTTGCTCAGACATGTCGCTTCCAAGTGGATAACGGAGACTTGAGCTAGACGGTTTTATATCCAGGTATCGCGCCGGGGGTTCTATCAGAATACGCAGACAACAAACAAAGAGATTGACGCCGCCCTCAAATAATCTCCTCTGGGTTTAGTTTTGCCCGCAAGTAAATCAATTCCACGCAGTTGGCGATGCCACGAATCCTGCTCTGCGGTCACGGAACTACGGAATGGCTGCTTCTGCTAGTAGCGCGCAATTTAAAGTCGACAGGAAAACCCCAAGAGAAAACGAGCAAGTATAACTAGAATTATCTAGAGCCCGCTTCGGTAGGTGATTGGCGAGGGCGCTCGACTTGGCAACCCGGGTTTGAATCCCGCCGATTTTTGATATGCTTTCCGATATTAACGTACGTTAAACAAATCTAGGCAGTCGAAAGTACCCTGAATTGTGCACTGCCGCGTCCCTGGTAACCTTAGTCTGCTTTGACAGTTAACCTTATAAATCGTAAACAATCACAACCATCTGGATTAATGTGGAGGTAGCCGTGTGTAGCTGCGACCCTTCCTGATAAACCTTGTTGCACCTTTCGCTCCAAATAACGTGAAAAATCCACGTCCAGACGACTGTGAGTAGGAAAAGCAGAATACCTCGCACCGCTCAGTAGATTGTTCCAAGCGTCACTAGCCTTCATATCGCGCCTCTTTGCAGCATCAAATAATAACTACAATTGCTCGTGGCTATTTCTATGTAGCGTACGCTTGTCATGGTATATTACCACTGTATGCTAAAATTATATATGCAATAATAGAGGAGCAATATAAAAGCCTAGGCAAATAGCAATATGTATGTACCTAGGTTTCGCGGAAATATCATCGAGGGCCGGCGCAAAATTGGAACCAATAATGCTGCACTATTAATGTCATTAAAAGGAAACGGGGAGAGCAGATGAGAAGACCAAGTACTGTCAGGTGTGTTGAAAACCTGTGGGCGTATCGGGCTATAAAAACGGAATCATGTATACGCAAAACCCCGATTACGTCGACGGTATCCAAATCTTGGAAAGACATTCGCTAAATGTATCGTAATCCATATAAAGAGGCCGCTAATGACTTGAAAAATTGCTGACAAATCAGGTTACGATCCCTTATGGACAAGATATTTCTTAAGATATTTATAATAAAATCAGGGCAACCTTAGACTTCAATTTAGCGAAGAACCAACCACGTTTATAGAAACGGTTCTCTACCGTAAAATGATATTCATACTATCAACCAGATGGTAGAAAAATTTTCGCAATATAACCAATCGGTATGCATAACTTCCAATAATCCAGAAAGCATTTGAATTAGTCGAAATCTCTACAGTGGTGCAGATATTGCGAAAACAGAGTGTAGATGAGTCATATGGGAAAATACTGCAGGATATCTATAGCAGCTACAAAGCAACGATAGTCTTCTATAAAGAAAACAAGTTAACTCTTATAAAATGTGTTTAGTAGGGAGACACGATCTACTCACAGCTATTCGCAGCTTACTTACTCCAGAGACTTGGAGACCAGTAATTGATAAAGGTTAATGAAACATACGCCAGTGATCTGCGATTTGCTGATGGCATTGCTTTCATATATGTAACTCAAGATGGGGCAAATTGCAAATGAGGATTGATGACCTAGATTGAAAATGAATAACGGTAGACCTAAACCTTAACATGCCATAAACTAAGTTAATGTTCAACAGCGTCGAAAATTAGCAGCAGTTTACAATAGATAGGCGAATATTTCTGCCTAAGACAAGTAGTAACCGCAGACATCGACCATGAAAGGTAAATAACTAGAAGTATAAAATTGGGATGCAGCGTATTTGGCAAGTACTCGAAGATTATGACTAGAAGATTACTGACCCCGCTCAAGAAAGAAGCATATGAAATTTGCTTCTTATACCGGCACTCATCTATGGCGCTGAAACGTGGGAGCAAAAAGGGTACTACTTAGGTTGATGACAATGCACAGTGCTATGGAATGAATGAAAAATGCCAGAATAAGGTTAGGAGATCAGAAGCCTGCCGAGTAGTCAGAGAAATAACTCTAGGTAATTCTGTTCTGCTAAAAGTTAGGAAGGAAGGGTCCTGGTCAGCACATGAAGTGCGTAGAATTGATAACCAATGGTAGCTAATGGTAAGAAATGTGATTTTAGGAGATGGAAAGCTTAGCAGGGGGCGGCAAAAATTATATGAACGGATAGGGTTAAGACGTTTGCAGAGGCCAGCTAGATGGACCTTGTACAGAACCGGGTTCATTGGAGGAGTATGGGAGGGGCCTGCGTCGAACAGTGCAGATGATAATGCATTTCATCCTTAAGGGTAGAGCGCAAGTACCCCCAATATTTTTTACAGGAATGAAATCATGCGAACCAAATAAAAAAATAAATATTCATAGTAATTTTCAAACACAAATAATATTGCGTGAAAAAAAGGGCTACGACATGCGATAATTAAACCCATACTGAGGTACATGATGCATAACTTATCTGTAAAAGGTTGGGAAAAATATTTTTGCACACATTTTCGCCTAATAGGCGAACAACTCTCCAATATATTTCTAGTATTTAGAGAAATGGGGATTATGGACACAATGTCGTTGAAAGATGTTCACTAAAGCCCAGAACTCTTGGGTGAATGCAAATCTTGTTCTTTTTTTGTGCATTGACTGTTAACACATTTACACGCCTCTGGGGTTCCAAACCTTCTTCGAACCATCTATTTGCATTGCCACCTTCAACATGTTGTTATCATGCTTGAAAGTGCATCTCCGAAAGTGCAACTTCAATGCGGCTCTGACTCGACAGCTATCACCATAAGTGACTCATCTTCGCTAGAAATTGCCGACATGCTCAAAGAACAAAGGCAACACCCTTGCATTGCTTCTCTTCTCACGCTTTTATCTACACCTTCTCTGCGGCCAGCTTCACGAACGCTTCGCCGCCAAGCTCGTCATTTTGCCATCCGCGACGGCATGCTTTACCGCCGAAATTACCTTTCCGACGGACGCAAGTGGCTCCTTGTCATTCCTCAGCACCTCCGTTCGGAAATATGCGCCGCTTTTCACGCCGATCCTCAGTGTGCCCACGCCGGAGTGTTGAAAACTTACACTCGTCTTCGCCTCCGCTATTACTGGCAGGGTATGTATAGCTTCGTGCGTCATTACGTTCGCGCATGCCAGGAATGCCAACGCCGCAAAAACCCTCCCCACCACTCCACCGTTCCGATGCAGCCCTTGCCCTGCCAACCATTCGATCGTGTTGGTATTGATCTTTGCGGGCTAGTCACTCCAGCTGGTAACCGTTGGGTCATCGTGGCTGTTGACCACCTTACCCGCTACGCATAAACATCTTCTTTACCTTCTGCGTTGGCGCCAGACGTTGCGTCTTTCATCTTGCACCATCTCGTTCTGCGCCACGGTTCACCTAAAGAATTGCTCAGTTATCGTGGCCGTGTTTTTCTTTCCGAGACCATTGAAGCCATTCTTAAGCAGTGCCGCATTGTCCACCATTCTACCTCGGCCTACCATCCGCAGACAAATGGCATGACGGAACGTTTTAACCGCACCTTAAGTGACATGCTGGCCATGTATGTCGCGTCCGACCACTCAAGCTGGGACCGGCTTCTTCCATTCGTCACGTACGCTTATAATACTGTCATACAAAGCACGACCGGCTTCTCCCCCTTTTTCAACTACTTTACTGAAGATCCGATGCCCGAATAAATATTTTTACCTCCTCCCAGTGTCGACTAAGAATGCCCGACAGCTTTTGTAATGGAACTGTGATGATTTGTGCTTAGTACACTTATACAATCGTGTCTTTAGGTGCCTAGAATGCAGCACCGTCACAGAATATATTCACACAAGAAACAATAACCATCACTGCAAAAGACAAAGCTAACTCGTTTAGATGGCGTTCAGACGAGTTGTCACCTACCTACCATTCAAGTGCTCCATAATTGAATTTAATTTACCAGTTCATGGGCACAGCACTCAGAGATAGGAAACTGGAGTAACCTGATGCCTATGTTGTGTATCTCAACTCAGTGTTTTTATCTGTATCCATTTTTGCATGAAAATGATAAAAAAAAAATTTCTTTTCGTGTTCAAGCAATTTTGGCTAGATTACAGATAGGTTTACTTTTAAGATTCGAGTAAGCAATGGATGGTCTGATGAGAATTTTGCATGAATTGTGTATGCACAGACTGCAGATGCATAGTTTGTAAAATTGATAAAGCATCAAAGTTTATTTCTTAGTCATGCAATACAGGACCATGCTACCTCCCAGCTCTAAACTTCTACAAGGTAAAGAACACCCTTTTCCTCAAATTATAAGATATTCTAGTCTTTAGGGGTGTTATTTGGATACACTAGGAGGCTGAGAAGCAAGCCTTGTTGACTGGAAAAAATGGTATGTGCAATAATAGCGGTGAAGCAATCATTTTGATATCTGAGCGCTAAAGACAATGTTCAGTGTCATAGACTCGACTGTTCTCCTGTTGCCCTCTGTGCCGCATGTTCCACACACACGCATCCACCGGTCCTCTCGCAGCTTTCTGCAGAAGCTCTTTAGCCTTGGAGGCTTCAGCGAAGTAAGTTGATGTGGACGGCAGGCCTTTTCAGCTGCATTGTTAAAAAACACAATGAGAAGAATAAAAAATACTAGCAGTAAATAAAAGAGTACTGTGGTTCATAGAAATTGTATAAAGATAGAATTATGGTGAAGAAAGCCTCTGTAAACAGCGCACAAATAGAATAATTCACAGGGAAGTTCGCAACTGAAATTTAAGAGACAAAATGATGCAATTCTTAAAAGATATGTAACATCTTGAGAAACGTGTTAAAGTAACACAATAAAAGCAACAATCATATGCTGTTCCACAGTCTAGTAAAAAACGCCTACGACCCTAAAGAAAGGGCAAGTGGCTCTTCTCGTACCATGCGCGAGTTATTAGACCCGAAAATATGCAGAAGCATATTCTTCCTCAAACAGAATTTCTTTATCTCCTGAAATACCTTCCTAGTGGTACGTTGCAGTCTATAGAGAACAGGATATATATCATGTAACCAGAAAAGTTTCAATCTCAGAAGCTGGTGCCAAAAAAATGAACCATAAAAATAAAGAACTCTCTTGCCACTCATCCTACAACGGCGGTGCCATGCTCTCTTGAAACCTGGCCAGTTAAAAAGTAATGGGTGAGATACCATTTACTTTTCTGTCTGCCTTTTTATCAATTTTCTTAGCGCCTTCTTTTCTTTTTTTTTTAACCCTGTAACTGGGTTGGAAGTACTTTGTCGAAAGGTAGACACAAGCCAGAGGGCTGAGGAGCGTGTGAATACGACGTAATACGTTATTTATACTAACAAGCTTCTCGGTCACAGATTGCCTGCGGGAGCCACAATTCCCGAGGACATCGCTAGAGAACGAGTTTATAGTATCCGATAGCGTAGACATAGATATACACGCGAAAGAGGCGACGCAGAGCGCAGGCTTTTCGAAGGCATAACTAATCACGCTCGCTCTCTCGAGGGAAGCAAATGCATACTTGCACGACACAGACAGTCGGCGTAGCGACATAACACGTAAACGCAAGACATCTGCGTACCGAAATTGACACCGAGCAATGCAACCGACACCATTAATCATGAAAGAATTGTTTTACTAGTTCTATGAAATATGCTGTTAATTTAAACGCGCTATCGCGCACAAGGCAAATCCAATTGAAATTTTTTTTCAAATAATCATGATGAACCTTCTCGCCACGAATAGCTTCGTATTATCCTCGGAAACGAAAAAAAACTGTATATTGAAAAAAAAAGAAAAAAAGAAAGGTTTTACAGCTGAGCGCTATCAAATAGCGGCAACAAGCGCGACGACCGGAGGCTCGCACGCTGAATAATGGCGAAATCGTTGAAGTGCTTAGCTGTAGCAATATGTACACACACTGCAGTTCCAGCGTGCTTCCGTCTCTCAGGAGCATCGGCGACAAAAGTCGCTTTTCTCCACGGTAAATTTCGCAAACACGTTCTTCAGCTGATCACGAGTTTTTGAGGATCTTCAGCGACGCCGGCGCCTGCACTTCGGTCTCATAGTCCCTGGTACACTTGGATCATGTCAGAATGATGCGTGAACCGTGACAAACGCGACCACGTTTCACAAAACACTACAAATTTCGTCACAAACAAGGAACATCAATACATTTTCAAGGGACCAGTTACGCGGGACCCCACATATTTCCGCCATCTTGCCCAGTGTGGCCAGACTTCACAGCGCCCCCTGTCATTCATTAGAGTTGCGAATATTGAGGATATTTTAAGGGCTTGTTGGCAGGATTAGCCACCTAATTCCGTGTCTCGTGTAATAGATAGCTTAATAACGAAACACTTAGATTAAAGCAGCAACCTGCGAGCAATACGGCCTCCACTTGTTTTAACTCAGACCCACATTTGCTTGCAGGAGGGGTGCGAGCAGCTCGTTACTCGCATTGCCGAGGCTCAAGGGCAGCCGCTGGATCTTCTTCAACTTGTTCTTGCCAGCGCATGCAACAACATTGGCGCTCTGATATTTGGCTGCCGCTATCCTTTTGACGATTCCAAGCACCGGGAACTGGTGAACTCCGTACGAGACGAGTTCATGCTGAGTCGGAAGAAGAGCATGCTGTCCTTTTTGCCATCTACGCTCATGAATTTCGCAAAGCACCTGCCCTTCACGACAGCAGCCGCCGTGCACGGGACTATGGAGTCTATCGAAGCTTTTGTGGGGTGAGCTGCACTCATCTTTTCAGTGCACACTAAAGGCATCAAGTAGGACGATAGAACTATTGAAAAATATCCGCCCTCCGATTTTCAGTGTGCGCGGCAGGTGGTCGAACTTGTTTGACGGCCGCAATTCAAGCATGCATTAAGAATGAATCGTAATATGTCCGCCTTTGAAAAGACAATCCCAGATATGTGAAATGGGTTCTTAACCTGTTCTATTTTCATTTCATCACGGACATCGAATTTCCGAACCTTTCATAGAGGGCTGATAGCTCGCGGTCCCTGTACAAGTCTGGGAATCATTGGAAAGGAAACGACCGCCTCGAGAAGTGGACGCAGAAGGATTCGATGTTTTAAATACAATATTTTCATTATCTCGTAAAAGAAAATAAGTCTGGTTACAACTGTGCAAGGCGATATAAAGGCTAGATAGGATTTAGCATCTCGTATCGCCTTAGCTCGGTCACAGCCGACCGAATCTTGCCGTTGACAGAGTATCACCTCCATTGCTACCCGATGTGCGTAATCGGGCACAGGTGCTAAAAGTTATTACAAAGAGTGTCGTTCTCTAGAACAATTGGTGTTTTTGACTTCGGCATTGTGGCCAAAAAATTACGAGCATGCTTCTAGAAGGCGTTAGATTGCTGGTAACATGGGCTGGCTCTGATTGACCACAAGGTTGTTTGACGTCCCGAAACCAGATTACATCGAATTTACAGGAGCAGGCAGCGTGCTTAAAGCTTAAAGGGGTTTTATGTCTGGAGGCCTACCACATAATGCGTTAAGACTGAATTCTAAAGTGTGTGAATGATTTAATATAGGTACAAATTAAGGCCTTAGGTTTGAAGTGAGTGACGAACTTTATTCAGCTAACGGGCATTACAAAATTAGCCGGCAGACGGCACCACTATGACTGTTGCTTTATACCCCTAAAAGAGGAGCATATGTGTAACTCTTGCCTTTATTCTCAGCCCTTTGTTTCTTTAGGAGAAATAAAAGTTCGTGCGCAATTTTCCCAAACAATGCAGGTACTTCTACTGCTGTACAACGCTCTGTGAACATGTTCACTGACTCTTATTTCAAATCATAATGGGAATACACGTTAGCTCAGCGACTGGAAACGTAGACATCATAATGTCCTCGCAGGGACGAAGAGAGAATGTCAAATACGTACATACGTGTGCACAAATGTTAGCTGCAAACATAAAAACGTACCAAGAAGTAAGGTAAAGTCTTAAAGAGCGGGATGGCACAAATGTAATCACAGTGGTGGCGTTAACCTTCAGACCCCTAGATGGCACAGTACTGAAATGGTGCGCTGTCTTCACGTTTGCTTTCCATGCCGATAGTGCCGTAAATTTAATTGCACACAATGCATAAACACAAGCGAAACTGTCGCTACATAATTAATACACTATTAAAGCGTCGAATAAAAACGACATTGATTCATTCCCGGCAAATAATTCGAATAAAAAGTTTTCTTTGCAATATTCCTATTCTCAGCCTTACGACAAATGAGAGACTGCAGAAATGAGTTTTGCAAACAGAGCCGCCAGACATATTCTCACTCCTCATCGATCTCTTGCTAGATATCATCATCATCATCAGCCTGACTATACCCACTGCAGGGCGAAGGCCTCTCCAATTTTTTTCTCCACTTAACCCGGTGCTAGATATACACCTTTACAAAATCGCCAGTGAGCCTTCTGCGTCATGTGCAATTTCTGTGCATCTGCAATGCGTTATACTTCGATTCTCAACATGCCGCGGTCGTTCGCGTGCTGCCGAAGACAGGATCACTTAGTCTGCCTGCGAACGCCTTTGCGGCTTTTTGCAGACGAGAAACATTGTAATTTGTCCAAAATGGAATTTCACTTGAAAAAACACTACCGATAGAACGCGGTGATGGGCAATACCGGAGACAAGTGGTCGACGTGCTGGCTTGCAGGCTGAGACTCCCCCTCGATCCTTCGTTTGTGTATTTTTCTTTGAAGTCATTGTAAGTGGAAAGAAACAATAATATGGTGTCTTCACATGCACTTATATGAGTGTACTTCGCTTAAAATCAGTCTCACAGTAGTCCGTTTTCCCGCCAGGGTGGCGCAGTAGTTAGGGCGCCCGACAACTGTGCTAAAGGATATGGGAACGAATCCAGGCCTCGGGTGCCGCTTTTCGATGGCGGCGAAAAGAAAGGCGCTCGTAAACTGTGCGCTGTCAGTGCACGTTAAGAAAACATAGGTGGTCGAAATTTCCGGAGACCTTCACTACGGAGTTTCTCATAGGTTCAGTTGCTTTAGAAAGTTAAACCCCACAAAACAAACCAAATTAAAGCCATTGATCGTTTTTGTCACTAGTGGCGAATTACAAATATCCAATGACCGGCAAGCTTGTAATGCTCTTAAAGCGCGAAACGAGACAATACATTCACACCGACAGATAAATGACAAACAAAATTATCTTGAAGCACGCACCAGCATTTTGTGTGGAATGATACCTGAGAAGACTTCATTTTTGATGCTTTAGGCATCTTAGAGCTAAAATAATGTGCATCTTTTTTTATACCTTGACAAGGAATGCAAGCCATTGAAGTGGCTTAAATTTTTGAGCCGCGGAGGTTATCTTCTCATGTTCTCCCATTAAACAGGATGCGTATGCGAAACTGCGAAGTTTTATATTATTGTGCTTCGTCGAAAGCGTAATATTTGCCAGAGAAAACTTAGAGTTCCTTTTACAGAGTTTCTTCTTTTAGTTCTCACTGTCTAGAAAGATATATATTTCATTCAAGTTATGAATTATGGTGAATTAAATGAGGCGAGGTATTATGCTCACTATACGCTGCTGTGTTTCCGTACAATCCGCACAAAGTGTTGGTATGTCGTCAGCTCCAAATCTGAGACATACAGAGTGGATGGTAGGTACAGATTGGAAAAGCGCAATCGTAAAACTAGTCACGTGACCTCCCAATAAGCCAACAATTGAGTCGCATTTTCCCTACCCGGGGCAAAGTTATTAAAATGTGTTGCACTCCCAGAGGTCTGCTTTTATGATAGAGATGACTAGCTACAAACAGAGCCTTATAGTCTCCGTAAACCACTTGAACAACGTGTTAAAAGCATATGTTTGCTTTCAACTTTCCTACAGAGAGCATATCCACTGTGAGACGGGAAAAGTTGAACCTGGCAATGGTTCTTTCCTCGCGAAATACGCATTTTATGCCAATGAATCGAGACACAAAGACACCTACATTCATAACAGTGAGTATTATGAATTGTTAGAGTTATCCGCGGTCCAGAAAAAATTCTACATAGGTTTAGTGTACCGTAGCAAACGTTGGAAAGCTGAGTTGTATACTGTTTTCTACAATGCACTGTTCTAACCGGTATTTCTATCAGTTAGATTGCATGAATATTTATTCGTACACGAATAATCCTATTTATTTGCTACAAGGCGTCATTAAAGCTATAATGACATGAAATACACACTCAGGGTACCGACAGAAGCTACGTCGTAATGTATATAATATAGCTGCCCTTTGAATGCAGCGTCAGTACAGCACTATTGTTTGAAATATGGTGCAGGCAGGAAAAAGTTCTGTTCTACGTTTTACACTACACTTAAGACCTATAGCAGTTCCGGAAACCAGAAGAGGACCAAATGTAACCCTGATCAGTTTGAAGCAGTTTATTGCTTTTTCGGTACAAATTCAGGAACATAAAACATCCATACAGGAGGGAAAAGAGAAAAGGAAGACAAAAACTGAATTCATTTTCGATTTTCCGGTAAAGCTTCTCAATAGAAACAATTACAAGCGACAAAAACCTAAGCGAGTAGCTCACCATCGCAATTCGCCGCCCCGACATTAGAAGTGACAAGAATATTTTTTGGCGCAGACTCCTCCCTCAAAGGGAACGCCGTCGGTTTCCTAATCCCGGCAACCGTCACAGTGTCGGCGATGTTGATGCGGATTCTGCTTCTGGTAACCGCCAATGATGAAGTTCAAGATCGCATCCAGGGAGAAATAGAGGCTGTTGTGGGCAGTGAGCGGCAGCCCACGTGGGAGGACCGCTACGTCATGCCCTACACCATGGCGGTCATGTGGGAGGCGCAGCGGTGGCACACATTGCTTCCCTTGGGACTTCCGAGGTGGTAAGCACTTGGTACACAGTTTCTCTCTTTATGCTTCCAGCACATTGGCCTTAACATTCTTATAGTGTTGTTTTCGGTTAGGTTTCTTCCATGCTAGCATATACAAGAATATGTATTGTAGGGATATAAAGTTAAAGTGTTCAATGTGAGTGTAATAGAACCTGTAATAAACATCGTTTTTTTAAGCAGTTATTTTTCCAGCCAAAATAAAATATGAGAACAAAACTGCTCAGATTCATTGCTTCGTTTTCCACATTTCTGCAAATTTTATAAGGATGTGTTATAAATCTAGAAATTCATAATTTGTGTCGGGACATTTGTTCCGAAATTTCACTGCTTTTCGTGTGGTTATTTTATTTCTTCTTTTGTACCTTCATCTAGGTTCGGTACCCGTGCTTTATTGTCGGTTAGCATATCATTTTTGTTACGACGATATCATAAAATATGGTCGTGCTATTTGTTTTCATTTAATTTCTACAGTGAAGGTTTTATACTTTGTCGAGGTTTTAGACGTTACTGTATTTGATGTATGCTTTTTAGTAAAACCCAGAAACCGGCACTGAATCACTTTATGCTACAGAAAAAGGCAACGTAATGCATCTTTCCTTAAACAAAACAATTCTAACGATAGGGTTCTCGTAACGAAAAGGAAAGCTGCACGATTACAAATCTTTTTCAAAATAGAACGCGAACCAGACCTTACTTATGCACGGATCAAAATTCACAGAATCGGTTGGAGAGGCTTGTTTATATGAGGCGCATATCTATGACAGTTGAAAATTGTTCACGTTGATTCCTTCTCCAACCATTCTATATTATTGACTACATAGGCTATGAACAAATGTGCGCAGGGTCTAAATGAAGAAGACGGGCATCAAAGAGATCATGAGCCGCGTCATCGAGGAAGCTATCATGCATGCATCTAACTGAATTTAAAGCGTTCCGAGCTTACAGTCGGTAGCGGCTTTCTAAAAAAAAAAGTATTACTACTATGTGCTCAGGCAAAGATGACATGATACAGTTGGCTGCTTTTTTGTAATAGTTTTCTTTCTCTCCTTCTGCCCTTTCGATATATGCCGGTACTGTGTTTATGATTACACAGCGCAGGCTTAAAACTCCTATAAATCCTCTACAATCTAGCTAATAAACTTTTCCGCTGCGAAAGTGGCAACATTGCAAGAGAAGGTTCTAACTGTAGCGGCTGTTAGGCAATCTTGCTTTTGATGTTTTGGTAGACTGAATATCTCCATGTTTTATTCATTTTTCTGGTCTGGAAGCCTAATTGATATGAAGAATTACTTTTTTTTACACGGCATGGAAAGATCTGTAGGCTAAATTTATTCGATCAGTCAACTTTTATTTTTAAAACGAAATAAATGTATTGGGAGCAAAGCTCGCTTAGACCAGCAGCTTCACGTGCTAGTGTTTACAAACTACTTAATAATAATAATAATTAGTTAACAGGAAGGGAAAGGCGCAGTATCTGTCACACTTGTGTCTCTGGACACCTGAACCGCGCCGTAAGAGACGAGAGGAAGGGGGGAGTTAAAGTGGAAAGAGAGAAAGAGGAGCCCTAGTGGAGGGCTACGTAGTAATTTCAACAACCTGGGGATCTTTAACGTGCGCTGACATCGCACAGCACACGAGCGCCTCTTCGTTTCACCTCCATCGAAACGCAGACGCCGAGGTCGGGTTCGAACCCGAGAATTCCGGACAGTAGTCGGGCGTCTTACCACTGTACCACCCCGGCGGGGCATTACAAACTACTTACGTATATAATTTTGAGCACGTGGTAATGTACAATTGTTTTGCCTGACATGCAAAACATATCATCTAACACTGTTCAAAGTACCCAGGCTTAGCGTTGCTAAGAAGCGCTCGGGATTTTCTATATCCTTTTCATGGCAATTACAAATCTTTATGAAAACTAAAAAGTATCTCAAGCTCATTGGTTGCATAACGTCGATTTACCTAATAGAGACCGGCAACAGCCCCTGTACTCGGCTTAGTCATGAAAAAAGATGTGCCTTGAAAATAGTGCGTGAAGCTCCACTTGTCGAAATATGCCAGCTACATGTACACGTACATTTAAGTTGAGGGCGAAATTCGTAAAACATTTATACTTGTTTCTCGTTTTCATACTCTGCGCACAAAGCCGCGCAGAGCGTGGAACATCGCCGGGTGTTTGTGCTTTCCCGTACTGCGACAGTTATTCTTCCAGGGCCGGCCAAGACGTCGTGATAGGAAAGTATTTGGTGCCGCGAGGGTCAACCATCATCCCCAATATCTGGGCGGTTCACAATGATCCCAAACACTGGATTGAGCCGGATAAGTTCGACCCCTCGCGATTTTTGAATGAAGACGGATCCTTCGCATTGGAGAGGCTCAAGAACATACTGCCATTTTCATTTGGTAAGAAAAGTTCAGAACCGTCGCTATGTTTGTTGTGCATGAGCCGTGTTACATCAACGTGATATTCTCCTAAGTGTCCTTTGAACTGCTAAAGCATACTCTCAAATTTGCCTTGATTTCACCACATAGGATTTATCATAATTTGTTTGGCAACCAAGGGATTCCGTAAATTTCCACAAATAAACAAACATATGCGCAACTAACTCCCAGAGATTCTCATTCTTCGGGAAAGCATTCTCTTGCCCCGCTCCCCCAGTTTACATCACACGTTTTGTCGCCAATACATCTATACTGCACAGTAATTAGTAGATGTATAGATGTTTCAATCCCGAAGATTGCCACATGCAGGTGTAAACCTTGGAGCTTCAAGTTCTTAGAACACAAGCGCGCCGAGGAAATAAAACCTTTTGTTAGTAAGTGTCCACACTCCTTCAACCCTCCCTGCGCAATACCCTATTCGCTACAGCATCCATAACTTCTGCGCGTTTCTGAAAAAGAAAAATGTATACGCTAGCTGTCTCGGCATCTTTCCCTTACTGTGCCGCCGTCATGCAGTCCGCATCAGATGGTGCGTCTTCCTAAAGCGCACCATGCCCTCTCCTCTCCCCAGTATTTACGTTAACACCTCGACCACGGCCGCTCGATGGAAGTGCACTAGGTCGATGGAAGCGCACTAGGTGCGGCCTGCTACGTCGCCCGAAACCGGCGGGAGGCGCCTACTTCCCGTCGCCGCCGCCGCGGCGCCACCGTTCGGGGACAGCCGCGCGCGGAGAGCTGCGCCTGGCTGCGCTTTCAGGGAGGCGTCGGCGTGGTAGAAGCCTTTTATTTTAAGGATATAAGAGCTCCGCTTCACACAATTAGGCAACACGAATTAGTATATACTGTCATGTCTAGTGTGACCATGTCGGCACCTAGCGCTTGCTCGGCAACGATGTATACTGGAGTGTACCCCGAAAAACTTAATGTGACGGTGGGTCAAGGCCACTCGATTGGAGAGCTTGCATTACCGTGATGTTGCATTCGGATCAAGTTGTTTGTCACACGAAAATGTCACCCGGCTGTGAACAATTCGAAGTTGTTCAGCTGCCATGGTAGCCTAATGCATAACCACTTAACTATGTCGCGAATTCCGTGGGTCATTTTCATACCATTTACTCATTCCTGCATACAGCTTTTATAGACAAATTTATGTAAACCTGTTCTAAGCTGACAGCGCTATCCGATAAAAATATATTTTCCTACTGTGAGCAACCTCTGTGAAAATACATGTAACTAACCTTTCTATCTCATTCTGACAAATGTTACGTTGGAAATATGAAGATGTTTGTTAGGTTAAATCTACATGATAACCTGCAATCTTCGACTCAGTTGGAGACCTTAGACTTTTTACGCCAGAAGGCTATCCATCATGGCTCCTCGCATTTTGCATCACCAAACTAAGCGCGCTTCATAGAGCCGGTCTGCCTCAAGGTGTTATGTATATGCGCCGAAAGTTTTTATTACCATTTTTATTCGCAGCTCGCAAACCCGTGCAATTTTTGCAGGTTTGTAATTTTCAATGGAAGAACGCGCATCGAGTGTTCCTGTTGTGAAACTCTTAGCTGCGATCACAAGAATGTTCACGCTTCAGAGCGCAACTGCAGCCGAGATTCAGCGAGCAGCCGAGTACGTTTATTAAATGGCCACACAAAGAAGGAAGAAAATTACCAATCGCAGATGGAAAACCTTTCATGAGAGAGGTTTATGCCATAGCCATAAATGTCGTTCCACTGTTGAGTTCACATTTCCAGCCCAGCTCGCAGTCAGTGGGTGCCGCAACTTAACCATATCTTGCATAGCGCCTCAGCATGGGCACGATCATTGTTTTCATAGATTAGCTACAGGCACTGTGTACAGTGAGAAAAGAATGATGGAATCAAAAGTTTACACAGCTTGCTACTTCACCGGACCTCTTCAGACTTCATCATCCTGTTGATGAAGGTGCACGTAAGCTGTCAAAGCTTGATTACTTTCTTTGCGGGGTACATCAAGCCTCCATTGTCTTTGGTTTTCATCAACCTGTAACTGGTTCAGTTGACATATTTCCTGCAACAGGCTTTTGCATGACTGACATGCCGCCTCAAAACCATCGCCAAATATCGCATAAATTAAGCAACAACCTGGTAGTGATAAACAAAACTTGGGGTTCTTAAATCTCCTTGCAGAGCCTCGTTAGAGTACCCGCTCTTTGCTACCTGCTTATTCACCGTCTCTCGTAATTGCTGCCTCTGTCGCATATATCATTAGAATGCAGCCTTAAGCCACCGCATTATATGAAATAGCACCCTACACATAGCTGTACAAAGCCCCTTTTTACTGAAGCCGTACGAACATGCCCTATAAGAGTATAGTGTGCCTGACTTGGGATCTAAGGGTCCCACTTTCAATAATTCCCATTTCACCCTTACATCATATTGACTCTCCGATTTGGCAACCACATTGAACATGTCGTGTTCTCAATGCGCCAAAGGTGTCTGGCCATATCACCAACGAACGTGCCTCTTACCAGAGAGGTATTTTTTCAACTTTCCGCCGACAGAGCGGGCGCCGGATTTTCTGTGGAACGGGGCTTTTCAGTTTATCGCATCGGCTCAAACAGTCCCAAGAGAATACACAAATGTTGTATGCACAGACTACTTTGCCTGCAAGGCCACTCAGACTAGCGCGGCAAAATATAGAACAAATTCTATGCTTATATAAAAAAAAAACGCTTCGTACCGTTTTCTGATATGTCCTCGCAGCATAACCTGCGAGAAAAGCTTCTGGTGCCACCTCATCATGTTCATCTGCTTCACAACACATCGGTAAAAATCTTAGTTTACTGGCCAGCTTTATGGTACCTAAATAGGTTAAACAACGTGACGGGTACACAGGAAAAGAGGACGACACAACTAGCGCGGTTGTGCCGCCTCTTCTCCTATGTTCCCGTCACGTTGTTTGTACTGTTAACCTATAATTTATCACCAACAAGTCCAATCTGCTGCCCCTTGTAGAAAATTCAATGGCAGCTGATAGGGCATTATGCTTCAGCATCTGGACTTTCAACCTCAGCGCCGCTTTCATTTCAAAGGAAGCGAGTGCATTTCCACTCCTTGCTACTGCCTTTGCCTGAAGCGAGCTCAGCAGATAAAATTTCAGGGTCTCTTAGATGTCTCTTAAGCGGAGAACGGCGAAAGCCTACCCTTGTCTTATCATTTGCCTCTCATCGTTTGCCACAGTTCATTTCAAGCCGTCGTTTGATATATTGGTCGTTTCCCAGTCATGATGCGTCTGCCTGCGTAGTCATTGTAGCCCTTACCACTCATAACTAAGAAGGTTACTCATTTATAATCAGCAGTGGTCATTAAAGGTCATCCTTTCACATATTGGTAATTTCATAGTCATTAGCAGTAATGATGAGTCATGCCTAGCTATTATAGTCATCACCGCACATCGCTAAGCACTTGTACTCATTTCTAATCAATTGTGGTCATTACATGCCATAGTTTGATATACTGGTCATTACAAATCATTTTAGTCATTATTACCCGTTATTAGTCATTAGCATTAGTCATTACCTCTATCAATGTCTATTTATAACTTTTATTGATTACCTATCACCATCAATAATTTTCATTCCTAATCTCCCTCTTTGCACGTCCGCTTTTGCGACAGACACACCAGTGCACAGATGCGACGCACAGATTACAGCCACAGCTTCTGCGCACAAATTTTCGCTCCATGAGCCTAGAATGGCTTTCGCCTTAAAAAACAAACGCATCCCGTCTAAACGTTAACGTGTTTGCACACGCGCACACAAAAAAAAGTGTGCGTTTACCACGCAGACACGAGGCGAACGCGTCCAGAAAGCAAGCAAGCCGCGCGCTCAGAGCCGGCGACCCCGGCGGCGACGTGTCCCCGAACGGTGGCGCCCTCAGCAGAAATAGCGGGCGCATCTGTAAACTTCCCAAGGACGCGCTTGCCCATTGACGGCGGCGCGACGCAGCAGGCCGCACCCAGTGCGCTTCCATCGAGAGGCCGTGCCTCGACTCAGCCTCTACTGTCTCTCGACTATTTCGACGCGGCAACTGCAGCGGTTTCAGCAACCCTTGGTGATGATTTGTGCTTTTTCTTCTCAACTTCGCTTCCCGGAGTTTATTTCGCGCCACCAATGAAGCGCATTCAAAACTATTGCGAACACCACCTTCGGTGTGCACTTCGAAATAAATGCTCTATGTAAGAGACTGGAACATTGTTCCTTTCTTCTTTGGACCAATAAGCGTGCATCACATGTCACTTATTTCGCTTAAGGAACACCAATGCCTTCTCAGTTAAACCCCTTGCAGTTATCGGAAAGTGCCTAAAAGATAATTGATCATGAGCTCTTTCTCCAGATAACTTTTGAGGCTCACAATTTTTTTGCATATAACAGTGTACTTATATTTCTTGTCATTGTAATGGGAATTACAGTTTCATAATACAAACATTGCTCTGTCAGTTTTTATGGCGACCTTCATCGACACTTTGAAGCAGTCGTTTAGCAGGATGTTAACAAAGCCTTAAAATAAAGCACCCTATAAGCGTTCATTGCGATGAGGGCGTTTCTTTCCTAAATTCGGCTCAAATGATCCTCGTATTAGTGTATCAAAGAGTATCGCCATTAAAGCAAGAGAAAGCATTAGTTCGCGACCAAGGCGCCTGTAGCATCCACAATGAAGGTGCATATGCTTTATCATTTGGAATAGGTTTGTTCATTCATATTCTGTATATTCTAGGCATCTTAACTGTAGCCCAAACAGCATAGCTGCATAAAAGGCAATCGCGGTTGACAGTGTAAACCAAAGGACATACTAAATTGCTCTTCTGCTTATCGCGCCCTGTCGTAACTAAGCCTCGAATGCAATTACGACGTCTCGAGTTTTCATACAACGCTGCTATTTGCGTTTCCAGCATGTCGGTAGAATTTGAGCCAATAGAGCGCAGCTCTATCGCCTATCTCTCTGCATTTTCCAGTAGTTTTTGAGCTATGAATCAAGATATTTACCGAAGGAAAGCCCCAACGCAAATAACGTAGTTCCGTACAGACTTGTAACCGTTACAGAAAATGAGCAACCGATTGCAATTACAATTACTTCATGCGAAATATAATCGATTACATTCGTCAGTTACAGCCCCTCAAAAGGAACTGAACAATTACAAAAAAGTAATAGATTATATTTAAATTACTTTTCCTACGACCGTTTAGTCAAATAACAGAAGTGTACAGAGACGACAGAGAAACAGCGGATAGAGTGATGTACCGTTAAACACTGTTACTTTTCGAGAGCAGCTGTTTTTTCATGTTATCGTCCCTATTCTTCCCGCCATTCTTCATGAAGAGGTCCACCCCTACGCTTAACACTCTCTCCAATATATGCACTGAAAGGAAGGGCAGTATTATAATGAGTGTAAACCTCGCGCTCCAGCGCGTGCTTGCGCAAGGCTTCGAGGCTGGTGGCTAAAGGAGCTCACCACAATCAACGCAAAATTTTGAGGAAATGTAAAGGAAACAACGGATCCGAAGACCTTTCTCTTTCTGCGGACGGGAAAATAGTCCCGTCTTGCAGAAATTAGTTTTCTTATTAAACGTATTATATAGCCGACATTGGTATTTTAGGGTATATTTCTAATCTAACTGCAACTTTCAACATTAGGAAGTAAAGAAAAAAAAGCGGTTTTCTTGAATGAAACAAATTTGTAATGCATGTATTGCTACAAAAATTGGCAATGGCTTAGCTCTGTTATGCCAGAATATACGTAGCGAGAGGTATGTTTCTCCGGCTGAGCTTGAGGTGGTCATGTATGTTTAGCAATGAGAGACATATCTTTTATTCATTTGCTTGATAGAGATGAGAGACTGATCGATGATCTGTGAAGTAGCATACAGGTGTCTCAATTTTCTCTATCCGGTATTTTGATTTGGTAGAGTCTCGAAGAGAGTCTGTCATGAAAAACAAGGAGAGCGGGGCCGACACTGCGCGGCGTAGAAGACGAGAGAAACTCATGTCGTCGGACCCCGAGGTAGTTGCCTGACATTTAGCCGTTGAGGCAAGTAAGATCGAGAGGCGCAAGGCCAAGAGAGATGCGAAGACGCCGCAGCTAAGAGAAGAGCGCATCGCCAAGCGCAGACGCCAGGACGCGGAGAGGAAACAGCGGCGTGCCTTGCCCTACTGGAAGACCGATGCGAACAGGTGGAGACGTCCGTAGATGAGGACGTGAATGGCCGTCTCATGACCTATCACGTGATCACGCTGTTCCCCGCGCACGTTTGAAGCGGAATTCACGAACAACCAATTTGGCATTGCTTGCGACGTGTGTGAACGACTGTGGCATAAGGAGCACTTGATGCCGGTGGGTAGTGGCATGCGTGAAACGCTTGCTTTGTCCTACCCGAGTGGCGTGAGGGCGAAACTGTGACGAGTGTTTCTGCGACGTGTAGAAACTTCCTGCAAACCATAAAATACACTATGTTCTACCTTGACTTGGACAGTAATCCCAGAACACATATCATGCAATGGAGCTCAACCATCGATTTGGTATACCAAAGACTAACCGACAAGTCTACATGTTCTCAGTATCGTTCTTGCCTGTGGAGAGACCCTTTCCTTGAGAAATTGCATATTGCTGTTTTCGAAGGGCAATCTCCACCTCTTCAGCCCTGTGAGCTAAGCTCGTCCCAACCTAGCCGCTTATTCTTAGACTTTGTTAATCTGAAACTACCGCAACCATAACATGCCTGTCGTCAAACTCGGCGGAGTCGACATATATTAATCTTCTGCAGCGTTTCCTCCCTTTTCTTCCTTCTTTCTTGGTGATGCTCTGGATGCATATTTCGTGGCCGCAGGGGGATTTTTAGTCGCTTCCTGACTTCCATCGGGACATCCGTCATCTGGTCGACTTGGCTTTCGTATCGAATGCCTAGTTTCAGCAGTATGCTTCTTCCCGTCCGGGACTTTGACAGCCTTTCGTAATGGGAGCTTTGATTGGCCTCTCTCACATCTTCCAGCATATTGTGCACACCTATAGCTTCATGAGCTGGTTCGTAGATGTACTTATGGGGAGACCAAGGGCTGTTTTAATGCTCTTCCTGATGATTGCTTCAGTCTTAGCTTTCTCGCAGGTAGGTGATCGTGCTGTAGAGAAACGCATGCACAAGTCTTAGAAGGTTTGCTTCTCTCATGCCCGATTTGCTATTTGCGATGCGTCTAATTAAACGTATCGTTTGTTGAGCGCAGCCTTCGAGTTTCTTTATAACTTCTCCGTCATGACCGGTTTCCTGCAGCCACATATCTAGGATCCTAATCGTGTCCACTCTGGCTATAGGAATTTCGTCTGCCTTCAGTTCGATTCTCGGTTGTTCTTTGTCAAATCTGCTGCGTGGTGGCTGGCACACGAGCATCTCGAACTTTTCGGGAGAGCATTTCAGGCATCTAAGGGTTACGTCTTCTTCAACAGTTTTCACAGATGCCTGAAGGATGTCTCCAATTTGTCCATCACTACCTCCAGTGGTCCAGACTGTGATGTCGTCTGTGTAGAGGCTGTGGTTTGGCCCCTAAATTTCTTCTAGCTTTGATGAAATACCTTTTTTTCATTATGATCATTGTATCGCTGCAGCCCTCTAGCTTGTACAAGAGAGCTACCTACCCAAAAGCAGCTGCGCGATTGTGCCGGCTTCACCCCCTTCTAGTTGTTTTTAAGTCTAAAAAGAAATTGCTCACTAGTAATCAATTACGTAGAAAGTAATTGATTTATCCAAAACATTACCCAAGAGTTACCCAAAAAATAACCGATTAATTACAAAATGACATAAAAATGTAATTACTTACAAGTAATCATTACTTGTAATCCGGACGTGCAAGTCTGGTTCCATCAATCAGTGTTCTTGCGGAGGTGTCACTTCAGGCTCTATGACGAAGCAGAGGTCCTGCAAGATGCTGCTCTCTCAAATTAGAGAAAGTATCTGCCATCTGCGACCCCACTCAACGTAAATAAATCTATTGAACTTTCTCAAATCTGCGCCGTTCGAGTCATCTACTCATATTACTTGTACTCCACCTGTGTTACTTAGACAAAATACGTGCCTAGCTAACCTCCAACAACGCCGTATTGTTGCAAACTATGTTTGTACCACAAGATGTATCACAACTTTTCTTATAACTGCCCTATCCTGCCTGCTTATCGTTCTTCAGTCCGCAAAAGCCACCTCGAGGCCGTTTATCCACCTCCTGCTTGCATCATTACCCACCTTCACTCGTTTATCCAAACAGTTCGTAACTGGAACAAGCTTCCCACAAATGCCATTCTTCATGCAAAGCCGGACCATTTTAATAAAGCCATGGAGACATCGTTTTATTAACACAAGGTTGCTCTTTACTAGGCGGTCAAGGCTAACCATGGCTGGGAAAGAGAGCAATGGTTAGCCTTGACCGCCTAGTAAAGAGCAGAGAGTCTGTCAACCAAGATCCGTATAACTCGTGCTATGGTCTTTCCAATTGTGATGTATGGATGCGAGAGTTGGACTGTGAAGAAGGCTGACCGCCGAAGAATTGACGCGTTTGAATTGTGGTGCTGGCGGAGACTCTTGAGAGTTCCTTGGACTGCCAGAAGATCAAATCAGTCGGTATTGTCGACCATAAACCCTGACTGCTCATTGGAGGGTCAAATTCTAAAGTTAAAGCTCAGATACTTTGGTCATCTGATGAGAAGAGAGGGGTCGCTGGAGAAAGATGTGATGTTGAGAAAGGTTCAAGGTCAACGGAGAATGGGTAGGCAGCGAACGCGATGGTTAGATGGCATCCTCGAGGCGCTGCAGATGAAGTTATGTGATGTTAGGAAGATAGTGAGGGACCGGAAGGCGTGGCGTGACATGGTCTATAGAGTCACGAAGGGTCGGACACGACTGAACGACTGAACTGACTGACTGACTGCTTGCTCACCCCTCATGCAAAGCCCTCACCCAAGGGCCCTTGAGGTATTTGAAATAAATAAAAAACAAATAATACCTTAGGCGCCCGTCCACAAATAACGCCAGCGCTCAATCGTATGTTCGTATGTGACGGTATTTTGAATGTCATTGCTTTAGTGATAATTTCAGCATGTTGGTTTTTGAAGGATGCTATTTTAACAAGTGGCACGTCATTTGTGAAGCAAAGAGGCTGTCAATAAGCCTGCTTGTAAGGCGCTAACGTTCACGCTATTAAGTGTCAATAGCCTAAATTAAATACAGGCTCCCGTTGATTAATGGTTTCGCGCTGGAGTTAGCACACATTAGAGATAAAGCTCCAATCTATAACAGTTTGCCTCGCCGCTATGTCCCAGCAGGCAAACGGATATGGCGACGCGGTAATACTGCGTCCTTGTCCTATGAAGAACTTTTGACTCTGCGGTCTGGCAGCCGGTGTTCTATCTTTGGAGAGGAGGACCCCAGACATAGATATGATACCCCGCTTAACCGAACCGTACTAACCTGCCTGCGCGTACTACTATTGCATACGGAATAGGAATGCAAGAGGTCTAAAAGGCCAAGTTCCCCTCACCCTCCCATCTTAAATCACAAGTCTCAGCTGCCAGGTCATGCCGACAGGCTATGCCGCGTGGTTCAGTGAGGTAGCACAAGCCCCACGACCAGTCAGTGTCACTTCGCAGTTACAGTTAAAACTCGATTTAACGAACTTGAGGGGAGTCGCGAAATATTTCGCCAAATCAGGAACTTCGTTAAATCGAGGAAGGCGTCTTAGTCACGTAATCTGATAAAGTCTATTATTATACGGTGTCGCTGTATCAAGGAAGTACCGAGGCATCATTCTTGCGAAGCGTAAATGAAAATGAAACCCTGCTTTTCAAGGACTTAACAGCCAATTTAAACGAATGCCAGGGAAGCTTTACTGTTACGTCATCTTTAAATGCAATACCAACTTGTCCGCTATGCTATGTTGCTACAATGAAATTGCGGCCCGCGCAACCACCGACAACGATAGCTCGTATGAAAAAAAAAACAATTTTTACCTCGGCAAGAAGGGTCCCAGGGGACTAAATTCCTTTCCCAGAAAATACATCGCTAATCTTTGCTTGTTTGCGGTTTGTAAGCAACATCTGCCAGGATCTTTTATGCGTTCTTTTCTCATGTGTTCCGGCAGACAGTCGCCGCATATTAAGGGCAACCATATATATGTCCCGGTGTTGGTTTGCACCGCTGCCGACACCGGGTCGACGGGCCGGCTTGCTATCGCTGGCGAAATGTCGTGAATTAAAATATTTAAAACTCGGGTTTCGCACCGCGAAGTTTGACAAAGCGGGATTTATTTGCTGCACGGTGGCACCGTTGGCTCACAGCCAATACATTCTTGAGCGCTTTGTACAAAATAGACCAAAAATGGACATTTCTACCTTCATTTTTTCAGAAAAAGATTCGTTAAATCGGGACGGATAGCGAAATTAGTTTCGTTATTTGGAGTTGCTGAAAGCGTTGGACCATATAAGCTTCTGAGGGGGATCCGTATATCTTCGTTAAATCAGGACTTTCGTTAAATCGGGTTTCGCTAAATTGAGTATTGACTGTACCACCTGCTAGAGTTAGTATCATGATTTTTCGCTCTCAATGCCTAATCTATAATTATAATGATGATAATAATATCCTGTCGCCGCAGTTGCAGTTTCGTGCATTAAATGGTACACCAGTGCAAGTGAACCAACCTCTCCTGCCACATTCAGCAATTACATTGATACCAAGCTTCCGTGAGTACGGTAAAAAAAATGGTAAATTGTCGCCTATGCTTTCAAATAGTTCCATAGACGTTGCCGCCTTCGCCTGCTATCCCTATGCTTTCCCTGACTACACACAGCCTTCTCGGAGGTAATAAATTATGCGAAGACGTTCTCTTCATTAATGTCGATCGTATTTTATTTACTTTTTCTTCAGGAAAGAGGAGTTGCCCTGGACAGACGTTAGCCTCGCTGGAGATCTTTGTGTACGTGACACGAATGCTTCAGAAGTTCCGCATCGTTCCGCAAGTGGGAAGCGTACTTGACGCAAGAATCGGCGACGACGTCATCATGGAGCCAGGCCGTCACATGTTGCGTTGCATACCACGAACCCCCTCATCCCACTTTCCCTAAAGCTGATACTCGACAATACGATCAGAGTAAACAATCTTGTTTTGCTTTTTAAATAAATTCACTGCAGTTGCCATGGCATAACGTAAATACGTCCATCATTACAGGTGCGTCGTTATGAAACTCTGCTGCGTTTGTAAACCTATGCGAAGGACGTGTTACCGCCAAACTAAGGCGGTAAGGAGACAAGGAACATAAATTGAGTAACAGCATTTCTGGCACAAGTGTAGTCCTTAACATATCCTAAAGCCACTATCGACATTTTTCTTTTTTTACTTTAGATATTGGACTTTAGCTGGTGCTGCTGGTTGTATGGCTGGCGTTGGTCTTTTATGAAGCTAACTCAGTTAGCGGATAGAAGGGGCCTAACTGTTGTTATTAAGCACTGAACACACTCCGAAAATCTAGAGCGCTCTTTAGGAAATATTTATGTAAATATTCGCAAAATGTCTCAGTAAACCTAAGGTTCTTTTTTTAATCGTTTTTTATTATGTACAGGTTGATTTAGCGGTGGACGCGTAGCACACAGCAATACTTTATGATGACGAATTGATGACACAAACAGATACACAATAACTTCTTTTTTGAATAAAACTCCACAGGGACAGAGAGAGAAAGAGGGACGTCAGCTCATTATGTACAAATCTTTCACGCTCTGCTGATATCTTCCTAAAAGCCGGGAACATCTGCTGCGGTTGTCACGACATCAAGAAAATCCGGACATCAGCATGCTACAAGCTTTTCCTCGTTCTCGTCCCATATCTCTCGAAGCGAACGGCGGCGCTTGGGAAGGGCTTAGGCGCAGCCGACCGAGCTACATATATATGCTACGTCTCTCTGTTACTTTTAAGGCGAAAGCCTTAAATGGCTCATGCCTCGCCAGCGTGTCCGTCCATGTGTGCGCTAGCAGTGTTCCACTTCTCGATATTCCGCGCGATACCACGGGATTCAACTTGATAAGCTTCCTGACGTCATCAGAAAAATAAAATTCCTGTCTCCACCGGGAATTGAAACTCCATCCCTCTGATCCCCAGTCTAGCACTTTTACCAACTGTTCTGCGCCAAGGGCCATGAAACGCACATCATAATTCTCTTTGTCTACCATGATGATGATAGTAGCGGGATGTCACGAGCGACAGATGATGCGCCTTCCATTTCCTGTAAACTAGTTATAGAATACTGGTGAACTTTGATTGCTTCAACGGAACGCTGATTGCGATCGACAAGGGGCGCGCAATGTACCGAGTGCAACAGCAAAGCTTAGGCTTTCGCATTTCTCCAGTCCAGATCTTGCAGTGCCCTCGAAATTTTTTCTTGTCCTGCTTCACGAGCTAGCCCATAGTAATAACCTCGCTCCCCGTGCATACTAGAGAGCGGATGACCGATCTATCTGCTCCTCTCGCCTCTTCAATGTCGCCTAAGATGATGACCAGAACTAGGCACTGGAGCGCACTCGAGACCGCGCATGTATTCCAATGTGTTAGAAAAAGATCTCTTCCATGAAAATCCCGTCTTCGCGAAAATCCCTCTGTTGACGTCTGCTTTGTCAGCAGTCGGTGGAACCCACAAAGATGGTCTCGCAACAGCCGTTGTCAAGCCACTTACACGCTTATTGGGACGACGGAATACACAATATAATTATGGCAACGCTCCTTGCTCATTTACCTTTGGCTCGCCGTATTCTCCTAGGCCATCACTTTCGGACCTTCATGTGAGCTGTAAGAAATTTTGATTAAAAAAAAGAAATTTTCTGGCAGCTGCCCTGTGAGCATTTTCGTAATCATCGCAGGACTGCTAACATGGTAACATGACCATGCTTCTTTTCTGACGTCATCATCACCATTTTCAGCCTGAATATAAACCGATTCAAAACGGGGAGCGCTATCTTCCAGTCAAAAGCCTCAAACCAGGCGGCAAAAGGTCAAGAGTAACTTGCTGGCGGCGAGAGTAACGCGCCGCTCAATGTTGCCCATTCCGTCTGGACTGCATACGAAGCACATGTCGCTACTGGCCACTGCTGCGGTTACATTCATTGTCATGTGCGTATGATTGTTTTCCGCTGTGAATGCTTCTAGTTCCGATGTCGGACAGCTACCAAGCTTCTTCTGGGCAAAACTGCGCTCAAAAAAAATTCGGCGAGGAATGAGCTTTGCGCAGCTCATCGCGTTGTTCAAGAAGACTGGGTGAAACATGTTTCAGCTACACAGATTTTCGTTGGACCCCGGCTTAAGGCAGCGCTAGATTGCCGCAGTCAATCGGAAGAATTTTGTCCCTTCAGAATTCTCCCGCGCATGTTCATATCATTTTGTTGACGGTACACGTAAGGAGGACAATCCAGTACCCATGCTTAGGCTCGGGCATGAAAGGTAAGACGTATGCAAAAAATGCAGAATGAGGGAGTGCCTCGCTACGGGCCGTTAATATGTTACAGGTTGTCAAAGGAAGGCGGCGCTTAACAAAGCACGATCCTGTTGCGTCGAGAAAGGTTTGTATAGACGAAGCATGCTAAGCGATGTATACGTAACAGGATGTTTGTTTTCAGCGAGCATGGAAAAGTCTTCCTGTTGTACCGACTTTCCCGGCAGACGTGCTGGATGCAGCAAATGGTTTGCCCGCAAAACATTCGCCACTTCGAGCTGAGGTAAAGCTACCCTATGGTTTCAGTTCTCGGTCGGTTTTTTTGTGTGTGTCCAAAAGGTAGCTGTGATCCATTTTCCTGACAGGCCTTTGTCGCGCGTTTACAGATTGTTACAGACTCCAGTACTGCGTTGCAAGTGCTCTGCGATGCTGCTATGGTAATAGTAAGATTTCTTTTTTCTTTGTTGAAGTTTTGCTCACCATTCTGCCTGAAACCGCCAGCAACTTTTGCAAGGCTTTAGGCGCCGATTCAGAATCAGAGGCTTACAGCTCTGTACCGAATGGTTCGTCGAAATGTGATGGTCACTGGTCTAGTGCGGCGGTGAAATAGCTGCAAAAAAGATCGATCTTTTAGAACTGTTTAACGAAATTGATATCCTGCTTTTGTACTCAAAGGTACGCAGCCTTGTCTATGGCGCTCGAGCGATTTCCGTGGTCACGAATAATCTGAGATATTTTCTTTCAAACACAGCAGCTTTCCTTCACCACTGCTGTAATTATGCAGCAGCACTTGAGCTTTACAACTGCTCGCTAAAATAGCTGCATTCGTTAAACTTGTGCATCTTTCCTGTCAGTCTTGGCTCTAGCACCTTTGACCAGGATGTTTATGTTTTCATTAATTCCTCGCTTCAGGAGAAGCAAAGGAATTAATGAACAGGTTTCTTTTCCGGCTATCAGTGCTACATTTTTAAGAGATGAAATCCAAAAATATTTTATGACACCAAAATATTTTCTGGTATTCCTGGGGAAATATACTGTTCGAGGAATTAAATTTCGCCCTAATGAATCCTTGCGGGCCTTCCAAGACAAATTCACAGCCGAGTCTCAAGAAGCTCGAGAACTAATAAACTGTGATGTGGTGAATGAATGGTTTCCTCTACTTCTGAACAGGCTCTCTTTTATTGAGTCCATTGAATCCTTGCAGGCATTGCAAAAAGAAATAACACAATCTCAGAAAACTCAAGAACTGGACTCTGATGTGGTGAGTGAAGAGCTACAGTGGCTTCATCGGCACACTTTCCTAAAGAGCATGCTATGTTTTTAACAGTTGTGTCAGGTAAGCAAAATTTACAATGCATCTGTGCAATGTGCAGATATCAATGCATGTTACAGACCCTCGGATGATCCAAATTAAACATAGCCATCCGCAGTGACTTCCCGCATAGCTCATGTGTCACTTTCGAACATTAAGCCACACTATGGGGTCAAGTGGAAAAACAATAATTTATTTCAGGAAACAGAGACAGGAATGAAGGATACCACCAGCACTAGTCCCAATGAGTCTTTTCAGGCAGCTAACCCAAGAAGTGGAATGTGATGTACGCAGGCAGAACACCAACATCGCACCAACCCCGGCCCAACTTCGACAAAAATTGGTACCAACATTGGCATGACGCTGGTTTTTTGAGAAATTACTACATTTTTAAATATTGGTCCGGCCTATATGCCGAAATTGCCCCTGCCTTGGCACTGCCAACATAGGCTACCAGCTGGCCGTGCCCGTACTGTCACGTATTGGCATGCCACTAATATTCATTGGCACATGTGACATTGGCAATAAACCGGCCGTGCCGCTAGAATCACATATTGGTATTTACTGGCATGCTACCAGTATTTATCGGCACACGTGGCATTGGCACTGCCACTGTTAAGCCACCTTTAGCCATGCAGTTATTTCACCCTTGCCCTTACTGCTGCCATTTGCTTAACTGTCAGTCTGATAATTGTGGTTTTCTTATGCAGTCATCTCCCCAAGGGGCCATAAAAACGATGCAATTAAATGAGGCAAGCAAAATATTTTCCCACAACATTTTATTGAGAGCTCATATACATGTACATCCCACAAGGACATCAGAGGGCCAAAATGCAGTGCAGGAGGCATTGGGTGCAGGGTTAATATGGGAGAGACTAGTAGGTGTATTTGGAAACAGGGCACTAAGCAGCAAATGACCAGGTAGTGCAGGGGGATGTGATGGGGTGCAGTGTGCATTGGTCATGATGGAAGGGGCTGGACAGGTTGAGCACAGTGATGCACTATTGCCTTGTAGTGCGAGAGGTTTTGGAGGAATAGGAGGCTGAGCATGGGTGCATTCCAGGGCAGTGGCCATCATAAATGGAAAATGGCAGTGGACTGTGTTGAGCATGATAGTTGTCAGTGAAGGGTCATTGGATCAAGTGATGAGGTTGAGGGGTCGGAGGAAGCGCATGGCCCAGGTAGTAAGCTGGACACCCCGCAGGAAACAACAATTCAGGAACAGTTTGTTGAGGAGATTGGCCTGTGGGTCTTACAAATGACATCTGCACATAAAACAAGCATATATCACCATAAGATCCAAACTCACCTTCTCAACACTTATCCAAAAATATTTTAAGTCTGGGTGCTCTATACAACTGAGTACAAAATACAGAACCCCGCTATAGTAGACTCGGATATAGTAAAAACTTTGATATGGTAAACTGAAACAAAAGTCCCAGTTCATCTTCCATAGGCAACTGTACATTTTCCCCTTTTTGGTAAAAATCGGTTAAAGTGCTTCTGGTCATGGCGACGACTCCTGCGCACTACCTAGAATCGCGAGGCCAAGACTTTTTGTATTTGAAAAAAGAACAATCACACCGAGTGTTTGTTAAAGTGGCTTTACTACTAGGCTAAGCAGCCGTCAGGAGAAGCCTAGTTTACAAAAGCCATGGAGCCTTGAGGGAAAGCGCGCAGCACGAAGAAAAAAAAGTAAAGCTGTCTACAAACATAGCAAGAAGGCGGCGTGTTTCATTCAGAATGTAAAGGAGTAAAAGAGCAGCAAGAAATAGGGAAGGGAAAGAAATGGGTCAACATTCACTGCAATGTGCAGCACAAATCATGAGGCAGTGGTGGCAGAAAGTGGAGGTGCAGTGAGTACGGTCTTACAGCACTTGAGTGCCATGCGAATTTATCATTTAGTACTGCCTTTTAAAAGACAGAAAGAGCAAAAAGGGACACCATGTTCATGCAAGGCTTTAGGTTTTGCATGATATCGAACTTGGTTGCATTCGTAATCACGCCTTCATGCTTCAGAAGTACTTCCACAAGATGTAGAGAAATTTTATAGTTAAAAAATCCCACAAAGATGAAAAAAGCGAGATGGAAGGTATTTAAGTTTTTTTTCATTAAGCAACAAGACGTGCTCAGTAAGTGCCTTTTTAACTTCTAGACAGCACTTTCAGGACCATGTCTTCACAGACCACTGATACAGTAAAGATCATTATATACCTAGTAAATATTTTCGCTGGCCCCAGTGGAATTACTATAGAGGGGTTCTACTGTATATATTGAAGGCCTATTGCCACACATTCTTCTTTTAGAGCATTTTGCGACAGGTTTCTGAGCCTGCAAGGACATGCAGCATCTTATGACGTAGGGATGATAAACATGCATGCAAAATAATATCCATTCCAGATACAAAAGAAAGATATTTGGAAGGAAAAACCTGCTTCCGGCAAACCGATACCTTCAGGTGGATGCTTAGTGTTCATATAGAATTACAGTTCCCTAAAATATGATGGTTAAGGCTCCAGAACTTTTCAATTTTTAAAAAATCCTTAACAATTCCTCCAATAGACAATATGGATTACTAAGCATGCAAAACTGAATGATAAGAAAGAACACATTAAAGAATAATTTTCTGCAGCACACCAGGTACAGGCACACATACATTACTGCGGCCAGAATAAAGAAATCATTGCCCTGACAGAATCAATCAAGCTATCTTCAATCAGCTAACTGAGGGAGATGTGTATATCGCAGATATTCTCAAGGCTGTGTAGGCATATAATATTCTCAAGGTCAATGAAGAATGAGACCCACCTGTCTGGTTTAATAACCGTACCATTTAAAGTTCCAGCTTTCTAGTTTTCACAGCTTTTATTGCTTGCTGCATTCTACTATAAACAATTGCCTTACTTGTAATATAACAAGGAATAGGTTTCACACAGTGCTCATTATAAATTAAAGGCACAAGAACAACATGCACACAGACAAGAAAAGAACAACGGAACAGAGCGCCATTCACAACTGATTTATTGTGCAGAACATTGTACATATTGCCGCGAAACCTTCAAAACTGTATTTGTTGTTTTTTAACAGCCGCCGCCGTACGGCCTTATCACTCTGATTCTGGATCGCGTATCAGTTCTGTATTCTTTGTTTGTTAATGCTCGATGTCGCGAGTCACATCTGTATCAGTTTCGTTGTAGCGCAAGATGCACCGAGATCTGTCCCGAAGATTCCGGCCACTCGTGCGTCTTTCTACAATGTTCCAGCTTGTGCTGGTAGCTGTTTGCGTTGTTATCTAGATTGTTCTGAGCAGCCTTTAAATTGAGCGTTGACGAGTGTGACGGGGATTCTTTGTTCAACGACCGACGAGCACGTTTGTTGCTATCGCCGTCGCCGAGTTGCTTAGTTCTTTTGCGGGCGCAAGTCAGCCCCAATAAAGAGTTATTTCAGTACCATCACGCCTGTGCCTTCTTTTGGCGTGTACGGCCTTTTCACCACTACGTGACATCTGGTGGAGGTACTGCCTTTGATCCTTCAAGCGAACACCCAAGCCGTGCTCCTGTCGCCCTGTAAGACCAGCCTACAGGTCACCGAGCCAGCCGCCGACTTCAAGGCCTACAACCCGAACACGGTCTGCCTGACACCATTCGATCTCGGAAGGCATCGACCCTGACAATCGCCCAGCCTACAGCACCGGTTGTTTTCGTCCAACCCCGTGAGCCCCCCTGCTTCCATGGACGACCGGATGAAGATTCTTGAGACTGGATGGACCTTTTCGACCGTGTGGCAGAATTCAACGGCTGGCATTCCAGCCGCTACGAAACTCAGAGAGGTCTACTTTGTTCTTCAAGGACATGCCCGAGTTTGGTTCGAAAATCATGAGGCAGCTATGAAGGATTGGGACATTTTCAAGGAAGCGTTTTTGACTGCCTTTTCAAGCGTCGTCCGAAAGCAAACAACCCAGGCCCTTCTTCATTCAAGACTTCAACTCCCTAACGAGCCTGTCCTGGCGCACGTTGAGGAGATGAAGCGCCTCGCCGACCCTAACATGTCCGAAGGTGAGTCAAATTTCTAATGCGAGGCGTTAAAGAATCGCTTTTTGCAAGTCTTATCCGAAATGTGCCAAAAACCGTGGCGGAATTCGAAACGGAGGCGTCTACTATCGAGAAGACGTTGGAAACCCGGATGCGCCACTACGAGCGACCACTTTTCCGGACTGTTCAAGCGCTCAACCCACTACCCCAGCGCATCTGCAAGCGGAGAGAACTTTCGGGACCTCATAAGGGAGATCGTGCGAGAGGAGCTCCGTCGATTGATGCCATTATCGCAACAACCCCAGGTGGCGACGCTCGCGGACGTCGTCCGTGAAGAAGGTTAGCAGGCGCTGGGCGTTCCCAAAGGGATGGCTGCGACAGTTCCAGCACAAGAGGCAACAGCGACGAACTACGCTGCTGCATTACGTCGCCCTGCGCCCCAACGCGATGACTTTCTAAGCCCTCGCCGCTACCGGCCTGTTCCTGAAAGCCGCACCTTGGCCCCGTCCGCCAAGCCTACCAACGACTCCCAAGCTCCAGGAAAGGCGACACCTGGAGGACAGCGAACAACCAGCCATTATGTTCCACTGCGGTGAGGCCGGTCACATTCTGCCGCACTGCCCGTACCGACGAATCGGTCTCCGCGGATTTGCAGTCGACGCTCCACGACCAGGCCCAGGTGAACGACCGCAAGAAATCGACAACTATCTGCGTAACGGGGAGATTCCGCCACCAAACCGTCGGTTCAGATCTCCATCGCCGTAGAGGGCCCGCTTTGTGTCGCCAGGCCGTAACCATGAAGAGAGTATCCTCCGCCGCCGACGACCACTAACGACGGCGCAGCTATTTCATTGCCGCTCCACACGACGACATCGGCGACAACACGACCAGAGTGCCAGCCGACACCGTCTCCCAGCGGAGTAACAACGGTTTGCCCCGGCCATTATGAAGAAACGACGGAGGCGAAGTCGGACACTAAGGCCCACGTGCAATGCGAGGACGAGAACAAGTGACCTTGAAGTTGATGTCGACGGCCGCTGAGTCACTGCCCTAGTAGACACTGGAGCTGACTATTCAGTCATCAGTGGACCATTAGCCTCTCAGCTCAGGAAAGTTACAACCGCTTGGCATGGCCCGCTGATTCGTACCGCAGTTGGCAACCTGATTACTCCATCGGGACGATGCACTGCAAGAATAACCGTAAATGGGCGTACTTACCCCACCAGCTTTATGGTCTTGCAGCAGTGCTCCCGCAACGTAATTTTAGGCATGGATTTCCTAAATGAGAATAGGGCTTTCATAAAGCTGCGATCCAAGCTCATCAAGCTCTCTGCAGACAAAACCATTCCTGCTACGACGACTTCGACGCAACACATCGCTCTAAACGTCCTGAATGGAGAATTGACCGTGCCGCCCCGATCAAGCGTCGCCGTCTGCGTAGGTAGCGCAAATATGGAAACCGCTGAAGGCATCTTCGAAGGAAATGTCCAATTGTTCTTAGAACGAGGTGTCGGCATCGCAAGAGGCATCGCGAAATTCTGGAGAGGTCAAGCTCGGGTGCTGGTAACAAACTTCACAGAAGAATACCGGAATCCCAACAACGGCACGACGATCGCTTTTCTCGACGAATTAGCGGACCTCAAAGCTGTATTCACCCTCCACGACCAAAGGCTAGAAGACGCACCGGGCCAATTCCGGCCGCCCACATTTGACATCAATCCAGTATTGACCCACAGCAGGAAAGACCAGATTCTCAGTCTTCTTCGAAGCTACGGGGAGTGCTTCTCGTAATCATCGATGGTACGACAAATACCACTGGCCAAGCACCGCATTATAACGGACGAACGCGACCGACCTCTGAGCCAAAGCCATTATCGTGTATCGCCGCGAGAACGCCAGGCCATACGCGATCAAGTTGAGGAAATGCTGCGTGATGACGTAATCCAGCCATCGAAGAGCCCCTGGGCGGCACCAGTCGTTTTGGTGAAGAAGAAAGACGGCACACTTCGCTTCTGCGTCGATTACCGCCGCTTGAATAGCATTCTAAGAAGGATGTCTACCCGCTTCCCGCATCGACGGCCCTCTCGACCGGCTCTGCAATGCAAGGTACTTCTCATCGATGGACCTGAAGAGCGGATATTGGCAAATTGATGTCGACGAAAGAGATCGCGAGAAAACCGCATTCATCACACCGGACGGTCTTTATGAGTTCAATGTGATGTCATTTGGCCACTGCTCCGCACCAGCCACGTTTCAACGAGTAATGGACACAGTCCTGGCAGGCTTGAAGTGGCAAATTTGTTTGGTATATTTGGACGACGTTGTTGTCTTCTCGTCAAACTTCGAAGATCACCTAAAACGACTGCAGACAGTGCTGGAAACCATCAAGTCATCGGGACTAACGCTAAAAGCAGAGAAGTGTCACTTCGCCTACGAAGAACTGCGTTTCCTGGGTCACATCGTTAGGAAGGATGGTGTTCGCCCAGACTCGGATAAACAGCTGCAATCGCACAATTCTCACCGCCTGTCGACAAGAAAGCTGTGCGCCAATTCGTCGGGTTGTGCGCTTATTATCGACAATTTGTCGAAACTTTTCGCGCATCGCCGAACCGTTGACGCACCTTACAAAGGCTGACGTACCTTTTAAATGGGAAGCGCCGCAAGGAGAAGCCTTCGACGAACTTAAGCGCCGCCTGCAATGCCCTCCAGTACTTGGCCACTTTGATGAAAACGCCGAGACCGAAATTCACACCGACGCGAGCAGTGTGGGCCTAGGAGCCGTCCTCGCCCAGAAGAGTGCCGGACAGGAGAAAGTAATCGCCTACGCGAGCAGGTCCCTCACAAAAGCCGAAGTCAATTACTCGACGACCGAGAAGGAGTGCCTCGCGATCATCTAGGCCACTTCTAAGTTTCGTCCATACCTATACGGCCGACCATTCAAGGTGGTAAGCGACCATCACGCGCTCTGCTGGCTGACTAATTTGAAAGATCCCTCCGGCCGCCTTGCGAGATGGAGCCTACAACTTCAAGAATTCGACTTGACTGTAGTCTATAAGTCGGGCCGGAAGCATTCCGATGCAGACTGCTTATCACGCGCTTCCGTCGACGCCCCCCGAAGGATGATGACGACGATGCCTTTTTGGGACCGGTAAGCGCCAGAAGCTTCGCATAACAACAGCGATCAGACCCTGATCTGAAAGCGCTAGACGATTACTTAGAAGGAAAGACTGCTTCCCCTCCTTGTGTGTTGAGACGACATTTATCGCAGGCAGCACACCAACATCGCACCAACCCCTGCCCAATTTTGACAAAAATTGGTACCAACATTGGCGTCACACTGGTTTTTTGAGAAATTACTATTTTTATATATTGGTCCCGCTTATATGCCAACATTGCACCTGTCTTAGCACTGCCAACATAGGCTATCAGCTGGCCGTGCCCCTAGTGTCACGTATTGGCATGCCACTAGTATACATTGGCACATGTGGCATTGGCAATAAGCCGGCCGCTAGTATCACATATTGGTATTTATTGGCATGTAACAAGTATTCATCAGCACACGTGGCATTGGCACCGCCACTGTTAAGCCACCTTTGTTTATGCAGATATTTCACTCTTGCCCTTACTGCTGCCATTTGCTTAACCGTCGCTCTGACAATTGTGGTTTTCTTATGCAGTCATTTCCCAAAACCACCTTGCATGTCATCTCCCTAAGGAGCCATAAAAACCATGCAATAAATCATCATCATCATCAGCCTGGTTATATCCACTGCAGGGCGAAGGCCTCTCCCATTTTCTCCCCTTAAGCCGGTTCTGTGCTAGCTGCATCCACTTGACCCCTGCGAACTGCTTAATCTCATCCGCCCACCTAACTTTCTGCCGCCCCCTGCTGCACTTTCCTTCCCTTGGAATCCAGTTTGTTATCCTAAACGACGATCGGTTATCCTCTCTTCGCACTACATGTCCTGCCCATGTCCATTTCTTCTTTTTAATTTCTACTAGAATGTCGGTAACTTGAGTTATTTCTCTGACCCACTCTGCACGCTTTCTATCTTAATGTTACCCCTACTATTTTTCGTTCCATAGCCCTCTGTGTTGTCCTCAACTTAAGTAGAACGCTCTTTGTTAGCCTCCACGTTTCAGCCCCATAGGTGAGTACAGGCAAGATGCAACTGTTGTATACTTTCTTCTTGAGCGATACCGGTAAGCTGCTAGTCATAATCTGCGAGTGCTTGCCAAATGCGCTCCATCCCAATCTTATTCTTCTTGTTATTTCCCTTTCATGGTCCGGATCTGCGGTTACTACCTGTCCTAAGTAGACATATTCGCCTACTACTTCCAGTAGTTCGCTACCTAATGTAAACTGCTGTTCCTTCCCGAGGCTGTTGCACATTACCTAAGTCTTCTGCATATTGATTTTCAAGCCTACGTTTCTACCTTTTCTGTCTAGGTCATCAATCATTATTTGCAGTTCATCCCCCGAGTTGCTTAGCAAAGCAATGTCATCAGCAAACCGCAGATTACTGAGGTATTCTCCATCTACCCTTATCCCTAACAGCTTCCATTCCAAATCCCTGAATACTTCCTCTAAAAAAGCAGTGACTAGTACTGGGGAGATTTTGTCTCCTTGCCTAATACCTTTCTTTATGGGAATTTTGTTACTTTCTTTATGCAGAACTATGGTTGCTGTGCAGCCACTATATATATCTTCCAGCACTTTCGCGTACGGTTCGTCTACCCCCTGATTTCGCAATGACTGGCCACGTATACAGGGTGGCCAGTGTTTCTAACACGGTATCCCCCCCATCCTTCAGGAAATCTGTAGTTATCTGATCCTCTCCAGCTGATTTCCCCTTTTCATAGTTTCTAGTGCTTTCTTGACCTCGTCCTTCATCACTGGTGGAACGTCTGACTGTTTTTCCCTACCGCCAATCTCATTACGGTCCTGTCTACTTTGGCTACTGTAGAGATCTGTATAGAACTCCTCGGCTACTTTGACTATCTTTTCCATATTAGTGATGCCGTTGCCCGCCTTGTCCCTTATCGCATACATTCTGGTTTTTGCCTATGCCCAATTTCTTCTTTACCGCTTTAAGGCTTCCCCCGTTCTTTACAGCATGCTCAATTTTCTCCATGTTATACTTCCTTAAATCGGCCACCTTGCGCTTCTTGATTAGCTTTGATATCTCGGCCAATTCGAACTGGTCTGTTGGATTGGAAGCTTTCATACTCTGGCGTTTCTTAATCAAATCCTAAACTACATGATGCTGAATGTGATGTAGCTGAATGTGTTCCTTGCACTTGTGCCGTTAGTGAGATATATATGTACATTGTTCTGCACAGTAAATCAGTTGTCAGTGGAACTCCATCCCGTTATTTTCTTGTGTGCGTGCATTGTTTTGGCGCTTTCAATTTATAATGAACACGAACAAGCCCAAAAATAAGTTCTCCTAATCATACAGTGCATGTTTGTTCAGCTAAAATTATTACAGTAAGCCTGCAATGAGCAATTGAGCAAGTACTAGAAGTTTACTTTGCATAGGCAGGAAAATGTTATGCTAGATCTGAGTACAATGATATCGTACTTCCTTATCAGCTAGCAACCTACCAGGTATGCATTTCCCCTCATCGCTGCTAATCATATGGCCATACCATTGGCAACCTTCCATGTGCAAGATTATTTTCAGTTAGGCATACATGGGTGATTTTATGTCCAGGTACCAGGTGTGGCGCTCGGGCATCTGATTTCTTCAAACCAATTCATAGTAGTTGTTGGTATAAAGAATAATAATCTGTCTGATTATCTGAGGCCAAATATTATTTTCAATGCTTAAGCACACCTTAAAATGCAATGCTTGATGTGACTACGGGATCATAAAAAAACGATACATCTAGCATGACAGTGATTTTACAGCGATTTTTCAGTTTCACCCTACCACAAGTTCCTTCAAAAACCAGTTTAATCCTAAGATGAAAAGTTGTTTCGGACACATTTTTATATTTAAATATCTATAAAATGTTGCTGATTTGTGAATTAATTTTAAAATCAAAATTTCTTTACAGCGTCACAAATTATATTTTTTCAAAAATTGACAATATTTTCTACTCAAACTGAAAATAAAATTGTGTCTGGAGAAATATTGTTTGCAGAACAAAACAGCACATATGCAAAAAAGCACCAATATCGCTCAAATTTAATATGCAATGCACGAGCTGAGAGTCCACCTAAAATTACAAGTACAATAGCCCTGTATACATGGACTTGACAGCACCGGGTTGAATCAGCGTTGAGTAAGAAAGGTAATCATTACTGGGCCCGGTTGGTGTCTATATGAACTCGCTTTCTAGTGAGTAAGTATCGTAGCAGAGCATAGCATCAGGGTTCGAAGTTATTGTGCAAGTTCTTACTCGTACTATCGAGAGCTTCGATTATTTTTTATCGTTGATGAGCGCTAAAAAGCATTCAATTTGAGTGACGCTCGTCGCCGCTCCAGAGACTTTTTCATATCCCAGAGTTCCCCGCAACTAGACTCCCTGACTGGACAGCGTCTACATGCCTTTAGATAAGCGGTTCCAAGCAAATTAACCTACCCCCTGTAAGCGAGTTATCGCGACCCGCTCCGCAGTCTATTTTCCTCCAACCGACTGTGTATACATAAACCCCGCAACTGATTTTTTACTCGACAGACTTACTCGACCCAATGCTGCCAAGTTCATGTATACAAGGGTGGAACGCACGTGTAACAAGTAACAATGCTGTTAAGAATCCAATCTATTTTCTTCTGGCTCATCCAGTTTTCTAAAAAAATATCTTGTCTGACAAAGGAGGATATTTGGAGTTAAGCAGTTAAGCAACACAAGATCCATATGCTTGCTCTAACGCATGACTCCTCAATGCACTTACAGTTGCAATTTGCTTGGTCATGTGGCAGTTCACTAAACCGTCCAACTAGACATGACTAGACAGACAAGATAATTTGAAAACAACGATTATAACAGCACAGTTAACGAATCCAAATATTAAATGAGTCTGCCAACCGCAAAAGCACGCTAATGCGGTTTTCCACGGAAATTTTGCAGCCACATGCTAATTTGCATCTAATATTGCAACCGCAAAAGCACGCTAATGCGGTTTTCCACAGAATATTTCAAGCCACGTGCTAATTTGCATCTAATATTGACCAGTAGGTGAAATAGACAAGACAATGGTGACTAAAGAGTATGCCAATGCATCTGGTGGGGCATGGTAACAGAACTGACAGTATTGTCTTGTCCAGCATATGCCATATATTGGCCAACGTCAGTGGAGTAATGGCTAACGCTATTCGATATAGCCATCCTTATGAGAAGGCCATGCCAATACCGTTGATATGTTAGGTATGCCAATGTATATCTGACATTGGCGGGCCATAGTAACATAGCTCACAGTTTTGTCCAGCATATGTCGAATATTGGCCAACATCACTGGACTGATGGCCAATGCTCTCCGTTATAGCCATCCTTAACAAATGGAAACGCCAGTACTGTTGATACGCCGGATATCCAGGCCCATCATTGCCATGCTCGTATAATGGTACCTCCGATATTGTGAGAACATCGGATATGACGAGCCAATGTTGTTATAATTATAACTAGGTACGACCGATATTGGTTACCAATGGAATTCTCGGAGCCAGTGTTGGACGTGTTATAGAATGGCACAACCAATACCAGCCTTAAGATGGCAGCTCTAGGCCTACATAGGGCTGATCTCTGCCAACTCACTGACAATATTGGCCCGGACTCTTGTGCTGCCTGGGTATATAGTGGCTGCACAGCAACCATAGTTCTGCATAAAGAAAGTAACAAAATTCCCATAAAGAAAGATGATAGGCAAGGAGACACAATATCCCCAGTACTATTCACAGCTTGCTTAGAGGAAGTATTCAGAGACTTGGAATGGGAGCAGTTAGGGATAAGGGTAGATGGAGAATGCCTCAGTAATCTGCGATTTGCTGATGACATTGCCTTGCTAAAGAACTCGGGAGATGAACAGCAAATAATGAGTGATGACCTAGACAAAAAAAAGTAGAAAGGTAGGCTTGAAAATCAATATGTAGAAGACTAAGGTAATGTTCAGCAGCTTCGGGAAGGAACAGCAGTTTAGATTAAGTAGCGAATTACTGGAAGTAGTTCGCGAACATGTCTACTTAGGACATGTAGTAACCGCAGATCCGGACAGTAGAGGACAACCTAGAGGGCTATTTAACGAAAAAGGTAGGGGCAACATTAAGAGATAGGAAGCGTGCAGACTAGGTCAAAGAAATAACTCAAGTTACTGACATTCTAGTAGAAATTAAGAAGAAATGGGCATGGGCAGGACATGTAGTGCGAAGAGAGGATAACTGATGGTCGCTTAGGATAACAAACTGAATTCCAAGGGAAGGAAAGCGTAGCAGGGGGCGGCAGAAAGTTAGATTGGCAGATGAGGTTAAGAAGTTCGCAGGGGTAAAGTGGGTGCAGATAGCACACAACAGGGTTAATTGGAGAAATATGGGAGAGGCCTTCGCCCTGGAGTGGGTATAGTCCGACTGCTGATGATGATGTTGATGATGATGAATTCAAAATCACATAAAATAAAAAATAAAAATCGCGCAATAATGATTGGTTCAAAGGAGATTCCCGTCTTCTCTTGAAGCGAAGCTTAAGCACGTCGCCCTAATTTTCTTGCTTTTTGTTGTTATTTTTTTATTCTTATACAGATATTTAGTATCAGGGATCATTGGCTTCCCAATATATTGTTATTTGACAGCTTTGTACGTGTTTCACTTATCCCTACTATTTAGTGATAAATAACTCAAATTTCTTATTTAGTATCATCAAGCATTCGTTTTTCAATCAGCATATTTTTACGTCTTGGAATCCCATTTCTCCAAGTTTTTAATTGTTTTAAATTTTCAATTAATTACAACAATTTCATTCGCTCATTATCGCCGGTCACACACCAATCAGTCGTCAATCACTAGAACCACAAATTACCATGATACGATAATTTTTATGCAGCCCCCAATTATTTCCTACACGTGGTGCCAGCTACCACTACTACTATCACTGCTACTACTACTACTACTACTACTACTACTACTACTACTACTACTACAACGATGATAAAGGCCCGGACAGATTTTCGAACGAACGAGTTTTGTAAGATTTCGCTTAATAAAAAAAGCAGAGGGTTCTGTGAATATTGCTTGCTTTGAATAACTTTCCCTTTGTGGAGTCAGTGCACGTGATGGCGGCGGTTGCCATTTTTGAAGCATGACATAAATTACTGTGGACCTCTTGCGTCGCAGGAGCTGACCGAGGAGAAGGTGTTCTTCATCACGGCGTGCCTTCCAAGTTGCGCGAAGACGAGTGCCGACAACCTCTACGGCGGTGACTGCAACAAGGCGATGGCAAACTTTGCGCCCTTCGCCAGAACCTTCGGGTGTCCCCTCGGATCCAATATGAACCCGGAAAAAAGTGCAGCTTCTTCGTCTGAGATAATTGGCTTCTTCGACTTCTTTGGTTGTGTGCAGGTTTCTTAAGCCAGTGTGTCTCGTTGTCTGTGGCTGTGGACTTGCGTTTCGACGCTAAGGTTTCTCATCTTCTGGGACAATTATCTTTGAACTTTTATATTTATAGCAAGGATCACTGAACTCACGCTTACCTTCTGACAGAAAGACGCCTCTCGAAGGGGCGACAGTTTCTTTATGGAATTAGAACTAATGATAAAGTGTCTTTGTGACGTCCACCAAAGTATTGTTACAGTGCAAGGTTAGAATTACACAGAGCAGCTCTTGAAATGTAAAATATTTACATTTTATATTACCATTGTACACGCTCAAATCAGTTCCTTTTGCACTGGAGATGAAAGCAGCTAAATTTTATTTTGTACGCCGTGCATGACAATATTCTCTAGCACTCTGCGTTGCTTTTGTCTTACAGCACCGCAAAGATATTCGCTCCCTGGCACATTTGTCTACTGTCTAATTGTGCACTGTACTACGCTTGTGAGGATAGACCTAGTCCATGCGGATATGTGTAATTGTTGTCTACGTAATAATTTGTTCCAAATGAACCGGCCAAACGCTGCTCCATAGGTCTGCACCGTTACGGATAGTACTGTATTATATTTGGACTGGTTTATATGCAATGAGTATCAACAAACGTTACTGTATGTTCTATAGTGAGTACTACATATATCAGCATAATGAAAGATAAAAGCCGATTACGGGTTAGTGTTCTGCTTCATCCCGAGCTCTTCCTGTTCACTTTTATTCTGCCTATAGATTTACGGACAGCTGTGTCCTTGAGACTGAAGACATTTTTGCGCACACCATGGAGGCTTTGATGATACTGCATGATGAAATTTGAATTTGGTCCTGGGTAGTTTTTGGCCCAAAGTCATAGCGTCGCTAAGTGCTTCAAAGCGTACTGCTTAAAACATTCTACGACTACGCGCACTCGCATAGCTCATCATAGTTGGAGTTTCAATTTAGAATAAGAATTACGAGGTTCTGAGCTTTTACCTTAAGACAGAGTCGTCACTCTAGGGGCTAACTACACACCTCTGCGGCGTACACCTGCATACGAAACTGCTGGGTTAAAGCTGGTGTTCTGAAACTGCAACGAAACGCGCATTTTTATATCTGCGATAAGAGACGGAGGGTGGGGGAGGGGGGTGAGCGGATACCACCTGTTGTGCTATCTGAGCTCATGGAGGGTGTTGCAAACATTGCTCTGAACGCAGGCCATATGCTGTGCAGTTCCCACTCCTATCAATGGTCAGCGCAAACTTAAAAAACAACTACCGCGCTGCGCTCCGCATCTTCTGCCTCGCATTATCACGAAATTAATTAACTATTTAGAGGCTAAAGAAGAGTTCATACCTGGCAATCATATGTACAGACGATGGTTATTTACAAATGATATTTCAAAAGGCTGCGCCAGTTCTGATGGTTTATTTCCACGGTTAGAGCAAGCAAAAAGTAGCCCAGAGCTGCATGCTGTTTTTACAGATGTTTAACATGTAGCTGCGGGTGATAAACCATCAGGTTGCCGTATGAGGCCCGCTATATTGGCGGGATTGTTTGGTCGCAGCTCGCACAGAACATGGGAAGTTGGGATTTGCCAGCAGAGGTTTTCTCTTGGTTAGGCTGATTGCGTGCTCCTTTTCCTGGGTGTTACTGTTTATCTGAAAAAAAGCCATTTCTTTCTAACAACTTAAAGCTCCATTAATCCATTTGTACCACGCAACTGACTGTTGAGGGCGCTTTAAAAAAGAAGCCAGCTCTTCGAATGCTTCGGCCTCGGGAAATCGACACCGAAGGACGTACCAGCGCGAGTTGTGCTGCCTCCACCAGTGTTGGGGGTAACAAACATCTATTAGTTTTCGGCAAGGAGCTGTTTGGGCGTAGGCCTTATTAGCCCAGGTCCTCACAAATTAGGTGAAGCTCCTATTCCAGAGCCCAAGTAGTAACTAATGCCGCTCGCGCACTGCCTACCAAGGTGCTCTGGGACCGCACATAATGGCAGCCGGGCAGTGCCGCCTTCTACTCCTCCCCAGAAGGGCGGGTGATGAAGGATTGGGAACGGTGGGGATTGGATGGGAAAGTTCAGACCACCAGAAGGTCTGAGAAGGTCGCCCTCACATAGGTTGCAGCCTCCATAAGTCTGAATTGAAGTGTTTCAAGACTGCGCGGCACAGATTGTTAAACGTTCGAGGAGGAGCCTTATGTCCTCTGTCGGGATACTCGTACAGGGTTTCGTAAAACAGCGGTGGCTGTCTTTATAATGTGTAGTTATGTCTTGCAATATGGTCAGATATTGGGAGTTCTCGGAGTAGGCTTACTGAACACGATGGAGTGCCCGCTGCCGTTTCGCTACACCACATCCCTTCTCGGCAACTAGCGGCCACTGTGCAAAACTACCGTAAGAGGGTCGGCGAAGTAGCGCGAGATAGGTATGTGTTACTCTGCTTAGTGAAGTGGCATCTCTCATTCTGATTTCTAGTAATATCGCGCCTGTATGTACGAAAACTGTATGGAAGAGATATCACCTTTTCTGGTGTTTGTGTCATCCCGCAGTAAAACCGTATGACGAGATTTCATCTTTTACCTAGAGAAGCGGATGACGTAAACGGGACAGAGCATGAATAAAAACGTCCACTTCTTCGTCCCAATTAAGCATCATCTTCCCTCGTAAACGCAGGTTTAAATCGCATAATCGCATTGTTAGCATGGATCTATTTTGTAACTACATTTTTGCGGCTGATCAGGCCGTCAGGTTTGAAGTATCATTCAGACGGCTGTGCTTGTGTATATTACTATTTTCCTTCGACATTTTAGCCACTAGAATAACATTTCTGCGCTCTGGAGCCCCTGATAGGGCTTTGCTCTATAAAGGCTCGGAAACTGACGATGAATTGGTTTGCAGAGGCAGTACATGTGAGCTCATACAACTCCCTCATGGTTTTCTTGAAACAGTTAAACATTATTATGTAACGTACATACCATGTAAAATGCCGTAGAATGCAGTAGCAGTCATTACAAGTTGTAGTTTAACATATTGGTCATTCTACGTCATATTAAGGCAATAATAATTACCATTATTAGTCATTAGCATTAGTCATTAACTCTATCGAGGTCTATTTTAACTTTTATTCATTACATATAACCATGAAACGTTTTCGTTCTCAATCTCCCTCCTCACGCGTACTCTATTTGCGAGGGCACATCAGCGCACAATTCCCATGAGCCTAAAAAGGCTTTCGCATTAAATGTGGCGCCTTAATGCAGGGCTCCGGAATAATGTCATCCAACTGGGGATCTTTAACGCGCACCGACACTGCAAAGCGCATTAATGCCTTGGCGCTGCACCTCCATAGAATTTCGGCCGCCGTGGGTTGGTTCGCACCAGAAACATTCGGTTCAGTAGCCAAGCGTCTAACCACTGAGTCACCGTGGCGGTAGTTTCGGTTGTTGCTGTGTTTTGATTTCTGTGTTGGGGCGTGAAATAACGATGTTGTCTTGAAAGCTGAATATTTAGGGCAGCCATCTTTGGCTTATCGCGATGAAGAATCACGATTATGATAGCAACAATAGTATTCTATAGTGATAGAAATCGAAGGCAATGAAGCCAAGAAATCTAGAAACCCGGAGTAATCTTCATGAATCTTCATCATTGGCCGGACTATACGCACAGCAGGACGAAGACCTCTCCCATATCCCTTTAATTAACATGGTCCTGCGCTAGCTGCGCCCACGTGACCCCTGCGAACTTCTAACCTCATCCACGCACATAAATTGCTACCCCCCCCCCCCTGCTACTATTTCCTTCCCGTGGAATCCCATTCGCTACCGTAAGTGACCATCAGTTGTCTTCTCTCCGCAATACTTGCCCTACCCTCCTACGCGGGCATGAGCAGCGTATTGTGCTACAGCGTTGAAAATTGGCGGCAAACTTTCGATGCATTCACGACTCGTTTTGCCTCAAGAAGTGTAGTAACACCCTCAAGGGGTGGAGTACCAAGCCTCTCAAGGAAAATTAAGACAGAAAAAGGAACTCTTTGGGAAATACAGAAATCATTCCGCTGATGCGCGGATTAAGACGTAGGAGGCGAAAAAAAAATAAAAATCATGCCTATGTATTTTGGGGGGCTTTTAGGGACAAACTAACAGCGCCAAAGAAAATTACTACGGTAATAATTTAACACAATTTCATGAAGCCATCTGCGCAGCGGTTTTGGCGTCATATTGCTTCTTGAAAAGAGGTAATTGGTATTGATGACGGATGTGTGCTTATTGATCCCCGTGAAATAGCCCAGAAGTTTAATGAATGTTTTTACTCTGTGTTCAACCAACCTCCTGCCCCAGCTGTAAACTTGAATGACCTCGACATTAGAAAGTTTTCAGGTATGGAAGACGTTGTTCTGTCCGAAGAGTTTCTCTTTTACTAAATTTAGACACCAAAAATTCGGCTGGTCCAGGTGCATCCCCTTTGAAATTCTAAAGCGCTATGCTGAATGGGTTGCGAAGATTTTTTACGCGTCTTTAGAACAGCACAGCTTGCCTGACGACTGGATAGATGCAAGAGTGATTATAATCTATAAATCTGGGAGCAAACACGACGTTCGGAATTAGAGACAAGTTTTAATAACTTGCACATGTTGTACGATACTGGAGCACATCTTGTCAAAATTAAAAAGCATGTTTCGTTACTTTTAGAATTGTGACGCTTCCAATCCAATTCAGCATGTCTTTAAACAAAGCGTGTCAACGTTAACACAACTGACTGAAAGAGTTTATGATTTTGCATATGCTATTGACAATAAAAGACAAATCGACTCTGTATCTCCAGATTTGTCAAAAGCATTTGACCGTATTGCGCATTCTCAGCTGCTCACAAAACTGTCATGTGTTGGTATTACAAAGAAAATTATTTTCTTATTATTGTCTTACCTGACAGGTAGAATGTAGTTTGTTGAAGTACGAGACGCAAATACTGAAATGTTGCCAGTAACGTCTGGAGTTCCCCAGGGATCTGTACTGGGTGTAGCACTGTTTATAAGTTATAATAATGACATTGCTCAAAGTGGTCAATCCAAAAATTACGCTTCGTGTATTTGCAGACGACTGTCTCATTTGATCAGCTATTTCAATTCTAGAAGATCAGTTCTTGTTGAATGGGGCATAAAACTGTACAATAATGGTGTTCAAGATAAAAAATGAAAATAAATCATGCTAAAACTGTTTTTGCCAGGATTACTAAGAACAGTACACATATTCTTTTCTATTTCAAATAGGCGGGAAATTTGAGAGCGAAAACTTTGGTATTTGATGCGTAAATTTCTACTTCCACCTGACCGTAAGTTTGAAGCCACCCTCCCCATTGTCTTCCTCTACGGGTAAGGACGGATACGTTTAAATTCTCTTTTTTTTTTCAAGGAAAATTGAACACTTCAACTCCTCACCGCGCGATATAGCAGATGTTAACTCACTGGACCAGTTCAAAAAGTCTATCTTCCACTATATCGCTAATAAATATATACATTCAATACAGCAACATGGGAGGTATGTATTTCGTTTTTTATTTGCTTCCTTTGTAATGCGTGTGGTAATCTGATTTGCGATATATAGTCGATAGCACTGAGATTCCTTTTTCTTATTCTTATTTTAATTCTTGTGCGGGTCTGTTTTGAATTCTTCTGTATTGTTTTTTTTTATCCAAATACGAATGGTCATTGGAAAGAACTATTCGCGAAGAAAATTTTGTTTTTGTAAGTGTGGTGAATGCGGTTGATAAAACAGGAATAACATCACCATTTACCAAATTGGAGTTCTCGGCTGCTATAGAAGAAGCGAATGGTAAAACTTCGCCTGACCATGACGATATTCCTCACGAAGTCTTCAAGAATTTAGAAGGAGCCGCAGATGACAGCTTGTTGGATGTAGTAAATGAAGTATGGCAAGGAGGAGACATTCCACTCGGCTGGAAACACTCGGTGGTGGTCCCAATACCAAAGGCTGGCCCAGACAGAACCTTTGCGGCCTATCTCGCTAACAGCCACAATTTGCTAGATCTATGAAAGGATGATAGCCACCCGCATGTCATAGTGTTTGGAACGTAATAAAAAATACCATGCTCGACAAATTGGGTTCCGAACAATCCTTGGCACAGAAAATGGACTGGCTATGCTCGCTGAAGAGGTCATACACGTGTCGCCTTATAGCAACCTAGTACGCACTGTAGTGGCTACCGTCGTGGCGAAGGCATACGACAACGTGTTACATGTCAAGATTCTTAGCAACATGGAATGTATGGGCACTTTCTTGCAGCTCATAAAAGCATAAAAGTACAGGACGTTTTCTATCCAGATAAACGGAAAACAAATTGACAATGACACCTCGAACAGAGGCGTGACACAAGGGTCAGTTTTAGCCCCTTTGCTATTTAATATCGCACTGTTCCCATTGGCGTGCAAATTAGCTGAAATACCAGATGTGCGGTTCATGATATACGCAGATGATGTCACGATTTGGTCTGTTCGTAAACAACTTGAAAGACAGACTCGGTATCTGCAAGAGGCTTTAAATACCATAGATGAGTACGTTCAGTGTGCAGGTCTGGAATTGTCACCTCAAATGTCCGGTTACAGTCATGTTGAAAACAAGAATGGAAGAAAACAATTGGCAACGCAAAGAGCCACCCTAAATATTGGAAATCAGGCATTGGAAGAGGTGGACGAGTCGAGAGTTCTTGGCCTAGAAATTCACAAATCCGGCAAAGGAACACAATGGCTTCATAAGGTGAAAAAAGTAGCTTCCTTAAATCTGATAAAACGCATTTCGTATAGGAGAGGAAGAACTCGAGCGGACATGGCAAGACGTCTTTTACATACTATACCAGGCCCGATTCCAAAGACTCACAAGGCGGAAGTGGGCGAAATTGAAAACAATAAATAGAAACGCAATGCGCATAATCACGGCCTTACCAACTCTAACCCCTATCCCTATTCTCTAAGCGTTTGCGCAGATAAATACGTTGGCAGAGTTAATTGAACAACGAGAGGCAACAAGGGATATGAAGCAAAAGTACGTTATGCTGATAGCATCCTTGTACAACGAAGTGGCGGTTCAAACACCACCAATGGTTGACCCCGCTCCGTGGGAATTCACGACTATTGCGACAAACAAGACCACTCGGCTTCGTCGCAAAGAAAAGCTGGCATCTCGACCTCTGGTTGATGCACTTCCAGGTACCTGCATTGCATATACGGACGCATCAATTATAGAAAATGCGGTAGAACAGCAGCTGCTAGTCCAACACACAGTGAACTAAATGTACATAAAGAATATGTTTCAGAATACCCGGACCCGCTTGTGGTGGAACTCTATGCAATCCGCGATGCTGTGGAGGCCATAAATAAAATAAATTTCATAACAGAAGCCCACATCTATACAGTCTCCTTAGCCGCCATAAAACAACTGAAGAAAGTGACAAAGACGCTATGTGTTAAAGCAGGAAATCCACGCACTCAATAAAAAAACAGATACGCATCCAGATACATTGGACACAATAGGATGCTGAGAACGCTGAGTAGAGAAAAGTTGACCACCTCACACGCGACGTTCCAAACACTAATGCACCCCCCCCCCCCCAGGCTCCCTTTTGATGCCCGCTCCGCTGTTCCCACCTCAGCATCATCTTTAAGGAGAAGTAAATGTGTCCTCAATCCCCCGTGTACATTCACCCTCCCTTATAACTTAACAAGATTGGAGGATGTTTCCCTTAGAAGAATAAGCGCTGGGGCGGCCCTTAGCCCGTCGGTAACATGCCGATGGGAATCTCAAGCAGACATCGGACTAACCACATGCCCTAAGTGTTCCCCACCAGCTGCAGAAGTGGATGTTCGCCATCTGCTGTGGACTTGTGCAGGGACAAGGGCATCGAGGACACAGATTCTGCGCCAAGTGGGACTAACCACAAGTGAAGAGGACTTCTCTAAATGGCCCACCGAAACAAACAAGAGTGGGAGCCTGCTCCGGTTCCTTACCGAACATAATTTACACGAGTTTCTATAATATGCCTTATGGCAAGCTTGCGTAAAACCAAAGTGTGGTATTATCTTGTATGTGAATTTATTTTTTTATTAATACAAAGTATTTGTGGTAGTATCGATGTTAAACCCCATCCTTACCTGCTCAAAAAGAGCTAACAGTATTAATGAATGAGTCCTCTGTCAAATGCTCATTCACGCGTTTAATAAATTTAAATATACGTTTTGTTTATTAATTCACTCCTCTGCTGTCAGAAACTTGATGAGGATGAAAAAGATTCTCGTGGTATGCAGCAAAATATATGGCGACCTGGCTCCATGATGACATCGTCAGGGATACATACGTCGATCACAGTTTTGGCGTGTGGAACGATGCGAAATTTCTGCCACGTACGCATGACGTACATGTAGATTTCCTGTGGAGCGAGTATTTCTCCTGGGCAACCACGCTTCCCTGTAGAAAAGTCATAACACATTTTTATTTTCCGACTCCATCACTCCACTGTGGTTTCAAAATATTCCTTCCAAAAATGGTTAGGTTGTGTTTGATATAAAAAGAATACCAGCGGATCAAGTTGAAATAAATATTTATAAGATTTAAAGTAAAGGAGGTGCTTTTTTGTTATCTTCTAATTTTGCTCATTACTGGCGCCAGTTGAGCCATATAAGAATAGCTGTTTATTAAGGGAACCATCATATTATTCCGCACGTAATACTTACAAAATCATCCTAATTTTTGCGAGGAGCGCGAACAGAATGTCCAAAATGCACATATTAGACTCCCTGAATGGGCAAGAAGTTACTAGAATACTTTTTTTGCTTTGTTTAGCATGAAAAGAAATCCGCGCTGAAACTTGTAGCTTTAGAGATCACGCTGTCAAATGCTCCCATAGGTTTTTCTATGCCAGGTTCTGCGGGCTTCCTTTTACGAAGCTCCCACTTCTAAAAATAAATGTAAATTTCACTATAGAAAACGGAAGAGGCAGTATAAGTCCCAAATCTTTAGGGGCACTTGCACTACACCGTAAGGGAAGGTGGTAAGGTGGAAGTGAAAAAGAGAGAGAGAGAGAGAGGCGCCGTAGTGGAATGTTTCGTTATAATTTCGACCATCTGAGGATTGTTAACGTGTCATCGCACAGCACACGAACGCATTTGCCTTTTAACTCTTCGGTAAGAAACGTGTTTGCCAAGTTTGACTTCTCGAGACCCTACCCTGATTTGGTTATATGATTTTAACCGTCTCAAATTAATATTTAGGACGGACTCAGGGCCACAGGAGTTGCGGAACCGGGATCTTCTTATCGCTCTCGGCTATTCCGTGTGGACTATTCCGCGGTACATGTTCACCATACTGAAGAAACAAAGGCACACTGTTCAATATTTTCATCGGATTCATATGATTTGTAAGGAGCTTCATGAAGATGGCTGTCTCCGAAAAGTCCTGTGTGCATTCTTGCATTACGTCCCTTGTAAGCCCCTACATGGCAAGAGTGATGATGTAGCGGGTACGATGTCTACGAAATTCCTCGCTTGTTGTGAGTGTCTAGGCGGATGCATTTGTTTTTACGCAATCCCGTACACTGCTCATTTCGCCGCGAAGCCGCCAGCCGCCACCGTAGATGGCATGCGGGAAAAATCGTGACAGGTCGACGAACGTTGCGGATCGATTTACAGGTTCAAAACTAAATAAAAAGTTGTGCTTGAACCAAATAATACAGAGCTTTTGTTACGGGAAAAATTGTAGTAAAAGACTCTCACGGAAAAAAGACAGGAAAAAATATTGTCCTGTCTTTCTTTCCCCCTTTCTGTGTGTCTTTTATTGCACGTTTTCCCCACGCTGAGAGACAAGACTACGACCTCGCGCGTGAATATCACACGCCAGACATGTAAATAAAGCTAATGAATTGGGGGAAAATCCAAGCGATGCGACCATTAGCGAGGCGGTTCTTCTACCAAGTATTTGAAGATATAGAAGTCCCTCAATATAATAAATCTGACACTGATGACGTACAAAATACCCCGGCCCTCTAAATACCAGGTGCGCTCGCAACGCATAGGCCACAAAGTGTCGTTATGTAGCAAGCGTGTTAAGTATACAGTGAAAGCATTGTATTACTTACGTACGTGTGTTTGGAATTTTTACTGATGATAAGGGAATATCAACATTAGTATTTAAACAATATGAAGAAGAAAGATATTTTAGATATCAACGGAACAAAAAAGCAGAGGTAAATGGGCTATCAATTTGTTTTAAAACAAACCATGAAAGCAGTGTCACGAGCTCCAGATTCTCGTAGTGAGGGAGGCTGAAGAAATGAGTGTCCTTGCGCTGCTACACCCGTTAATGCGTGAGGTTGTAAAGAGTTGAGAACATAGACAAGTGTCGGGGCATTTACAGAAATAAATCATGCACCTGACTGATTCATGACTAACAGAGGCGTGCTGTGGGCTGGTGCAGAGCCATGGCGCTATTCTTCACCGCAGCATGAAACGTGTTGTAAACATTGTGGGTGGCAGAATGTAGTTGTCAAGAACGGTTATGTGTCGCCTGGGCGAAGCTGCCGCAGGGCGGTTGCAATTTGAAGAGAGGATAGCTTGCCTTGCAGCAAGATTCAGTTTGCGATATATGTTCCTCTTACAGTGCAATCCACTTCATGCTATTCAAACTATGCTGAGGCTCTAGCTTTTCTTGAATCTTCGCAAGACACTAATTTATGATACTTATAATGTTTATTTGATAAAACTTGCTAATATTATGTAAACCTTTTATCTGTTTTTGGCAACTGGTACGAACTGTTATACACTGTTGCGTGAAATTATTTGCTAAAGGCTTGGTTTCAGAATTTTTCGGAATTGTTTTGCTCAATCCCACAGGATGGTTAGGCAGGGTGTTTTACTCAAAATAACGGCAAGGGCCTGAAAGACTCAAATATTGGAGTAATGCCAAAACATTAAAACTGCAAAAGTAACTTGCCATATGAGCCGCAAAATAAACCAACACTTTCCAAAGTTTTCTCACCTGTTGAAAATGGAAGGACGCTTTTCAGCCTCTCCGATGCGAATGAGCCGCTTTCGTTCAAAAATCTCGTTGGGTCAAACTTATCCGGTTCGTTCCAGCGCAGGGGGTCATTGTGCACTGCCCAGATGTTGGGGACCACGGTTGTTCCTTGGGGTACGAAATACCTCCCTATTGCGATGTCTCGGCATGCCCTGTCGGATGAGTGAGAGCGAGAGAAATAGGAGAGTAGAACTGAGGGTAAGTTAACTAGGCGATGACCCGTAGGCTACCCTACACATGGGGAATAAGGAGCATGTCACCGAGAATAGATAGTAAGAAAGTGGCACGGCCGGCAATGCTTGCTAGGCAGGTGAGTGTATGCCACGATATCACATGACATGGAGTTAGCAGGAGCTACAATTTCGGTCAGCTTCATGTCCTGAGAGCGTTAGAGGGAAATTGAACCTACTGGGTTTTCATGATGCCACGTTTTCATAACTATGTCGGTTATTAATTGGTAATTATATAAAGATAGGAATCTCGTCTCGAAGTATAATCACTTATAATTTAGTCGACCCAACCCAAACACTATCGATGTGTGATAAGTCTTACACGAGAATATATTATGCCCAATTTTTGTCTTTAGTCTTGAAACAATCTATTTCTCCTCTGCCCAACTCCTATATGAGAAACAAGTAGTGTGAATAAATAGGTAAATGAATTTCTCCCCGTACTTACCACCTGGGGAGTCCCAAGGGAAGCAGCGTGTGCCACCGCTGTGCCTCCCATATCACTGCCAAGGTGTAGGGCGTTGTGTAACGATCATTCCACATCGGCAGCCGGCCGGTGCCCACTACAGCGTCGATTTCCCTCTGGATGCGCTCTTGCACAGTATCCACTTTGGCGGCCACAAGCAGCAGTATCCGCATCAGCAGCGCGGATATCGTCACTGTGCCGGTGATCAGGAACCCAGTGGTGTTGCCCATGAGAGACTGGCCTGCACTAAGATGTGTTCCGTGGTTCAGCTTACGCCACGAGAGGACGCTCGTTCATGAGAAAAAACAACTGTCCAATCGTTCTTAATCTCCTCTGGTACTGCATTGTCAACGCCCTTGAACCAGTGGCTTGATGGTGACCAAAGTGGTGGTGATGTGACCAAAGCTACCAAAGTGCGTGCACGAGGCGGTCAGCACTGCAACTCCGAAGACGCAATGGAGGCCTGCCCGATATAACTTCCAGGTACTGAATTCAGTGTACACTTAGTGCATATGGGAGATGCTACCCGATCTTTAAGCTTGATCGAAATGTCGTGGTTTTATGGCTCCCTGTTTACAAACCCTGAGCAGCGCACCTCTTCAGGCTCCACGCACACGACAGCGCCGTAATTTTCCCAAGCTTCCACGGACCTATTTTTGTACAACGGGGCGCGAGAGCGAAATGCGTTTTTTATTTTTTAAAGATGGCCTATACAGCTCTTTCGGACGAAAAGCCTGCGGTGGCGTCGGCACCGCGTATCATAAATAATCACGGATCACATAAAACAATAGCATCATGGTAATTTGTGGTTCTTGGTTTTCATATTTTTGAATCAACGCCGATCTGTTCATTTTGCTTATCCACTACTAAATATCCTACCCATTGATCACAACATTCATCAACGTGTTACCTTCTCAATGCTAAAAATACTGAGAAATATCGTCAATTGTACAGCAGTCAGTTGAAAGCAATTCAGCAACGTAGCACTACACATTACCCACACTACGCGCTCATCTGCTGTGACGTACCTACTTCCACATATTAGAAATAATTACGGTGCGATATTGTTTACATATGATGCTGTTAAATATTGAAATACTCCACCGCAAAGCAGTGAAACTATTCAAAACTATCAAGAGTTCCAAGGTCCGTAAAAATATTTCTTGATAGCTTGATTGTATAAATTCTACTTTGTTATTGTATAACTTCTACTCCTGAAAACCTGATTTCATACCTTCTGTTTTCTCCATTGTATAAGTTCTACTCCCGGCTCACTGCAGATGGCTTGCATTAATTTATGGAAATATTATTCACAAGAGCCCCCCTCACAACCCTCTAGAATTCTGGGGTTCTAACTGAATATCCATCATGTCATATATGTACTTGTATAAATAATATAATTGAATGAATCATTCATTTATTGATTGAATTATTGATTTATTGGTTGATTGATTGGTCTATTTATGATCGAGTGGTACGTGGTAGGCGATGACGAGTCAATGCAAATCATTGTAAATAATAGAATAGTTTATAAAATATAAAATAAACAACAGAAATTGGGAAAAGATAATTCTAAGGTGTTCAAATTCTGAGAATGAAAAACCAATGCTAGATGATGCTGAATAAGAAAATTGAGTGTATAATTGATTACCTAAATAGTTATAAATAAAACATTTGAAAAACTCTCGAAGATTTCGAAATGCTTAAAATTAAACGCCATGCTTGGTATGCTAATTAAGGATGTTTCGAGCGTATAACTTATAATTTAAATAAACTCAAATTGAAAATATTAAAATGTCTTCAAAATGCCAGGCTGCTCAGAATGGGCAACCAATGCTTGCTGATGTTAAGTATAGGTGTACCAAAAATTAAAAAAACGAACAAAATAAAACTACACATTTTGAAAAGTCACTAAACATCGTCCGTGTGTGCCAAACGCTGTCACATCATAGCCTTAAAGGAGTACAGACACGTATATTTTCTGTTCCGGTATTTTTGCTTTAATCGATCCACAGTGGTCCAAAACAGAGGGACTGCGACCCAAAAAGCCCCAGCACAGATCAATTAATTTGCTATCAGTGGATTTATCAGGGCCAGTTTCGGTTTCGATCTCTCCGTACACGAGCGCGCGATGACGTCAAAGATACGAGAACGCACCACGAGCGCCCACAGCAAGGTTGGTGATCGCGTAAACACAAAATCTGATGACGCATTCGGGTCGCGTTTTTCGTCTGCTTGCTGTCGCACATGCACGAAAATATCGTCGTCGAGCAGCGCTTCAGCGTAGCATAATTAGTACTGCGACGTTGTTTCGCACAATAGCGTGGATGTTGCTAACATTGCCGGGCACTTTAATCCCAGCCCGCTCGCCTGCGACTCAAGCGACGAAGCAGGAATCAGCAGCAGCCACGAAAGCTTGATGGGTTGACGCGCAGGAAATGTCAACTGGTAGGAATGTTGAACAAAGGAACCGTAAAGATGCGGGTTTATCAGTCCGGTTGGCCAATGCTGTGAGCCAAGCTTGTTCTAAAAAAATGTTTTAGTAATGACGCGATCAGCCACCGTAACCCGTAAACTCTCCCGATGGCTCCCGTGCTCACGCCTGTTCACGCGCTGATTGGTGCCGACGCGGCAGGCCTGCGTGCCGCCGTCCAAGCATGTGGCGCCACCTGGCGCAGTCAAGGCAATCTGGGTGCGTAAAGCCGTGGCCGCCGCGATCGGCTCCCAAGTCATAGCTGCCTCAGCATCCGCTATCGGTAATCTAGCTATCGCAGATCGCTGTTCATTCGCTTACATACCTATTTGTAGAAAGGACTATCAGTCACGATTAAATTGCGAGGATCATTCGGCCAAAACGGAGGTCCTGGTAGAAATAATTAAAGTGACACAAGCGAGCTTTTTTTTTCCGACAGCTGCTGTCCGGTGCGACGCACCTGATGTCAGCTAGCTCCGCTGCTGAAGGCGTCGCGCAAAGCAAGAAATTATTTTACGAGATGGGCTTGCCAGTAAAGCGGCGCTAAACTCCGACGTTTTTTACAGCGTTAGCTCGTTCCGAAGCGCCTTTCGCTGGCGCTTCGACGTGAAACCAGCTAGGGCTAGCGACGTCTAGGGTAGGAGGGGAGCGGCGCAGTATGTTCCCGGCGCGCCATCGACAGGCACTGTTGCCGTAAGCCCTGCACTTGTGCAGGCATGCTGTTGGGGCCTGAGTTTAGCAGGCAGTCTCCATACGTATACCGGTGAGATAATTTTAACATGCACCAACGAAGAAGCCATCGAGTAAAGCGAGCAGAAGCGGAGTTCTTTCTCAGGGCACGGCCGGAAGCGGCGGCGGCGCTGTTCGAGTCCGGCCATGTGTCGTCACTGCTCTTTGCTTTGCCGACTACGTCAGAGTTACTTGATGACGTCATGTTGTTTACCTTTTTACACGTTTTCGTCACAACGATTTCGATGCCAGTGTGTTTTGAAAAAACGGAGTACTTGCCTTGCTTGTTTTTAAAATCAAAATAAAATATCTTCGCGGAAACGTGCGAGGTTGGGATTGCTTGGGGAGCATCTCTGTATAACCAGGAAAGCAATCGTATTCCTTCCGACGCTTCAAAAAATGGTGTCTATACTCCTTTAATGGCCGAGCTTAAATTCCCGCCTACGTTTCTAGTTTTCGTGTAAATCATAAGGGCCTTATGCCTTTTTGGCTACACTTGGTCAATGCAGCTAAAGCTTAAAATGTTTTACAATTATGCGCAGCACAGCTATCAAGAATGCCAGCAAAATATTTATGAATAAAACTGCAATCACTAGTCAGCACGAAACAACCACAGTGCCAATTGTAAAGCATGGGCCAGTTTTCAGGAAATAGCAATGCAGCCGCAATAGTTTAATAATTAATTTAGAAAGCTGCCTCTACATTGAACAGAAACATTGAACGGTTTTGCCAGACATCTAGTGCAAAAAAAGAGAGAGAGAGAGAGAGGAAAAAACCATTCTGTCAATAAGAGCGTAGGGGTCAAAAAGTTAACAAGAATGCAATAGATGGAGCCCTGTTCTTAGCATTACTGTATCAGCTAAAACGCACTGAGAGTGGCAGCTGCCAATGTTCTTGTGCCTTTATTTTGGTTTCAGCATGAAAGCATTTTGTTTACCAGCTTTCGCTTTCGTTTTCTTTAGATGGTTATTCTCACTGGGTGTTTGTCAGATTCTAAATATTTTTATGTGTTCTTTCACTACTCGCGTTGAGAACTCGTTGACCTCTTCAAAGAACATAGGCTGGTCTGAGCAGTGCGCTTACACATTGGGCTTACAATGTAATTTGTCTCCTGTTTTATACTCGTGTCGGGGATTTATAGCGGTCCTAAGGAACAAAGGCTGCTGATAAGGTCATTCGGGAGGCTACACGTTTGATCCCAGGTGCCGCCAGTTATCCATTGGTTTGCAATGGGTACAAGATTTCTCCCGGCCTGGTTCTCGGCTCTTGTGGGGTGACATGCTTGGGAAAAGGAGCCATGGACCAAAAATGATGTTAAAAAATGGCTTTTGCCGCTCAAGGCGGACTTATTGTTGTCCGATGGTGGAACGGACCACTGTCCCATCGGCGCAACTTTGTAGAACCGTTGAGCCCGTTCCCAGAATTTCAACCCAAAGAGCCGAGCACCAAGGCGGGGGAAGCTTGTACAGTCGCAATCAATATGAAGGTGATCGCGGGAGCTTCCACCGGTAGGCCTTTCAAGCTGCATAGCGTCCGATTTTCGGACTGCGAAGATAATGATTGGGCTACCTTCTTGCCCTCCTACGCTCTCCCGAGCTACAAGCATCACCCCCCCCCCCCCCCCCCCCCCGACTAACTCGCCGACGTTTTTTTCTACTCACAACTGCTGCGGACATGATTTTGCGGACCCTGCTTGATTACGCGTGAAAAAATTTAAAATTGTTACTAGCTAGCGGGGAGTGTCAGCTGTTACAGGAACAGCGCAAAGAGAGCGGCTACCAAGATGTTTCCCTCGCCATGAAAGGTGATGACGTAAGGTGGCGCTACTCCTTGTCTCGGTTCGGTTCGAGCAATCACCTTCATATTGATTGCGACAGTACCCATTGAAAACTGGTTGGTATCATGCGGCACCAGGGATTGAACTTGGTACCTCCCGAATGCGAGGTGGATGTTCTACCACATGGCCACCGTTTCCGTAGATATTGAATATAAATTCATTGTTATTTTCTTTCTGGTGTAGCTGACTGGCAGAATTTCTAAAAAAAATTATTTATGTGAGTAGTAGATATTCCCAGCAGAGTCATGACCTGAACAAACCTTACTCTTTAAAGGCTGACTGTATCCTCTACGGCTGCATCATCAAAAATATTTTCAAAATCTAGCATATGTGCCTTCCTACATTAACCCGCTGTTATTTTTTTTTATCCCGCAGATAGACTTCTAGCCAAAAATAGCCATTTTTTGAAGTTAAAAACATACATTATTGTATTATCCGTCATAAAGTTATTGTGCATGGTATCACTTCTAAACATTATCGCAAAGCAGACGCAAGAATAACTACACATATAGGTTCACCTCCCCATACAGATGTGATAAATATTTTGCAATACTCACTATTATAAGCCAAGTTGTCATAAACACTGCATGTCTTGCTGTGGGACAAGTACTTTCCAATGAAGCAATCCCTGTTTTCGTTCGCATATGCCGACAGACAACCAACCTCCTGTCTGTAAGAAAGGATTAGCGTAATCACCAGGGTCACAGAGGTTAGGTGTAGTCTTGTCAATTTCTTTTACATTAGTTCATTTTATTTCGATGTTTTAAGTACTCCAGTAGTTATTTCGTACTGTCAAAATATCTAATATAAGAGTATTGTTATTTTTCACAGATTCCATAAAATAAATCGGGTTTGTGTGCTTTTGAAGGTCTGAGTGAAAGAAGTGACATGGGTTCTTTTATAGCATTTAGCGTGACAAGATCACCCAGGCTATGCGAGACGTTGCTGCGAAACGAGCCCCTATATCTACAATATCTGCTTTACCGAAAAGTAAATAAAAGCCCAGTGCATGTGCAATATCAGCTGAACTCAAGGGCGCAGGATAAAATCTTATTTGTGGAACGCGGTTTATGATGGAAGCGAGACGCAAGCCATCGGTGGAAATCGGAGAAAATGTAGGATGAAGTACTGGTTTAAACAACCGAAAGAAATCCAACTGACACCGCTGAAACAGCTGCATATTGAGACACAGAAAACGCTCCTAGGTCGAGATACGAGAATGTTAAAGATCTGCCATAAACGTAGTGTGGAGTAACTTATCTTCTGTTCTGCACTCCAATGCGACTGTTGCAAAAATTTGAGATCAAGAATTACTGCACGTGTAGAACGATAGAGGACCGTGATATTCTTTCTTCAGAAACGCTTTACCCATCACTAAAACTTTTAGCACAGCACATGTCAAGGAGAATGAAAGGTTCACCGCCAGCACCGTTAAAGACCATACATTGCTTTCTGTCCCAAAAAGTTCACCAATGCTTTGTAGACAAATCCTTTTCTAATTCACGTCAACACCTGATCAATAGTTGAATATTCTTTCCCATCACTGGTTGTGGTTCTGTCACTGGGTGATAGCAACTTTCGTTAGATGGCGGCTCTAAATAATGCATGCCTGGATTCGTGAAGTTCACGAGGGCAATACTGGTCCAGTGCTCGTGACAGCAAGTGAAGTTAATGACTGAGCTGCTCTTCAAATGTGTACGAAAAATGCTGTGCACAGATAAATACAGGCATCTCTATTAAAAACACCTGATTTTTACCACGCCTCGCCTTTATCCTACACACTGAACCTAAAAACAGATTATAACCCCCCTAGTTGCACGTCTTAGGCTTGCATCCTTATTCTCAGTAAACAAAGCTTGTGCATGTCTCACCTCACAAACATTTCTATCGATTTCATGGCTCCGTGCACTGCTGCTGTTGTCGTGAACGGAAGATATCTTGCGAGTGTTATGAAAGACGAGGGCAAGAGCCATACCATGCTCTTCTTTCGGCTGGCCATAAACTCCTCTCTTATGGACTTTACCAGATACGTGTGCTTGGGGTGTTCGAATGGGAAGCGGCAGCCGAAGAGAAGCACACCTATGTTGTTGCACACACTGGCCAGCAGTAGTTGGAAAAGGTCCAAGGGCTGCCCCCGAACCTCGGCCACGTGATTCACGAATTGATCGCATCCCTCCTGGAAATGAAAGTTGCTGCGTCGATCAAACCTTAAAACTCGGCGTCACGGTTTTTGTTTGGTTTCTTAAAGATGTTTCTTCTAACTTTATAACAAATATTGAGGCAAGTGTCATAATGCTCGCTACATTCCCCATGTAACCGATTGCATTCTGCTTAAGATGAGAGCTTATGCCCGAATAACTAAATCTTATTTTGAAGTACCCACAAAGTCGAAGCCTAACTTGTCTGTCTCCGCATTAGCGCCCCGCCAACTACATTGTCGAAGCTGATTGCCGCTTATAGAAATGATGCCTAATCATATCATTGCCTAAGAGCTAAAGCCAGCCCACTCAAGCCATGTGCAAGCTACCTGGGTGCCCATGCGCTCTAGTCGCTCATGCTACCTAAGCTGCCCCTTTTAGTACTCATACGGACGTCAGTAACGATCTCGGATATTGTGTTCAGTACTCGTGATTGGCCCGCAAAACCTTTACATCACAGTTGATACGCTCTGCAGCGGGTAATTGAAACAGAGCTGTCGCTCTGTATGATTGGTGCAATTAACTTACACATCGAATTATTTAGTGCGAAAGTTCTATTCCAAACGATCAAGCACAACCAAGAATGTTACAGGTCGCATATACCCAACTCACACGAAACACAACGTGGGATTGGCGCAGATTGTAACCCAAGAATTTCTCACGGGAAACCAGTATAATACGCATTAGGTAGCGTCGCAGCCAATTGCTACGCGTTCAAACTACAACACACTATTTCACCATGAACTGCATGTCATCGGCTTTATGAACTTTCTATCTGGGCGCAAAGGCTCTCCACGTCCTAGTCGGTTTAACAACGTTAAACACTTTGCTATTTTTACTTCATTTTCCTACTGGCAACGCCATTTAGAGTTCCATAGCTGTAGCTCTGAGTGACACACTGGAAAGGATCAGAGGCCGGGTGCATACGCGCAAGCTGCGCCGCGTCCTCAAGACATGTACACCCATAATAATAGACTTTTTGCGTACCGTGTCTGTCACTTCAACTACGTCAACTTCAAGAGAACGGTCTCTGCCATATGTCTCGCGTTAACCCTGTCCTCCTTTATTGTAATAAGAATAAATAAATAAATTCGTTAGGTCGGTCTTGTGACTGTCAAGCGAGTGTAGCTGCAAGAACACAACACACACCTCACTTTAGTAATCATAGTTAATCCATATATGTCTCACGTACCACATGTCTGACGCCACATTTTTTCTTTTTTTTTTTTGCATTTAAAGGGTCACAGTTTAAGAGCTTTGCAGTGGCTAGCTTAGGCTCTGGATGCTCCAAACCTTTCCTGGGTAAGTGTCGAATTGTTAGCATTGAGGTAGAGACGCCAGTCGTCTCTAGAAGCAGTCAGCATCTGTGACCCCATCGATAAGGAGGAGGAGAAAAGGAGGGCGGAAGGCAGGGATGACTTTTGCCTGAATATAATGTTCAGGACACTTAACCAGGATGAATTCCAGTTGGCTACTCTTATTTATTTGGGAAAGGACATGGTGGATTGAAGGGGGAGGGTAGAAGAGGGAGGTGAGAAAGTCACAGTCTGTAAACCAGCATAGTCTCTCCTAAAAAGCGAAGTGCCTTGTAGACTTTGAGCGCAGATGACTTTTGTGGCCATGGTCCGAAAATCTTCCCTTCCGTTAAGGGGTGATCATTTCGCTTCGCTATGTCGTTCAGTTGCAAAAACAGGGCAATCACAAAGGAGGTGCTCAATCGTTTCATCAACGCCACGTCGTTCACAAGCAGGGCTTGTGATTGCCTACAACAGGCAGGGGAAATTGCGCCTGGCCAGGATAAATCTCTGATGCACTCGTTCAAGCATCCTTGGGTACAGCAGTCGAGTGCCCTAACGACTGCGCCACCACGGCGGGACCTGATGCACGATGTGAAATGTGGCATTATTAGTTTTTTTGAAACTGGTAATTGCTTTTAAATGCTTAAAAAGTGCAAACTATTCCGCGCTTCAGAAAGTAAGAATCAGTGACCAGGAAGTAGGACGTTTGGTTCAAACAAATGAAGAGTGCTAAGCGGCACTCTCAGGAATGCTTTAGGCGAAGTCAATGCAAAAACTAAGCGCAGCGTAGGCAAGGAGAATCGCAAAAAAAACCGTAGATACGAGAAGCGCCGCTCACTTTTGCGTGTATAACCCAAGGATATATTTCGGCGCATAGCCATGGATTGTAGCACATTTATAAAATAAATGCTGCTTTCAATTTTTTGGCTAACTGCGATTTACGAAATCGCATTGCATTTCGCTTCGCTTTCAGCAAATGCAAGGTTTGAAAGGTCGAGATTCGGCAAGGATTGTCGAAATAGGTGACTGGGGACATCAGTGGAAGAGTAATAAATTATGTAATTGTGCTTTACTTCGCTTAAGAGCTTACAAACGAGATATTTTCCTCCTCCTGCTCTTCTACATCTTCCTTATATCTGTTCTGTCTGCATCTTCTCTTCTAATTCTCTCTTGCCTGTTTTTTTACTTGTAATTTCATTTATTTTATTTTATTTGGCTTCTTCCTCGGTGATACCAGCGTCTCAGGACTCCTCTCACTGACCGGCAAGAATAAAAGCCTAACTAATGGTAGGCGAATTTGTGTCAACGTCGCAACCTATTGCGACGACCTGACAGGGAAAATTATGTCAATGTAAGAAGCTATCATGGCATCCCGCTGAATCTCGCAAACGCAATATTTTTGCCATGAGCCTCCGATGGCTTTTGCCTGAATATAAAGTTCGGAGACGTTAACAACCATTATTTCTAGATTCACTCCGCACTGGTGAAAGTGTATGACGACGACACGCTATGCACAGCTGCAGCCAGTGGTGATAAAACAAGGGACGTGTTACAGCTAGTTTCAATGCTAACGGTGAGACGAATGTACAGAATATTTTTTATGTGTGCGTGCAATACGGCGAACTCGCACTGAGGTCAGGGTTAAAATATTGACGTCTGCCCTGCTTGTTAATATTATATCGAAAATGAAAGCGAGCTTGTCAAGTGCTCATGGACCAAGGTGGATATAAGTTCAGTTCAGTTCAGTCGTTCAGTCGTGTCCGACACTTCGTGACCCTATGAACCATGTCACGCCACGCTTTCCGGTCTCTCACTATCCTCCAAACATCACATAACTTCATCTGCAGCACCTCAAAGATGCCATCTAACTTCCGCGTTCGCTGTCTACCCCTTCTCCGGTGACCCTCAGTCTTTCCCAACATCAAATCTTTCTCCAGTGACTCCTTACTTCTCAACAGATGACCAAAGTAGCTCAGCTTTAACTTTAGAATTTGACCCTCCAATGAGCAGTCAGGGTTTATGGTCGACAATATCGACTAATTTGATCTTCTGGGCGTCCAAGGAACTCTCAAGAGCCTCCGCCAGCACCACAATTCAAACGCGTCAATTCTTCGGCGGTCAGCCTACTTCACAATCCAACTCTTGCATCCATACATCATAACTGGAAAGACCATAGCACGAGTTATACGGATCTTGGTTGGCAGACTAATGCCTCTGCTCTTTACTATGTGGTCAAGGCTAGCCATGGCTCTCTTTCCCAGAAGCGCGTCTCCTAATTTCATGGCTGCAGTCTCCTTCTGGGGTAATCTTGGAGCCCAAGAAGGGAAAATCTGTCACAGCTTCCAGTTCTTGTGCCTTGATGCTCTAGGACTTGATAGGGCAAGACGCCTTGATCTTTGTCTTTTTAATGTTCAGTTTAAGCCGAAACTTCTCTCTCTTCTTGTACGCGCACCAGAAGTCTCTTGAGCTCCACTTCCTTTCTGCCATTACCGTGGTATCATCCGCATATCTAAGGTTGTTGATACGTTTTCCAACAATCTTCACTCCAGCTGAAGACTCGTCCAGACCGGCCTTCCTAATTAATCATGCACTCAGCATATTGGTTAAATAGGCAGGGCGACAGTATGCAGCCTTGTCTCACTGCTTTCTCAATCGGAAACCAATCAGTAAGATCATGCCCAGTTCTGACTCTGGCCTCTTGCTCTTCATAGAGGTTCCTGAGGAGACAGATGAGGTGAATTGGAACTCCCATCTCATGGAGAGCTTGCCACAATCTGCGGTGACCTACGCAGGCAAACGCTTTCACATATTCAATAAAGCAGATGTAGATGGGTTTCTGGAACTCTCTTACTTTTTCCACGATCCAGCGAAGGTTGGCAATCTAGGCCCCAAGTTCCTCTCTCCTTGCGAAACCCAGCTTGCACGTCCGGAAGCTCCCGATCCACATACTGCTGCAGCCTATCTTGGAGGATTTTCAGCATCACCTTGCTAGCATGCGAAATAAACGCGATCGTGCTGTAGTTGGAACAATCTTTGGCACTGCCTTTCTTTGGAATGGGGATGTAAAATGGCCTCCTCCAATCCTGTGGCCACTGCAGGGTTATCCGAATTTGCTGACATAATGTATACAGAACGTTAACAGCGTCGTCATGGTCGAGGTTTTGAAGCAACTCAGCTGGAATGCCATCAATGCCGCTAGCTTTGTTCTTAGCAAGGCTGGCTAAGGCCCATTCAACTTCACTCTTCAGGCTGCCCGCCTCGAGATCAGTAATCACAACCGTCTTATGTTGGGTTTGCACATCCTGGTTGTTCTTGTACAGTTCTTCTGTGTATTCCTGCCACCTCTTCTTTATCTCTGAGGCTTCAGTGAGGTCTCTGCCTCGTTTTTCCTTTATCACGCCCAGCTTAGCACTGAAGCTTCCTTTGATATCTTTGATTGTCTTATACAGAGCTCTTGTGCTCCTCAATTGGCTGTTGTCCTCAACTGGTTGGCACTGTATGTTCAGGAAGGCATTCTTATCTCTTCTTGCTATTTTCTGAAATTCCGCATTGAAAACCTTGTATATTTCTCTTTTTTTCCCATACCTTTTGCCATCTTCCTTTCCTCAGCTATTTGCAAAACCTCTTCAGATAAGCAGTTTGCTTTCTTGCATTTCGTTTGCTTTGGAACTACCTTAGTAGCAACTTCTTGTATTATATCACGAACATCAGTCCACATCTCTTCAGGCCTAGATCTTCTAGATCGTCTTCTAGATCTAATTCTTGAAATCGAATTGTCACTTCCACAGCATATGCTGATGGAATTTGATCCAGATCATACCTGAAAGGCGTTCTAGTTTTCTGCGTTTTCCTCAATCGAAGCTTAATTTTGGCAACACGAATCTGATGATCGGTGCCATAATCGGCCCCAGGCCTTGTTTTTACTGTTTGTGTAGCGCTTCTCCATCTCTGCCGGCAAAGAGTATAATCAATCTGATTCCTATAGACCGTCCGGTGAAGTCCATGTGTGCAGGCGCCTCTTGTGCTGTTGAAAATGAGTATTTGCTTTGGTCAGATTGTTTTCTCGACAAAACTCTACTAGCCTGTGCCCAGCTTCATTTGGCTCACCAAGACCAAACTTGCCTGTAATTCCGGATAATTCTTCACTCCCCACCTTAGCATTCCAGTCTCCTATGAGAAAAAGGACGTCTGATGATGGAGTGCGGTCTAAAAGGCGTTGCAGGTCAGCATAAAATCTCTCAACGTCGGCTTCTTCAGCAGTAGTGATTGGTGCATAGACTTGGGTAACTGTTATGTTGAAAGGGTGACCTTGTATTCGAAGTGAAATCATTCGGCCGTTTTTGGGGCTGTACTCTAACACTGCTTTGCCCATTTTTCTGTTTACTATTAGAGCGACCCAATTCCTTCTCCTGGATGCCCAAGATATCAATGTTCAATCTGTCCATTTCTCGCTTGACGACATCCAGTTTACCTTGCGTCATAGATCTTACATTCCATGTTGGATCTCCTTGCAACATCGGAATTCCCGGTCGCTTCCCGACACATCCACAACTGAGCGTCCTTTTGGCTTTAGCCCAGCCGCTTCATTCGTCCTGGAGCTCCTAGGAATCACACTTTGTTCATCCCCAGTAGCATGTGGGACGGCTTCCAACCTTGGGGGCTCATCTTCCGGCGCCATATCATTAATGCTACTGTGAGGTGGATATAAACAACTCAATAAATAGCTTGATATGCTCGCAAAAATTAAATTATCGCAGTTGTGTTATACCAAACTATATATTTGGGGTTTTTAATTGTACTTCAGTATGAAGCCGTTAAAAAAGCACCGATATTGCAAATGAGTTACTTTGAAAAACTCTCTTTACACCGGATATACCAACAAAACAGGTATTCGAAAAGAAAGGTACTTATGTAGGCAATACTATGTTTTTTCTCGCAGATATTAGTTTCAATATTTGAAATACCTTTAAAAATCTAACACGCATGCCATCTTAGCTTTTTATCCGCAAATGAAATCAGTTTTTTTCGTTAGCAGGGTGTGTTGTGCAATGAAGACGTGTCCTTGCTTTCAACTTTGGAACCCCCTGCTTTGCGCACTTGGAGTAAGCGGAGTAATAATTGAATGAAGAACAAATAACGACGTAGTACTCTCGTGCAGTGGTCTACAACGCTGATGAGTTCGCCAACACGAGATTGAAATCAGTCGTTATCATATTCGTTTTATTGCTTTTAATGTCAGGGCGGCCGCAAATACAGACAATCGCTTTAAGGCTCAGAGAAAGATTTAGTCCTAGGTAACTAAAATATAAATGTGAACGCACGAACCGGTCAATCCCCATTCTGCTGATCACTGACGCCATTCTAGGATACGTGACATAACGAGGGTGTACTCACAGCAATTATCACTTGCATTTCGTGTTTTCCATATCCCAGTTCGCGCAGAAGCTTGAGTGAGAAATGTCGGTTGTCATCCCACATTTTACCTCCGTAAGCGGAAAACCCTGCAAGCATAATTTAGCACTATGTAGCCTTTATAAGCACTGAAAGGTAATGTAAGCGCACTCTGGCGAACGTTTGAGCATGATAAATTATGTTTTGCTATCTTATTTTACTAGAAGCGAAGTTACACAGATATATTCGACGTGATCATTCAAGTGAAGAAGGGAGATTTACTGTTTCACGGCGCCGAATCTGTTAGTCTGGACGGAGCTTGTTGCATCACCGTGTTTGAACGTAACTTTCTTCCTCGACAGAATTGGAGCTATAAGACAATTTAGGACTACATGGAGCACTGATTAAGTCACCGTCGATGACACAAGTTCTACTCACTTCACTCGGTCTTTGCGATGAAATAGCGACTGTGAGTTGCGGTCGCACTAGCAATATGCAAGGTTTCCTTACCACGGCTGCTATATTTGACCTCCTGCCGCGAATGAAAGTAGAGCACAAAATACGAGTCCCGCTGCACTAAATTCTACTTTAAAGAATCTGCCCATTTCAAAAACGTTGAAAGCCGAAAGCTTGTGATGAACCTTCTTGTTCTACGGACGGCAACTGCGTCGCGACAGTGATCTGCAAACTGAAGTTACGTTGAACCCACAGCTTGGGTGGTATAACCAACAATTCATGACTCATGACACCAAAAGTACGATAAAATAATATGTCGCATTGTTGATTTATTTCCTTTCCTAAACAAATAGTAGCACTGTTGTACCTAATGAGTGGATACTTATGTAAATATTACAAGATTAGGCCCCAGGACATACAGCACCAACAGCTCATCAAGCCTGGTATGCGTATTTTAGCTCACCCGCGTCAAAAATCTGTGTCCGCGTAGTTGAGAACACATTAATAGCTTTGCTCTGGCACGGCCATACCCAGCACTCACATGTTGGAACTCTACTATCAAAATGCAAGAGATCACGCTTCAGGTAATTTCATCCCTACGATAGAGATGCAAAGGTCGTTTCACCAGCGCTAGAGCAAAGCAAGTGTCTCGAATGCGAACGTTAAACCTCTGCCAAACAAGTGTTATCAGCAGCAACAACAAGCCCCGACATATGAAGCCGGTGCCGTAAAACTCTTTAAGAGGACGAACCATTCTATAGCACGGGAAAGTTTTATTCTCTGATTATTTTCCGTATACGGACGTTTGCCTAGCAGCAAGACCGGTATAAGATCTAGTTGGGCGTACGTTCAACTCTTCAGTTACGTTGAGTCAGCTTCTTTCGTGCATAAATCGTACGCATATTTCGTGACGCAAATTTGTTTTTGCGTGTTTATGATCCTTGAGCGTTTATTTACGAGCTGTGTATTACGATACGGAATTTCATTCGCGTTTTCAATAACAGCGAGTCCACATATTTAGTCATTTGTGCTAAAAGGTCATGCAAAGGCGCTTTCTAGAACAAACGCATGTTTTATCGAGAGCACGCTCGTCAAAACAAAAATTATTGTGGAGCATCGCTTGGCAGGGCGAATGGAATAAATTTTATATATAGCTCTCGTTACACAGAAAAATCGACGTCAGCGTTGTGTTCTACAAATCACGCTCATGGCGCTGGTAAATAGAGGCTAGAAGCTCACATGGCCGCGCACTAATTTCTCGATGGCTTGTACAACTTAGGGAGGGCACTTGATATCATAAAATTAGTAGGAGCTGCCAACAGGGTCGCTCATGTGAGGTCCGAAGTTAGAATAGAAATCAGCGCTGTAGTGCTCTTAGACGCCGAGTGAGGCGTGCGCTATTCTTAGGCTACAGAAGCACACTACACGGTTTTGTTGAAACGGAGATTTCCAGGTCAGTTGTTTATCTAGGGAATCGCGATATGCTCTTAGAGGTGACGCCTTAATATCCACAATAATGTTTTCAAATGGGAAAACTTTCAATCCATTAATTTTAATATATATATATATATATATATATATATATATATATATATATATATATATATATATATATATATATATATATATATATATATATATATATATATATATATATATATAAGTACTCGGCAAGACCGCTGGACAAAACTTCAATGCTATATTTTTCTCTGCAAAAGACGGTTAAAATGTCCTTATCAATATGTTCACAGTATATTCAGTACGTTCATATGATCATCATAATGTTCATAAAGCAGTCGCCTCGCAAATGCAGCGGTGTGGCAGAAGTTCTATTTGACACTTTATGAGGAACCTACTACTGTAGCGTCTCTCAAAGTCGCTTGCAGATGATGGACACTGAATCTCACATACCCTGCAATTGTTGCATCTCGTGAAACGGCTTCACGGAAACATAGTGTATGTGTCCTGTATACTGCGTGTTGTCCTCTTTAGCGTATACACTGTGCTTTGATTTCATCGATACTGCTCCAGAATCGAAAGCCGGACAAAAAGCGCGGCAACTTACCAACGTCTACGCTTGCACCTTGGACCCAGCTCGGCGATCGGTAAAGCATGTCCTTGTGAGTTAAAAACGCCTTTATGCAGTCTAGATTGTTCAAGATGATCGTGTCAGAAAATCCAGCTTTTACTCTGCGCGTAAGGAAACAAAACAGTCTATGAATAATGATCATCCTCTGACATTATCGGTGCCTGTGGTGCTCTCTAAACATCATCATCATCATCAGCAGCAGCCTGATTATACCCACTGCAGGGCGAAGGCCTCTCCCATATCTCTCCACTTAACCCGGTTCTGTGCTAGCTGCATCCACTTGACCCCTGCGAACTTCGTAACCTCATCCGCCCACCCATATTTCTACCGCACCCTGCTACGCTTTCCTTCCCTTGGAATCCAGTTTGTTACCCTAAGCGACCCTTGGTTATCCTCTATTCGCACTACATGTCCTGCCCATGCCCATTTCTTCTTCTTGATTTCCACTAGAATGTCAGTAACTTGGCTTATTTTTCTGACCCCTTCTGCACGCTTCCTATCTCTTAATATTAAACCTACCATTTTTCGTTCCATAGCCCTCTGCGTTGTCCTCAACGTAAGTAGAACCCTCTTGGTTAGCGTCCACATTTCAGCCCCATAAGTGAGTACAGGTAAGATTTAACTGTTGTATACTTTCCTCTTGAGCGATACCGGTAAGCTACTAGTAACAATCTGCGAGTGCTTACTAAACGCGCTCCATCCCAATCTTATTCTTCTTGTAATTTCCTTTTCATGGTCCGGATCTGCGGTTACTACCTGTCCTAAGTAGACGTATTTGCCTACCACTTCCAGTGCTTCCCTACCTAACGTAAACCGCTGTTCATTCCTGAGGGTGTTGAACATTACCTTAGTCTTCTGCATATTGATTTTTAAGTCTATCTTTCTACTTTTCCTGTCTAGGTCACCAATTATTATTTGCAGTTCATCCGCGAGTTATCTAGCAAAGCAATGTCACTCCAACTCTCTGAATACTTCCTCTAAGCAAGCCTGATGGGGAGATCGTGTCTCCTGGCCTAACACCTTTTTTTATGGGAATTTTGTCACTTTCTTTATGCAGAACTATGCTTGCTCTGCAGCCACTATATCTATCTTATATCTATATATATCTGTGCAGCCACTATATATAGATAGCACAGAACAGGGTTAATTGGAGAAATATGGGAGAGGCCTTCGCCCTGCAGTGGGTATATTCCGGCTGATGATGATGATGATTACAATCAATTCAAAAAAACATTAGCAAACACTTAGATCTACATTAACCCCAGACAGGAAAAGCACATGGACTATAAGTTCTGCACACATCCTGACCTTGCTGATAGCTACACGTCGTGAGTACCTGATAACAGGGCCATAAGAGCGGGACCAATGGTATGCCTGACGGGGATCTAGTCCTTTAATAAGGGTGTCCAAGCATCCTAGGAAGGGTACATTGGTGGGCCCTGGAGGAAACCGATGTCCATCCGGTCTCTGCTGTTTGCGGCTCATGATGCGCACCAATACTAAAAGCACAGCGCATAAAAGGAGGGCTGCTGCGTAGGCACCAGTCGTAGCGTACAGCATCCATACCATTCTTGTGGGGCTTCTTTCTCAGGTGGGCTGAAACGGAAATAAAACATAGGGTTGCATAATGAATACTCCTAAAAGCTCAACTAATCAGCCAGGAACATGTGTTAACCCCGATCATGCAAAAGACCTGTGTACTATGCGATTTCAGTGGACGTTATAGAACTTCAGGTAGTCGAAGTTGTATGCAGTCATCTAATACGGCGTCGCTTACAACCAGTGTCAGTCGCATAAGCCAAAGGAAATCAAACCGAATTATCTCACCATGAAGTGTCCGCCACTCAGGATCAGTTTTCTTCAAATCCTATTGCCTCTTCGCGTTTAAAAGCGTTTAATGAAGCGGCGAGAAATGCTTTTTTTTTACACTATTAGAGGGAAAATGCTCTCCAGTATTAAACTGAACAAGCACCTGATAACATCTTCAATATTGACAAGACTTCAGACCCCAAGACTTCAGCCAGCAGATTGGCAAAGGGGCAGTATAGAAGGAATATTTTCCATCCATGCCTTAAGATAGGTTCCACGAACCCACAAAATTCTAAGATTGGCGAATGCGTTGCGAAATTATTTTTCGGGGTAATTTGCGCCACAGCCGGACCCTGATGGCAGAGCATAGAAAACATTTATTAGAGTTTCTTGTGGGTGTGTATGTTCTTCAGTGGAACAATGTCACCGAGTGTACAGCATCGATCCTTGTAGTGGGCCGCAGGCCAGACCGAAGTGCATCAAGTCTTCATAGCTGATCACACGAAAAACGGTCTTTCAAAGACCATACGGAAGCCTAAGTCACAGCGAACACATGGATGTGAATGCTGATTGTATGCATCGTGGAACAGGAACAAAGGAGAGGCAGCTTTTATGCTAACGATTATTACGCTTCGTGCTGTGACGTCAGTTCAGATGGCATATCAGTTGTAGCAGGCATCGTTTTTATTCAGCGCCTTAACCGTCGTCTTAATATACAGTTAAGGTGAAGCCCTACCTTGTCCTTCAACTTGCATTTGTGTTAGCCTTTCACCAATGCAATTTGTTGTGCGCACAGCCTGAAATGTTACGCAAACATAATTTTTCCTTACAGCGTGGTATTTTTTCACCATTTCACACTGTTTCCTGAAGAGTTATGTAAACAGCCTCATATCAAGATAAAGTAATATCGTCTTTACCACCTCGGCACAGCTTTACTGCCTGTTCTACGACTTTCTTCGTGACTCGCAGTGGTTTTTGTGTTCGACCATGGACGTATGGCCCGAGATGTGCCATATCGACGTGCTTAATCGGATAAAACGTTAAGGACCGAGGTAGTTTTACTCCTCCTGCTTAGCTGTTACTTATTGCAGGAAAGCCTGCATTTTAAGAATGTTCAGTTCGTAGACACGTTAGTGCATTCATTCAAAGCCCCTTTCACTACAATGGATGCAAAATGTTATCTTCAGCGCAAACTGTGCCGACTTCGTTGTGGTAGTCCTGCTAAACGGCTTATTTTAGTATCATTAGGTAGATTGCACGATGCCATCAGTCGCAAAGCTTATACTCAAGTGAACCTTCTACGGGGCTACCCGGGGCTCCTGTGCTTTTGCACCTTAGGAAATCTGTACAAGGTGGACGAAAGCCGCTTTTGCAGACCAGCCACTATATTTTTGACGCAGCGCTCTTGATGTCACAGGCAGGGCAACGCTACGCGACCAAAACAACAGTACACCCGAGCTAGACAGCACCTCCGCTACCACACACTTTTTCTTTGTCCTCCTACACTCTCGGCTCCTCTTCTTCATCCATCTAGTCTGTAACATTTACCCCCTTTTCGCAAACAAAGCCCTCCGGGCGAGTAAGGTGTCACGAGTATGACACTTCTTCAAGCGGGCGACATGCGTAACCTCAGTGTTCGCCGAACGTCGTCTACTGACCATAAGGCGTGCAATCCGGTTGTTTAGTTCACCGGGTCGCTCTCAAATTAGATATGGGCTGGTGTAGCGTGCCAGCATTTTCTGGTGTAAGCCCTCATAGGTTTCCAAAGCCAGACTATGTCACCGGGGAGGTAGGTAATCTGGCGATGGTGGTCGTCATAGCGAGCTTTTTATCTGTCTTGCGATGACAAAGTCCGCAATTGGGCTATCCGCCGCGCATCTTCAGCCAGGCAGACAGTTTCCGCTAAACACGGGTCGTCGTCAGTGGAACATGGTCTCATGTCTGGCAGTGTTGAATGCGTATGTGATGAAGGGGAGAACACAGTTCCAGTTTTTATGGCCCGAAGCAACGTACATTGCAAGCATATTGGTTAGAGTTCTGTTGGTGCGTTCTGTTAAACCAATTGTCTGAGGGTGGTAAGGGATCGAATGCCTGAAATCGGATGCGCATAAACGGACAAGTTCTTATATTACATCAGCAGTAAACTGACGGCCTTTGTCACTTAACATAACTCTCGGTGGACCATGTCGCAAGATGACTGAATGCAGCCTAAAAAGTGACACTTGGTAAGCTGTAGCGGCAGGATGAGCGGCCGTCTCATAGTAGTGAGTATGATGATCTACACATACAACAATCCAACGATTGCCTTTTTGCTACTTTGGGAAAGGGCCCAAAAGGCCAACTCCGACTTTCTCAAAAGGAGCCTTGGGCGGAATTACTTCCTCATCCATCTAGTCTGTAACAATACTATTCGAAAGCTCTTTGCTGTTTCGATTTCCTACACCAACATGGATCCAACAAGTCCAATTCTCGCTTCGACAGTCGCGCCTGTAAATGACGACCGTGGCGTTTCGTTGGGCCGCGCTAAGGATTACAACGAAATCCTTGTCAAGCAATCTCTTAGAGCTACCCTAGAAACGAGAACCCTTAAGCAAGCATATATTAGCGACATCCCTTATATCCCTACACGTTTCTAATAAACTTATCTAAACCAAATGTTTCAAAATTCAGAGTATTTTCACTGTGAGGTGAGGACAGTCCTGTATTTAGGAATGCATGAAGAGGCTTCTAAAAAATTTTCATTGGGTTTATATTATTTCGCAAACAACTGCACAGTTCTGTAGTGGTGATAGAAATAGGCATGTTATGCGGTCATCGATGAAGAAAATGACTACGCTTCCTGGCCGCACTCAACATATAACTGGCAAGCAACATTCTATGTAACGCACCATAAAGCAACTGAAACAATCTAGAACGGCATAGAAGCCAATACGAGCGGCTACGAGCATTCTAGATAAACCTGGTAGCATATACAGTCGCAAAGCAATAATACTTACCTGATCCGCTAAACTGGCTCCAGTAAGGCTCTTAACAACGTAGCCCCGTGCCGGCAGCTTTCGGCATAAACAAACAGAGCAAAGCTCCGCTTCCATATTTTCAAGCTAGCCCATAAAACGGCCTTTGACAGTAGAGATAAATGCAGCTTTGCACTGACGTGTACGAAGAGAGTAAGACATAAGAATGCAGCCGTCTAGTTCATTGACGTAAAAGAGAAACCCGAAAATATAATCAGAAGAAACACACACGTCAGAGCTTTATTCATACTGCAGTTCATTAGAACGCAGACCCTCCACTGTGATGAAGACTTTGTACCCCTATATAAAACGAAACCGACGTCACATCATTAGCCATATACCGAGTTTTCTTGTTAATATAACAACGCGGTCAAAGCGTTAAAGTAGGACTGGAAACGGTAGCGACGGCTTAACTACCGTATTTTTGTACTCGAAATTCATTTTTGAGTATGTGCTAATTACGCATCTTTGACACTACTCGTCTCGGGAATAAAGTGGGAATTCTGAAGATGTAGGGTAGGTTTGGTTTGTGGGGTTTGCGTACCAACTTGACTCAGGCTATCAGAGACGCCGTAGTGAATGGGTTTGGAAATTTTTACCCCCTGGTGTAATTTAACATGCACTGACATATGATAGCGCAAGGGCACCTAGCTTTTCTCCTCCATCAAAAGGAGCTGCCGCGTCCATAGAAAAGTAGTCAAGCGCTCTAACAACTGTACCACCAAGGCGGGGTTGAAGATGTGCGCTGTCCCGAAAACCAATTCTGATTGAAACGATTTCACCAAGGAAACAGTTTACGTAGTTTATTCACCGGTCTTTAAAAAATCACGTCGGTGACCAGCTTCCTGCGCATATCGCTCGGCTTAAGTATAATCGCCCGCTAAAAAAACATTTAGTGGGTCAACTATCCTTGAACTAACTCAAGAACTTTAGCCATGGCCTGGCGCTGCATTTGCTGCTGCGGTTTATGGATCTCTGCTAGATTCCGCGCTTAGTAAGCTTCTCGGCAACGAGCTAGTCTAGGTTCTCTTTGTTCATTGGTCTCAGCAGCTTGTCTGAAACAGCGGCGATCTCTGCGTCTCTCTTTAGGGACAGTAGTTTCCTCTAGGCCTCGGATAGATGGGGTGGATGAAATATAGGAGCGTCCCCTTTGAAACGGGGTGGTAGCAGTTGCTATCATGCTCGTTTATCCCCTATATCCGAATTACTGTTTTAGATCATCATTCTATTTATTAAATTTTTGTTTCCACATTACTAACATTATGTCACTTCTCTGCTTTTAAGCCACCAATCTTCAAATCATTTTTTCCTAGCTTCCACCGCAGGTTCATTCACCCGGCCAATGGTATCTCTAAACACCAGGGCCCCGGGAACAGTGACTGCGTCTGTATCGACTTCCGGATGGATACCGTCCCATTCGAGTATAAGATGGTTAATTATTTCTGTGGATTTACCACATACTGCACATTGTCATCTTCATGGGTAAATTTCTTTTTCTAGCTGCGTGTTCTAAGGCACCCTGATCTAGTTTCAAAAAGTAGGGCACTGCTTCTTATGTTATCGAAGAAAGCTTCCTACCTGATCTGCCTTTTCCACTTTCGATATAGTTCCACACTGTATGTCTTTTCTATATAATTTATCCAATTTTTACCCTATGTGCTTAACCTGTTGCTTAACGCTCTTTATTTCTTCGTCCTTGTGACCAGCATACTTACTGGGTAATTTCCTTTTTCCTCCATTTTGAGTCAATGCTTTTTAGGTATATGCATTTAAATACTTTAGCTGCCCACCTGTTACTGTCGAATTTCCTCAGGCGTTCTTCATATAATGTTTTACTCTGAGCTTCGAAAGGCTCCACCCATATCTCTGTACTGCCTTTTTTGGGGTTTTGCCGTGGGCACCCAGTGCTAATCGTCCGACGGCTCTCTGATATATTTTAAATGTCGACTGTACCTCTGCCTTTAGGTACAAAACTGCATTTCCGAAAGTAAGCCCGGGCACCACAATTATTTTCCAAATACCTCTTAACACCTGATACCTGTAGTATCCGAACAATGCCCTATGCTTCATTATCCCGGCATTTCTTCGCCCTTTTTGCCCTAAGTGATTGATCATACTTTTCAATGTATGCCAATCCTTTGTTTACCCATACCCCAAAATATTTATATTCCGCCACTCTGAGTATTTCATGGCCTTGTAGTTTAAGACCCTGATCAGTTGAGCCGTTGAAAATCATCAGACCCGACTTAACTGCGCTGAAACTGAAGCCTAGAGCGTCCCCTTCGTCTCCGCAATACTTAACTTGAGTTCGAAAGTTTTCCTGGCTGTCTGCAAACAGCCCAATATCGTCTGCATACAATAAACCGGGGAGGCACTGCTCTACCACCTTTCCGCCTAATCTATACGACAGGTTAAAACCCAGGTTACTTGTTACTTTCTTGTATCCTCCGTTCCCTATTTATCATATAAAGTGTGAACAGCAGCGGTGATATAGGACAACCTTGTCTTGATCCTTTACATACCTTGATAGCTTCCGTACTTCTTATTCCTTACCATGTAATTTCTACTTTGTAATCCCGGTATATTTCCTGTAGGAACACTGTTATCTCATACCCGATACCTTCTTCTCTTAATATGTTCCACAGGAGTTCCCTGTTTGCGTTGCTGTACGCCCCGTTTATGTCCAGGAAGGCCAAACACAAAGGTCTATTTTCCACTATAGATATTTCGATGCATTGGGTAAGCACGAACAGGCTATCATCTAAGCGCCTAAAATTTCTGAAGCCGTTCTGAAGTTCTCCGAGTATCTTCTTACATTCTACTCATGATTGCATCCTTAATTGCACCGCCTGCATGGCCAACCTTTATATAGATTTAATAATAACCGGCCTCTATGCTTTCATATGCATCCTATCTTTTTGTTTACGTTTATGATCCCTTCCCAGATTACATTCCCCTTCTCCGTCTATTTCCATTTTTGCGAGCTTGCTATAAATTGCCTGCGACAATAAACAGCAGTCATTTGTCGTCTGCCTATTCCGAAATTCCCACGTGATTTGTCTCTAACATTTTGTTTCTCTATATACAATAACAAGGTTATGTCGCTCACAGAAATCTAGCAGTAGCTTCCCGTTGCAATTCGTCTATCCATGCAGATCGTCGATGTGGCCGTTCATGTCCCCCAGCAGAATAATATCGGCCCCGTCTTCAAACTGGCTTATATCGTCACTGAGACATTCAATGAGATCCTTGTTTTCCTTCCTGCATTGGTTTCCTGTTTCTAAATAAACTACTCCTAGCCATGTCCTTATGCCAGAAAATGTTCCTGATGCCCCAGATATATTCTATGCAAGATGATTTTATTTTTTGACAATTTGTTCCTTGGTGTATCAACATATCTAACCCTCCCTCCTTTTTCTCAGTCCTCGTTTTGTTGCACCTTTCCCAGACGTAGCCTTCTATACACGGCGGATCTTCTAGAGATCTGAGATGAGTCTCGCATAGAGCGTACACACCTATTTTGTCATCCTTCAACTGGTGTTCTATCTCTAGCCATTTCGCTCTTTATCTACCTCCTTGCTTGTTTATGTAGCTGATCCTGGTGTTGAATCTCTTTTTTGACTTTTCTTTCTGGAACTTCTCTTTGCCACTTTGTTGGGCTCCGCCTCCATTATTTCGCTTTCTCCTCCTTCACTTCCAACTACCCCTGTGCGTTCCCCTTAAAAAAGCTACAGTCCTGCCTGCCAGGCGCCAGCCGATCTCTGCTCCCACCCTTCTGTTAAAATGGTTGCCATCTCGCTGAAAAGACCTGCCAAAACCTGCCCTATGCACATCCCTGTTTACCTCAACCACTTCTTAACGCTCCTATAGGCGTAACTTCCTTATGTGAATATTAACTGTCACCACGTCCTTTTCAAGCTTTCCGTTCGTTCCTATCCCCTCCGGTACTGTGCACACAACAATCTGAGCTTGCTGTGCTCTCGCCCTGATATCGTCAGCTCCCCAAGCTAAACTTGTCACCAGTCCTGCAGCGTCACCCTTTAGGATATTTCATCCCCGCGGCTGCTATCACCATAATGCTCTATGCAGAATTTTTGACAGCCCTTTTTTTGGTCTCGTTCAGCACTGCGTTCAATGTCATCCCTGGGAAGGTTGAAACTAACACTCGCTTATCACCCTTACACATTCCATGATATCTCGACTGCACCTGCTCATGTTGGAATGCAAGGCACCCATGTGCTGTGCGATGTCAGGGCACGTTACAGAACCCTAGGTGGTCGAAATTTCCAGAGTCCTTCCCTACGGCGTCTGTCATAGCCTGAGTCGCTTTGGGATGTTAAACCCCACAAACCAAACCAAATCATGTTGAAATCTCCGGTGATAAGCACCCGGCCATTCTCTCTCTCCCTCCCAACTGTTGGCTACTGCTTTGTGTTATATGTGCCTTTGTCTCTTGGAGCTTCCATTTTTCCTTACTTCTTTCTTTCTTGACTTCTTAGTAGCTACTTCGTTTTGACATGCAACATGGCGGATTCGGCTGACACTACGCCTACGAACTCGACCAGGCTCGTCCAGGCTAAAGTTAGTATACAGATTGATGCTTGTGGGTCTAGTTGGTTAAACATGACTTCAGTAACAGCGCAGGTAGAAAGATAGGACGGGATAGAACACAAGAGAAAAGAGCGTTGACTTTCAACTATTTATTTCACCAAACATGCCACGTAGATTGAAATCAAAAAATGGGGAGAGAGCAAAGGGGAAACAACACTCGTCATGCCACAACATAGCACCTGGAGCCTAATTCCGAACATCTAAAAATCTAAGTTCCTTCTGCGTCAGAACGATCGATGGCATGCTAACACATTTATTTTCCGCACGCGCTATCTTCACCACCTCGATTATTTTTCAAAACCTGTGATCCTTATGGTTGCTGTCAATTGTGCTTTGAATAAATGCTGGTACGCATAGCTTTTTTCGATGCTGACGTCCGCAGTTACGGTAGTGCAGGCTGAGTTGACCCTGGTTCCTTCATATACATTGTTATTGTGTTATCTCAACCTTGTGTTAACACACCTGCCTGTATGTCCGATATATTCGCGGCCGCACGATAAAGGCACGCGATATACTACACCCCCTTGACAAATGACGAAGCGGTTCTGATGATTAACACCGAAGGGTTCTCCTTAGTTGCGAATTGGTTTGTTTTCCTGCATAACACTAAAATTTTCAACCGCGCAAGGAAGACAATTTGAAAGCCCATTCGTTTTCCAATTTTTTGGTTTTCAGATTATATACATTTACATGCACATATGGAATTACTGCTACTTTTCTGCGATCATCCTTTTCGTGTCCTACTCTTTTCTTGCCAAGCATACATTCAGCTACACCGCAAACGAGGGTTTCAGGATAGACAGCGTCATAAAGCCACCTAATATGTAGCGCCAGGGCTCCACGGAGCATATGTACACAAGACTTAACACATTGCTGATTCAGCATTTCTCTATACCTCGTTTTATCAGTTATGAGTGCACCGATATCGCTGGGAGAACAGCTTTTTTCGCTTCACATTTGTTGAGGTTATGGACCTCGAGCGAAACCCGCACTGTATGCAACTGATAAGAAAAAAACGTGGTAGCAGCTTCTCGGACCCTGATACATAACTGCCGATTCACACCGAAGCTGGCCTCGCACTGTTCAGAGAAGACTAACAGGCGACGCTCACTGCAGCAGAAAGAATTGTTTTCGGGCCCTTTCCCTCGCGTTTTTTTCTCTCTCATTTGCCTTCTGGCGTAGCAGCACCAAGCAGTTGACGATCGCGCGATACATTTAAAAAGTAGCCTAGTCTGTTGGTCAAATATTTTAGGAGAATCCCCCATGGTGGAGTAGATTTGTAATAAGGGAGTAATTACTCATTGCATCCACCCAAGCCTAGTCTGTAAACGCAGTTCAAAGAGAACGCGTTCTGTTTTCTCAGACATGTCTTGGAACGCTGAAGTGGGTCGGTTATCACTGGAAGCGCATCTAGTCTTCAGATATTCAATTAGACACGGTGAAAATCTAATTTACGTAAACAGTATCTTGGTACAAACGTTTAATCGCCTGTTATGATAGAAGGCCTTCAACTTCGGAATTAATTTTTATTGTCAATGTTTTAAAGAGTTACTTAAATCGTTTTTGCTAAATAACTTTAAAAACGAATAGTGCTGTCAAGGCTACGTGAATCTCAGCCGCCTTATATTTAGTTTAACTAAGGCTAGCACGCACAGTCATTCTAAAGGCTTGGTCACCTTTACCTGAGACAACTGGTAAAGTCAGCGTATATATACAGGCTTTTGATGGTAATAAACGCCTCGTAGCAGGGTCAAAACGTTTTTCGTCGGCTAGAGTGAGGCTGCCCTGTGATTTGAGTCCGCTATCAATGTGCCCTATAGGGCGACGTTCCGCCAAAACCTTATTGTTCGTTATAAAACCCGACACGCGAGCTGCCTAGACATTATCAATCTCTGAACCATTCTTTTGGCGGTGTAAGTACTCATACGTTCTGTAACGGTATTTGCAATCTTTTTTTCTGTCTTTTCATGGTATTTTTCTGTTTTCATGGTCAGGCAAGCTACAGACAAAGATAGCTTAAAGCAAGTTCAGAAGGTCTGAATTGCAGCAGACTCTAAGCCGTCGCGTTCATCAACCTCACATGAGTGGCAGCGAACTCTAAACGTTCGCTGCCAGTCGTGTGCGGTTGATGAACGCGACGGCATGCAGAGAGCAGCGAGACAGACGTGTAGTTAAGCACGTGGTATGATCGGCCGCGGTGATGACAAAGGGGTTCATTTCAAAAGTCAGCGAAGCTTGTAAGTTCTCGTCAGCACGGTATTGAAACCCACTAGAGGCCATAAAAAGGAGAGGTGTCTATAATAATCTTACACAAAGGGTCTCAGTGCTAGCTCATTAAAATTGCATCCAGGGTAGAGCGAGAGAAAGAAGATGGTTACACGCTATGATAGAGGCACTGAACAAGGGTTGAAGGGGAGCATCAGTTTGCAAGCCGTATCAACATTTTCGAAATTTAAGCTTGACTCAGGAAGTCAGGCTCCCCTTCAACCATTTTCCAGTGATCATAAAAAACAGCCATGTGTGACTAACAGACGTAAGGATGCATCAGGAAATCTAGCTTTCGTTAATACCTGCGCTTGCCTGTATTGGTGACATTACACAAAATGCCACACAATATCTAGCGGAAACGTTTTTATCAGTGCCACGTGCTAAGCAAATTAAAAAGCCCCCGATACGAAAGCACAGCGCTAATATATTACAGGTGGAGCCATGAAGGAAATTTGTTGTGGAGTTCATCACCGAGAAACCGAAAAGGGCTAGAATGCGCCAAGAGTAAGGCTAAGTTGCGTTGCGATTAGTGGAGTGGATTACAAAGTCTTCTTAAGCCAACTGCTTCCTTTAGGAATACAGAAACATCCGGTAAGCAAGCAAGCCCTTTTCGTTTAAAATCAATGGTAGATGAAAATGAATGTGTTAGTTGTAAACTCGAATTAAAATATTTTTTATGTCGGTCTCAAATCTAGTGCATGAGATTTAATCTAGGTTCACCTCTCTGTACGACCCAAATAATAATACACCTTCTTTTCCCAGCAAACGCTATGTGCCAGTTGTGTGTCCAAGGCAGAGACGGCATAAAATAAATCTATGTAACGTCCCTTCTCAATTTGATTTTTATTATACCTGCAGTTTGTTATTTAATATACTATTCAATGACGATTGCTGTTTTTCTTTCATTGTTTACAACGTACTAGCGCCATGCAGTCGCTGACTTTCAAAGACAAGTAAATGGGGGACATATAGGACTTGCGACCTTTTTAAGCTGTTGACTCCGTTGTCATAAGCATCAGCAGCGCACACGTCTGCAATTTAGTTGCCTGGTACTATAATGTGACTGTTGACCCAGCCGAATTTTATGCTCTGTCTTTGAGCAGTGGCTGTTCTTAGATTATTTATGATGTCCCCAACTGATACTACCACAGCGTTTGTAGGGTGAACAATTGCGAGTACGCTTAGGAAGTCTAACAACGCTGTTTCTTATGTACCCGTCTATTATTTTTCTACCTTCGAGGTGTCACACCACCTCAAGAAGGCTGGCGGCAAGTGCGGCGTGCGTGTTGTGTCTTCAGACCCTCAAAAGCTGGAACTCATGTGCATGTGCATGGGACGCATGTGGCCACATGTGCTACCTAGTAAATGACAAGAAGAAGAGGCCTGTGGGCAAATTTAAGCATACAAAACAACTAGTTAATTGTGAGGCTGGAGTGGTGTACAGCATTCTTCGCGCCTCTGGCAGACGGTACATTGGACAGACGGAACTCTGCATTAACGAACGTTTGCTCAAACACTGCAGGACAGCTCATTCGTTAACAGGCGCAGATCACTTAGCTGACCACGTTCGCCTTTCGTTACACAAGCCGCCATGCAAGGTGTTTTTGAGTAAGACATGTGCCTAGCGCAAGTTCAAGACTCTAAAGAGCCGAGAAACGTTTAAAGCCTTTAGTATAATTAATGAACAAGAGACCTGAGTCAGCGGTCCTTCTGTGGGGTTGCGTAGAAAAGAAACAGACTACCCCAAGTCAAATGTGTTGGGTCAACCAGGTAGGCGATAGAATGTGTGCGGATGTGAAGAGGGAAAACATGTGTGACATGGAGTTTGTTCTTGATGTGTATGTTAATATTGTTATGTGGTCGTGGAATACTGCAACGTCTGCAAGAAGCGACCCGACCATTCACACACCACCGACCGCCTCTCAAAATCGGCTTCATGACGCAGAAAGCGATATGGTATGTGCGAGTGGCAAGTGTCGATGATATCGCCGACACAGGGCCCGCTATCTTGCGATTTCTGTGACTGGCAGCTCGCTCCATTTACCTGATATGCGATAATGCTGCCCTGCCGTATCACATTCGTTTCCTATTTGTTACTATTTCCATATCTGTAAAATATGCACGTGTTTTTCTGCCGAGATACTTTTTATGTATGTTTCCTTATTCATATTATTTTATTTCGTGTAGCGTTGTTTCTTTAGCTTGGGTGTTATGTCTGAAAAGATTACCTAATATATTTTTGGATTTTCCACTGTTCGTTACTAACGATTTTGATACTTTTTCAGGCACTGTTATATGTATGTATATCTGCTCTGAACCCCCTACACAATTCGTCCCTGAACGCCTGTAAGGTATTAAAATAAATGAATAAGAAATGAAAGAAAGTGCAAGCTATTAAATGTAGATTCTGATAACTCGGCACGCCAGCCGTGGACTTGCTGCTTTTCGAACGGTATTGCAAATTTACAAACTGTGGCCAGCAACGTCTTTCCAATGTGACACGTTAAAGGATTCCACCGGTGCCCTTCCAGAAACAAGGCAGTATCGGCGACCGGATGTGGCGGGGATTCTCCTTATTACATCGTTATATGCCACGGCAGCACAAAGGGTACTAAGTGCGTGCTCAGGCACGCAATTTTTCCAGGCAATATACCATTCCGATTCAAAAGTTCAGTTCGAACAGATCGAAGCTTTTCAAGGCTATTTATATGCCACGTCAAATCCCGGAAGATAGGAGTTTTCAAGGAATGTCACATGAAGTCACATTATGTTGCATCCAAATTTCGTCAACTTCAGATGAAGGCAAAATCTGGGGGATCATTGGGCCATATAGGCGGGTAAACTTCGAAGGCAACACTGATTCGGTAATTGTCAATCAAGAGTGATACCGTATTTAGGGAAGTTCGGACCAAGTCGAATTTTGTGGCAGAATTTCGGAGGGGTCACTTCAATTTCGGAGTGATCACGTGACTGATTTGGCCATACCTAATTGCTGATATTCGAGTTAGTAGCTGCAGATTAACTGCCTATCAATATTATTGGTAAGCGGACACCTTCAGAGAAAATGACCTGTAAACAGGTACTTTTCTCCCAATTATCGCATTAATGACTAAGCATTACCGGCAACTGTATTGAGCGAGCCCCATTTGCGGTGGCACGTCGAGTATTTCGAGCAGATTGAAAGCGAGATACAATTCAGTCCCGGCGCCGGAAAAAGTCCAAAACACGCGGGTCACCTGCAGCGCAAATGTGTCTACCGCTTCCTCATCGAAGGGGGTGAACTGTTGCGCCACCACTGAGCACAATGCTGTATAAAGTCAGCGGTCCGGGCATCTAACATGCCCGATTGCATTGAAGAACGCGAGCATCCGATCATGATCATCATTTTCGCGACAGTGATGCCGGGAAAGTAACAAGACATGCGGAGCAAGGGAGGGTCGCACGGGCGGGGAGCGTTCAGATGCGCGTGACGATTTTCTGCTTTCGACTAACTCGTCTAGGCGGTCCTGAGTTTTTCTTAGATGTGGCGCTTAGTGTACTTCTGTCTGCAACTGTACATGACTGAAATATTTTACTGTAAAGGCTCACACATATGCACGCAACCCCTCATGACGCCAGTGGAAAGAGTGGTGTGAACCAATTTCAGTTAAATAATCGAATTCCTCAGTCTGGTGAACATTACGTGCAATGGAACACAGCCGCTGTTTTGTTGACGCAACCACATACGCATGCTGTACGTTTAACCTGTCGCCGGAAGATTTCGCAAACAAGCAGCTGCACAAAACCCTTTCCCGAACACGATATTCTTTCTCCTTTTCCCTGTGGGTTTAATTTGAGAGGTATCCCATCACATGTATATAAACGTCTCTCAGCTGCCGGCGCCGACTGAACTGGCTGGCACAAACGATGTGAAAAGAAAGAGTTTCCTGCCTGGAAAATATTTCATGTAAAGTTTACAAGAACCTATGTACCCTTACACTACCTCAATTAGTACACACACCATAAAATATCGCTGAAGATACCTTTCCCGAGAGCTGGAAATCTACTGTCGGGATTCCAGAAACCAGGCAAGCATCCAACACACCTTGTTAACAAACGACCCATTTCGTTAACACCAACGCTCTCCAAGCAGGTAGAAAAAATGCTTGCACCACCACTGTTTTTGTGGATTGAGCAGCACGGTTTCTATTCCCCCTTTCAAACTGATACACAGATGACCAGTTGGCCGTCTTGGCGTCAGCTGTTCCGTCATCTATTAGTAGCCGCAATGTGCGTGCCGCTTTAGCAATGGAAATCGAAAAGGCATGCGGCAACATCAGTCATACTGCAATCCTGAAGTCCACTTACATGCTTCACCTTCCTCTAACAGTGCTCAGGCTTGCTTTAAGGAAGCAAATTATTGAATTATTGCTTTAAGGAAGACCATTTGTAATATGACGCAATGGGGAAGGAGCCTGATCCTTTATTTCACTATGTGGCGTGCTCCAAGGTTCAGAATTGTCACCGACGTTATTTATTATTGCTTTCATCCCGCTGGCATGCATGCTTACAAGACATCACTGAAGTTACGTTTTATGATGCAGTCAAGCCGTAACAGGGTGGCCATCGATCAGCCTTCCATATTACCTCTAATTAGGCTTCATCAATTGGTGTTCACTTTTCCGTGAACAAAACAACATACAGGCCGGCCGCCAGGCACTGGAGATACCGCAAACTTGCAGCAAGTCTAGTCACCCTTGTCTATCAGATAATCCCCTATAAAAACTTCCGAGTGTAAAAATTGTGGGCTTGACAATTAAACAATCGCGGTTAAAGACTGCTTGGCTTTCTCTGGGAAAAACAAGATATTTACACTTTGCGTTTCATAAGACTTGCTCCTAAAATGGGCGACGCTTGCTTATCTGTTGCACTCCATTTGGTAAGGGCGGTGCTGTACCACTTATTGTTTATCAAGCCCCATTTCAACATATTATAAAAGTACAATGAGATCTTCTTGAAGTTGTGAACGGAGAGTCTTTAGGGATTACTAAGCGTCTTCCAAGCATCGCACTTCTTGTCGATTTACAAGAGAATGCGCACTCACCATCGACGAGCTGGTGCAGCAGCGATGTGATGCTGGCGACCCTAACGTCAGTATAACAAACACCACCTAGACTAAGAGAACGCCAGCGCATGTCCCTCTTTCCACTAGTCCTACGTCACGACAGTGAGATCTGGGGATAGATCGGCGTCGCCGAGCGCAAGCGTACGCAAGCAAGGCGATCTGGAACGACTCGGCCTGAGTGTGCGTGTTTTCAGCCTGTGTTTGCTGTGTTCCTAATCTGTGCTGCATAGGCGCTTGCGAGCAAGGTATTTACAATACCTGGGTGTTGTTGTGCGCTAAACTGTCGCACTAACTATGCCAATGGATCCACAGAGCAAGTGTACTAATTTCAGTCGGACTCGGCTCAAAATGCAGCGTGGACAAAGGCTGTGCGGTGGAAAAACTTATTACCGATGAAGTGCACCCTGGTCAGAAAGCGTTCTTGTTTGCTTCCTAATACTCGTGCTGCAATTCACCACTATTTGATTTAGCACAGTGTATTAACGCGTAGGAGTGCCTATATCGAGCACACAATTTGGACAGCACAGCTACTAAAATCGAGTAGCATTTACCCAGTTATGAGTGCGGAACTTTTGCAGCCTAAATTATTTGCTTGTGGAAACAATTTTATTTCGCTAGTGGCCACGTGATCGTAGTTGCAGTAGTTAATGACTGGTTTAAAGCCGAGTTAGCTGCTCGCTGCGTTAATATACTCACGGCAATCGCTGCTCCCAGCTTAAGAAGCTTTTTTATATTTATGTTACAGCTTTTTGACCAGCACTTCTTTAAAAGCGACCTCGTATTCACGGGCTACACCGAGTGTTGTCAAGGTCACCGTTCTGAGTAATATTTCTGCCTACCATTCTTAGCTAGTCTAGGTGGTGTTGGTAAAACGCCCTTGACGCTAGCACAGTGGGCTTATGCGGCTTTAGAGGCTAACGCCAGTTCTGCCTTTTCGGAAGCGCAAAGAAGTGAACAAATAATATCAAACCAATGTCTGCCAAATTAATTTGGCACCATCACTTCGGCAGAGATTTGAGGAGCAGGAGGCTCCTCTGCCTAAAGTGTACATTGTTCTATACGTGGTTGCAAAGCATCCAATGGCTGCGAAGCAAGAACAGCAGTTTACTATCCGCGCAGATTTACCCTTGATCACTTTTCCACTTTTCAGCTTGCGGATTATCTAAAACATTTTTTTCAAGGGGCACTCTATTTCGTGAGCATCAAAACTATGCCTCCTGTGGCCCACGTTCTCATCTCGACAAATGCATTTTAAGCAGTACTGTTGCTACGACGCTGTAGCCGCTGCCCAGAAATATATGAGTACATCCACCAGCTGGAGGCTCGCATCCCGAAATCGATACGAGTCGTTTCCACGATACTGCCTTCTGAAATCTGTGCACATTTAGCAACCGACCTCGTGTCTCTAGGCTCATCATTGCATCGGCTCCCTTGCTCGCCTCTGATCAAGTGAGGAAAATCTCCGATGTCGCACACATGCTGTTACCCCTCTTGAGCAAATTAGACTTCTGGGCGAGTTTGTAAGACATGTTTGTAAGTACCATGTATTGCCCACACAATCACTGAATAAATAAATAAAATAAATAAATAATTACTGGGAGGTTCAGCGCGGAACAGACGAGGACAAGCGCTCGTCCTGTGTGCCTCTCCTCCTCGTCTGTTCCGCGCAAAGCCTCCCAGTAATCATGTCTTACCCCTCTGTGTGCGGTAGACCCCTCCTGCAGGTGGTCTCACCCGTACAGAAGGGGTTGCACTTGCGGGATTCCGGCTCAGGGGTGCCCACACTCCTGTTGGCGCTCAGATGTGTCCTCGATATTTATGTATAGTGTTCGATAGGCAAATGTGGAAACATTTCACCAATTGCTGTGGGACTGCCCAGCAATGAAACTTAAAACTGTCCGAAACCAGGCGGTAGCAGGCCTTTTACTGAGAAATCTTGATTGATATATTGCTTAAATGCAGTGTCCAAATCAATGCTCACTCCTGTACTTCATATAATCTGCGAACATTTTCCGATTACCTACTTTGATCATTTCTTCATCATTCATTATTACCCCCTCATGTCATACTCAATAAACATGATTTATAAAGCAACGCATTTTGAATAAAATGCCCCTGAGGAAGAGGTGCCTGGGTAAAAATGTCTCGAAAGCAAAATAAATTTTCTTAAGAAATAAAAAACAGACAGTACGAACCGAGCGCGAACTCACAACTATTTACTGAAAATGCAACACCTGCTTTTTGTACATTTTTCACGCATGCTTTGTCGTTGTATTATCACATATAATGCACCTATCACCGCACCTCTACCCGTTCTTGACAAAATATGTTTCGGCTTTCGTCAATGTGATGGAAAGGTCACTAAAACACTTCTCTGTATCTGCCTACAAAATTGCATATGCATCTATAACTCCCTTTAAATCCTCTCCCCAGCGTGCCCGATTAGGCTCGTTTTAGCAAAATTCGGAATGCAACCATGCCGAGCGCAATGCGTAGCCAGGTTCCCTGAGTGCGAAATGAGTCCACAATTTCTGGAGTGTTACCCATGACAAAGCATGCGTAAAAATGTATAAAAACATATGTTGCATTTTCATTAAACAGTTGTGAGTTCTAGCTCTGTTCGTCCAGTATATTTTTACGTTAAGTTGTTAGTGTGTCGTAGAACGCTTTGAGCCAACATACAAACCAACTGGCCGCTATCATAGCGCTGCTTGGCTTGAGAAAGAGCCATTCCAGGACATATTTGGCAATAAATTGCACCTTTATTGAATTTCTATTGGTTTTAAGGATAGCTGTAACCCATGTTCTTTGAAACTGTCGTCTGGCTGCCTCACGGGTATGTAAATGCATAGCCGCAAAACATGGTTGAAGAGGTCTTGAGAACATGCCATTAAGCTAGTTTTACACTTTGTGGGGTCAAACGTTATGGGGAATATTGTTCATTAAGACAGGTCAGATAGCTGGTCACTAATACTCTTATATTGCACGTATGAGTGTATATATTGCATCGGCCTCTTTTGACAGTATGATTACAGTTTGCGGCGCGCCGAAATGTTAAGAATATCCCACTAGCATCAAGTGCCCTAGAGAAAAGGAAAGCACTGCGAGCGGAAATACATGCCCACCATTGCTGATGCTGAAAGCAGTGTGATAACACAGGCGTCTTCAATGAATCGGAAATAACCCCTGCAAATCATCCACTGCTATTTAGTGAAGTCCGGCTAATTGCTGGGTGCGTGGTTATCGTAGGTGATACGAAAAATGGTTCACAGTTCCTATAAAGATGCCCAAGCAATTAGTTTCTATTGCTGTTTACGGCAAGCTATTTTTTGTAGCCTCTCGGAAGCATCAAATGCTTTAGTCATTAGGGAGGATCATTCATTAGCGCCCACACCATCCCATTCATACAACTACAAAAGAAAGGTATACATCTTCATAGAAACATTTCGTTAAAAGGAAAAATTTTCTTGATTCGACCTTTCTACACACGACTCTGGAGCAGCCGCTCTACAAACTGAGCTAATCATGCTGAGCTACTGGGTTGGATGGTATTGCAAAAGCAATTCCGCTGACAATTGCCAAATTGCAAAGCACGAAATAATTGCCCCGATTATTATCTAAATAAACACTAAGTACAATACAGTCAGTCGCGACGATCTACATAACACTAATAATTACCGAGCCATAATGGGTAATAGGCAGCAGTATATTAGTGTTATTTTAGTAAGAAAACCCGAGTATTTAGCAGAAAAGGCGGCTTTCACTTTGCGCTCCGTCGTATAGGCACAGTGTTTAAAGTGCCTGACAATTGAAGTGGCAGACTTTTGGTGTCCTTCATGGCGCTCTGTCTAGATTGGTGTACAGAGACGGGAGATCACGCTACACACGTTACAGCCAACGTAAGCCTGGCCTATATCCGAGCATGGCTAACACTGTGTGCCATCCTGCAATGTGATGCGCCCGTTCCGAAATTGAATTTCGTGGATATACTTACTACTGATGATAGGCTATGAATTGTAATTGCTTTTTTACAGTGCATTGGGTGCAATTGTGTTCACGAAAACCGACACGGCTTGAGTCCTGAGCGCGGTATCTGAAGTACAAAACTACGAGTTCGAGATGCTAGTTTCCCTTCAGTGCTTACACTACATTCACCCATAAAATCTCACTGAGCTCTTGAATAAGTACTTTTCGGAAAAGACTGATTTCCAGGTAATAAAAAAATACTATATTATCTTCAGTATAAGCGAAAATTGTGGGGCGTTAAACGAAATTTGAAAATAAAAAGTTGGTCACCGAATGCGACGCCCAGCGTGACCCACCTCAAGTTATAATCAATTTTGGCAAATGTAGCAGAGACGCAAACTGTCCATTTTTATTCGTACCTGCGCTTGCATGCCCCTGGTGAGGTTAATGATATCTTAAAAGGCCTGCTATCGTTTGTCGAATTAGTCTGCGAAAGCGTCTGTGATCCAGTACCACCACTACACACAGCCGGAGCCGACCACATCGCATTATCTTCGTCGTCCAAAGTTTTGGAACATGCCGCCCTGTGACAACCATCTGAACTATGACTACTGCTCGAAATTATATCATGAAATTATTGCAACACGCAACACTTCGTTCGCGTCTACGCAGCACTGGCCTCTGCTGTTAGGGAAAAGCTACCAGCAACGAATGAAGAGCGATTGACTTAACCAGGGCAGAGGGTCACGCTGCGAGTGTTCCACATACTCGAACGGCAAGGTCCAGTCTCTTGGGCTGGGTCCAGTAAAAGACAATTTCTCTCGGTGCGTTGACCACAGACGCGCTGTTCAAAACTACGCCCAAGCTCACGACAACAAATTTGCCACACCATGCGACAGGTGATACATTGCCAAAAACGAAAACAAGGCAGCCACAAACTCATGCGTGGATGAATTTACTGTAAGTCAAAGGAAGTGGACCTTTTCTGTAAGCTGTGGAAAGCTGTTGTGTTGTTGGTCGACAATGTCGGTCCATATACTGCAGTCCACACTGCTGAAATGATTCTAAATTGAAGTTTGAAGTGATTACTCATCCTCCGCATATTCCTGATAAAGCCCCTTCTATAATTACCACTTTTTTGGTCCACTCAGAGAGGCATTAAGGGGCCGTAGATTTACCTCGGACCAAAATGTGAATGACGCGGGGCATGCGCTGCTTGATGCTCAGCCGAAAACATTACTTCCTGAAGGAATCAAGAAGCTCGTACAATAATAGACCAAGTACGCTAAAAAACAAGTGAAATATTTTGAAAATGAAGCTACCTTCCGTTCATTATTTGCGTTAAAATAAGAATTATATGTAGATTGATGATAATTTTGGACTCAACCTTCTTAGAATCAGGCTCATTAAATCTGCATGACATTGCCTTGCTAATTAACTCAGGGGATGAATAATAAAGAATGATTGATGGTCTGAACAAGAGCATAAAGGGTAGGCCTAAAGTTAATATGCCGAAGATTAAGGCAATGTTCAACAGCCTCGGGAAGAAACAGTTGTTTACAATAGGTTAGCAAAACACTGGAAGCAGTAGGGGTATACACATTGCTTGCACAGGTAGTAACTGCAGATCCAGACCATGAAAGGAAAATAAACAGACGGATAAGTTTAAGATGTAGCGCATTTGGCAAGTACTCGCAGATTAAGACTAGCAGCTTACCGGTATCTCTCAAAAGGAAAGCATAACAGTAGCATCTTACCTGTCCTCACCTGTGGGGCTGAAACATGGAGGCTAACAAAACGAGTTATGCTTAAGATAAGGACAACGCAGGTAGCTATTGAGCGGAAAATGGTAGGTGTAACGTTAAGCTATACGGAACGTATAGAGGGGGTCCGAGAAAAACTAGAGTTATTGGCATTCTCGTGGAAATAAAGAAGACGAAGGGGGGATGGGGGGGGGGTAATATAGTGCGAAGAGAAAATAAGTAATGTTGGCTAAAGTAATTGATGCAGAAAGAGGGCGGAGAATGATTCGAGTTCGTTTGAAGTCCATGATTGGTGCTTTCAGCAGCTTTCCTTTACTTCATATGATGTTTGTCGTTAATTTGTTTTCTATTTTGTACTTCCTACGTTCTTCTTCCTTGATTGTGTTCTGGGCCGGGATACCTTGATAATTCTGTTGAATTTCCGTTTTTTTTTTTTTTGGCATTTTCGCATTTTCTCGTTTCCTCTAGCAGAATCACTATGCGGTGATCTTCATGATCAGCTATAAGATTTCAAGAGAAGGAAAGCCCAGCACGAGGCGGAGAAGGTTAAGAAGTCCGCAGGGGTGAAGTGGACGCCGCTAGCAAAGAAGGGGTTAGTTTGAGTAATATGGGACAAGCTTTCGCCGGCGGTGGGTATAGTCCGGCTATAGATGCTGACTACAGCCGGCACTGGCCTCTAAGTGATGCCTTTGAAACCTAACTGGAAGTCTAATTATAAAATAGGATGTTTCAGTGGATATTTATGCTATGATACAATCACTGGCACATACATGCAGCGAAAGCTTCTAATTTAGCAGACATCATTGCCAATACCACCCTACAACGCAAAAATAATGCTACACACAATAGCATCCAGATAGTGCAGACTGCAAAAAATACAAAATGACTGACCTGAGGACGGTCTTGAGATCCTTCTATATTGACCAATAGACTTTCTTTACCTATGCTAGATTGCAGTATAAGTGTTCTTAGCGAATTTCAGTGGAGCAACCCTCAAGATGCCTTGCTCTACAGTCGTGATATCAGGAAGTCATTTGTTGCAGCCAGTTGCACTCAGTGTCAGCGTTTATCCGATGATAAAGGTGCGTGAAGAAGTTCAACGACATCAGGGTGGGTGTCTATTGTGGCAGGACGTGTGGAGTTGACGTGGATGCGCACGGCATGAAAGAAGAGTATACTGCTGAGGTGAGCTGGCTTCCTTCGCATTGATTATCATTGGGCACCGAGCAAATGGCGCATGACTCCAACGGAAATGAAATAATAGGCAGCACATGTGCTAAAGGCTAAGCGAAAATTTATATCGTCGGAAAGCGCTCGGTGGAAAGCACTTAAGCTGTTCGCTTTTGTATAGTGGCGTAGGAAACCCGCTGAGTTTGGTGTCAGCACTGCAAGATAGGAATCAGCAAAATGTACTATCTACAAAACGGGGCACGTGTACTGCGTCCGTTCGACTCCAGAAAACCACATGTCAGGCACAATGGAATCCGCACTGGCAAACCCTTAAGTGTGCACAATCGCGCTAGCAGAGCTGATTCGCTATTCCATGCCTGGATCGTTCTTTTTTCTAAGTGAAGAGCTATTTCCATGCCACGTAGAATGCACTCGCCACAATTTGTGGAAGCCAATCGCACCTTACCCACCATTACAAGTCCGTGGATGACCGATCATTGGCTTGATCGCTAAAGAAACTATTAATTTTCTAACAAAGTATTTGGACCCTCTTTTCAGTCGCACTTCTAGTGAATGTTGCTGTCGTTGTTTGCAGGATAAATGAACATGTGGGAAATAATTAGGCTCTTATCCTATTCATGTAAAATATCGTCGGGAACTCAACAATTTTGTGTACATACGCATTATTCATTACTCGCTGCTTCTGCGACGCACTTCAGGGCTTTGACCCATCTGCAGACGCACGGATCGAAGCGAACGAACTGACATGCCTGTAGAAAATCCTGCCGACTCGTCGCCTTACTGTACTGCATGAAGCGCAGGCGCGAAAGGCTATGAAAAAGCACCGCAAATCCTGACCGAACCCCGTCCCGTAGATACCACCTGTTCCCAAGTGCATGGGCAATAATTGCGTGCATGGTTTGGTTTGTGGGGTTTAACGTCCCAAAGCGACTCAGGCTATGAGAGACGCCGTAGTGGAGGTCTTCGGATATTTCGACGACCTTGGGTTCTTTAACGTGCACTGACATCGTACTGCACACGAGCGCCTTCCTTTTCGCCTCCACTGAAAAGCGGCGGCCGAGGCCGGGATTCGATTCCGAGCCCTTGGGAACAGTAGTCGAGCGCCGTAACCACTGCACCACCCCGGCGGGGCAATATTCGCGTGCGACGTTAGTGTAGTTCCAATATATATTATATGGAAATCACTTAACGGTTAATTTTAATACCGGCAATATTTCCCCGTATTTGGGTTTTTCTTTAAATTTGATTTCTTAAAAATATTTTACAACCATATTCAGCGTTTAGGAGTGGAGCACTGGTCCTAACGATTTTTAAATATAAATACATTAACGCCAATTCCAAATCTTACATTTACTAATGCACCTACTGTTATGTTGATTTCAACGCTTCGCGGTGGTGCTGTGGACTTAGCTTTGGGCTTCTCATCTGGCTGCATCCCAGGGAAGCTGATTGCTTTTAATGGAGCCCAAATGCACAAAGTACCGTTCGATGCATGATGCTATTGCAAACTCATTGGACATCAGATGGCGCGAATTAATCACGAGTGCACACTTGCAGTGTCTCTCATGACCGGCATGTCGTTTGGACACATCAGGCCACATATTTAAAGATTGCAATTTTGTATGAATTACATTTTTCGCTTCATGTTAGAATGAAGAACGAATCTCTGCAACATATTTCTATTGTGTCCTAGCTATTCTTATATTAATTACAACGTTAATCATACGATTTATTCACAGCGTGTATACTCCCCTTTGTACCATGAAATCCGCGAGTTTATCCAAACTTTTGTCCTTACTTTCACTATTAATTTAATTCCCTTCTTAAACCATTTCTTCTGGTAATTTCCCGCTTTGCAGGCATAAGTTAAGCTGTTTAAGTTTTAGGATTGCTTTTCAATTATCCCTCTCTTCTCATTCTTTTTTCCCGCCTTCGCCACCCCTCTTTTTTGTTTAGTGTAACATATTTGGCCTCTGCTAGTATTTTACCACACCCGGAAAGGCACTTACGAACACTCTGCTGGAGCTGTATCGCTTATCAGGTCCCTGTAATGCATGACCCCTTTCTAGAAACACCTGTTATCATCGAACCTGCTTGTAGGCTGTGAAATCTTGTGTCCTGCATTTTACAGTCGTGAGCACATCTGTCTAGACAGCTGGAACGGCGACCTATCGTGAAAACGCAAAAAGAAAATGAAATTTTAGAGTAGGGCTCTGCTTCTAGAGACAATGATGGCGCTGCAAGGGAGGCACTTATGCATACTCTTTGGACTGACAACTGCACTGTACCACTTCAGAGCAGCTCAGCCAATATTTCACCTCGCTCCGCAACACGCTACTCCAGCAGTTTAGACAGCCGTGCTGAAAACTATTCTCTTCCATAATGCTGCCGCCTTTTTATTTCATTTTTCACTTCACAGGAGCATGAGATGCAGGATCCCGTCATCCTCTTCCCTCTCTCTCTCTTCCCGCCTGTGATGATTGTGCAGCCAAGACTAAGACGAGTCCCCTTGTCAAGACATTGGCTTGGAAATTAAGCTCCGTCTCAACATTTGCTTTGTTCGGGCCTCTTTATTGACTTAAGATATAATCTTCTAAACAGTAACTATTTTACTATTTTCTGCTGTTGCGAAACTATCGTAGAGGTTTGTGTGGTATATTGGCCGCGTTTGGTGCCTGGTCTGAGATTCCCTGCCATTCATATGTGATTTCTGAATGGGTCACGCGTGGGAGTACATTCACACAGCTTTACAGCCTGCTGCATACAACGGTCGCTAACCTTGAAGGCTAGGCTGAAAAAAATATTGCAAGCTAATCAAAGAGACACTGCGCCAATCAGAAAAAAGCACGTTATAGGTGTGGACATGGGAGAGAAATTGAAGGCGCATTTATTATATACAAAGCGCAGAAACTTGGCCTAGGCGATGCAGCAATTGCATAGGCCTAACTTCGCCTCATATGACAGAGTAGATAGAAGGAAAATGTAATCGTACGTGACCGATAATCCTGTGGAGCACCAAGCGTTGCGGTAAAAACGTCCCCTGAAAAGAAGTCCCAACTTGAGAAATAAGAAACGATGTTTCCGAACAGGTTCAAACGTACCGCAACCACATCCCTTCGCCAAGCCTGATGTCGCCGGCTTATAAGGGTTGAATTTAGTGTCAGTGACGTTCAGTGATTTAACGTTACATATTAAAGAAGAAATAGGCGCAAATACTTGGACGGGGACAAAAGCAAGGAAACACACACGAAGATTGATAAGCGCTGCTACTAACTGTTTATTAGGGTGTGTACACGAGGAATTGATTATGCGAAAACGTTTAAATGCGTAGATCACTGCAGATTGTGGCAAGCTCTCCAAGAGATGGGAGTTCCAATTCACCTCATCTGTCTCCTCAGGAACCTGTATGAAGGACAAGAGGCCACAGTCAGAACTGGTTATGGTCTTACTGATTGGTTTCCGATTGAGAAAAGAGTGAGGCAAGGCTGCATACTGTCACCCTGCCTATTTAACCTATATGCAGAGTGCATCATGAGGAAGGCCGGTCTGGACGAGTCTTCAGCTGGAGTGAAGATTGCTGGAAAATGTATCAACAACCTTAGATATGCGGATGATACCACTTTAATGGCAGAAAGTGAAGTGGAACTCAAGAGTCTTCTGATGCGCGTACAAGAAGAGAGTGAGAAGTTTGGGCTTAAACTTAACATTAAAAAGACAAAGATCATGGAGTCTTGCCCTATCAAGTCCTGGAGCATCAATGGACAAGAAGTGGAAGCTGTGACAGATTTTCTCTTCTTGGGCTCCAAGATTACCTCGGAAGGAGACTGCAGCCATGAAATTAGGAGACGCTTGCTTCTGGGAAAGAGAGCAATGTTTAGCCTTGACCGCCTCGTAAAGAGCAGAGACATTAGTCTGCCAACCAAGATCCGTATAACTCGTGCTATGGTCTTTCCAGTTGTGATGTATGGATGCGAGAGTTGGAGTGTGAAAAAGGCTGACCGCCGAAGAATTGACGCGTTTGAATTGTGGTGCTGGCGAAGACTCTTGAGAGTTTCTTGGACAGCCAGAAGATCAAATCAGTCGATATTGTCGACCATAAACCCTGACTGCTCATTGGAGGGTCGAATTCTAAAGTTAAAGCTCAGCTACTTTGGTCATCTGATGAGAAGAGAGGAGTCGCTGGAGAAAGATTTGATGTTGGGAAAGGTTGAGGGTCGCCGGAGAAGGGGTAGGCAGCGAACGCGATGGTTAGATGGCATCCTCGAGGCACTGCAGATGAAGCTATGTGATGTTAGGAAGATAGTGAGAGACCGGAAAGCGTGGCGTGACATGGTCCATAGGGTCACGAAGAGTCGGACACGACTTAACGACTGAACTGAACTGAACACGAGGAATGTAAAGGAACATAAGAGCATGCGCAGATGGTACAGGCACACACGTCATGCAACTGCGAATTGAGTATGGCAAAAAGAATTAAAAAAAAACACAAAAAAGCGTCATAAACCTGCAAAGACGCGTAGCTCGCACAGCGATCAGATAATTTTGTTTTAGCTTGGACGTTATATGTATATTTTTCTTGCGCTGTTTTTTATCTCCCCCTTCTGTAGTCTCCCCGCTTTAAAACGTACACCACGTTTCCCCGAGGCGAGCTGCAAGTATGTTTATATAGTTTTCACGTGTGAGCTCGGTAGTGACTGAAGATAAAGCTGATGCGGGTCGTTAATAAAAAAAAAATGATGGCAGCAGTAAGAGAGTGAGAGTGCCTTATGGTTTTGTTTGCGGAGGAAAAACTGTGCCGACCATCGGCTTCGGTAGGTATGCTTGAAGCGCGGCTTTAGTGTTACCGTAGTCAACGACCAGTAAAGGTTCGGCCTGTCCTCAATACAACATCTCCATTGCCCTGGAAGTGTAGGAAGAATTTCGCATCCTCGCCACAGGAAGCGTTGAATCCGGAAGGTTTGTGATGTTGTTCTACTGACCCCTTCGGTATTGGGAGCTTCCGCAATACTACTACGTGCCTAGCCGGTTGTATATCAGTGGTTAATATTGCCCAGCTGTTTAAACTTCTCTTAATGAGTGCTTAGCGAGCTGCAGAACTCGGAACGACGCATTCTGCTGAAGGAATCTAGCGGTGTGGCATGTTGTGGTGAACTCTTTCACCGCGATTTTGAGCAGTTCCTCCTGCAGTCCCTGTTAACACGTCAAGCGTTCGAGGTCCCAGGAACCAAATTTATTCTTAGTCAGGAAAGAATGCAATAAAATGTGCAATTAGTAATGTGGCTTCCGGAAGTATTTATTTGTAGAGACGATTTTTGCCTTTGCAACACCTTTTCCTTCAGACTGCTTCCTATGGGGACTTTTCTTCTAGGCAGGTTTTCTCTACGGTCGTATCTCAGAGACATTTGTACCTGCTACGGAGCACCAAGGTTCGGCAACGTTCGGAATAACGTGGCCACCACTGGCGCGCAGTAGGATTGGTAGCTCAGTAATAGCAGCGGTTCAGATTTATGGAAATCTTTTTCCCTCATTGTACCACACTGTCATCAACATATTTATGTTATACGGCCCCTGAAACCGCCCTTGCGGTAATATACTGTTTGGAAAAATTCATCCAAGTGGTCTTTGTGAGGATTCGACTCAAATTTAAAATCTTTGCGAAAAGGTAATTAATAAAAAAATTATTTTATATTCCTCTCAAGCACTATCGATGAAAGCAACCTCCTTAACACAAAGGAGAACAGATAGTTGTTAATCAGTTCACTGCGATATGGTAAGCATTCGCCACTTCACTTGTCTGATCTTTGTGGGTTTATATTACAAGAGTATCTTGAAATTGTGTAGGTAAAAACTTCCTCGAAAGAAATATCACATCGGAAGAAAATTTGGCCCCTGAAGAAGCGCCGTTATGAAACAAATGTCCCATAGGCATAAATTGTATGCAAGAATGAATTGTTGTGGAAGTGATGGCGGCAAAAATCACATATTTTATAGCATTCTTTCTTCATTTTCAAAACACGCATAAGCTTCTTTTAGTTCTGGGATCTCGGAACTGCCGACCTGTTTACAGGAACTCTAGAGGTCACTGCTGAAAGGCGCTGTGACAAACCTCAACATAACCTCCCATGCCGCTAATTTATTTACAGAGTGCGTCATTACCCATTTCCGCAGCTTAATGACAATCAATATTCAAATTCGTTTATTCCACCGTACGCATGGTAGGAACTGTTGGGTAAAAAGGTTGCTCGAGGTAGCTCGACTAGGGCCCGTGACACAGCAGCAGTGTGAAGGTGCAAATTTAAGATGCAAATGCAAACACAATTCTCTGTTAAAGGTAGCCAATATATACCAACTAGCTAGACAATTCATTAGTTTTAGACGTCTTAGAAGTATTAGACTTTTTGGGCGGCAACGATAGCCGTCGTATGATCCAGTGCTCTAGTGCTTAAAACGCATCCTGAAATTCTTGAAGATAGCGATCGCGTTCCAGAATAACAGAACGCAAAACGCTGATATCGTGATCGCCGCTGTCATCACCACCGCATCAGACCCCCGATAACAAATCATCAGCCCCTTCTACAAATGCAACCACCCGGATCCCAATATCTTGAATTCTTGGGCGGCAGCGCTAGCATGGTCAAGAGATCGTGTCTAAAATGCATCTTGCCTTCCATTGCAGGTTTGAGAAAAAAACTTCGCCACATTTCGCCCAACTGCATCACTGCTTCTTCTGCTGCCCTTACCGTCTTTGCTTGTACGGATTTCCCCTTCTTGATAAGGCCGCCACTAGCTAGTAGTGTGTTGTGCCATTCGATAAAGATTGGTGATCTTTTTACCAATATTAATTGGGTACAACGTTTTTGATAATAGCATGTGCTGAACGTCACCTGCACTTTCACCTTCGTAAATGCAGTGGCATATCTGTACAGTCATTTCGACCGATGAAAGCAAAAAACTAGAAAAAAGCTAGAATGTTCCTCTTGCAAGCCTTATGCTAGCGAGCCTGAAATACATCAGACTGGAAAAATGTAGCCAGAGATGGTAGTAGTTTAGGGTAGTCGAAGCAAATACTTGATGAGCTTGCAAGAAACGGCAACAAACGCTGCGAAAACCGTCCAGTATCTGTCGAATACCTATGATGATCTAAGAAACACATAGGATAGCAAGAGCAGGCATAAGCGACTTGCATCGACGGGTGGAGGCTATAGAAAGTTCATCATCATCGCCATGAGCCTGCATACACCCACTGCAGGGCGAAGGCCACTCCCATAATTCTGCAATTAACCCGGTTCTATGCTAGCTACATCCCCTTGACTTCTGCGAACTTAACCTCATTCGCCCACCTAACTTTCTGCCGCCCCCTGCTACTCTTTCCTTCCCTTGGAATCCAGTTTGCTACTCTAAGCGACCATAGGTTACCCTCTCTTCGCGCTACATGTCCTGCCCATTTCTTCTTGATTTCCGCTAGACTGTCAGTACCTTGAGTTATTTCTGTGACCCACACAGCACGCTTCCTATCTCTTAATGTTACCCCTACCATTTTTCGTTCCATAGCCCTCTGGGTTGTCCTTAACTTAGTAGAACTCTCTTGGTTAGCGTCCACATTTCAGCCCCATAGGTCAGTACAGGTAAGATGCAACTGTTGTATACTTTCCTCTTGAGCGATACCGGTAAGCTGCTAGTCATAATCTGCGAGCTCTAGCCAAATGTGCTCCATCCTAATCTTATTCTTCTTGTTATTTCCTTTTCATGGTGCGGATCAGCGGTTACTACCTGTCCTAAGTAGACATATTCGCCTACTACTCCCAGTGCTTCGCTACCTAAAGTAAAGTGCTTTTCCTTCTCGAGGCTGTTGAACATTACCTTAGTCTTCTGCATTTTGACTTTCAATCCTACTTTTCTACTTTTCCTGTCTATGTCATCAAATCATTATTTGCAGTTCATCTCCTCAGTTGCAGCTGGTCGAGCGGGCTAAGTTAGAAGGAACAGCCAGAGGGCTCCTCGACTGAGAGGTCCTCCTAGAAGTGTTTACGTATTTTTTTTTATTTAAAGTTTTTTCCTCCTCCTCCTGAGTTACTTAACAGAGCAATGTCATCAGCAAATCGCAGTTTACAGAGGTATTCTCCATCGACTCTTATCCCTAACTGCTCCCATTCCAAGTCTCTGAATGCTTCCTCTAAGCAAGCTGTGAATAATATTGAGGAGACTGTGTCTCCTCGCCTAACACCTGTCTTTATGGGAACTTTGTTACTTTCTTTATGCAGAACTATGGATGTTGTGCAGCCGCTATATATATATATATATATATATATATATATATATATATATATATATATATATATATCTTCCAGCACTTTAACGTACGGCTCGTCTACCCCTGATTTCGTAATGCCTGCATCACTGCCGAGGTTTCAACTGAGTCAAATGCTTTTTCGTAATCAATGAATGCTATGTATAAGGGCTGGTTATATTCCGAGCATTTTTCTATTACCTGGTTGATGGTATGGATATGATCGATAGTAGAGTACCGGTTCCGAAAGCCTGCATGATCATTTGCTTGATTGCAGTCTCAGGTTGTTCTGATTCTTTTAGCGATTAACTTAGTAAATTCCTTTTACGTAACAGGCAGTTAGCTGATTGGTCTGTAATTTTTAGAGGCTTAGCGTCCCCTTTTTATGAATGAGGATACTGTTTTGCATTCTTCCATTGTTCGGTAACGTCGATGACACCAAGCACTGCGTATACAGGATGGCTAGCACGATAGGCCCCCCGCCCCCCCCCCCCTCCCTCCCCCCGTCCTTCAACAAATCTATATTTATCTGATCATCTCCAGCTGCTTTTCCCCTTTTCATAGTTTTTATTGCTTCCTCGTTTTATTCCTCGTCCTTCGTCACTGGTGGAACGTCTCACTGTTTTTACCTACCACCAATCTCATTACGGTCCTGACCACTTTGGCTACTGTGGAGATCAGTATAGAGCTCTTCGGGCACTTTGGTTATCTTGTCCATATTCATGATGACGTTGTAGCCTTGTCCCTTATCGCATACATCTAGTTTTTGCCTATGCCCAATTTCTTCTTTACCGCTTTAAGGTTTCTCCCGTTCTTTACAGCATGCTCAACTTTCTCCATGTTATACTTTGTTATATCGGCCACTGCGCTTTTTGATTACCTTTGGTATCTCTGCCAATTTTATCTGGTCTGTTGGATTGGAAGCTTTCATACTCTGGCGTTTATGATCAAATCTTTCGTCTTAGACAACTTATCGGTATCCTTTCTAACTATCCTACCGCCTCCGTCTATAGCGCACTGAGTAATTATATCTCTGAAATTATTGTTTATTGCTTCTAGGGTAATGTCGCCATCCTGGGGTAGAGCTAAATATTTATTCTGTAGCGAGATCCTGAACTCTTCTGCCCTCCCCCACACTGCTAATTCGTTGGTGGACAGCTTTCTTACTAATCTGTTGCGTTCCTTCTTCAGATTTAGACTAATTCGGTACCTGATCATCCTATGGTCACTGCATCGCACTTTTTCTATTACCTCTACATCTTGCATAATAGTGGGGGTTGAACACAGTATGAAGTCAATTTCATTTTTAGTCGCCCCGTTAGGATTTTTCCATTTCCATTTCTGATTCTTCCGTTTGCTGGAAAAGGTATTCATATTTCTAAGTTATTGCGCTCTGCAAACTCAAGTAGTAACTCCCCCCTGCTATTCCTAGAGCCAATGCCATAGTCACCTACTGCCTGGTCTTCTGTCTGCTTTTTTCCCGCCCTGGCATTGAAGTCGCCCATAAGTATAGTATACTGAGCCTTTTACTTTTCTCATTGCCGATTCTTCATCTTCGTAGAAGGTTTCAAACGCCAAAAAATGGCATATTCTTGTTATTGGTGATTTTAATGTTAACCTTTTTTCAACTGAACAACCACGATACCAACTTTTAGAAGTCATGCTTTCAAATTGTGAAAATTTAATCACCGAAGCCACTAGGGTAACAATGGATTCAGTCACGCGCATTTATTTTTGTCTCACAAGCATTCTTAAGCAGACAACTTTCTACGGTTCCTGTGTTCGGATATACTAGCGATAATTTATTCATATTGTCAGGCATGCGCACAGAAGAGGAGAAGGAAGTGCAAAAAAAGGCTCTCCAGAATAGAGGAAGAAGAAGAAGAAGATCACCATCTGTTAGCATATCAGGCTAAGGTGCAGAATCACTCTGTAAATAAACCCTAACAGTGTGGTGGAAGGTGCTGCAAAGATCACCACGGATACTTCTCTACCTCGTTCGAGCCGACGACCGCTGGGCTTCCTCCTTTGACCTCCACAATGATCCAAGACGGCGACGCACGGTAGCCAGGTCCAGCGGCACCCGCATGGCAGCATTACCGTGAGCCGCGGACCTTTTCTGGCAAGGCTGGCGAAGATGTGGATGAGTGGCTCACCAATTACCAGCGGGTGAGCAAGTACAATCGCTGGGATGCCACTGTAATGCTGGCAAATGTTATTTTTTTCTTAGACTCCACAACCCTGACATGATTTGAGAACCATGAAGCATCTCTAACGAGCTGGGATTGTTCTGAAGAGGAGATTCGCAACTGTTTCGGGGATACCACGGCAAAACGGAAATGCGCTGAGCAGACTTTATTCCAGTGAGCCCAAGGGCCTGGTGAAACATGCACTATGTATATAGAAGAGGTCCTAAAACTCTGCAAAGCGGTGAATCCGAGCTTGTCTGACGAAGACAGAGTTGGCCATCTCTTAAAGGGCATCGCGGTGGACGTATATAACTTTTTAATTACAAAAGAAAACTTAGATTCTCCCGCGGCCGTGATCAAGCACTGTCGTACGTTCGAAACTTTAAAGCTGCGTCGCATAACCCCGAAATTCGGCCGTCTGCCTAACGTGACCACTGTTCCATGCATGGATTCTCACGAGCATTCACATGAGCCTCCGCATTTGGCCGACATGATTCGCCAAATTGTCCGTGATGAGCTCTCCCGCCATCAAGATGTGAACCGCAGTGCAATCCCCTGTGATAGCTGCTCCCTGCAGGCAGCTCCCATCCAGCGCTCTTCTTGATGTTCTACCGCTCCTCCTCCCGTCCGTGACCACCGAAACGACTCATATGGCCCTGCTCCCCTAGCTCGTTCCCACTATAGGGCGCCACCTCCTCCGCAACAACCCCAGCGGCTGGACTTTGCTGATCGCTGCGATCCTGTTACCGCGGACTATTATTTGGACCGTGCTTGTGAACCACCCGTCGGTTACCGCTGTGGTATGCTTGGCCACATATCCAGATTCTGCCGCCGCCGGAACCCGGCATCACGCTACCAGCGCCAATGGAAGAATCGCCGTTCTACTGTGAGTCCAGAAGTCCGTGACCCGACCTATCCCCCTCCTTCGGGCTCCTACCGCTACGTACCACCACGCAACGACTCAGCAGTTTCTGATCGCAGCCTGACTCCTCCTGCCCGCCGCTCCCGACAATCGCCTTCTCCCCGCCGTTCTTCTCCGCCACCGGGAAACTAGCGTGTGCGGCCGATGGAGGTGCGGTCGCCAGGTGATAGATATGCCAATTCCTCTACCGGTCGTTATGCTGAAGAACCGCTTGGAAGTGTTAGTGGATGGTATTTGTGTTATGGCCTTAGTGGATACGGGTGCTACAGTTTCCTTGATGAGCTTAGATTTTAAGAACCGTCTCGGCCGCAAAATTATGTTTGGCTGGGATAGAACTGCGATATTTCGAGGTGTAGGGGGACAATCGTTGGTTCCGCTTGGTATTTGTGATGTTAATGTAGCGATGGCTGGACACGAGTTTAGAACTGAATTTACGGTGCTCCCTCGCTCTACGCACGACGTTATTCTAGGAGTTGACTTTTTACAGCAGTGTGGCGCAACTCTCGACTTCAACAGTGGCGAGATATCGATAAGCCCCAGCCTTCGATCGGCCCTCATAGAAGAATCGCCGCGGGCGGTCCAAGTGTTTTCTGTCTTCGAGAATACCGTCGTTCCGGCGATGTCCACCACCTTCGTCCCAGTTGTGTCTTCGGGTGCAGTTCTCAATGCCTTCGACGCCCTGGTGGAACCCGCTTCCCTTTCCGGTGCCAAAAAGAGTGTGTTGGTGCCCCGCAGCGTTGTTCGAGTGAACGAGGGCCGTGCCACGCTTTGGACTGTCAATCATACCAATGTGTCTGCCGTATTGCCGCGTGGTTTGAAACCCGCCGACTTTGAAGAACGCCTTTCTATGCACATCGCCGCGTTCAATGACGGCGTTGCCCGTTCAACTAGACGTCCCGATCATGCTGATTCCCAGTTTAAGTCTATGATAAATGAATCGCTACCCACCAACGACCGGCGAATATTGATAGAGGTTCTTATGCAACATGCGGATGTGTTCGACTTCGCTCGAGATCAGACACCACCGATTCCGCCTTCCCGCACCCATCACATGATCGACACTGGATCTGCACACCCGATTAGACAGACACCATACCGTGTTTCACCTTCAGAACGTAAGGTAATTGACGAACAGGTCCGTGATATGATGCAAAAAAGAATCATTCAGGAATCATCTAGCCCATGGGCCGCCCCTGTGATTCTCGTGAAAAAGAAAGATGGCACCTGGCGATTTTGTGTCGACTATCGCCGCCTCAATACTGTCACCAAGAAGGATGTTTACCCGCTTCCGCGTGTTGATGATGCCATTGACTGCCTCCATTCAGCTTCCTACTTTTCATCTGTTGATTTACGGTCCGGATACTGGCAGATACCGATGCATCTGAAAGACAAGGGGAAGATGGCATTAGTGACTCCCGATGGGTTATATGAATTTAACGTGATGCCTTTCGGCCTATGCAACGCTCTGGCTACCTTTAAAAAAATTATGGACACTCTTTTGCATGGTCTGAAGTGGCAAATTTGCATGTGTTACCTAAATGACGTAGTGATTTTTGGGAGGACCTTCGCCGAGCATAACAGCCGTTTAGCTGTGGTCCTTAACTGCATTGAGAAAGCGGGTCTCCTGCTGAACTCTAAGTGCCGCATCGGTGAACGCCAGATTGTTGTGCTTGGGCATTTCGTTGACAAAGACGGTGTTAGGCCTGACCCACAGAAGATTGAAGCTGTCAGCTGCGTCAAAGAGCCCAAGTCAGTGAAAGAACTCAGGAGCTTGCTGGGACTTTGCTCTTACATTCGACGCTTCATCCCTAAGTTTGCTGACGTAGCCTACTCCCTCACATGCCTCTTGCAGAAAGATATTCCTTTCGAATAGACTCCTGAATGTGATTCTGCGCTTCGCCAGCTCAAGTTTCTTCTTACCTCGCGGCCCATACTGCGTCATTTCAGCCCGACAGCTCCCACTGAACTCCACACTGACGCAAGTGGCATCGGCGTGGGTGCTGTGCTCATACAACGGCATGACGGAAACCAACACGTTGTCGCTTACGCAAGTCGCACCCTTAGCAAGTCTGAACGCAACCATACCGTGACGGAGCAAGAGTGCCTTGCCGTCGCTTTTGGCGTACAGCGGTTTCGCTCGTACCTTTATGGACGTTTCTTTACAGTCATCACCGATCATCATTCACTTTGCTGGCTGGTAAATCTACGCGACCCCTGCGGTCGGTTGGCCCGCTGGGCATTACGCCTTCAGGAGTTCAACTTTACAGTGTCGTACAAAAGTGGCCGCCAACACGCTGACGCTGACTGCCTCTCGCGGCTGCCTCTCGCAACTACCCTCTGCGATGACAACTTTGACGACTATCTTGCCACCGTTAACGTACAATTTTAGGGTCTTGCCACTTTCCAGCGAGAACAACGAAAAGATCAAGACTTGGTAGCACTTTTTGAAAAAGCTCGTGATCCGGCATCTGCGAACCCTTTCTGCATTCGCGATGGTTTGCTGTATCGAAAAAATTACTCGTCTGGCGGTGCACGCTTTCTGCTAGTCATTCCGGCTAGCCTCTATTCCTCTGTTCTACACTCTATGCACGATGACGTTACAGCTGGGCACTTGGGGTTTGCCAAGACTCTTACGCGCATTAAGGAACGTTTCTACTGGCCAAATATGCGTCGAACGACTCAGCGTTACGTGAACTCCTGCGTGCAGTGCCAGCGGTTCAAGCTCCCCACGACTTCTCCGCCGGGCCACTTATACCCGGTGACACCACCGACCACACCATATGAGCAAGTGAGTGTTGACCTCATAGGCCCGTCTCCCCGCTCGTCCAAAGCCAATCGCTGGGTCATCGTGTGCGTTGATCATCTCACGCGTCACTGTGCAACTGCCGCCATCCCTTCCGCCACCGCCGCTGAAGTCTCGTTCTTTCTTCTTCACGCTGTCATCCTCCGTCATGGGCCTCCTCGTGTAATTATCAGTGACCGAGGCCGCCAGTTTACGGCAGATGTTGTGGAACAGCTTCTGCGCTATTGCACTTGCCAGTTGCGTCACTCTACGCCGTACCATCCCCAGACAAATGGCCTCGCCAAACGTACAAACCGGACACCGACAAACATGCTTGCGATGTATCTTGACTCGCGGCACAAGAACTGGGATGACGTGCTTCCTTTAATTACTAACGCCTATAACACCTCGAAGCATGAGACAACTTCTTATAGTCCATTTTTCCTCCTCTACGCCCGTCCGCCTCGACGTTCTCTTGACTCCATTTTGCCGTTCTCTCTCGACACCGAGCCGTCTGTTTCGAGCACCCTCTGCCACGCTGAAGAGGCTCGCCGGGTCGCCCGATTACGCACTCTGGCCTCGCAGGACCGCTCTAAGCAGCGCTACGATCGTGGGCATCAGGATGTCTCCTACCTTCCCGGCGACTTAGTGTGGCTTTGGACACCTCTTCGCAAGCGTGGTTTGTCCCAGAAGCTGTTGTCGCGCTACACAGGCCCATTTATTGTGCTCAAACGCATCAATGGGTTTAATTACGTCGTGTCTCGCCAATGTTCCCACGGTCGCCCCTCTCGGAAAACACAGGTAATTCATTTCGCAAGAATGAAGCGCTGCCACTCTCGCTCGGAACTCTGACAGCCCAGGGGCTTCGTCTGCGAAGGGCCGCATGTCAGGAATGCGCACAGAAGAGGAGAAGGAAGTGCAAAAAGAGGCTCTCCGGAATAGAGGAAGAAGAAGAAGAAGCTTACCATCTGTTAGCACATCAGGCTAAGGTGCAGAATCACTGTAAATAAACCCTAACAATATTTACAGCACTTCCCATAGACAGCAATACTCAAAGTATAGAATACATTAAAAGACACATGAATCACCATAGTGTTATTTTGCTCACGTCTTTGGTAGCTAGTTCCAAATGGACAAATGTGTACACTGAAAGTGATCTCTCTAAGTCATATGATACGTTTGATCTCGCTAAGTCATATGATGTATTCATTTCTACACCCCGCCAGGGTGGCGCAGTGGCTACGGCACTCGACTACTGTTCCCAAGGACACGGGATCTAATCCCGGCCTCGGAGGCCGCTTTTCGCTGGAGCCGAAACGCAAGGCGCCCGTGGGCTGTGCGATGTCAGTGGACGTTAAAGAACCCTAGGTGGTCGAAATTTCCGGAGTGCTCCACTGGACGTCTCTCATAGCCTGAGTCGCTTCGGGACATTAAAACCAACAAACGAAACTACACCATTCATTTCTATACACTACAGCAACACTATAATGTTGCATTTTTCTTATCAACGATGCTGCAGCACAAAAAAGCCCGGAAACCATGGACAACTAATGATCTTTATAAGCTCATTAAAAAAGGGAAATGTAAAAAATGTTGTCTGATTCTAAAAACAGGTGAAGTTGAACTGTTTCAAGAATTCCAACGCTTCAGGAGTATGTTAACTTCAGATCTTAATAAATCAAATTCGCTTTTTTTCAACGTAGGTTGGAGAACTCAACCCAATATAGCAACAGAATATGAAGGGTTTTTAGTAAGTTGACCGGCGCCCCCACGGCTCTCTTGCCTTTAGAATTAGAAATAATGGAAGAACATACTCCGTGAATGATTAGCTAGTTTCTTTAACAATTATTTAATAATGTCGGAGCTCCAATGGGAGTGCCAAATAACCAACCAGAGTGCAACCCTTAATGTTATATTAATGATGTCATAAAGGACAGTACATTTCTTTCTCCTACATCTGAGGATGAAGTTATTTCTCTTTTGAATTCCCTTGACAACAATTCGGCTGCTAGGGAAGATAATAAATTATTGTAATATATTATTATGATAAATTATGATTTTAAAAGATGATATTATTCCCTACTGATTAAGGCACTTGCAGATAGCATAGCGAGATTCCTACCTCATATTTTCAGTCAACACTAGCCTTTGGTACTTTCCCACGACTGGAAATTGGTCGTGTTACTCAAATACAAATTGAGTAAATACAATAAGCTAAACAATTAGAGGTCAATCTCAGTGTTGTCACATTACTCCAGAGTTGCAGAGCGTGTCTTATATAAACAATGTGGCACTTTTTATCGTCAAGGAAAGTGACAGTCGAATAGTAGTACGGGTTTCAAGAGGGGAAATTCACCAAAACAGCCCTGCTGCATATTAAACATAAAATCATTCGTAACACTGAAAACAAGCTATATACAGTTGAAATTTATCTAGACTTTCGTAAGGAGTTTGATTCTGAAGAACACTGTAAATTTGAAGCATATGATTTTAGAGGCACAGCACAAAGACTGATACGCACTTATTTACAGTTGAGGTCTCAGTTCATTCCCATACATGTCATTACATAAGGGAAAGATAAGATTATATACGACGTTCGACATTGTGTAAGGGGTTGCTGTATATACTCACAAAACAAGTCTTTTTTTCTGGGGGAGCCTTGAAGAACCTGAGACCACGTCAAACGCATGGCTGAATGAGCTCGGTTTATCAGTGCATAGAAACAAGCTTCATATAAATAGAACCAAAACAAAATATATAATATTTTCTGACAAAAACAAGCCCATTCTAAACAATATGAGCCTGTGCTGTAATGATGCATTGCTTGAGCTTGAGCATTCGTAGGTGTCACTTTCCATTCAAACCTAACATGGTACTACCATGTGGGAATTGTAGGCATGAAAGTAGCGTGATGTATTGTAATTTTAAGCCGCCTTCCAAACCTTATCCCCGTCAGACTCAAAAAGCAGCTCTTTTTCTCAATTTAAATACAGCGCCTTAGTAGAGGGAGCCGGAAATAAGACTGATAATGATAGACTGTATGTACTGCAGCGAAGGTCAATTAGAGCATTATATAAGGAAAAGTTATGCACCGTAACATTCATGGCAAAACATATTAGCCTACCTTTCCACGATATATACAACCAGAAATTATCTATGTGTGTATTTTCTGAAGTATCGAGCAATTACAATAGGTTTTCTAGTCATCGTTTAAATAGAAATACTGGTCAGAATTTGAGGAGGACTTTCATTTTTGTTGATAAACCTTGGACAAATTATGCCAAACAGACAATCCAACCTCAAATCATGAAATTATGTAGTAGGTTTGCAAGAATGTGTGGAAGTTGCGAACTTCCAAACAATGAAAAAAACCTCTTTTTGCTTCAAATAGGAAACTAAATACATTAGTAAAGCAGATATGAAATCGCAACGTATTGTGCTCTTCTTTTATGTTGTGTAGAGTTTCAAGATAACAGTTTTTAAGATATAAGTTTCTAGATATGCTGCTCCCGTTCGAGGAAATCGATGTATTTTGGAGCTACAACCGCAGATCGACACACTTTTGAATTCACAATCAGGCATTGCATATTGATGTAGGGTTTTAAGCGCTAACAATGACAAGGACAAGAAAGGCGACACATAAACACAAGCATTAACTATCAACTGACTTTAATGGCAGAAGGCAAAAGCACATTTACTCATTCCAAATCAATGTTGTGGCAACAAAAGCCGAAGGGTGGCAGAGAAAGAAACCGAAGTGAATAACAATGATAAAAAAGGCATTAAAGGTAAAGAGCCAGGAAAGCAAGGCACATGCGCGGGTGGGCGTGTGTAACACACGAACAGACAATCAGGGGGATGTTGCGTTGATAAAATCAACCTCAGCCGCGAACAGAGATAAAGAGGGTTCGCTGATGCACTCATTGCTAAGTTTCTTATGTTTCTTATCATGATAGGCTTCTACGTCAATCCGTGCCGTCTGTTCACTCCGAGCCACAACATGCATGACATTTACTTACGTGAGCAACTATGGGCTTGTAATTATCATCTTTTTTTTATGTTCGGGCGTGCTCCCTCAGACGGTCATTGACACAGCGCCCAGTTTGGCTGATGTAATAATTTCCACAAAACATGGGAATGGAGTGAACCACTCCAGTGGAAATCATTACGAACAGCTTACCATGGTTTCACGCACTCTCACTTTTTCGCATTATAAATGCGTGGGTAGAGTTCTCCCAACTTTTTGTGAGCCGAGAACATAACACGTACACCGTGCCTGCAAGCGAATTTTTTGAGGTTGTGCGAGTTTTTGAATGTAGGGCATACCCTCAGACCTAGGGGGCTTTTGTTAAGCGCTAGCCGTTGTTTGTTCCGTTGCACGTTTGAACTTCCGAAGCATAGTTTTGGCGACGACTGTCAGAATCGACCAGGGGAACCCTGCAGCCAAACGCCGGCTTATTTGGTAGTGAAAACTCTGAAACATCTTATGTGGGCGCGACTTTCGGAGATCATATTCCAAGAACATTAACGCTATACCTGTTTCAGAATCTCTTGTTGCAGGTTTTGAAACACTTCAAGCGTATTTTTTCGGCTTCGTTTGAGATGAAATTTTCTCTATCTCCAGATGAAATTCTGTAATTTAACACGTTTTTCTCGTATCGCGTTGTTTTCTCTTGCAGCACTATAAATTTCTTTCTGACAGATGTAAAGCATTCTTCCAGCAGCTCCACCCTGTCCTCGGTTGTTTAACGGATTTATGTGTTGTAATGTTTTGCTGCCGAATTTCGACTACTGGTTCATGGTTGTGCTGCTGGCAGGCAGATTGCAGCACTTGGTATGTCTCTTGAGTGTCGTGATAGTGTTGGTTCTCTCTGTGAGGTTGTGCCAGTACATGCACTGGATTGTGGTGCTTCGTGGGAGCGAATGATATCCATGTTAAACTTTGTTGTGTGGCACTGCCATACATCTTTAAATTATCTATTATAAGACCGTTGTTAGTAGTGTTGAATAAGGCGTGTTGAATAAGGACAAGAGGTTGCCTCAAGTTGCAGTGTCGCGAATTCCCAAACAAATCCATACCTGTGTAATGTAGCTGCAGAATGAGCTCAATGTTTTTTTTAATATTATTGGTAATATTTGCTGCACTATTCTCCCATGGCAACCTAAGTAAATTACATCACACTTTCTGATTAGCGCTGTGCCTGCACAGCATCATCTTGGCAGTGAAGATAAATTTCATTTTTTCTGTGCCAAGCCCAGAACCCATGTACCTAAATTTAGCCTCCACTAGCTATTCTTCTTAATGATGCATGCTTGCTATTTGATGAAGCGCCCAAACATATATGCGTGTGCCTCCAGTGTATCGTTGACATTGCGATGACAATGCTCTGTCATAAAGCATGCTTTGTTGGCACCTGGCTCTAAAATCGCTTGTCAAGAAGTCATTCCAGCAGTTTTTAGTACCTGCTGGGCCTGAAGTCAGTTATTCCCATCGCTTGCAGCCATTCGAAAAGTCAGTTGGCGTTGTCCAATGGGAACCTGTCATTGAAGATATTTGCAACAGGTCAGGAAATGAAAAAAGGTTTCGAATTTAAAAGTAACTTGGTAGCTGCAATGATCAGGTGCGAAAATGGAAAAATGCTTTTTTTGTGAATTTTAAACTTCACAACCTGATACCTTCCCTACTTCTACACTTGCCTTTTAGAAGGGCAAATTACTTCGTCAAGCTACAGTTATTTTACCCGCAGTTGAAATTTTCCCGCCTATTCCGAGACTACACAGTCGCCGCACGCGTTTCAGACTCAACTTCATGAATTCTTGAAAATACCGACCTGATGGGCAGTTGTCAACATATACGCGCGACGCATTGTGCTAGGACAGGTTTCGGCTTCTTACGTTGTGATTCTATTTTCAGAGTCCGTACGTGAAGCGCCAAGACATGGTAAGAACCGTCAAATGGCGCAAGCCAAGCACATAGTGTCCCCAACGCGCAGACGACAAACGTAGTACGCAAAAGCCATAGTATTGAAACTGCAAAAGAAGACTGCGTGGTTAGCAGTTTCGGTTTTCCTGAAATGTGATTAAAAACTGCTTGAAGTGATTGAGCAATCACTTATATTAAACATTTTTTTCTTTTTAAAAATTACTAGTAAATATCGGTTTCCGCGCTGCGCACAACTTAGCCATTGGCAAAGAGAGCCATTGCTTATTTTGAAGAAATATTACACTAAATGGCTCTTTAGCTCCTTTTCTTGCACATTTTAGCCAGATTATGGAATGTTGGGATATTTTACTGTAGAACAACGTTTATTTTCGCATTATTTTTTGGCAAAAAGCTGTAGTTCTGCGCCCGGTAGCTCTGCGCCTCATGAATTTTTGGCAGTCCGTGGTTGCCGTATTGGTCGTCATAAAGATCATAAAGAAGGCTAATGACAAACTTACGCCGGATGCAAAATGCTTGATATCAGTTACTGCAACCATCCCGTCTGTCTTGTAGCCTCCATACCGCGGATAAGCGTGAGCAGTCATCGCTTCTCCGGTCAGGCGACTGGAGGCGCCAGCCGTTCTCCAACCAGCAGCCGCACGTGTATACCACGTAGCCTGCACGCCTTGTTTTAGGGCCAAATGACAGCGTCGAAAGTGACGACCTCACCTGCGGTTTCCACTGGGGATGAGGGGAGCTTTATCCGGTCACGTGACCTAGCAGCCAGGGCGCTTCATATTACGCAGTAGACATCCTCGCAATGCCCGAGCGCGATAACACTAATGCAAAGTTTTACGCCTGGCTGCAATATCGTAATAGTTGACACTAATTTTCGACGATACGTGTAGCGTTATTTGTACTGCGCTGACCTTTCGCGGGATCCCCAGAATCGCTCAGATCAAGCACGTAGGCTGTAGATAAAGCGAAATGGGACCGAAGCTCATCCCCTCCTTCCCTCGAGACTCCTCCTTATTAGTTTGTCTTGCACCTCTTTACTCTTCGATCACCGAAAATCTGCAATCTTGTCTATAGCCTTCCCTACCACTATGAATATATTTCTAAAAAAAGTGTAAAGCTGTATTTAAACAACCAGCTCACAGGTTAAGATAACGCGCAGAACAGCGAGCAGACGAAGAGACCTTGAGGAGGTAAAATCTGAATGTCGTTTGTGCGTGAAATAGCTTGGCGGATAATTTCTTGGCCTAATGCTGCTTTACAGAAATCTCGAACGGCAACTCAAGAACAAGCCTCTGTGGAGCTCGCAGATTCAGACCAAACGCCATCTACGCCGACGCCGCCCAACATGTGATCAGCTGACGGCAGTCGCCCGGGCACGCCCGCAAGCTGGAATTTGCACATCTGCAGGAGGACCCGAACACCAAACCGATAACAATGACACCAACATATTGCAGCATCAGCCGCCGCTGTTTAATTACAACGGGCATATGTCGTACATTCGTACGACAGCTGTCCACACCGCTGAGGATGATCACCGCCCAGATATCAGCACTCGTCAGCGTCTTCTTCTTCTGCGAGTCTGTCGCACTTCTTTTTCCTCAGAACGACCAGCGAATATCGCTCAGTAACACTACCCCCCTCGGGAAAAGCACAGTCCCGGTGCGTTCTACGTTAGTGAAACAGAACATGCATAATAAGGCTTCAGGCGGGACACATGCACTATTTCAGAGGATGGCGCTCTGCACGAGGATTTCGTAGGCACACATTCAAATTCGTATGCGACGTCAGTCACGGGGTGCAAAACTCGGTAAGGGCTTGTGTAACGGGGCAAAAGTTTTTCACACAAGCCCCGCGAAGGCACGGGAGCCACAGCAAGAGGAGTGACCCAGGAGTGTATGTGACATCACGGTGGCGACTGTCATATCGGAACTTTTGAGAGTCTTGTGATGCAGAGAGCCTGGCATGAGCTATCCGGCGGGCATCATGAGCGCGGGCTATGGAACCACTGGCGTAAGTACTGATGGCGTCTGCCGCGGGTAGTGAAGTGTCGAAGGGCAGTAACGGGTGTCGGCCAAATAACAGATAAAATTGAGAGTATCCAGCGGTAGAATGGACAGATGAATTGTAGGCGAATGTCACAAAGGGTAGATGAACGTCTCAATCCCGGTGGTCGTCAGACACATACATGGACAGCATGTCTGTGAGGGTACTATTTAGACGTTCCGTGAGGCCGTTGGTCTGGGGGTGATATGCTGTGGTAAATATGTGGCGGACGGAGCACGAATTTCGTCAACCACTCGCGACAGGAAGCAGCGGCCACAGTCAGTTAGTGTTCACGAGGGGCACCATGATGTTGAATCACGTTTTCTAGGAGGAAGTCGACGACGTCTGTGGCGCAGCTGGTCGGGATGGCTCGGGTAATAGCATACCGCGTAGTATAATCGGTGGCGACGGAGATCCATTTGTTCCCTGAGGCGGAAACTGGAAAGGGCCCAAGAAGGTCAGCACCTACACCGGAAAAACGGGTCAGTTGGTATAGGGATCGGCTGCAAATGGCCTGAAGGCGAAATTATGGGCTTCTTTCGGCGCTGACACAACTCACAAGCGGCAATGTATTGCTGGACGGAGCGATAGAGCCCCGGCCAGTAGAAACGTCGGCGCAGGCTGTCGTATGTGCGAGAGACACCCAGGTGGCCAGCCATAGGAGCATCATGGGACTGGTCAAGGATGGTGGAACGCAGATGTTGAGGAACGACGAGCAAAAGGTCTGTGCCGTATGTTGGCATATTGCGTCGGTATAGGATGTTCTCGTGGAGTACATATAAGCGAAGATATGGATCAGGACGGTCGCAGGTCAGACGGAGGATAATGGAATAGAGCAAAGGATCTAAGGGTTGTTCGTCGGCAATATTAGAAAAGGCCGACAAAGAGAAGACACATGCGTCATCGTCATAGTCGGTAGGAGTCGATGGGATGACGGGACAAGCAGTCTGCATTTTGGTGAAGCCGGCCGGACTTGTACACGACGGAAAATGTATACTCTTGTAATCTAAGCGCCCAGCACCCCAAACGGCCTGTAGGATCTTTGAGGCAGGAAAGCCAACACAAGGCATGGTGGTCTGTTATAACATTAAAAGGGCGGCCAAACAAATCAGGGCGGAATTTTGTAATAGCCCAAACAAGCGCCAGACACTCTCACTCTGTGATAGAGTAATTTTGTTCTTACGCAGAGAGGAGGCGGCTGGCATACGCCATCACCCTTGTGTGGCCGTGTTGTCGCTGGGAAAGTATAGCTCCAATGCCATGGCCACTTGCGTCCGTGCGGTGTTCAGTATTGGCAGATGGGTTGAAATGCGCCAGATGAGTGGAGTTGTGAGAGCAGCAATAAGTTCCGAGAAACCTGTAACTTGATCAGGCCCCCAAGATAATGAAACGTCTTTCTTGAGGAGGTTGGTGAGAGAACGAGTTAGGGCTGCGAAATTTGGAACGAATCGTCGGAAATAAGAACATAGGCCAATAAAGCTTCGAACATTGCTGCATTAACATGGAGTGGAAAACTCTCTGACGGCACGAATCTTGTCGAGGTCAATCTGAACGCCGGTAGCATTAACCAAGTGACCAAGGACTTTGATTTGTCGGTGACCAAAGCTGCACTTTTTGGAGTTTATTTGCAGTCCGTCGCTGCGAAAAAGCGCTGGATTGTAGAAAGGCGACGGAGATGGCTTTCAAATGTGCACGAGAAAACTATTACATTGTCCAGAGAACACAAACAAGTGGTCCACTTGAAGCGTCGGAGCAAAGAGTCCATCATACGTTTGAAGGTTGCTGGGGCATTGCAAAGGCCAAAAAGGCCAAAAGGCTTGACTTTGAATTGATAAAGGCCGTCAGGGGTGATGAACGCTGTTATTCACGGTCTCTCTCGTAGACAGAGACATGCCAGTAGCCGGAACGAAGGTCGATGGACGAAAAGTAGCCGGCTCCGTGCAAAGTATCATGCGCGTCGTCAATACACGGAAGAGAACCGACATCTTCTCTGGTTATCTTATTTAAATAACGATAGTCAACGCAGAGTCTCCAACTGGTGTCTTTCTTTTTGACAAACACAAGGGATGCCCAGGGGCTACTGGAAGGCTCATTTATGTCTTTCGCCAACATTTTGTCGACCTCTGTTTGGATGACGCGTCGCTCGGAAAGCGAACCACGATAGGGCCGCCTGTGAGTAGGACTGGCGTCACCGGTGTCAATGCGGTGACTGACAACTGTGGTTTGACCCAATGGGCGGGTACCGAAGTCAAAAAGGTCACTGTAGGTAAGCAAAAGCTGTTTTAACTCTGCGGCGAATTCAGGCTTGAGATCAGCTGCAATCATGCTTTTAACAGGATCAGGGCGCGATGTAGAGGACGAGGGAGGGGTTGCAGCAACGGCATTTGGATTATCGGTAGTCAGAACTGAAATGGCACAATCGGTCATCGGGGACAGCGCTGCTAGTGAAATTCCCTCGGGCAAAACTTGAGTTGACAAGCTGAAGTTAAGGACCGGGAGAATGGTACGGTTCTGGGAGATATGCAGAATCAGATGAGGAACGGTGACGTGCCGCTGCAGGATGACATCAGTAATGGGACACGCGAGATAGTCGCCGTCTGGGACGGGTGGGACTGGTGACATAGGGATGTAAACGGCAGCTTCAGGAGGAAGACGGCAGAACTGTGCTGATCGAAGGCGGGGCAGCAGGAGGGGTCTTCAGAGCAGAGCGGAAGGTGCAAGCGAAGTAGGCAGGTAGAACAGTCAATGAGGGCAGAGTGGGCTGTTAAAAAGTCAATGCCAAGGATAACGTCGTGAGGGCATTCTTGGAGGACGGTGAACAATACAGGAGCATGAAGACCCCCAATGGTAACTCGCACTGTGCACGTGCCAAGCACGGCAGCAGGGCTTCCATTGGCGACGCGAACTGTGGGCGAGACGGCTGGAGTAAGGACTTTTTTGAGGCGACGGCGAAATGAGGAGCTGAGAACGGACAGTTTGGCGTCGGTATCAACGAGAGCAGATACGGGAACACCATCCGCAAGGACATCGATGCGATTATTTTGCAGGGCAGGGGTCAGCAGAGGTTTTTCAGTCCGGGTCACAAATGCAGCGTCACTTGCGGGAGCTGCATTGGCTAGTTTTCCGGTATGTGGCTAGAATAGGACGGGGACGAACTAGAATAGGACGGCGACGAACTGCGGCGAGGAAGGGGAGAACGCGAGCTTCGGGTCTGGGGGATGGTGAACGGTTGGCAGCACTAACAGGGACACCGGGGTCAAAACTGGTCTGGTCGGGGCTAGGTGAGGAACGGCGAGGGACATAGTTTCCGCGGCGGTCGACGTAGGGGAATTGATGAGATGGTGTGTACCAACGGGTACGGCAGTGACGGGAAATGTGGCCAACGCGGGAACAAGTAAAGCAGATGGGGCGATTGTCATGGGTACGCAACTCATTCGGATTGCGGTACCGATATCGGGGCGTGAAATCGGCGGTGGGAAAATAGGGAAAGTTGCTCGAAAGATAAGACGTTTTGATTATGTAATACCGCATTTCGTGTGCGTTAAATGAATAGCGGCGAGATTTAGTTTATGCTCAAAGACTGCTAAATACAGGTGCCTACACAGTGAGTGAATTGTGAATTTGGTCATATTAGTTTACTTTGCGAACGTGGGCACCCTTCTGTATGCCTACCTTAGTGCTCCATACAGCTGGTAGAGCATCGTCGTCACAGTGCACCTAAATAATAGGCGCATCTGTGCTGGGAAATAAGTCTCCAGCCTGGTGCATCTGAAGAGACTGCAGACATTGCACTGGTAAAAATGAGTATATTAATGAGATATTTAAAGGAGCAAACGTGGCAATCTTAAAGAAAATTGTTTCGAGACTTTTTTGCTTTGCACACAAGAAAACGCGATAGCATATTCAGTGTCTGAATGTTGACTTGCAAAATATGCTCGTTGAAAACATAAAGGGTCACTATCAACAGTACTAAGGTGACAGTTATTGCAAACTAGAAGTTCCAAAACTGATCTCCGTCTTAGTATAAGTATATATGCATTTTCTCAGTGTGCGTCAATGCTGCAAAATATGCTCGTTGAAAACATAAAGGGTCACTTTCAACAGTACTAAGGTGACAGGTATTATAAACTAGAAGTTCCAAAACTGATCAAATGTTTGTTTATTAAATTTACCTGAGAGTTCAAGAAATCACCATTTTCTCCTTGTATCAGATCCCTGCACTCTCCTCTCAATTTCCGACAACTTAGCTCAGGTGTCCTGTGTCCACTTCTAATAGAGAAGAAATAGTATATCATCCATACCATTCTGTTACCCTAAACCGAGTAGAACAGTTCATATGTTATCATGCATATATGATAACATATATGCATTTTCTCAATGTGCGTCATTGCTGCCACCTCTTTATGTTACTCTGCGCTAATTATTCAGGTCAGAAAATGAACTGTCCTACTTGGTTTAGGGTAACAGAATGCTATGGATGATATATTATTTCTTCTCTATTAGAAGTAGACACAGGACACCTGAGCTAAGTTGTCGGAAATTGAGAGGAGAGTGCAGGGATCTGATACAAGGAGAAAATGGTGATTTCTTGAACTGTCAGGTAAAGTTAATAAACAAACATTTGTTTGCAGAAACATGGAGATATGAGAGAAGCAGACAGAGATGATGCAGGAGCTGCTAGCATGTTTAAAGGCATCGGGTCTGAAAGATCGGTTTTATCAATAGGTTACATGCTGATGATGGGGCCGAAGTATGCACTTCGTTCAAACGTACTTTTCTGTGTCTTTCTCAGCCTCACTCAGTTTTAGAGGTCTGCAGACTATTACTAATACTGTTACACGATATCGATTTCAGTCTGGCTCTTATAACACAGAAGGCATGGACTCTGCGCTATGATTCAATCAATGCTTTACGTCTCATCTATCGCACCCCTACATTCAGACACATTGGAATTTTACTGGAGAATAATTGATTTCCATAAACTGTGCAGGCTTCTCAGTGTATCACAATACAACAGTTAAAACATCTAGCTTGCGTCTGAAACGCAAAAGCGACGCCCTTGAAAAGTGTGGACGAAATGTGGGCGTTTTTGATATCAGCCAAGCACGTGTTCGCTACTTCTGTCTCTGCGCGCTTCATCTCGCCACCAGGACAGAAGCGTCGCCCTGGTGCCGAGCTCACGGCACTTGAGCTCACGGCGATCCCTGGAGTGAATAAAGTCTGTTGAATTTGAGAACTTTCCATAGGTGCACCAAACAAAAGATCCTCCGAGAACCTACCTTCCCGTTCCAGCAATGCCTGAGACTTCTATTCGTCCACTGTGACCGAATTAAATACGTTTGTTCTTTATGATCGCATTTAGGGAACACGCAATAGACACAACGTGTTCGTAGTCGTCAAAACATTTCTTTTTCGAGGAAATAGATTGGAGGCGAAGAAGTAAAATGTGCTCTAATACACAGGTTTCTTTTTTTTTTAGGAGATTGATTCTGGTTAATGAAGAACAGTATCGGCTGGCACATACTATACTTTTTTAATGGTTTGTGGGATTGCACGCCCACATGTCTGGATACCTCCGCTTTTCAGATTGCAGTGGAACCGGGCCTAGTATTGAGTGTGCCGGCAGCAGTGACAAAGCGAGTCACAAAATGAGTTACTCAGTTGTCTGCAATAGGGGCTACAAGCAAAAAAAAAAAAGACTTAAGAAAATCGACAAAAACCAAGTCAGTGTTCAGGTTCAATGCCAGAAACATGTAGCAGGAAGATTGCTAATGATATGCGGCGTTCCGAACCTAACTCATCTTAAGCGTCCTAAAATTTGTTCCGTCCTTCCCATTGTCATACAACCTTCGATCTCGCCTGCATTCAATACAAGATCCTTAGTACGCGCTTGGTTATTTTAAGTTTAAATCGGTTTCAATTTTCGTCTGTTATTCCAAAAAAGCAGACACTTTCGTGAACAATAACTAGTTTCAAGGAGAATGTTTTTCATCCATACCAAGATATCTCATTACAAATAGTACCTGCAAAACACGTATGTCAAGCATGAAATAAGTTATTTCATTCTTTATTTAACAGACAGTTATTTAAATAATATAAGCTATTTCAAGCTCTGAACAAATAAACAAAAAAAGCCAAACAACTTCCAGGTTACACTTCCAGATTTCCTCACCAATAACCCGCAACGGTTCTGGCAACATTTTAGGGATGATAAAAGCGATGTCTCTCATCTACCAGTCAAGAAGAGGGTAAAACGGCAAATGCGCACAATGATTTATTTCACTGAATGTTTGCTGTCAATAACTGCTCTGCACCCGGTATAGAAATATACGATGTGCCAAAAATTAATCTTCTTGTCATTACCTACGCTGGAAAATTTTTAACTTTCTGCTCGGGCTGGACGATAAGAAAGCAATCGCTTCCGATGAAATTACAAATGCACTTTTAAAACGATGCGCCGAACCATGCAGCAAGTTCCTAGGTTTTATCTATCGTAAAACCCTCAGTACTTGCAAACTGCCAGATGGCTGGAAAAAAGCAAAGGTATTATCGATTCATAGATCAGGCAGCGTCAAATGTTAGGCCGATATCACTGACTAGCACTGCATGTAAATTGCTAGAACATGTAATTTCAAATCATCCGAGTTCTTAGAACACATTACCTTATTATTACGTCATCAGCAAGGGTTTCGTCACAGCTTATCAACCATTACTCAATTAACGGATGTACCTTGCTTTAAGTATTGATCGTTGCAGCCAAACTGACATCATATTACTCGATCTCGTTAAAGCATTTGACTACTTGTGTCATTCGCAACTAATTAAAATTTGCGGGGTTTCATTGGTGATAGCGAAATATTAGCTTGGACAGAGGACTGTTCACATTCGAACGTTCACAATACGTCTTTTACCTCCACGTGAAATCCAGATCGCAATCAGTCATATCCGGATTTCTTCAAAGCTCTGTCCTTGGACCCGTGTTATTTCTTGTCTTTTTTAACGACATTACTGGCAATATTAGTTGTGAGATCGAACACTTTGCTGATGACTGCACAATATAGAGAAATAAGATGCCACGTAGATCATGCATTTTTAACAAATTATTAGAAAAAATTGCTCAACGGTGTAATACCTGGCAGATGTCAATCAACACGAAGACATCCATTGTAATGGCGGTAACCAAGAAAAAACAGCCTTCTAATTTTGTGTACAAAATCAATGACACTCCACTTACCTTCGTAAACAAGCACAAATATCTAGTGTTACACTGACTTTAGATCTTAGATGGAGCGATCACATCAGTAGCATCACTGCTACAGCCTTGCGCAAGTTATTTTTTCTTAGATGATATCTTCGCATTGCCCCTGCACAAGATAGATAGATGAATTTATGGAACAGGAAGACAAAAAGGTTACCCGGAATGATAAAAATATGGCCTGCTACTTTGCACAAACTAAATATTTATCTTATAAGACTTATATTAGACCAGTACTAGAATATGCTAACACCGTTTGGTTTCCGCAGTCTCTTACTAACAATTCGAGGCTTGAAAGAATGCAGCGTAAAGCACTGAGATTCATTCGTAACTAATACAAGCGAACTAACTGTAATATCAGGGCTCGAAATGCTATCAGCAAGAGCGAAGTTCACGCGATTAAAATTCCTATATCAGCTACTACATAACGCGTTTACCATCGACTAATCACAGTATGTTTCATTATCATATAAGCTAGACTTAAGAACCCATCACGCGTTCACGCTAACCAAATTCTCATGTTACAGTGATGCATTTAAACATCCATTAATCCCGTCGGCAACAAGCGAATGGAATCGCCTACACTCATCTCTTACTAACGTTGATTCATTTTCAAATTTTTGCTCCAAATTACAGGACGCGGTTTGAGCAGATATTATTCGGTTACGAATTTCACTTTCTTTTTTTCGTCCTCTTGTTTAACGGAGTCTACAGCTTATTATCCCATTGTTTCCTTTTTTGAACTTGTACGTGCTCTTTAACTGTAAGCTCTTTGCGCGAATTTAAAACACATTTTCAGTTTCCTTGTGCTGTAAGAATTACCGAATACTGTATTTCTGTTGAGCTGCTTTGACTCGTTCCATCACCATTTGTTCGATATTATGAACGTAATGCCCACCTGCTATGATCTCAACTAGAGACTGGCAGTATTGCAAATAAAGTGATTATAACAGTCCAGAACTACGTACATGAAATATTCGCATTCATGCATTATATAGCTCCTAGTGACCTGCGTTTTTCTAGATAGTGCATTTCAAACTCGGCGGGACGCGTAGGCAGCTACGGTTTTTTTTTATTTCGCGAAAGGTCCTGGAAGGAGACTGACAGAGGTAGCCGTAGCACTGCAGTTTCCACTGCTGCTTATCACTTATAGGACACAGACAGGAAGCACTTTGTGTTTGCTGTCTCCCAGCCGTTCATTGCCGAACAGTGGCGCAATCTATATGTTCGGGCTGCGCGGCGTGGAGAGATGTCTGTTTCCATTCCCACCAGGTCCTCTTCTTTTCCGGGTCCCACTCTGCCTCGTCGCGTAAAGCGTCGACAAAGTGCTCTCTCTACGATAACTGCTGCAGCACGGACCAGCAAGATTTACAGCAGGCCACTTGGCAGTGCCGCAAGCGGTGGCGTTGAAATGGATTCGCTAAGCAGCCAGCAGACGGCTGCATACCTGTCCTACCTTGGGCTGCCCAAACCGCGCGCCGCAGACTTGGCAACACTGCGATTCCTCATAGAAGCTCACCTCCAGCGCGTTGCATTCGAGAACGTTGACGTTCTGCTCGACCGGCCTGTAGACCTCGATGCTTGCTCCCTGTTCTCCAAAATTATCGAGCGTGGTCGCGGAGGCTACTGCTTCGAGCTCAACTCGCTGTTTGGACGTCTTCTGGAGGCCCTGGGCTACCGACTTCGACTGCGCATGGCTCGCGTACGCAGGAGCGCTAGTCCTGACACTCCACTCACCGTCAAGCAACACCTCGTGCTTGTTGTGGAACTTGCCTCCGGTGACTACCTGGTCGACGTTGGCTTCCCAATGGCCAATCCTTATCTCCCTCTACCTATGAATCAGGCAACCGCTTCCGTCGATCATCCATACATACTGAAGCCCTTGGAGTCGAGCTACTACTGCAGGCCAGGGATTCTCGAACTATGCGTCCGGCGGCAAGATGACTGGATGCCTCTTTACCGCATCGAACCGGACGACCACTACTGGTTTGACACCACTCCATTCAAATGGTACATGTCTACTCACAGGGATTCAGTTATGAAACGTATGCTCCTGGTCTCACGTTCGGATGGTGAAATTCGGCTCTCTTTATACAACGGTCGCTACAGACGCCGACTACGCCACAAAGGATTCGACGCCCTAGAAAAGCGAGACATTACTGACGTTGATGAAGAATTGGCCTTGCTGCAGAATGTGTTTTGTCTGCGCCTTTGCCAGGAGAAGGACGTGCAACCGCTGCGGGTACGATTGAACGCACTTCTACAAGGATCGTTTTAGAAATTAGTGAGCAGTTAACTTCGCGAATGCAGTTATTTAGAGTGGCGTCTGTCGCTGAACGCGCAATGACAACAGCGGCATCGATAGTGGTTGGCTTGCTGGTGTAAGAACGCATCCTGAAACAGTGTTTAGCCGAAGCGTAAAAGCTGCACTCGAATCTTGTGAAATCGCCAGGGATAATTTCCTATTAACTACACTTTGCGTTCGAAGAGCCGTACGCTGTAGAGCGACGGGCCGCGCGAAGCTACGGCTGCCGACGGACTGCATTCATGGCCTGTGCGTAAGACTTCTGCTTCACGACAGCAACACATTCGCCAAGCGCTACGGGCCGTAACATTCATGTGTACCATACAGTGTTCTAGTCCTTGAAACATACCAGGAACAGACGCTATAAGTTTCATTATCAGCTTCGTTTGCATTTCCTGTGCATACTAATCTGTCCTGATATCCTATCAATATTTATGATAGTCTATTGTGAGGTCGGCCAGCAATTCAACGGTCAGATTTAGACGAACTGTCGCGCACCGAGACACAAGAGTACCGGAGCGATTGTGTAACTGTTGTGCAGCGAGCTAGCGCTAAGCGATAAAGCTCCTAAAGGTCGTTATCAAACTTGCCTAGAATGTTTAAACACTGATAACCACTGAAGATGCTAGCGACGCGGAGAGATAAGTGATCACACTTGGGCAGTGTAAAGAAAGCACCGCGAACAGCTCCTAAGATGTCGGAAATTAAGTAATTTCCTACTTGACGCTTTTTGAAGTGCCTTCGCATTCAATGCATTGCAGTTAATCTGGTCTAATGCAAGTTACCATCGCAGAAAAGCTGAAAGGAGCACACGAGCAAAGGCAGCTGCAGGCTTGCTTTATCGTGCATCCATATTTTCTTGTTGACTAACCGCATTTGAAGCCAGAAAGCGATTTGTTAGTCGTATTTGACGGAACGAACGCGGCAGCATACAAATTGTGCTATTTTGTACTCCTGGGAAGAGCGAATAACGTTCTTGAGTAACAGACGGCACTAAAGCCTTATGGCAAAATTGTCACAAAAATATTTTTTGTTGCGTCATTTGTGAACGTCCAAGACAAGTGCGTGTAGTTGCTGCTCTTAGAAAACAACGTTTTGCTGGGTCTACTGACAACCAAAGGCGCTGCTTTTCGCAACAAAATTGGATTTCTAACCCTAAACACCAACCTAATACTTGTAATTGCATCATAACCTTAATAAACAGGTGGCCACCAGGTTTAACTGGATGGATGGATGGAATATAGGAGCATCCCCTTTGAAACGAGGTGGTAGCAGTAGCTATCATGCTCATATTTCTCCCTATATCTTAATTATTTATTTAGATTGGTTAACTAAACCATCATTCTATTTATTAAATTTTTGTTTCTACATTACTAACATTATGTCACTTCTCTTTTTTTAAGCCACCAATCTTCCAGCCGTTTTTTGCTAGTCTCCACCGCCGGTTTATTCACCCGGCCACTGGTATCTAAACCACAGAGCTTCAGGAACAGTGATTGCGCCTGCATCAACTTCCGGATTGATGCCATTACATTCGAGTATAATATGGTCAATTGTTTCACTGGAGTTTTCACATACAGCACATGCGTCATCTCCATTGTTAAATTTCTTTTTGTAGCTGCGTGTTCTAAGGCACCCTGATCTAGCTTCAAAAAGTAGGGCACTGCCTCTTGAGTTATCAAAGAAATCTTCCTTCCTGATCTGCATTTTCCACTTTCGATATAATTCCACACTGTTTCTTTTCCATCGAATCTATCCAGTTTTTACCTTGTGTGTTTTTCACCTGTTGCTTAATGCTCTTTATTTCTCCGTCCTTGTGACTAGCAGTGCAGCGTAGCCTGACATCTGGTATCAGCCCATAACCAACTCCTTCATCGAATCTTTTTGATTGTAGAAATTGCTTATCTTTGCGATGCCTGTATTCAGATTTTAAGAGCTCTATAGCTCGCAGATCTTCCGTTTTCAGTATTAGTTGACAATTTTTAATGACACATGATCATAGCAGGCAAAATTCTATTTTTCCTTGTTGAATATATTCAAACAGCACGAAGGAAATGACATTTCGCGTCTTGGTGGTGCTACCTGCGTTATCTTTAATGTATACTATGCTCAACGAATCTTTTACTTTTTCATTTTGTCCCTTGTGAGAGATGCATCATGTTATCTCAGGTGTCTTCTCTATGCAATGACACTCAATTGGGTGTTTTTGTTTTTTTAGATTGGATCACAGTGTTTGAAGACTCAAAGCGGCTCACGCTATCTGAAATGTGATACTGAAGGATGCCGAAAGTTTCGACCAATAGGAGTTCGTTAACGGGCACTGATATCGCACGGCAGACCTGTACCTAGCTTTCCGCCTCCATCGAAAACCGGACGCGGCGGCCCGGATTTAATGACGCATCCCCGGGCACGCCATTCGACCGAGCACCCTAACGACAGAAGTACCAGGGCGGGTGTGAACAGTGCACACGATGCAAGCGCCAATTCCTGATATTCTATCCGAGATTCAGGAATGGTCAGGGGCAGTAAAAGTAGTAAGACAATATAACCGATGGTCATCAATGATATTATTGTGTAGTCGACACAGTCGTCAAAACAAAACAACGGAACAGATTTACTGTCCCTTCGTTAACAACACTCGCTCGCACGGCGTACAGAACACACACTGGTCGAAAAGGGTCCGTTTCGGTCGCTGCACGGTCTACTCGGTCCCTCTCAGCACACCCTCTCCAACCAGATGCCCGGGGTCGGAATGGTCGAGTAACCCGAGAGCTACTTCGCAGCGGAGCAGAGCACCCCCCGTCGAATCTGAGGCGGGACCCCGGAGATGGTCTGCGCGAATCCCGTCCGTGGGCCGAAAGTGCGTGGCGTCTCTGTCGACAACAAATGTGTGTGTGTTCAGATAAAACGGTAACCGAGGTCCCTCGACCTATATTCCGTTTTGAAAGAAATTTTATATGAGGTAGGCAAATGTCTGTATACATAGAAATAAGCAGTCTTGTAGACTTCACCCAAAAAAAGTAACTATGTACTTTACTCGTTACAAAAAGAGGGGAAACGCGTTTAGCTACAGCAAAAGGTAACGCGTTACATTTACCGTTAGCGAAAAAGGTATTCACCTTACATTGCCATATATTTTATAGGTACGTATTCGCTGCACGAACTCAATAACAATTTTATAAAGCTCATATCTCAAATAAAAACTTGCAGCCCGAACAAGGATCTTATCCGAAAACATGGTTTAAAGAGAATACTTTGCAGATATGTACAGTAGCTTAGTTGTGATATAGTTGCCTAAAGTGTTCTGTAGAGTTACATGGGATGCTTCTAACCCTACGGCCACACCGAAGCGGTGGCCTTGTGGTAGAGCATCCGCCTCGCATTCGGGAGGTACCGGGTTCGATCCCTGGTGCCGCCGGTTACCCACCGGTTTTTAAATGGGTACAAGCTTTCCCCCGGCCTGGTGCTCGGCTCTTCTGGGGTGAAATGCTTGGGAAAAGGGGTCACGGCCCAAATAGTTGCGCCGATGTGGCAGTGATTCGTTCCGCCATCGGACAACAATAAGTCCGCCTTGCGCGGCAACAGCCCATTATGTGGCCCTTTTTTTTACCGAAGCGGTGGCCTTGTGGTAGAGCATCCGCCTCGCATTCGGGAGGTACCGGGTTCGATCCCTGGTGCCGCCGGTTACCCACCGGTTTTTAACCACTCTAACTCTAACCCAACACTCAAATGACACTTAATCGTCAATTCTAACTTCACATGACATGAAGTTATGCAGTGAGCTAGTGCAGTAATAACCACACGCCTTTTCATTTTTAAATTCGTTACGTGTAAATGTTCAAAGAAACTAATCTACAGAGGTTAATTTTCCAGGGTTTCTGTAATGGGTAATCACTAGGTTCCAGTATATCAGAACATGGTTAATCAGTTCTTTGATCGTGCCGGACTCCAGGAACGCGATTAAAACTATGACATCCGTATTCTGAAAACGCTTCAAGCCGACCGATTTTACTGTATAACTTTGAACTAGTTGCTCTTCAGACACGATGACACACGCAGCTGAATCAACGACAATGCAGAGAAAAAAAGACACACACATACACACGCGTAGACAAGGACGATGCTGCAATATGACAACTAATTGTTGCTGCTGTTGCTCTTGCCTTCATAAAAATGGCGCATACGCGCAAGAGGATTTGGCCAGGAACAGGCGGTGATTACAGCTTCTGAGATTCCATCCTGAACTGAGGTTAGACATTTTAGCAAATCCGGTTCACTGAAAGTGATGGTTTAGGGTGGTGCATGGGCTTCCTGAACTTTAAATATGTGAAATTTTAAATATTTTTGAAAGCCAACTAATGATTTATAGCCGCGCATCTTGCTATTTCTCAACTTATTCCATGTACACCTGATTTCAGCATTCGTGGTCCTCTTTGTGATTTAGGAACTCCTTCTCATTCTTCAATAAGAGAACGGGCGTATTGCCCCGAAAACTCCAGCAACTGAAGTGCCGGGTGCGTCACTGAAAAATAAAACACAACCTTTCGTTTTGTTCGAGCATAAATCGCAGTACGTGAACTGAAATGCACTATTAATAAAACGGTTTTCTGGATTAAAATTACTAACTGTAATTACTTTCACCGGGCTTTCAGGGCCTATTCCAGGCCCTTTTTCGAGGTTGTGGGCGCCTCCTGAGCTACGTCCTTCGCTCAGGGTCATCCTAGCGACCACCGTGAGCGACCTGCGGGATCCGTACTCGGTTTTTACCCGGGTTTTTTCCACCACCAATATTTGTGCGCGGCCAACACCTGCGGCCATTGCCTGCGTCTATCACCACCGGGAGTGGCTCTCGCATCCGACCTACCAAACGCAGCTAAGCGCTACTCCTGCAGACCCCCGCAAGGGTTTCTTACGCCTGCTGCCGGTTTTTCGCCGGATTTGGGAGCTCCGGAATCTTGGAGCGGCGGGGAACGCAGACTTGCTTAGGCCTATCGAATCATAATGAGGGTTTCAGCTGAATGGTTTGAGATTTGACCTGATACCGGTGAACACCTCCGGCAACGCACTCCCTCACCAGAACATGAATTGGCCACCCTGGTGCAGTAATTGGCCGCAACCTCCCATGATTTAGGGATTCGCCACCCTGGTGCAGCAATTGGCCACAACCTCCCATGATAAGTTCTAAAAATCACCGGCCCTCAGTCACCAATGGCGGTCAGACCTGTGATGCAGCGGGGGTGCTAAGAATCTCTGCCTCTTTTGGACAGGCCGCCATTGGTAACTGACCCTGCAGCAACTGTTAGAGGAACTAGGGGGTTTGAAATGGGATATCATAGCGCTTAGTGATGTTAGGAGGCCAAATGAGGCATATACTGTACTGAAGGACGGACATGTACTGTGTTATCGAGGTTTACCCGAGTAGCGAGAACTAGGGGTAGGTTTCTGTGTCGATAAGTATATAGCGGGTAATATAGATGAATTCTATAGCATTAATGAGGGAGTGGCAGGCTTTATAATTAAGCTTAATAAGCAATATAAACTGAAGGTTCTACAGGCTTATTCAGCTACATGTAGTTATGATGGCCAGGCAGTTGAAAACTTCTATGAAGATGTAGAATTGGCAATGAGGAAAGGAATGTCGCAGTATACTTTACTAATGGGCGACTTCAATGCCAATTAAAGTAGGGAAAAAGCAGGCAGGAGATCAGGCAGTGGGGGATCATTGGTTCTAGGAATAGCAGGAGGGAGTACTAGTTGAGTTTGCAGAGCGCAATAACTTAAGAATCATGAACACTTTCTTCAGCAAACGAAAGACCCGGAAGTGGACATGGAAAAGCTTTAACGGGGACAAATTAAATTGTCTTCATAATGTGGCAGTTGTCCAACGTGCCCTTGAGAAGTTTTTATTGCATCGTGACCACTGGAGTTTTATGTCAATATTCAGTGTCAACTGTACCGCCAGAGGCGGCGAAGATCCTTAGCAAACAACCACTGAACAGGAAAATTCAGATAATCCGGGCACCGGCGCACACTGCCGTCCCTGGCAGCGAGGCGGCCCATGAGCTAGCTCGAGCACTTTACTTCCGGGCAGCCATGAGACCCCCCGACAAAGGGGGTAAAGAGGCGCGGTTGCTAAATTATGAAGAAATAATCAACCATTATCGATTGGCACGTAGGCTGGTAACCCCACCAGAACAAAAATTTAATAACAAAGTGCTGCTGCATGGAGGCGCTTCCAAACTAATACGTTCATGAATCCGGTCTTGGCGTACCATGGGTACCCCGAGACTAGAGACCATGACAGATGTAGTGATTGTGGGGCGAGAGGGACCCTCGACCACATAATAAGGGAATGCCCGCACTCTGACGGGGTGGGAAAAATATACTTAGTAGAAAGAACTGGGAGACCCTGCTGCAAAGCTCGGACCCCGAGTTCCAGCAGAACAGCCTTCACCTGGCGGAGGAGACTGCCATGGGCCAAGGCCTGCCAGCCAGCCTTTAATGGCATGGCCCCCGTCTTCCAGGCCTAAGTGCGGAAGCAGGGGTGATCGCCTTCTTCTGGTGGAAAATAAAGTTTTTCTACTAATCTCTTTTTTTTTCGCTCCCACAATCTTCTCCTCACAGCACGGTTAAGGAGTCCGCAGAGAATTGTGATGATGTTGCGTATTTTATTGCGAAAGCAATACTACTCGCACTTTCAAGCCTTCAGCGTAGCGAGGCGGTGCATACCATTGACCTTTAACTTCACCCCTGATGTGACGTCATGCCATCTGCCGCAAAAACCGGGGGCCCAACGCGCGCCGTCAACCATGCGAGGCGGTGCACACCAACGCGGTCTAACTCCCGCTCCTTCCGCGAAGAGCGATACAGACGGAGTGACGTCATGGCATCTGCCGCAAAAGCCGGCGGCCCAACTCGCGCCGTCAGCCATGCGAGGCGGTGCACACCAACGCGGTCTAACTCCCGCTCCTTCCGCCAGGAGCGCTACAGACGGAGTGACGTCATACAGTTGGATAAATCGGGCCCTGGCTCACGCCATCAGCCATACGAGTCAGAATCAGCCTGCTAGGACCCTGGCATTCACGTTACCCTATAGGCCACTAAGGTGCGTTCATACGGCTCTTTTAAAGCGGGGATTTATATGCGGGCTGAGGAAGACGAAAAAACAAGAACGTTCAGTCCCCCGCAGCTGATGCTTTCGCTCAATATTTGGTTCAGCAGTGTTGAACTCCTGTAATTTTTCTTTCCTATAAACCAATTCGAAATGCTCCTCATGCCTGCTGTACTGCGCCTGCTTCTGTTTGCTGTGTGTTGCGGCGTTTGAGGAAGCGCCAAATGAAACACCGCACGGACGCCTGGATAGGATGCCCAGCTGGGTCAGCTTCGTATAAACGTGAATCGCCTAGTGGCGTCTTGACCATTTGTGACGCCATACTCGTATGTGGCGTCATCTTGACGACATTTCCGGTTAATAGACATGTCCGCAGACGACTTCCGGTGAATGTGACGTCACATCGTTCCCGTGGCTATACTGACGTCTGCACTATTTCGACGCAATTTTGACATTATATTTGACCATAATTAACAAATTAGTCTACAGTCGTCAAACTTGGCTTCTAGGTTCACTTTTTTCCTCCTCTATCTGATACAGCTATTTTTTTAGCGAAAGCTGCACTGCTACGGACGTGCGATTTGGCTATGGCCGCGCTCCGAGCGGGAACGGAATCAATGTGGCTGTTGCCTAGCAACCAGCGTAGCTGGCGGACAAGACGCTCGCCGCAGAGCCGCCAACGATGACGGTGATGATGATCGTTAAAACTTTATTTTCGACCGATCTAGGATGCCTCCTACTCCCCCCTCCTGGCACGCAGGCCTGAAGAACAGGGGCTGAAACCTCCATGCTGTTTGGTATGACGTCCCACCGCTTGCCTCATCGTTGAGCTCGCCTTCGCTCGCTTCGCCAGCTTTGTCGCATGCCTGATAACTAGTCATAATTAGGGGCGCCATTACATGGTGATGTCATCGGCCTGTGACGCCATGACTGGATGTGACGTCATCATGACATCACATCCCGTCATGACACTGTTGATGACGTCACCAGGCGGTTGCCTGGCTCCAAGGAAAACATAAATAGTAGAGAAGCCCAGGAACTGCTACTACGGAGCGAGTCCCCCGCCAACCAGCAGCAAGCTATCCGCCTGGCGGCTGAAGCCGCGAAGAAACACTGTCGCTTCGTCTGTCTTTAGTCGTAGAGCCCCCGGCCTCTGTCCCATAGGCCAGCGTGCCTTGGGCGGGGAGTAGGGGGCCTCCTACATCGGTAGAAAAATAAAGTTCATAACAACAACAACGCATATACGAATAGTTCCAATTTTTGCGGTGAGCGTGAGAGGCCCCTATCGACCACATGGCGGCGATTGCAAGCTGAAAATTTCGTTAACCCAGTATTGGCTTTTCACGTACTACCATGAGAACAAGAAAACGATCTTTTCAAAGCATGGGGGAGAGGGGTACTCTCGACCACATTATATGAGAATGCTTCGATGCTCCTGGAGTTGAGGAAAATATCAATAGCAGAGAGAGCTGGGAAGCCCTGTTGCGGAGCGAAGACCCCACTCAGGAGCAACAAGCCGTCCTCCTGGGGGCCGAGGCCACGAAGAGACATCTTCACTTCACTTCACTTTATTACCTTAAAGACCCCACATTGGGGGTATTACATAAGGGGTGGGAGTACAAACATTGATAATGATTGCCTACATGATATTTATAAAGTACATATTTAAACTGTTTACAAAACTGTTTACAAAAACATCGTGGGGAAGGCCATTCCAGTCTTTTGCAGTGCGAAGAAAGAATGATAAAGAAAAAGTGACGGTGCGGGCGCGCTGGCATGAAACTAATAGTCGATGGCCGGTGCGATAAGATATGCGAGCTGGCGGTGTGATGCAGGGGGGTTGGCCGAGGGAGCTGTAAAAAAACTTATGGAACAGATTAAGAGAAGCAATAGTTGATAATAAACCTGATTGCCGTTTAAGTGACGATGTCATACGAATAGGAAGAATGAATGAACCTCGTGGCGTGATTTTGGACAGATTCTAGTGAACTGACGTGATATGCTTGTTCTCATAATCTCTTGTTCTCATAAACCTTTAGTCACGGAGGCTCCAGCCCCCATCTCCTAGACCACCGTGTCGGGGTGGGGAGTAAGGGGCCTTCATTTAAGGTGGACAATAAAAATGTTATCAATCCATCCACGCATATACGAAGTTGACCAAAGTATAGAGGAGGCGCTGAGCTGACCCGCCAGGCCAGCGACGCCTGTGCTGGCCAGGCGTTCGATCCAGGAGTCCGTGCGGCGCCTTTCAATATTTCTATATGCTCTGTGGTGCGGCGCCGCACCACAGAGCATATAGAAGTAGACGCAGTACAGCAGGCATCAGTGGCGTTCCAAACTGTTGACAGCAAAGTAAAGGTGCAATATCTTTGACAATTATCCGCGAACACCTTAACCAAGCTGTAAAGAAAAGCAGGAAGGTGGCAGTGAAAACAAAGAGGTGCCGTAGTAGAAGGCTTCGGACCCGTTCGCCCCGGATGCTTTCGCCTCATCGCACTTTAGTAGTCCAAAGTGCCCCTAGAAATTTTATCCTCTCTTTGTTTTTCTCCTGTTTTTCTCCTGTCCTGCTCCGTGTAGACGTACCGCAGAGCGTGGCACGTACGCGCTCGCGCGACTTTAGCTCCCGCACGTGCGGGTTGCGCTGACTCCGCCACCAGCCTGGCGCTGCGCAGCCGCGGCAGCGCGTATGTAATGTCACTTCTATCCGCTCCGCAAGACACCCAGCGCTAAGGTCACGGAGTAAACTTCAGCTCGGGTACGACGTCTTCGAGGTGATTTTCTTGCGGGAATGTGTCACCCCAATTGGTTGCGAGCGGTAACCAGAAGCACTTTTTTAAAAAGTATTTGTAAATTACAGGCTCCACACAAAGCTTTTAAATTTGGTTGGGACGCTAACAAAAAACGCTCTTATGAATTTCTTGCATTTGAATACCACCAAGAGTACCGCGACAGGACAGTTGAAGGTTCGAAATGCTAGCGGGATCTAGTCAAAAAGTGTGGTAAGAATAAACGTTTCACCGATCACTTCTAAATCTTTCTTCCAAATGCAATAAATTGCTCTTTCAAATGCAGTAAACTGAAAAGAATTAAATGTAAATTCTCAATCATACAAATCTTCTTCCTCTAGCAGTCATAAAAGTTTTAATTAAGTTGTCGCAAAGTGGAAGTTGGCTATAAAGATACGTCAGTGAGAAAAACGTAAGGTTCGTCAGCAAAAAAAAAAAATAATTTTAATTTGAAAGACTCTTTCTGTGAGACCTATTAAGCCATCAATTGAGCACTGATGTGGTCCTAAGAAAAACATCAAAGATGGTCAGCTTTACAATACCATAAAGTGAAATATATTTCTTGATGCTCAGTCCGAATAATCATGGTTTAAAGTGGGAAATTATTTCGGCATACTGAGTCCTTATGTTTGACTTCGAGGCTGCCTAGTCCTCGGTGTTAAATGTAGTGCACGCTAAACGCTACATCGAGGAGACAAATTAGTGACGTTGCTCAATATTCCAAGTGGATTGTTTTCATGCCTAGATTTCATGTCACCTGTCACTTCTTCCGTGCGTCCACCACTGTCCAGTAGCCAACCTAGGCTACGAGGAATCAGCTAATCAGCTACCGCTTGTGTCCCTTATTTCTTTACGTTACTAAATGACCAATGATGATTCTTTGGATTTTGCCAGTCCTAGTTGGACGAGCTTGTGGGCCTACCCGAACTGGTTATAAATCCAAGGCGGAAACATGTGGTTGAGTGAACGCCTACATGTACACTACGCGCTTGAGCGGATATAAGTGCTCTGGAATTGCATAATTATTTGGCTAGTGGATCTGTGAAAGGCGTGACTACTGTGCAGCTACTGTCGAAGAGTTGTCCTTCAGCCAATTTCCACCAAACAGGACATATATGAGTAGATATACGTAGAATATAGTACACAACACTTCCACATTAATATAAACCCTGCTGTAAGCGTCAGTTAAAGCGGGTTACAAGGCGTGCCGTAGAGTGCATGAACGGGTGCATCTTCCTGAATGCTTTTAAAAGCTCATTTTTAGTGGAAAGCCGAGGTTATATCTGCCACAAAGCGCCGGCATAGGGCTTTCTTCACACGCCTTCGTCCATTCACAACGGGATCACGTAGCGGTTCCAGTGAGTGGCGCTCTGTCGAGGCATCCCTAACATAGGCGCCGCGTCGGCGCCGAGACTCGATTTGCTCGCCCTATAAGACTCGGCGAGTGTTTGTTAAATGCGTGATCGTAACGCAACACTACAGTGCTTGACTCCTGTAGCTATCAACAAAACATTTGAAGTCGCTGTAAACACAGGGGCGACTGAGAGGCGCTCATCAGCTACAGTTGCTGAGGTAAACATCTCAGAGATTGACCGCGTGTGTGTTTCGGTCGAGCGATGCAATATACTTTCTGTGACCTTCCTTGAGGTGCTACCCGCTTACACGGCTGTTGTAGATAGTGTTCATGCTGTTATCATTGTTTTTCCGTGGACGCCACATGACTCAGCGCTTCTGAAAAAACAGCTTTCTGAGCTCGCGATACCGGCTGATAACCGTCTGCAAACAGTGTCGCGCTCGTAATCCGTAATCCATCTTTTCTGCAGATTCCTTGCCTTAGTCTTGCAGTTGAATTTCACGTGTTGAAGAAACGCGGGTACAGATGAGAGTGGTAGCTTATGTGCATACGCCTAGCGCCACTCCCGCCGGTCCGCTTAGTATCTGAAGGAGGGCGCACTTATCCCAGAATCCCTTGCATTTGGTATTCGACTGTTGAAAAAGCTCTTGCGATAGTGGACACTGAGTCCGTTTCGCTGATACGGGGCGGGAATGATCTCAGAGCGATTTAAACTAGGACCACTCATACACAAAAATGTGTTTCCAGGCAGAGTGGGGAGCTCTGTGCTATTTTTGTTGGGTATCACTAGTCACTCTGCTGGAGCTCAGCGGCCCCTGAATTTAATATCTCTCTTAGGAGATGCGTGATGGCGTCACTGGCTGCAGCAGAATTCCTGGTGTGTATCTCCAGTTGCAGCGCCTGGTATCGCGATGTTTCGCCATGGTGCCACGTTATTTATTATTATTATTTTTTGCATCCCTGCGCTTCAGCGGATCTTAATATTGACCAAGCTGGCAGCATTCAGGCGGAGAACACTATTCTAGTCGTGATAGAGTGCTGATTTTGTGTACATTTGCAGTCGCTGGGAAACACGCTGCATGAAGGGGAAACAAGTAGTGACGGAAACAGGAAAGCAAGGATTCAATTTCCAAAACTATTTTCTCTCTTTAAACTGAGCTTATTCCTATTACTCATTAAGATTTAATTCCCTTCAATGAGCATGTACAGTACCACAGGCGTGCAACTTACTTTCATACTTTTATTAAAACTACCTCACCCCGCAGCAGGCATCTGTTAAAGCAAATGTTTGCGTGCATTGTGCGGCACCACGGACTCCAAGAATCCACGCTTAGCCGTGCGTGGCATCGCCGTGTCTGTGGAAAAGGAGATCTAGGTCGCTGCGCGGAAGCTAAGTATTTGGACCTTTAAGGCCCCTTGGCGGAGGCAACACACAGCTTTGGTCGACGCTTCCCATAGACGGTACCTCCGATCTGACCTGACCGAAGGAAATCGGCAGCAGCCTTTTCCTGCCCCCCCCCCCCCCCTACGTCTTTCAATTTTTAATCTCCATTCTCTCAGTTCTCCTATCCTCTGCTTTCTTCTTCTGTTTGCCTCCTTCCAGGTGGCTAGGGTTATAGCCTCGTGTGGTTAAGTACCCTTAGTTACGCCATTACGGTGTACGGCTGGCATTGGCAGGACCTGCTTCCCAATTCCTGTCCCGACCTTACGTTGGGCTCCGTGGTGGGTGGCTGGCACAACATCTCAACAATACACAATTTTTTATGACTTCTCAACAAACTGATTACCTTATTAAAGTGAGACGGACCGCAGTAACCACTCAATTGCTTCCTAAAACCAAGGATCGTTTCCCCAAACTCCGTGTTCATCATAATGAGAACCCCCCCAAAAAAACAAGTGCGTACAATATCCTCTTTCATCGTATTCAAACGTCTCACAGATGCTTTAGGCCAGACTATAAAGTATCCAAACTTGCCAATGGAAACCTACTGCTCGAAGTTCGTGAAAAATCCCAACATTCACATCTTTCAAAACTCGCGTCAATTTAAAAGATACTCACTGAACTAACACCCTACAGTTGAACACAGTTCTTGGAGTGATTTCCGGCAGTGGCAGTAATGTATAGCTGTCTTCGGCAGGTAGAGGAGAACTCGACAGGTTTCGCAAGTTGAGAAAGTAGGAGACGATGATACAATGATGTTCAACGAGGAAGATTATTTATTTACGGAAGCGAAATAGTATACATAGGCAAAGTTACAGCAACAAGTCACACAGAAAACTGTAACTTAAAAGAAAATGAAGACTCTCACACAGAGAAGTCACTTTACAGGCCCTTACTTTCCTACCGAGCGTTTCGGTTAAAGCCTAGGGGGTGTAAATACGTGCTAAGCACGGAGCCTCAATCTTGACTGCCAAACATGGTCCGAGGACCGCTTTTTGATGACAAACATCAACAAAGACCCGAGGGCGGTCACCTTCGGTGATCCGCCCCAAAAATAAAGCAGCCAATCAAATTATTGAAAAACATGCCACAACGCCCGTGTGTTGGGAATAATCTTGGACGCAGGTCCTTAATTACGCCAAATAAAAATACAACATTCAAAACACATACTCTCTTCACTCGTCGGTCCCCAAACCCTCTCACAAGGCGCCTGTCTTTCCTTCCTCTCCCCGGCGTGTTTGCGACGCGACCGTGCAGCTGACGCCTTTGTGAAAGAAACGCCGCGGGGGATCTGGAGACTAGGCCACCCAGCCGTCCCGTTCGAGGAAAAAGGGGGAGGGGGGGCGGCACTGTCCCAGAGCAGCGTACAGTCGCCGTTGCTCGGACCCAATGTCTCGCGACACAGCGGGAGGCCGCTGGGCTGATTGCCTACTTGGGAGGGCCAAGGGTCGCGCCTATTGTCGCCTACTGCAGGACGTTTAGTGAGCGCTTGTGGCAGTGCGAAAAGCTTCATTAACGGCGTCTCTCTGCACCCATGCTTGGCGCCACGGCGAGACATCGCTGGATGAGCTGACCGTAAAGTGGTTCGCAGAAGCGTGCCGCTGTTGTTCCCGGCTGATAAGGATGCGTCTGCCGTTCGCTTCTTGGCGACGCCTCGGTGCGAAGGGGCGAAACAAACCAAGCCTCGCGCGCGCCCGCGCCCAAGAAGAGGGGAGAAAAGGAGAAAAAACAACAGCGCCCGCTCCTTGGCCTCGGCGCGTGGGGGGTTCGACCGCCAGCTCGACTCCACGTGCGCGTCGCTTTTCACTGCGGCCTTACAGTGGCGTTCTGAACCTGAGAGAGGATGGAATGCTGGAAGGCTTGAGAGACCAAAATTTAACTAACGTGTACAGAATAAAAATAAGGAAAGGTGGCAAAGAGATACCGACCAAACACCTTGTGCTTACTTTTGCATCCAGTACAGTTTTCGGTGAAATTGAAGCTTTGTACATAGAAGTGAATATCCGAGCCTACATACTCAACATGAGACGTTGCTTTAAGTGCCAAAAATTTGGCCATGGCTTCTAGAGTTGCCGCGGCCGTCAAACCTGTGCGAGATGCGCAATCAATAAGTGACCGCAAATCTGAAGAATGCAGTGCTACGCCAAGCTGCGCAAACTGTGGCGGGTACCATGTCTTATACTAGTCGATCATGGAAGAAAAAAAAATCATGATCATCAAGAAAAGAGAAAACACGCCATTTAATCAAGCAAGAAAGTCACAATGCGCCTTCCCGTTCACCGCTAGAATGGACTTTGCAACTACTCTGATGTGGTGCGCAGGGGCGTTACACCAAACCACGATGAGGCCACTGCTCAGCCAGAGCCAACGACGTCCCAAGCCGACGCAGCCCAAGCTGCCCTGCCAACTCTGAATAACTGCCCGCAGACCTTTGAGTCAGCCAGCCGCAAGGCTTCCCCGCATAGGCGAAGCCTGTAACAAATACACCCGCGGCTTCAAGCAACCTCCAGCGTCTCTAGCCAGACGATGGACATACGCCTTCCTTGCCTCCGCTGCTGCGGGGACGAAACCCTCTTTTTCCAAAGAAAAAAGAAAAAAATCTCCATTATTGGCCCAAAATATCACCGACCTTGGTTTTTTAATAAAACACCCAAAAGTGTTTAACCATTACATTCTTAATTCACTGGAATTGTCAAGGCCGGTTCAAGAACCTACGTTACAGATCCTTTAAATTCGCACTCCCAAATGGCACTGTTGCTTCAAAAAAAAAAAAAAAAAAAAAAACTTAGGACAAGAACAAAAAGATAACCTTAAAATGTTTAGTCTTTCTTCGTGACAGAGAAAAATCTAGAGGACTTTTTGGGCGCGCTGCTATCCCAGTGCAGAGTAGTGTTCCAACTCACCAAATCGGCATAAAATCAAATTATGATTCCGTTGCAGTCAGCATAGAGAGCACTATTAATTTTAAAACAAAAACATGTGTGGCGAATACTTCGAACTACACTTGGCAGTAGCACTTCATTATTTAGAGGGACTTTTTAAACAACTGCCAGAACCATTTCTGGTAGTGGGTGATTTTAATACGCACTCTGTTTTTTGTGAAGCGACCGAACAGAAACCAGAGGCCGTATTTGAGAATATCGTATTGCCACCTGTTGTTCCTGATGTTCTTGGGTGGCGCCTGGAAGAAGAGGACACTGAATTCGGCTCGCTCGCACTCTGCCGGTTTCTATAGCTTAGCCCTGTCGTTCACGTCTTGCCCTGTTGTCCGCGACAGTATTTAATGTAATTATGTCTACCTGCAAAATACATGAAAATATACATATTGCTGCACAAGCACAGAAAAAATGAACTACTTGGATTTATTTTTTTCGTCGCTAAACTATGTTTTTACCGATTTTAAACGAGGCTTCCTTGACAACCCTCATGGAAGTGATCATTTACCTGTCATTCTTAGCCTAACACCCTCATCATTCATCATTCTAAACAAACCAAGGCAGTGAAAGCTTTAGGTGGCGAATTCGGCACTATTTCAGTCCTAAGGTAGCCTGGAAAAGGTTTTTTATGACAAACTTAGTGCTGAGTTGCTGAACGAAAAATTCATGGCCTGCACCATTGAAGCGGCGCTTGTAGCCATCCGACGGTCTTCGGGAGTTGTGCAGAGAAATCAAAAGTCATGGTATTCTCGGCAGTGCAAGGAAGCAAAATAGAATCAAAACAAAGCATGGATAACCTTTTGCATGTACACGTCAAAGGAAACCGTATAAAATTCAGGCAGGCGAAATCTAAAGCACGGTATGTCCGCCGAAAAGAGGAGAAGGCCTTATGGCAAAACTACATTTTGATAATCAGCTAATACTCAGCTGATAATCAGATAATGGGAGAGCTAGTTTACAAACTGGAAGGCAACTTCCCTCTTTCACAATCCCATTCCTCACATCTGCCACGCCCGCTTACTATTGTGTAACTTATTCATTGCCGAAATTTTAATAATAGGTTTCAATTTGATTATATCTTTTTTTAGATCCTCTGCCACACTTGTGTATTTATACTCATGTATTCCTGATGGGAGGTCTCCCAGACAATCTTACTTCGGGACCTCCAACTGTACAAACTTTTTTATGCACTTACTTGCAGTAAACTGTCAGGTTCTTGTCGTTCTTCTTTAAATCTTCTGCACCTCTCTCAGGTGCTCCTCGATTCGGCAGGCGACGTGTAGTTCACACGCAAACACACTGAGACGAAGGCCAACGAACTTGCCGTAACAAAACGAAAATTAACTTTATATAACAAGAACACGAAGCACAGGGCACAGAAAACGTATTCACACGAGGCAGAGAGGCGACACACTTTAAAAAAAGAGACTGAGGGGATAACTAACTGCAATACGAGCGCATCGCTCTTTTTACGACTTCTCAGTCGGGGCCTGCCTGCTACGCTATATTCATCAACGACTAGCCTCAGCACAAGAACCAGAACCGTCAGTAACTGCGCGGCGCGCTCTTAAATAGCCAGCGCCGAACCTTCTAGGCGCTTAAGAGGAACGGAAAACAGCTTAGCGCTGCCAAAGCTATGCCTTCCCCCCTTGGCCATCTGGAGAGGCCTCGAATTTTCTCGAACATGGTCAGCACGCGCGGCCCTCCCGCGCGAAGCGAGGAGGAGGGCCGGGACCGTGCGGGGGAATGCACGCTTGACTCCGCGCATGGCGACAAGGGCGAGAAGGCGCAGCGCGGTGGCCGAGATGACGTAATCGGTGGCGTCCCTCTCTCGTAGCTTGTAGAACATTCCATCCCCGTTTTCTGCGGCGCGCGCGCCGAAACATTAAAGAAAGGGCCACCGCGGGGCCTTACACTTGCCTTGCTATGATTGATTTCTATTGCGTTTTAATAAACCTTTAAACAAGCGTACAGAAAAAGGCAGATGTTATGGGTGAACATTATTCTGCAATCTCAAGTTTGTCTGCAATATACAAAACCTTTCATGAAATACAAAAATACCGCTGAAAAACAGAAGCGGCCAAAAGACAGCACATGGCCCGGATGAAATACACTATCAAATGTTCAGACATCTTTCTACACTAACTGTAGAATCACTTGTGAATTTTGTAACAACATATGTGTATCCAGGATTATTTCTGAGGCCTGGAAAAAAGCTATTGTGCCATTCCTGAAACCAGGAAAGCCACCAGCTGCCCTAGGCAGTTATAGACACGTAGCTTTCACAACTTACCTTGCTAAGTCTTTTGAAAGTATTCCTAATAGGTACCAGATTAGCCTTCGGGCTTCACTGCGCTGAGTGCACTTCACACTCATCTATGTGGTTTCAAAAGACCATGTTCGACAACGAACTATCTAGTATGCATTTAAAACACTGTCAGTGAAGAATTTATACACAAACAGCGCTCTCTTGCCATCTTCATTCTTTGATATGGAGGAGGCATACAATATTACATGCAGGTTTGTCATTCTTCGTGACCTGGAAGATTTGAGCCTGAGCAGTAGGATGTTGAACTGTCTGCAGGACGTTTTGTGCGCCCAGGCAAATAACTTCATGCAGGAAAATGGCATACCCCCGCAATGTCATAAGTACTACCCTCTTTATAGTAAAAATGAATGCCATAAACAAAATCGTAATGTATTCAGTGTATGTCGACGATCTATAGATAGAATACACATCCTGTAATGTGTCGACATTTCAGAGAAACGTGCAGTTGACGATAAGTAAACTAGCAGCATGGGAAGACAGAAATCGATTTCAGTTTTCTCTTCAAAAATAGTAGCTGTTCTTTTCTCTCTCAAACGAAGCTTACAAACAGATCCTACGCTACGTTTTAGTAAAATGGAATTACCGGTAGACAACGAACAAAAATCTAGGCGTAATTTTGGAAAACATCTCACCTTTCGTCCTTACATAAACAGCCTGAAAAAAAAAAAATCTTCCAGATCCCTAATATACTAAAGGTTCTGCCAAGTAGACAATCGGGTGCTGACAGGGCATCCCTTGTACAAATTTAGAGACTTTTAAATTTACAAATTTACAAATGTTTTGTACACTCCTTCTTAGACTACGGCTACATAGTGTACGAGTCAGCTAGACTGTCACAATTAAAGAAATTAGACTCGGTATATAACTCAGGACCTGCGTCTTTCCTGTGGAGCATACTGACATTCTCTTATGTCCAGTCTGCTGGAGGAAAAAAAAATGAACCTCCTCTTGAAAATAAACGAGCTTCACTTACAAGTGCATATGTATTTAAAATCAAGTCTTTGCGAAAGCATATCAGCTATTCTCTTGTAATGGAGCGCCCTTCTAGAACTCTATTCATCAACAAAGCTGACATCGTGAAACCACTGCAACGTGAAATGAGCTTCACTTAGAAGTGCATATATATTTAAAATCAGGTCTTTGCGAAAGCATATCAGCTATTCTCTTGTAATGGAGTGCCCTTCTAGAACTCTATTCATTAACAAAGCTGACATCGTGAAACCACTGCAACGTGAAATGAGCTTCACTTAGAAGTGCATATATATTTAAAATCAGGTCTTTGCGAAAGCATATCAGCTATTCTCTTGTAATGGAGCGCCCTTCTAGAACACTATTCATCAACAAATCTGACGTCGTGAAACCACTGCAACGTGAAATGAGCTTCACTTAGAAGTGCATATATATTTAAAATCAGGTCTTTGCGAAAGCATATCAGCTATTCTCTTGTAATGGAGCGCCCTTCTAGAACACTGTTCATCAACAAATCTGACGTCGTGAAACCACTGCAACGTGAAATGAGCTTCACTTAGAAGTGCATATATATTTAAAATCAGGTCTTTGCGAAAGCATATCAGCTATTCTCTTGTAATGGAGCGCCCTTCTAGAACTCTATTCATCAACAAAGCTGACATCGTGAAACCACTGCAACGTGAAATGAGCTTCACTTAGAAGTGCATATATATTTAAAATCAGGTCTTTGCGAAAGCATATCAGCTATTCTCTTGTAATGGAGCGCCCTTCTAGAACACTATTCATCAACAAATCTGACATCGTGAAACCACTGCAACGTGAAATGAGCTTCACTTAGAAGTGCATATATATTTAAAATCAGGTCTTTGCGAAAGCATATCAGCTATTCCCTTGTAATGGAGTGCCCTTCTAGAACACTATTCATCAACAAATCTGACATCGTGAAACCACTGCAACGTGAAATGAGCTTCACTTAGAAGTGCATGTATATTTAAAATCAGGTCTTTGCGAAAGCATATCAGCTATTCTCTTGTAATGGAGCGCCCTTCTAGAACACTATTCATCAACAAATCTGACGTCGTGAAACCACTGCAACGTGAAATGAGCTTCACTTAGAAGTGCATATATATTTAAAATCAGGTCTTTGCGAAAGCATATCAGCTATTCTCTTGTAATGGAGCGCCCTTCTAGAACACTATTCATCAACAAATCTGACGTCGTGAAACCACTGCAACGTGAAATGAGCTTCACTTAGAAGTGCATATATATTTAAAATCAGGTCTTTGCGAAAGCATATCAGCTATTCTCTTGTAATGGAGTGCCCTTCTAGAACTCTATTCATCAACAAAGCTGACATCGTGAAACCACTGCAACGTGAAATGAGCTTCACTTAGAAGTGCATATATATTTAAAATCAGGTCTTTGCGAAAGCATATCAGCTATTCTCTTGTAATGGAGCGCCCTTCTAGAACACTATTCATCAACAAATCTGACATCGTGAAACCACTGCAACGTGAAATGAGCTTCACTTAGAAGTGCATATATATTTAAAATCAGGTCTTTGCGAAAGCATATCAGCTATTCCCTTGTAATGGAGTGCCCTTCTAGAACACTATTCATCAACAAATCTGACGTCGTGAAACCACTGCAACGTGAAATGAGCTTCACTCACAAGTGCATCGATATTTAAATCAGGTCTTTGCGAAAGCATATCAGCTATTCCCTTGTAATGGAGTGCCCTTCTAGAACTCTATTCATTAACAAAGCTGACATCGTGAAACCACTGCAACGTGAAATGAGCTTCACTCACAAGTGCATCGATATTTAAATCAGGTCTTTGCGAAAGCATATCAGCTATTCCCTTGTAATGGAGTGCCCTTCTAGAACTCTATTCATTAACAAAGCTGACATCGTGAAACCACTGCAACGTGAAATGAGCTTCACTTAGAAGTGCATATATATTTAAAATCAGGTCTTTGCGAAAGCATATCAGCTATTCTTTTGTAATGGAGCGCCCTTCTAGAACACTATTCATCAACGAATCTGACGTCGTGAAACCACTGCAACGTGAAATGAGCTTCACTTAGAAGTGCATATATATTTAAAATCAGGTCTTTGCGAAAGCATATCAGCTATTCTCTTGTAATGGAGCGCCCTTCTAGAACTCTATTCATCAACAAAGCTGACGTCGTGAAACCACTGCAACGTGAAATGGGCTTCACTCACAAGTGCATCGATATTTAAATCAGGTCTTTGCGAAAGCATATCAGCTATTCCCTTGTAATGGAGTGCCCTTCTAGAACTCTATTCATTAACAAAGCTGACATCGTGAAACCACTGCAACGTGAAATGAGCTTCACTTAGAAGTGCATATATATTTAAAATCAGGTCTTTGCGAAAGCATATCAGCTATTCTCTTGTAATGGAGCGCCCTTCTAGAACACTATTCATCAACGAATCTGACGTCGTGAAACCACTGCAACGTGAAATGAGCTTCACTTAGAAGTGCATATATATTTAAAATCAGGTCTTTGCGAAAGCATATCAGCTATTCTCTTGTAATGGAGCGCCCTTCTAGAACACTATTCATCAACAAATCTGACGTCGTGAAACCACTGCAACGTGAAATGAGCTTCACTTAGAAGTGCATATATATTTAAAATCAGGTCTTTGCGAAAGCATATCAGCTATTCTCTTGTAATGGAGCGCCCTTCTAGAACACTATTCATCAACAAATCTGACATCGTGAAACCACTGCAACGTGAAATGAGCTTCACTTAGAAGTGCATATATATTTAAAATCAGGTCTTTGCGAAAGCATATCAGCTATTCCCTTGTAATGGAGTGCCCTTCTAGAACACTATTCATCAACAAATCTGACATCGTGAAACCACTGCAACGTGAAATGAGCTTCACTTAGAAGTGCATATATATTTAAAATCAGGTCTTTGCGAAAGCATATCAGCTATTCTCTTGTAATGGAGCGCCCTTCTAGAACACTATTCATCAACAAATCTGACATCGTGAAACCACTGCAACGTGAAATGAGCTTCACTTAGAAGTGCATATATATTTAAAATCAGGTCTTTGCGAAAGCATATCAGCTATTCTCTTGTAATGGAGCGCCCTTCTAGAACTCTATTCATCAACAAAGCTGACGTCGTGAAACCACTGCAACGTGAAATGAGCTTCACTCACAAGTGCATCGATATTTAAATCAGGTCTTTGCGAAAGCATATCAGCTATTCCCTTGTAATGGAGTGCCCTTCTAGAACTCTATTCATTAACAAAGCTGACATCGTGAAACCACTGCAACGTGAAATGAGCTTCACTTAGAAGTGCATATATATTTAAAATCAGGTCTTTGCGAAAGCATATCAGCTATTCTCTTGTAATGGAGCGCCCTTCTAGAACACTATTCATCAACAAATCTGACATCGTGAAACCACTGCAACGTGAAATGAGCTTCACTCACAAGTGCATCGATATTTAAATCAGGTCTTTGCGAAAGCATATCAGCTATTCCCTTGTAATGGAGTGCCCTTCTAGAACTCTATTCATTAACAAAGCTGACATCGTGAAACCACTGCAACGTGAAATGAGCTTCACTAAGAAGTGCATATATATTTAAAATCAGGTCTTTGCGAAAGCATATCAGCTATTCTCTTCTAATGGAGCGCCCTTCTAGAACACTATTCATCAACAAATCTGACATCGTGAAACCACTGCAACGTGAAATGAGCTTCACTTAGAAGTGCATATATATTTAAAATCAGGTCTTTGCGAAAGCATATCAGCTATTCTCTTGTAATGGAGCGCCCTTCTAGAACACTATTCATCAACAAATCTGACGTCGTGAAACCACTGCAACGTGAAATGAGCTTCACTTACAAGTGCATCGATATTTAAATCAGGTCTTTGCGAAAGCATATCAGCTATTCCTTTGTAATGGAGTGCCCTTCTAGAACACTATCATCAACAAATCTGACGTCGTGAAACCACTGCAACGTGAAATGAGCTTCACTTAGAAGTGCATATATATTTAAAATCAGGTCTTTGCGAAAGCATATCAGCTATTCTCTTGTAATGGAGCGCCCTTCTAGAACACTATTCATCAACAAATCTGACGTCGTGAAACCACTGCAACGTGAGATGAGCTTCACTCACAAGTGCATCGATATTTAAATCAGGTCTTTGCGAAAGCATATCAGCTATTCCCTTGTAATGGAGTGCCCTTCTAGAACTCTATTCATTAACAAAGCTGACATCGTGAAACCACTGCAACGTGAAATGAGCTTCACTTAGAAGTGCATATATATTTAAAATCAGGTCTTTGCGAAAGCATATCAGCTATTCCCTTTTAATGGAGTGCCCTTCTAGAACTCTATTCATCAACAAAGCTGACATCGTGAAACCACTGCAACGTGAAATGAGCTTCACTTAGAAGTGCATATAAATTTAAAATCAGGTCTTTGCGAAAGCATATCAGCTATTCTCTTGTAATGGAGCGCCCTTCTAGAACACTATTCATCAAGAAATCTGACGTCGTTAAACCACTGAACGTGAAATGAGCTTCAGTTACAAGTGCATCGATATTTAAATCAGGTCTTTGCGAAAGCATATCAGCTATTCCCTTGTAATGGAGTGCCCTTCTAGAACTCTATTCATTAACAAAGCTGACATCGTGAAACCACTGCAACGTGAAATGAGCTTCACTTAGAAGTGCATATATATTTAAAATCAGGTCTTTGCGAAAGCATATCAGCTATTCTCTTGTAATGGAGCGCCCTTCTAGAACACTATTCATCAACAAATCTGACGTCGTGAAACCACTGCAACGTGAAATGAGCTTCACTCACAAGTGCATCGATATTTAAATCAGGTCTTTGCGAAAGCATATCAGCTATTCCCTTGTAATGGAGTGCCCTTCTAGAACTCTATTCATTAACAAATCTGACGTCGTGAAACCATTGCAACGTGAAATTAGCTTTACTTACAAGTGCATCGATATTTAAAATCAGGTCTTTGCGAAAGCATATCAGCTATTCCATTGTAATAAAGTGCCCTTCTAGAACTCTATACATCAACAAATCGGACGTCGTGAAACCACTGCAACGTGAAATGGGCTTCACTTACAAGTGCATAGATATTTAAAATCAGGTCTTTGCGAAAGCATATCAGCTATTCCCATGTAATGGTGTGCCCTTCTAGAACTCTATTAATCAACAAATCTGACGTCGTGAAACCACTGCAACGTGAAATGATCTTCACTTACAAGTGCATATATATTTAAAATCAGGTCTTTGCGAAAGCATATCAGCTATTCCCTTGTAATGGAGTGCCCTTCTACCACTCGATTCATCAACAAATGTGACGTCGGGAAACCACTGCAACGTGAAATGAGCTTCACTTACAAGTGCATAGATATTGTAAAAGACGGCTACGTCGAGACGGCGAGGTCGTGTCGGCAAGGACAGAGAAGCCTTGTCTAGCGTTTTAATCCGATCACGAACCCAGGCAGGCGCCGGAGCCGGCGCCGCGGGACGATGATGATGGTATGTCCAAATGAAAGAAGATCATGGTATGTACAAATGAAAGAAGGTCCACAGAAGGCTAACACAATCTGCCCGGGGGGTCGGAAGCGGCCAGCCTGGCCGCTCCTAACTGACCGATGTACAGCGGCGCACAAACGGTTTCAGGCGAGAAACATGAACAATTTCTGTTCCGCGGTGACGTCGGTCGGCTGGGGGATCAACAGGCGTGACTTTGTAGTTAACTGGAGAAGTTTGGCTGATGATCTCGTAGGGACCAAGGTAGCGGTGGTGGAATATGTCACTAAGGCCAGGGGTGCGCAGTGGTGTATAAAACAGTACTTCGTCACCGGGACAATAAGAGACCACGCGATGCTTAGAATCGTAGCGACTCTTGCGGTCTTCCTGGCACGCTGCTGCGTTGAGGAGGGCAAGATGACGGCATCTGGCCGCACGTGATACGAACTGGGTTTTTTACTGATGTGGAGTAGTCGGGCGTAGGAAGAGTCGAGAATTGTAGTTAGGAGGACGGCCATAAACAAGGAAAAATGGAGAGTAACCGGTAGTTCGCTGTACTGCTGTAATATAGGCGAATGTGACGAATGGTAGAATAGTGTCCCAATTTCGATGATCTGGTGGGATGTACATGGATATCATGTGCGACAAGGTGCGATGAAATCGCTCAGTCAGACCGTTGGTCTGGGGATGGTAGCTTGAGGTTGTCTTAGGAAGGGTGGATGACGCGTGAAAAAATTCGGCAACGACTTTCGATAAGAAGGCTGTACCGCGGTCACTTAGGAGCACCCGAGGAGCGCCATGAAGCAATACAATAATTCGCAAAAAGAAATTTGCTACTTCTTCAGCGGAACCAGTCGGTACAGGTGCTGTCTCAGCGTAGCGTGTGAGGTGGTCGACAGCTGTTAAAATCCAATAGTTACCCCCATAGGAGAGAGGTAGGGGACCATATAAGTCGATGCCGACTACGTCGAATGGCGTGGTGGGACAAGGAAGAGGTTGTAGAAGGCCAGCGGGCGAAGAAGTCAGCCGTTTGCGACGTTGGCACAGAGGGTAGGATGCGACGTATTTGGCAACGATGGAAGATAAGCCATCGTATTCAGATATGTGGCGCAAACAAACACAAACACAGGAGAAGATACACTACACACGCGCACACTACCAACTGTAAGAAGAACCGGAAAACACTTCCTCTTCTACTCTCAGGCACGTCTCAACTTCCTCTTCTTCTCATCTTCCTCTTCTTTGCCAAGGGGATAATGACACTTTCTTCCTCTCAGCCCAAAAACATCGACCAAACATGACAGTCACAAATTCTATACTGTCTTGAATATCCACACCTCTGTTTTGCCCAGTAACTCCTACCACGCTGGACAGGCAAATATCACCACATAGTCACAAGTCATACACTAAAAACACCACCACACATATACAGTAGGACATGTCCATCTACACCCCATAACCTTAGCAGTCCCTATGTATTGAGAAACTTTATCTTGCCAACATCTAAGAATCCACGAGGCCCATGTACTTGAGGGGAAAAAATTCTGTAAACTCCCATGACCCCAAAACGTAAGATGAGTCCAAGAATAACAACTTTAGGCCAAGAATAACAGCTTGAGGCCCGATAATGATCTCGTTCTTTGCATAACTCAGGAGGATTGCTCAATAAAATTAAATTCTTTTCTACGTAAACTCAACGAAGCTTCACTAATGCATCTCTCATCCTTCTTCTGAATCCAATACGCCTCTAAAATTTCGCGTGCCATCTTATCCCGACTCTTGCCTAATATGTTTAGCCTGCTAAACAACGGCTCACACTTGCACTTTTGGCAGTGCAAGGCTAAATTTGACCCTTTGACATTTTCTATGGACTTCTCATGTTTCCTCATTCTTAATACATCTTCCTGTTTGCCCAATATATAGATTACCGCACGTCAGAGGAACCTCATAAATCACCCCCACCCGACATCCAATAAAACTCTTAACATGCTTCTTATCGCATTGCCCTTTGTTTTTTCTCCCTATTATTGCACATAACCCACCCAGTTTATTGGGGGCAGAAAACACAACTGGCACCTCAAACCTACTAGCCACCTTTTTCAGGCAGTGTGCAACTCTATGTATATAGGGGATCCCTTGTGGTCGTTTATTCCTCAACATATCTGGCGATCTTTTTTTCCCTTTCATTTTTTGAAGCAAAGACTCTGCCACCCCACATATAATCATACCCGGGAAACCAGCCGCATCAAGTCTTTGTAATTGATTATTAAAGCTTTCCTCTGCCATATGTACACATGATTTTAACAAGGCCGACTCCAAACAAAGGGAAGCTATCCCTCTTTCTATAGTCTTTGAATGGGCTGATCCATATGGGAGTAGCTCTTTTTTAGCCCTGGGAAAATATTTCCAACACACTTCCCCATTACAAATTTTCATATCTAAATCAAGAAACTGCAATTTGTTGTCCACCGGTAGCTCATGAGTAAACGTAAGCCTTTTTCCTTGTATCTTAAAAATAGAAAGCACACTTTCCACACTTTGACTCACTGCAGCTCCCTTATCCACAATGACTAAAAAATCGTCAACATATCTAAATATTTTAAAACCTGATCCATTAAGGGCTGTATAAATTGCTCTGTCAACACAGGATAAAAAGATGTTACATAGAACTGGAGCAACACATGACCCTATACAAATGCCCCTTCTCTGCACATAAAAATCAGACCCAAACGATACAACTGTGGACTTAAGGTAAAACTCAAGTAGGGCTAGAAAATTGTCCACATTGACACCAGCAGAGTTCTGAAAGTCTATAGTCCCATTATTTTCAATGCATCCCGCACCGATTCAAACAATTCTAAATGTGGCACCGAATAGAACAAATCCTCTACATCAATAGAAAAAAGTACCGAAGATTGGTTTGATCTTTTAAAAAATTGATCACTTCAAAAGAATTCTTAGTAGCAAAGGGATCATGAACCTCCAAACCTTTTAAATGTTTAAGAAGATACTGGCTGATCTGATGCTGCCACGCATCACGTTCAGACACAATACATCTGAAAGGCGAGTCCGGTTTATGAGTCTTAACAGTGAAGAACACATCCAAACAGGCCTTCTTGCATTCACTGATTCCTTTTGCCAACCTGGTTAGCTTCATATCATTACATAACGCAATAGCTCTTGTTCTACAAACTTTCTTCTTCACTTTAACAAAATTTTTCTCAATTGCAATTGTTGCCTTCTCTTCAAAGAGTCCAACCGGTATCACAGCAAAACCCCCTTCTTTGTCCGTTTGAAGTAATCGAAGGTTATTCCTTTCAAAAAACTTCACCACTTCTGAAGTACATTCCTTTGGTACCTTGCCCTTGTTCCAGGACGTCCTCATAATACTATCAAGCCCATCCAGTAAGCATCGGTCCCGATCTTCACCAGCTTTATCCGCTATCTTTCTGTTCAAGGACAGAAGCTCACAAGCTGGAATCTTGGGCGGCACACTATATTTCGGGCCCTTCTTTAGGGTATCAGCGACTTTTTCTGGAATAGCGATATCCCCCAAAACAACCAACTGCCTCGGCTTTCCAGTATGCTTTTCCGTTTTTCTTGGCAGCAAGGCCACATATCGTAGCCACAAAAACTCTGTTGTCCGGGTCACTAGACGCCATGTTTCCTTCAATGTTCTTTCCGCAACCCACACAGGGTGTATTGTGTAGCATATAATACGAATCCAGTCTTTGAACATCCGAATTTGCCTCCATAACTCTGATTTCAAAATTCGGCAAATCCTCTTAACGTGACCAACAGACGGCTGAATCACACCGAAAAAACCACTCACTTCTGCTGGAATCAAACCCTTTCGCAAACAGAAAGTGATGCATCTTGCCCGGCATGTCGAAGAAGCAATCCGAGCGATGAGCACATGTACCTGAGCGTAGTTAGGATAAGAACACATAAAAGGGCCCACAGTACAAGAAAGGTATCTCAAAATAACGGCTTGAGGGTCGAGTTGGTGCATCATCGTATTCAGATATGTGGCGCAAACAAACACAAACACAGGAGAAGATACACTACACACGCGCACACTACCAACTGTAAGAAGGACCGGAAAACACTTCCTCTTCTACTCTCAGGCACGTCTCAACTTCCTCTTCTTCTCATCTTCCTCTTCTTTGCCAAGGGGAAAATGGCACTCGCTTCCTCGCAGACCAAAACCTTGTCCAAACATGGCGGTGACCAATCTCTTCTTCCTCTTCTATTCTTCCTCTTCTTTACCAAGGGGATAATGACACTTTCTTCCTCTCAGCCCAAAAACATCGACCAAACATGACAGTCACAAATTCTATACTGTCTTGTAAATCCACACCTCTGCTTTGCCCAGTAACTCCGACCACGCTGGACAGGCAAATATCACCACATAGTCACAAGTCATACACTAAAAACACCACCACACAGTGTATCTTCTCCTGTGTTTGTGTTTGCGCCACATATCTGAATACGATGATGCACCAACTCGCCCCTCAAGCCGTTATTTTGAAGATAAGCCAGGCCAAAAGAATCGTTTTCTCACGCGGTCATAGGTTTTGTCAAAACCAAGGTGACCTACAGTAGCGTCATCGTGGAGAGGCACCAGTATACGTGGGCGAAGCACACGCGGCACGACTGGGATCCAGCGAGTTCCATCAGGGCAATACACGTAGCGGAGTAGGATGCCATCTTCGAGCTTGAAATTGCGAAGCTGCCGGCGAAGCCTAGCATTGGGTGGGTCCGAAGCGCCGATAAGGCGGTCGGTGATAGGACGGCAGTAGGCATCGGCTAATTGCTGTGAGCGGGGAGCGTGCTTGTTCTCACAGTCGTCAAAACAAACGGTTGCGATATACGCCGGGCAAAGAGATGGTCGGCTCTGGTCAGAGGTGGAAATGAATTGGGAAGAAAAACAGGCCAAAAAAGATGGTAGTTTAGGCACGTGGGGAAGGTATAAGAAATGCGACAGAGAATACCAGTTATTATTAAAATCCACTCGACGTCAGTTTTTCAATCATGACTTGTCCTCTCGTTAACCAACAACCCTCGTAAATTTTGGCGCATCGTAAATCCTAGCTTTCACCCTGACATTTTGCTTTCCGACAGTAACGGCGTCATAATCAATGAATCCGATTGTGCTCAGGTTCTTAATGTTACCTTCTCAACAGTTTTTACCAATGAAGACATTAGCTCATCTCCTATCTTAACTACATTTCATGACATCTGCATGCCTGACATAGTTATTAACGAAGCAGGTATTTCAGTTTTATTAAACAATCTCATAATTACAAGTAGCTCGGATCACCTTGACTTCAACAATAAGATACTAAAAAATACATTCAGGAGCATCTCCGCTATCTTGTCCTGTTTATTCTCGCAGTCGTTATCGAACGGACTAATTCCTAATGACTGGCGTGTAGCAAAGGTAATACCTATATTCAAATCAGGTGATCGTTCCTCCCCACTTAACTATCGACCCATCTCGTTAACCAGCAACTTTTGCAAACTTCTAGAGCATATCATTCATAGCCAAGTCATTAACTACCTCGAAGATCATAACATTATTTTCAAATATCAGCATGGTTTTTGCAAGGGTTTTTCATGTGACACTCAACTACCTGGTTTTGTTAATGACTTACAAACATCACTTAACGCAGGCTTTCAGGTCGACGCAGTTTTTCTGGATTTTTCAAAAGCATTCGATCGGGTCCCTCATCACAGACTTTTACTAAAACCTGGCACAACTTAACATCCACCCTAATGTGCTCGCCTGGATTAAGGACTTTCTTTTTTCTAGACCTCAGTATACCTCAGTTAATAATTCTAACTCTTCTTCGACTTATGTGACATCTGGTGTACCCCAAGGAAGCGTGCTTGGTCCTTTGCTTTTTCTAATCTATATTAATGATTTACCTGCCTGTGTAACATCTAAAGTTCGTCTTTTCGTAGATGACTGCGTAATTTACCGTAACATTATTGATGACAGTGACCGCCAATTCCTACAATCGGACCTGAACGCAGTAAGCTCATGGTGCTCATCCTGGTTAATGACTTTAAACGTTTCTAAAACTAAACTTATATCTTTCACCCGTCGTACCGCTCGCATTTCAACCACTTACATGCTCAATGACAATGCTGTTGAACTAACAAACACTTACAAATACCTTGGCGTGCACCTTCAGTTTGATCTAACATGGCATCACCATATCGACCTCACCCTAGCTGCTGCTAACCGTTCACTTGGTCTTCTTAAACGTACTCTCAAACACGCTCCTATTCATGTTAAAAAACTTGCTTATATCACTCTAATACGCCCTAAAATTCAATATTCTGCGGCTATTTGGGACCCTGACCAAGCCTATGTTATCACCAACATCGAATCCTTGCAGAACCGTGCTGTGCGTTTTATTTTTTCAGACTACTCACCTTTCACTAGCGTCACAGCATTAAAACAACGTGCTGAACTGGAAGACTTATCATGTCGTCGTAAACACGCTCGGTTAACACTTTTCCATAAGCTTTATCACCATCCACTACTGCGCAGTGATTTGTTTCAGTCACCTGATGTCATTTTTTCACGACTTGATCATGCCTTCAAAGTTAAACGCGCAAAGTCTCATTTATCATCTTATGCCAATTCATTCATACCTCGCACTATCATTGAATGGAATAACTTGCCATCGCACATCGCTACAGAAACTAACATAAAAAAATTCCAAATAGCTACTTCGCTGTGACGGAAATGTGTAGAATATTTGGTGTTGTTTTTCTTTCCTCTTTTGATGTTATATAACTGTTCTTATTGTAATCGTTGCCAATTGCATCGTGTTTTTTTACAATTGTACCCCCCCCCCCCTATGTAATACCGTCATTTGGAGGGCCTTTAGGGGTACCCTGAATAAATAAATAAAAGTGGATTCCGAAAGGCGACAGCGAGAGAGAGCGTCGGCGTCTTGATGTTGGCGACCAGATTTATAAGTGACGTCGAAATGGTATTCTTGCAGGCGTAAAATCCAGCGGCCAAGTCGGCCTGTCAAATTTTTGAGTGAAGACAACCAGCAAGGAGCTTGATGGTCGGTCACAACTGTGAAGTGCCGACCGTATAGGTAAGGGCGAAATTTTTGGACAGCCCAGACGACAGCAAGACACTCCTGCTCGGTAATGGTGTAGTTTTTCTCAGCTGGAGTCATTGTTCGACTGGCAAAGGCAATCACTTTCCCACGCGATGTTGCATCACGCTGCAGAAGTACAGCGCCAAGACCGTGACCACTGGCATTGGTGTGCAGGATAGTTGGAGCGCTGTCACTGAAGTGGTCAAGAACAGAATCTGATGTGAGGGCATGCTTTAGGTCATTAAAAGCATTTTCGCACTGTTCAGTCCACACGAAAGGGCTGCGTGCTTTAAGTAGCTCATGAAGTGGTGCAGCAATAGTTGCAAAATGCCTTATAAAACGCCGGAAATAGGACGCGAGGCCGAGAAAAATGCGCAAATCTGTAGTCCGTTGAGGACGAGCAAAGTTCAAGACCGCGATGATTTTTTCAGGATCTGGGCGAATGCCGTCATGGCTGACCAGATGTCAAAATATTTTAATTTCCTTCTGTGCAAAGTGGCACTTCTTGGTGTTGAGCTGAAGGCCTGCCGAAGCGAGACAGGTAAGGACTTCATTCAGGCGCGTGAGATGGTCATTAAAGGTTGCCGAAAAGATAACAGTGTCGTCCAAGTAACACAAACAGGTTCTCCATTTCAGGCCACGAAGTACAGTGTCGATCATTATTTCAAGTGTCGCTGGTCCGTTACAAAGTCCGAAAGGCTTAACATTAAATTCGTAAAGGCCATCGGGTGTTGCGAAAGCGGTTTTTTCTTTGTCGTCCTCGTGCATTCTCGACCTTGGACCTGAGCGGAGGTCCAAGGTCGAGAAATATTCGGAGCCTTGGAGGGAGTCAAGGGCGTCATCAATTCGCGGCATCGGATATACATCTTTGCGGGTAATTTTGTTGAGTGCGCGGTAATCAACACAAAAGCGTACCGAGCCATCCTTTTTTTTAACTAGCACTACAGGGGAGGACCATGGGCTTGTTGAGGGACGAATTATATTGCGATGGAGCCTGTCATTTACATTTTCTTCAATTACTTTTCGTTCAGAGAGGGAAACCCGATAAGGCCGTCGGCGAACGATAGATTTACCTTCAGTAATGATGCGATGGTGCGCAACACTAGTCCGTCCCAGTGGTGTGGAAGTGGCATCAAAAATGGCTTGGTGGTGTCGAAACAATGTCAGCAGTTCTTGACGTTGGTTCGGCGTGAGTTTAGGATTAATAGTCTTTGCGAGAACAGAAAGAGAGACGTCTGACGAAACGCGTTGCTGAGGCGGAGGGGCGGTGAGCACCACCAGGGAAAAAGGTTAAACATCCACCATACAATTCAGAGGAGTTCCTTTTGGGAGCACGAGGGATTCAAGTGAAGTGTTAGTGGCCACTACTGTCGCTGAGCCGTTGTGGAACCGGACAAGACTAGACGAGAAGGCGATGCCGTGTGCAAGATGACTATATGATGGTGCTATGAGTACGTCCCCGTCAGTGATATGGTCAGAAACAACAGTAAGCAGTTTTTCGCACTGAGGAGGCAAAACAGCATCAGCGGCGGCAACGAAGGAATGATGTCGTTCAGAAAAGTCAGATGAAAAATCGCTGTCTGTCATATGGATAACACGGTCCCCACAAGAAATAAACGTTGAAGCGGTTGACAAAAAATCCCGTTCGAAAATCATGAGATGCGAACAAGGTGAGAGCACAGCAAACTGCACATGATGGCGGATGCCGTCGATAACAACTCGTACGGTGCACTTCGCTGAAGGGCGCAAAGGGATGTCATTGGCTCCAAGGAGCTCAGGCCCATCATATGGGGTTGTCACTTTTCGCAAACGGTAGCACAAATCAGCGTGAATGACAGAAATTGCAGCCCCTGTGTCAATCAAAGCTTCAACCGGTAAACCTTCAGCGATAACAGCAATCACGTTATACGGGCGATCAGGAGGACTTTTAGTAAGTTCGCAGTGTGCAGCTTGACCTCCGGAAATTGCAACACTTAGTTTTCCGGATGGCGGACAGGGAGAGCGGTTATCGGGTGTATGGGGATGTGGGCCGGCGTCGGGATACATAGTTGCCACGAGGCTCAGAGGAAGATACTGGAGGTGGGGAGGATCGTCGAGGTGGGCTTGGAAGAGACCGGCGTTGATAATATGAGGTTGAAGGCATGTCATATTCGAAGGTGTCGTAACCATGGCGCTCGTTCTGAAGATTGCGACGACAGAAGCGGGATATATGTCCTCTAATACTACAGTAATAGCAGACTGGTCGGGAGGGAAGCCAAGGTGCGTAATTGGGTGGTGTAGGTTGAGCCATCGCCATTGCATTGACGTGATTGTATTTTGGTGCCGGTCGGGGCGGGGGAACCAAAGAAGGGGGTGATGCAGCGACGTGCACGTAGGTCGGCGCTGGGCGGATTGCAGAAGGTTCGGATGTCATAGGGCGGCTGATGGTAGCTAACTCTTCTTTAATCATGTTGCGGAGAACGGCGTCATTAGGAGGTGCGGAAGAATGATCGCACCCATGTCGACAGAAAGGACTGAGGGCTTGGAACTCCTCGCGGATGATTGCTCGAATCATTGCCCACAGATCAAGGTCAGCAGAGGTCGGACCAGTTGCGAAGCCGGGCTGTAATCGAGAGGACTGCAGCTGATCGAGGCGTTGACAGGTCGTAATAACTGAATCAACACTTGAAGGATTCTGGGCAACTAAGGTGTGATATGCCATAGAATTGATCCCTTTTAAGACTTGGTGCACACGTTCAGGTTCCGTCATGGTGGGACTAATGCGCCGACAAAGTGCAAGAACAGCCTCTATGTAAGACGCATATGATTCATCGGGACTTTGAAGGCGGGAAGCGAGCTCGTTTCTCGCGATCTCAGTCGAACTGCCGGGTCGGCGAAGTATTGTCAGAACTGCTGTTTGAAAGTGGTCCAGTTAGTAGTGTGGGGTTCGCGATTAATGAACCAGTTTCTGGCGAGCTCAATTAGATAGAGCGAATCGTTGAGGAATTTTAAAGCATCGTCCCACCGTTTATAGGCACTGCAGCGTTCATATGTGTCGAGCCAGTCATCCACGTCTTCGTCACGACTACCAGCGAACCGCGGCAGGTCGCGTTGACGTGTGGGCAGAGTCGGAGGCGTCGGTGCAGCTGAGGTAGAGGGTCCGGCCGGGTCGGGATTGCTCTCGGTGAACATGATTATGGTGGTAGTTGCCAAACGGCGACTGGAACGTAGCTCCAGCGAGAGGCAGGGCTCAAGGCAGCAAGAGGATCGAATTCGACCTTCACCACTTGTGAAAGAAGGCTAGGTTGAGAAAGCAAGGTCGTTACGGAAAGGCCGGCGATGCCTTGTCTAGCGTTTTAATTCGATGACAAAACCCAGGCGCGTTCCGGAGCCGGCGCCGCGGGACGATGATGATGGTATGTACAAATGAAAGAGGAAGATCATGACATGTACAAATTAAAGAACATCCTCGGAAGGCTCACAATATTCTGTACCTAGTTCTGTCGTAAACGTCAGGTTTTTCTGTAGCTGTATAGTACATTTGTGTAGTTCTGTAGTTTTTCTGTAGTATATTTCTGGTGTCTGTAGTTCCGTAGCACTTTTCTGTTGTAAACACAGGACATTCTTTTGTCAAAACAGGTTTCCCGTCAAAAACCGCGCAAATATTTTTGTCGTAACAACAGAAAATTTTCAGTTTTTTTCGGGGAGGGAGGCGCTGATTTTATTTTCAGTTGAGACAGAGCGGTCCAGATCTCTGCGTCTGAGAAAGGCTCGTAAAGGGTTCGGTTGTCGCATCCCCTCTAGTTCGGGTAAAAATGGGGACCTTTACAAGAGTTTGCATATTTATCTTGTAGCGACGATATCACTTGTTCCCTGCTTCCGGGATATGCGGGGATGATCTAGTCTATAACGTTCTTGTTGACTGTCTTGGACAAAGCTGGGTAAAGGAGGTGGAGGAGAAGGTTCCGCGTGCTCTTGTTTCCAAGCTGCGTGTTAAGGTCGCCGCATAATTCTTATCAGTTCTGGCGTGTGGGGTTATTGGCGTAATATTCATTTCCTTCTCAAGCCATACAGTGCGCAGCTTAAACTTCCGATTAAATCTCTGCTTTTTTCATTTCTTCATGATTGTGTGTCTGGCTTCCCACATGTGGACAAGCCTGGAGTCTGTGGTGGTTTGCTCCCCGTCCGTTTCTGGGCTACTGGCGGGTTGAAGGGCGTCAACGCATATATCCTGGACCCACTTCTCCAATTCCGAGATGCTGCACGGCACACTACTCTCCCTGTCCTTGCTGAATTTATCCCAGTTGGTGTGCACGAATTTCATGCCCTCTTAAAGGGGCCCAAAACAGCCATAGCAATAGAGTTTCCCTATGCCTAGTATGTGAAAGAATGTCGATGTAAGATAACCTTCCCGCAAAAATTTTTTAAATGCGGCATTTGGAAGCAGAGTTATTTGCAATCAAATTTTGAATATCTGCGCCTTCGCGCCTTTCCTCCTCTTTTCAAGTTTTTAGCGCGCGCAAAGGCTGGCCCTCCTCCAAGGCCTCGCCCACTGACACGTCAGAACTGACGCATCTGCGCTTTTACTTTTTTTGCTTAGCGCCGCACGCCGCAACTTCCGTTTTGTCGCGCTTGCTTGCCGACGCGCCGCCGGGGGCCTCTTGTCGTCTGCTTCATCGTCATCGCCCTTCGGCACAAACTTGCAAGTTTTGTTGCCACGCTATACATCCCTGGCGTTGACCTCACCTTTGATTTTGTGTTACTTTGTGTGCGCGACGGGTGCAGGACAGTTTTGGGCTAGACTGGTCGCTCTCTTTAATTCGCGAAGGCAGTTATCGAAGCGCTGACGGGACATGAGCGGGAGGTTGTTACAGTGTGCAGTCCGTGGCTGCGAAAGTATTGCTAGTGACGGGAGGAAAAAAATTCTGCATCAAGTGCTTCAAAACGCCAACCTCCGGAAACAGTGGCTACAGCTCATCGGATAGCCAGCATCGGTGAACAAAGCGTTTATCTACGTTTGCTTTACCAGGATATGTGGTTCGCGATTGGGGGATCCCAACAAGACTGAGTCTACGTGAAGGAGCGGTACCAACGCTGTTTCTTCCAACCCTGCCGGTAAGTGTAAAATGAAAAGATTGTGATAATATTAGCTTTAGACGCGTTATCACAGAATTGTGGATTTATTTTATTTTTTTTTAACTCAGGCGATCTTGCTCGGCGTTGTGGCATAAATATAGCAAGATTTGTCATGATCGCTGTGAACTACACTGCTCAAAATAAACCAGTGGCGAGCTTACGATGGGATTTTATTTTTTAATGTTACGCTAGTCGGCCCCACGCACCAATGCACCCATATAAGCCGTATACTATCATCGTCGGGGTTCAGCAGCGGATTCTTCAACGGCGTGTACTTGTGGGGGTCGAGTCCCTTCTCGGTACTCATTCGCCGAAGTCGCTTTTCGAGCTCGGGGTCCATAATATCCGTACCACAGCAAGGGCATGAGATGTTAGCGAAAGACCAGAAATTCAGAATCGAGATCGCAGAGAGCGGTCTTCCGGGCGTTGCGGAGGGAAACTCTCTCGTGCACCTTGCCTGAACCGCCCGAACCTTGAAACCTTCGTGTTTAGGCTCCTCTTGCGTTTGACTATACGATGCCCCTTCGTGAAAGATAACGATCGATTGTAAAGACGAAAAAAAGGAAGGGGATGAGGAGAAGGGGACTGCGTAGTTGTGCGCTGTGGTGTAGTTTGTCAGCCGTGGTTCGGCGTCAGCTGACTGCAACGGAGAACGCGCGCGCCGACAGGAAGTAAACTCTGTTCGGTGCCCGATTATTATCGCAGCATGACTCCCGCCCTGTAGCTTTTTCTTTTCCTTTTTTTTTTACGCCATGTGGTGTTTGTACAGAGCGCACTCTGAAATGTCGCGCGAATGGAGCCGCGTCCAAGTTCACCAACCGAGGCAGCCAGGAAAGAAACACGTGAAACTGAGATGGGCGTTGATAAGAAGAAAGAGAAGAAAGGAGGGACACTGTCAGGAATGAAGAGATAGAAACAGAAAAAAAGAAGTGCCAAGAGGCTTTACCCTTCAGCAAAAAGGGGGGAGGGGGGGGGGGGGGGGGATCGCAAAATAAACGTTATCACTCGCGTGAACTGGGCGTGAACTGGCTTAGTCGCTCAAAGTTGTGCCTCTTTATCCCTAAGCAATCAGCTGCCGATCGGAAGTGTAAGAGTTGGTTTTGACAGGAGCATAGACAGGAGTTATACACAACTAGATTTTTCCTGCGGAAAGGGCGGGGAGGGGGGGGGGGAGATAAACCGCAACAAGCGAAGAAGACTTCTCCAAATGGCTCACCGACAGCAATAAGAGAAGGAGCCTTCTCCGGTTCCTAACGGAAAATAATTTGCACGGGTTCTTATAATATGCCCTATGGTAAGCTTGAGTAATAAAAAAGAAAAAACGGCGCGCGCATGCAGTAGTGCAACGATCGAGTGACACAGTTCGGCACAATGTTACAAGTGGCTCACAAATTCACATTTATTTTTGTCCCAGATTTTCCAGGAACAGCGGGTGCAGATCATCAGCCAGCTGGATGGAAAGGAAGTGGACCTCGCAGGAGATGGGCGTTGCGACTCCCCGGGCTACAGCGCCAAGTACTGCACGTACAACGTTAATATCATTCAGACTGACCCTATTCAATGGGAACAGGTAAGAATATGAGAGGTAAGGCAATGCTGCGATACGAAAATTGGCAAGCTGCAATTCCTATTAACTGTGTGAAGTCAGCTGCAGTGCCGAATAGTGCGAGCATGGGGCCTGGCCTCAACTAACGAGTCACAGTGCAGTCTTTAACAAAAGGCGCCAATTTCTGCATATTATTAGGAGAAATTTATTTCAGCCTCACCAAGAGTGCCCTTGGCAAGTGCTGCTTGCATGTCTATATATAAAAAGAATCAAATTAATCATTATATAATGCAAACAATTGAATTACAAAATGTTTCATCGTTTCAAACCATTGGGGAAGAGGTACATTTACTGACATATATTATTATGTAATGAGGTTTTAATTTCATCTATCTACAAACTGCCACCCAGCTATCTGGACATATTGCAAGAGCAGCAAATCGCCCATACAGCACTACTTTGATGCTTGGCGCATTACTAAAGATGCATGCAGTTGTTTGCTTTATTAATTAGGGCGAATACATGGTAATAACATTATTCTATACTGCATTTACTAAGTTAAAAGCTGTGAGCAGGTCAGAGGGCTGTGAAGCAATAGAACCATGGATCCAGATAATCACAAGTCTATGTTGGTGCCCTGGGCCAGGGTAATGACGACCTGATCATCAGCATGTAGTGCAGCCTGTTGAATCACATATGCGATCAGCGTGATGGCCATGATATACCATACAGCAAATGCCTGCATTAGCTCCTTGCAAACAGGCAATGAATGAGCAGAGGTAATTGTTTTGTATAGGTTTTTTTTCTAAATTTTTCACTTTGATGTTGTTTGGAAGGTGCACGGCTCACACTTGTGGCATTTGTCAACCAATGATAAATTTAAGAGATAGGTAATGCAAATAGAACTTCACGGAAAAAACTTTTTACACATCCGCACATTACAGCAAGACATATAGCCAAGAAAGAAACCCATAATGAAGTGAAGAAACAACATAATGTAAATGTGAGTGCTGAGACTGCGAGATTAATTTAATACTGAGGCAGCTTGGTTATAACGCCAGTAAGAAACACAAAAACAATGGGATGTTCTATACTTTCTTATACTGACAATTGTTTGGTCAACAACACCTCTTAGATTTCTTGTCACAGTAAAATAGCAGTACAAGACCAGGTGTCTTTTAACGAATATGTTGCTAAAACTGTTTTCAACTGCAATGCAGAAGCTGTAAGCAGGTTCAGCATCTATGATTGACTAGAATACACACCAACACTACCAACTCATCAGTCATATATATATATATATATATATATATATATATATATATATATATATATATATATATATATATATATATTGTTACGACGTTTATTTAGACAGATCTTAGGCTGCGCTAGAGAATAGCACACAAGAGCGGGGCAGAACCAGCTTCCCCTTCTTCTGCTTATCCCGCCAAACCTCATCTTCCTTCAATAAGTACCGCGGGAAGTGCGTGGCACTGCCCCCTTCGCAGACGATGCCCGGCGGGCGAGTCAAGGAGGAGGAGGAAGAACATTTATTTCCGCCGAATATGGTGCAGCAGCCACCTACGAGTCCGCACGCAGGCGTCCGGGGAGGCAGTCTGTCACACCGCGGCCAGAGGACACCCGGCCTCGTCTAGGAGAAGAGGTCTTCAGCCTCGGCCGCCAGGCGGACGGCGAATCGCTGTGTTTTTTCGTCGGAGCTTCTTAGCGTGGTCTCCCATTCATCGCTAGTTTTAATCGCGTTGCGCCCTGGGGCACGAACGCATCTCCATATTATATGATCTAATGTTGCCACGTGGCCGCAAAATTTACAAATTTCGGTTTCTGCACCGTCCCTCTTCCGCCCTGGTTCGTCACGTTGATAGAAGGGCTTCATGCGGGCCATGTGGACTACTTGAGTCTTCCGAGAACGACGCCCTTGGGTGGTCACGCGAGAGACTACAAAGTTTATTGCGCTGAGGCGTTCCAATACAACGAAAGGGCCAGTATAGTGGTGCAACAGTTTCTGGCACAAGCCGCGCTTACGCAACGGCGTCCAAAGCCACACCAAGTCACCAGGCACATAATTAACATCTTGATGACGCTTGTCGTAGCGTTGCTTGTAGCGTTCCTGGGAGGCTAGAGTGCGAAGTCTAGCGAGTCGACGAGCTTCTTCAGCCAAAGAGAGAGTATGCGCTAGTGCAGTTTCAGCAGGGAGTGAGAAAGGCAGAAACGTGTCCAAAGTGCTTCGTGGAGGTCGTGCATAGAGAAGAAAAAACGGACTGTAGCCTGTCGTTTCGTGCTTAGCAGTGTTAAATGCGTATGTTATAAACGGAATGACTTCATCCCAGTTTTTGTGGCGGGAGTTGACATACATTGCGAGCATATTGCTAAGCGTCCGATTGGTGCGTTCGGTAAGACCGTTTATTTGTGGGTGGTAAGGAGTTGAATGGCGAAAATGGGATGAGCAGCGGCGAAGAAGTTCTTCTACAACTTCTGCCGTAAACTGTCGGCCACGATCGCTTATTAACACACGAGGAGGCCCATGTCGAAGAATGATGGACCGTAGGAGTAACGCCGAGACATCAGAAGCAGTGGCTGACGGTATAGCAGCAGTTTCACAGTACCGCGTGAGGTAGTCTACGCACACTATGACCCAGCGGTTTCCGTTGGAGGAACGGGGAAACGGTCCTAGAAGATCAATTCCCGCCTGTTGGAATGGGGTTCGTGGTGGCGTTATAGGCTGAAGATGACCCGGCGGTGAGCAGGTTGGGTGCTTGAAACGCTGGCACTGGAGGCAGCTGGCCACTTAACGTTGAGTAGTTTGTCGCATCTTCGGCCAATAAAAACGTTCTTTAGTCCTGTGCAATGTCATTGCGAAACCCAAGTGTCCAGCTGTGGCATCGTCGTGCATTACCCGAAGAACCTGACACCTAAGACTTGTAGGAACTACCAGAAGAAGCCGCGCACCTACTGACGAGTAGTTCTTCCTGTATAGTACACCGTCACGAATGCAGAATGAGGTTGTAGGGTTCCGGGATTTTGCTGCCTCAAAAAGCGGCGCCAACTCGTTGTCGTGTCGAATCTTGAATTCGCCATCGTCAGGGAAACTTGTAGAGATAGCAGCTATATATTCATCCAAGACCTCATTGTCGCAATCAGTAGTTTCAAGTGGCAACCATGACAAGCAGTCAGCATCACCGTGCTTACGACCACTCTTAAAAGACACAGTAAAATTGAATTCTTGAAGGCGCAAAGCCCACCGCGCAAGGCGTCCACAGGGATCACGAAGGTTTACAAGCCAACATAAGGAATGATAGTCCGTCACAATTTTAAATGCACATCCATAAAGATATGACCTAAACCGTTGCACACCGAATACAACAGCTAAGCATTCCTGTTCAGTTACTGTGTAATTACGCTCAGCCTTGCTCAAAGAACGGCTTGCATACGCAACATGTTCATCGCCATTGTGGCGCTGTATGAGCACAGCACCAATTCCAACTGCGCTGGCGTCAGTGTGAAGTTCTGTTGGAGCTGATGGACAGAAGTGGCGTAGTACTGGTCCTGATGTCAAAATAAACTTTAACTGACGAAAGGCGGAGTCACAATCGGCAGTCCACTTGAAAGGCACATCTTTTTGCAGAAGACAAGTAAGGGGATATGCTAGATCAGCAAATTTCGGAACAAAACGCCGAAAATAGGAGCAAAGCCCCAAAAAACTCCTGAGCTGTTTTAACGATTTCGGCGGATTAAAACAAGTGACAGCTTCGATCTTTTTCGGATCAGGCCTAATTCCATCCTTGTCTATGTGATGTCCAAGTACCACAGTCTGGCGTTCTCCAAAACGACATTTCTTGGAATTGAGTACCAGACCAGCTTTCTCAATACACTCCAAGACAACCTCTAATCGACTATTGTGTTCATGAAAAGTTTTCCCGAATATCACTACATCGTCCAAATAACACATACAAATGTGCCACTTCAGCCCGCGCAAAACTGTATCCATGAATCTTTCGAACGTGGCTGGAGCGTTACATAATCCAAACGGCATCACATTAAATTCATACAGCCCGTCTGGGGTGATGAATGCCGTCTTTTCTTTATCTTCCGGATGCATGGGGATCTGCCAATAGCCTGATCGCAGGTCAACTGAAGAAAAATAGGAGGCGGAATGTAAGCAATCAATGGCGTCATCAATACGTGGCCGGGGATACACGTCCTTCTTGGTAACAGTATTCAGACGTCGATAATCCACACAAAATCGCCATGTGCCATCTTTCTTTTTGACTAGAATCACAGGGGCAGCCCACGGACTAGACGATTCCTGAATGATGCCCTTATGCAGCATGTCACGAACTTGTTCTTCGATTGTATGGCGCTCCGATGGGGATACACGATAAGGCTTCTGGCGGATTGGATCAGCAGTTCCTGTATTGATTCGGTGCTGAGTACGGGAAAAGGGAAATCCGTGGTGGCGAGTCCCGAGAGAAATCGAAAGCCGCAGTATGTTTCGCCAGAACTTCCACTAAACTGTGACGGTCACTTGTTGGCAGGGATTTGTTAATCATGGCAAGCAATTTTGTCTCATCTTCTTCTGAGCATGCGGTAGGCTGGGAATTGTCTGTGCTGAGCACGGCCACTGATTTAAAAGTGTCTTCGTCAAAGTTGGCAAGTTTTAGACCACGTGGTAATACAACAGGTTCGTTAGAGGAGTTAGTCGTCCACAAAGAAGAATGGCCATTTATGACTGAGATGATGCAGCGGGGAATCAGAATACTTTTCTTCGCTCAGTTGAGGGTGAGTGGTTCAACCACAGCGTCGAACGCATCACTGGCACAGGTGGAACTAACAACTCGTATAAACTCTGCTGACATTGCAGGAATGACTATGTCTTCCGAAACCGAAAGCGTGCTAGGATGGGTCCGCGAATTTTCACGCAGAGCAGATTCAATTCGAATGCTCACAGAAATGTCTCCATTGCGAAAGTCGAGAGTGGCCCCACATTGCTCCAGAAAATCGAGTCCAAGAATTACGTCATGCGTTGATCGAGTAAGTACTGCGAATTCAGTTCGAAATGTGTGGCCGGCAATAACAAGATTCACGGAACAGACTCCAAAGGGTTAAGCGGTTCGCCACCAACAACACATAATGTTGTCGCACTATCCCAAGCAAACATAACTTTACGACCAAGGCAGTTTTTAAAAGCGAGACTTATAATAGAAATAGTTGCACCTGTGTCCAACAACGGCATAGCACGTACACCGTCCACAAACACTTCAATTCGGTTTTTTAACATCGAAATGGGCAGAGGCATGGGTAAGCTAGAATCTTTTGCGACCTCACCTCCATCGGCCGCACTCACTAGTTTCCCGGAGGTGGCGACCGTCGTCGGGGAGAAGGGGATTGTTGTAGGCGCCGAGATGGTGGTGTCAGGCTACGGTCAGAGGCCGGTGATTCGTTTCGGTTCAGTACCATTCTGCGTTCTTGTCGGTTAGCTGTTGTTCTGTACTCATTCCGGCCAGGTGTTCTTCTATATGAATCATCATTGTCAGCAGGAAGCCTTGTACGGGAGTTCACCCATTGTCGGCGATACTGCTGGTACGGACGACGATTGCGGCAAAACCGGGAAATGTGGCCGATCATTCCACAGGTATAACACACTGGCGGCTCACGTTCGTTCGATGAATAAGGCTCATCGTCGCTTGTATTAAACGTTTCATGCTCTGGATGTGGTCGAGGAGGACGAGAGTGCTCGCTGTTGTAGGCGTTGATTTTGAGAGGCTGGATGTTCGGGCGATGAGCAGCAGAGCATCGGGTGTCCGAAGGAGACGTAACAGAGGGATCATAACAGGTAGAAGATGGGCTGTCTGACGAAGAGGTACTCCTGTAGACGGGTCTGACATGGCCCCCAATATCTTGATGCCTCCAAAGCTCTTCGCGGACGATCTGGCGAATTGTATCTGCCAGGCTTGTCGTTTCAGACACATCCACACTAGCGACAGTTGTCACATTAGGCAGCCGACCAAACTTCGGAATGATACGGCGTCGCTTCAAAGATTCAAACGTGCGGCAGTGTCGTGTTACATCAGCGGTGGTATTCAAATCCTCCTTGCAGATGAGAAAGTTGTACACATCTTGCGCTATTCCTTTGAGGAGGTGGCCCACTTTGTCTTCTTCTGTCATTCGATCATCAACTATTCTGCATAGCTTGAGGACTTCTTCTATATAAGTTGTGCAGGTCTCCCCTGGTACTTGTGCTCGCTGAGCCAGAGTCTGTTCTGCGCTCTTTTTTCGAGCATCGGCATCGCCAAATCCCGCTCTCATTTCTTCCATGAAGCGATCCCAGGTGGTAAGGGATGCTTCATGATTGTCAAACCATGTTAGTGCAGTTTCTTCAAGAAAGAATACCGCATTCGCCAGCTTGGTATTCGCATCCCAGCGGTTGTATTTGCTCATCCGATTGTAGTGGGCGAGCCAGTCATCCACGTCTTCCACAGGCTTGCCATAAAAGTGTCGGGGTTCCCGATAAGGCTGTGGGGTTGTCGGTTGTGCTGCTGGCATGGGCGGCGTTGAAACATCTGCTTGCGCCATCTCCGTCCGTAGGGGGGGTAGCCCAGCAATTCTTCTGTTCCGGGGAAGTAGGAGAGGTTCCGTGGTGATCTTTAGCCCGCAAACTCCACCACACTTGTTACGACGTTTATTTAGACAGATCTTAGGCTGCGCTAGAGAATAGCACACAAGAGCGGGGCAGAACCAGCTTCCTCTTCTTCTGCTTATCCCGCCAAACCTCATCTTCCCTCAATAAGTACCGCGGGAAGTGCGTGACAATATATATAAATATATATACCGTCGGCGCGTTGTTTTTCCTTCCGCTTTGCATTTAATGCTCTTTATTCCAATAATCATCATAAGAGGAATTCCTGTAACTGTCAACAGCATAAACACAAAAAAAATGTTTGCCTTGCACACGCAGACTGTTCGCTCCTTTAAATGCTATATATATATATATATATATATATATATATATATATATATATATATATATATATATATATATATATATGTATATATGTAGATTCTTTACAGATTCATGTGCTTTCAGGCAGCTAAACTGCATTCTCATGAACTCCCTGTTCCTGAAGGACATTCGACAACTCTCCCCTAAAGCCCAAACATCCTCTCTTGAATAATTTCATAATTTGGACATCAGATTTGCTCTCAAATCAATTGCATACTCGGATGATGGGATGCAAGCAAGGTAAGTTGAATGAAAGAGAAGGATACGACATTATTTTTTACTCCAGTGCCAGTACGCATTCCAACTTTTCTGCATTGCATATGCAAACAATCAATCCTTGCATGAAGCATTTAATGTATGTTCATAATATTGTCATTGTAAAAGGAACAGAGGCCAGAGGAAATAGCACTCAGTAAAAAAAAAAATCAGAAGTTCATCTATGAAAGCCTGTGCTTCATTCGCACCATATCCTTTTCCTCCTTTCGATTCTTCAAATTGCTAAGTAGCCCAACTAAGCAGATCGTGTTTATTTATTGCTACAATAGCCACTACGACCAGCACTCCCCTTAGTACAGTGCTTGATCTGGAGCTGTCATGTTATCAGGCCAGGTAATATGAGACCTTACAATTAGGACTCACAGGAGTCAATTCTGACATCTGCCAAAAAAGGGCACCCACTATGTCAAGTGAATCCCAACTCCTGCTCAAAGTATGCACCCAATGAGAAATTTTCCACAATCCTTCCATCCTGACATTAAATACTCTGCTGTAAAATTAGCTGAACCTATCTCGTGTCTTTCTCTTCGAATCTCAAGACTGCTGTCATGTCAAAGGTAGTTTTCATACATTTTGAGGAGACTGCGGTGCACACTTCTGACATTCTAAGAATGCTTCATATAATATCGCAAAAACATATTTGCTAGCATGGTAGCACTAGCCATTCTATAATCCCCTTCCATAGAAAAAGTGAGACAGGAGGCTGCAGACTGCACAGGCCATCTAAGGGTCCTCATTGAAAGTCACTGCTCTTATGTTCGAATGGGCAGATGGGATGACATAAAGAACGAAGTTGAGGACAAGCATGAAGCGCAGGCTGAAGAAACACCTCGTCTCTCCTTTGTGCTTTTCATCTTAGTGCAGTCCCAAGACAAAGGCAGTTTTTAAAGAACTGGAAGTTATCAGCGCATGTTTCCGACCCCTCTAGAACCATCTCGAATGTCCCGAGGCTACTGTATTGAAGCTGCAAGAATGCTCAAGGTTCACTTGACCACTTGAACTAATGATGATCGCTAGAATACAACAGCAGGGAGAACACAGGTGATTCACGATATGATGTTGTATAGCCCATGTCATACATTCATTTTGCTGCTTGGAGATCATTGCATCAGATTCTTAATTCTAAAGGCGCTGAACATAGTAGCTAAATCAGAAGCAATTCCTGCTGCAGTGTTGTGAATATAATGCATAATGGTTCCTTATGGTAGCCTCTTTTGTATAATTTTGCTGGTAGGCAACAAGAAACACATTTTTTTTCCAAAGTATGAAAAATTAATTCATATATACCTTCTTTATAGGTCACATCTGGCTGTAATTCACTTTAATGAAAATTCCTCAAGGCTCCAGGCACAGACAAAAAAAAGGAGATGACCGCTGGAAAGTAAAGATGGCAAAAGCAAGGAAAGGACATTTCAGTGTCGCTCCAGTGAAAACGCAGCCTACATTTTGTAAGTTCAAAGTTTGTTCTACTTATAATATTACACGAAAAACTAAGTGCACCGTTGTAATCTCGATGACTATTTCATGCAGCGTACGTCCACAAGCTCCTCCAAGATGTGGAGAAACGGTCTGAGGGCTCTTCGCACAGAGAGACAGCTGCAAGCACAGCTTCAGAGCGTCGCTTTATGACGGATGCCTATGAAAGACCGTCAAAAGAAGAACTGATTGCTGCTCACAGACACAGATTTGCTCTTCACAATGACTAGTCAATTACACAGTACAACTGTCAGTGTGCTTAACCTAAATGCTAAACAGACTGGCATCATTTTTTAAAAATACACAGCGCAACAAACATAGGACAAGCGAGTAGACGGGAACAGCGCTGACTATATCAACTGCATGATTTATTGAAAGAACACTAATATATACAAAAAATGCTCTGACAACCAAGTGCGCATGTTCGCAGATAAAACAACATTTCAAGTTTTATCTGCTGACATGCGCACTTGGTTGTCAGAGCATTTTTGTATGTATTCGTGTTCTTTCAATAAATCATGCAGTTGATAGTCAGCGCTGTTCCCGTCTACGCGCTTGTCCTATGTTTGTTGCGCTGTGTATTTTTAAAAAATGATGCACCAACTAGCTCAACTCACAGTTCTTTTGAGACTGGCATCAGCGCCGCAAAGCATTGGCCACTGGAGCCAAGAAAATTGTTTCAATATGTTTGCTGCGGCTAACAATAGCAGGAGCACAGTTTCATATGACTTTTGTTGTCTGAGTGAGTGCAATCTTGTACCGATATCTCTGCGTTTTGCTTGTGGCTGCGGCTGAGCAAAAGTGCACAAAAAACATGTTGCTGTTTGCTTATCGCGGCAACTACACATGGTGTGCGACCGCTCGCAGGCCTTTCAAGTATTATATAAAAGCTGCCGCTTGAAACAAAAGTAAAAAAGGCAGAGCAACTGTGGGTTCAAGGTGTGTAAGGCTAGATTGCGAATAATTATGCTAGTCAGAGTTTTTCAGCTTCTTGAGGCCAAACTAGAAGTAAATGGAAATTTCAAGTGAGCCGACTTCACAAGTGACCACGTAACATCTCTCTTTTTATGGGCTTGCTGTTCCCCATACGTTAAGCTACACAGTTTACAAGACAACAGTGTAATTATGCTGATTATTATTATGTGCGCAAATTAATACAGTGCTCTTAGCGGCAATTTAAACTGCTGAGCGACTCAATCAACTTCATTCAGATTTTTTTCTTCCTCTCGACAGAAAAACAAATACTAAGGTAGGAACAAAAGGCTACTAATACAGTAGCTTGACGAGGTTTCTACCCCTGTTTGACATGGACGACAGACAGTCATTATTTTACAGTGATATGCTAGCGAAAAAAAAAAGATCAGCAAGTAAAAGAAATGTGCAATATGGACAGGGGCTGTGTCGGAAACAAAGTGTGAGAAATGTACATGTATTTACATTCACTTGCCACTGACTCTTGTACACACTTTGAGTATCTTTAACGCGCAGAACATAAAAGAAAGACATGGTGACAAAAAAAAAACATTAAAGTGTCACATACATTCGAATGTACACCGGCTCAAGCATAAGAAACAAAAAGGTGGTCAGTTATAAAACTAAGAAAGCACAGTTTTTTGCCGAGGAGAGCAATTCTCTAGGAATAATCTCGAAATAAAGTCGTTTTCTTTGTTTCTTCGGTGCGTCCTCATCACTGCACGTCATGTGGAACCTTGCAACGGCCAGATACAGCATGCGTATCCTAATACTACATGTTTACCGCGGCGGCTTGTACCTCTCCGGCTCTACCGCTCAGTCGTTTGTGGTGAAACTGCGCATGGAGCTTTGATATTACGGTAACCTTTATTTGCTCGTAGAAAGTTAGGTAAGGGTGCTTAATTCGTTGCTGCTGCGTACTATGCAAACCCGCAGTCTGTACCGGGATCGGGGCCGAAAGCCGCCGACGCCGGCGCACGATTCCGCGGGTTCGCGCACGGCCGAGCCAGGTAGGCGCAGTTGTCTTAGGTAATTTACTATAAGGCAATAGTTTATAACCTACAAACTTACTACGAGACAAAACGCAACCTCCGTGAGTAGTTTCACGCAATCAAGTCAACGGTTAAGACGGTAGGATTTTAATAGCCGCCACAGTAATGATGCATCACAACAATGACTAACTCATTGCACCTGTGAAACCGTCGCTTATCTGTGCGCTATGTTCAAGCTAGTAAACACATTACTTACCAGCGTATGTTGTCGCCTGGACTTGATCGGAGGTGCGTATTTTGGTTTGGTGGACACAGGAAGGGAGCAGCGGTTGCCTCCGAAATTTTGCTGCACTACGTAAGGCGCAGTGGATTGGGGCCCGACATTTAAAACACCGACTTAATGCTGTAAACCTGTAAGCCGACTTCGAAGTTCATTTCGCATGGGCGACACAAGAAACGAGAACATTCACAGGCGGAAAGTGCCCCGCAAGTACACTGCAAGGAACTGAAACGAGACCGCCGCTTGCGACCGCGCCGCGATTGCCGTGGTGCTATGCCTGCGCCGCCTGCGCGAAGGGCAAAGATGCGCGCGTGCGCGCGCGAGACCGGAAGTGCAGGAAAAAAAAAAGCTTTGAAAAAAATGTTTCTGTCTACAAAAAATCCTAATTTTCTTTCCTGATAATTAAAAGTTAAGCGTATTTCAATTTTTCTGGCTTAGCGATAGTTTAATGGCTGTGTGACGTCGCAACGAAGCAGACCAATAGTCAGTCTAAAACGCATGCACGTAGCAGCGTTGCACAGAGGAGAAGGAGGACTGGCAAAAGCCGAAGGAAAGAACGCGCCAACTTTCGAATGGGGTTGTGGGACCTGCACTGCACGTAGACGTGTATTATTGCGTTCAAATGTGTATCGCAGCATAATCTAGCGACTGAGATAGTTTGTGAGGAGTGCTCGGGAGGTGTTTGTGGGCCCCTTTAAGATAGAAACTGGCTGCTGTTGTAATTGCGAGAATGTAGTGATCGCTGCTAAGGTCCTCTCCGGTGTAGAGCCATGTGGGTTTATCACGTTTTGAGCTAGTGAAAGATCAGGATTAGTGTCCCTCAATAAACTGTTGCCTTTCTGGGCTCATGGAATGAAATATTGTGTCCGACAGTTGCGCTGGAGATCTGTGCACGTATTCAGCGAGATATGTTCTCATTTAGCTTTCCTGCCATCTGCAATCGCAGACGAACGCACGCCATGAAACTACGCCCGACAGAAGCAATTGTGTACTAACCAAACACACTGGGAAAAAGCATGAGACTGCGCCTTTCCTTTTCTGTAAAGCAATTATAATTTATGTGGCAACGAACGCCGATTAGAGGCAATTTGTGGCTGTAGGAAGAAGGAAAAGAAAAATTTGGAGGACGCTTAAGCTTCGCCTTCAAGAGTGGAACGCGATAGCGTTATTGCACCTCGTTCGCACCGCCCAGCGCTACCGGCACTGGTAGACGGCGCCGCATCCATCACACATCCAGCTCAAGAGCGAGCGCGCAAGGCCATGCAATACAACAGCCGTCGACCTGCCAAGGAGTGTAAGACAATGCGCTACGGCGCAGCAATCACTGATGAGGCGCCCCTCGTCGGACTTTGCACTCACGAATCACGCGGTGAGCGCCCAGCAACGCAGCGTTCGGCGCGGCAACGAAACGTGCGCACGAGCAAGCGGAACGAACCAAAGAACTCGGTGTCTCGGAGGGAGAAAGCCGGGCAGCGACGCGCCATGAAGGCGGGCGCGATCATGGGGCTGACGCCTTGATGGGATCGTCCTCTATCTCGCTTGGGAGCACCACGCAGAAGCATGATTCCTCGGAAGCAGCTCGGCACACATCGCAGGGGACGCTTTACCAGCAGAAGCGCTACGGCGCAGCGATCACATCAGAGGCGTACGGCATCAGACGCTGCACCTAGCAATCGCGCTGTGAGCGGAAAGAGGAGCCGCGTCGCCTAAACACCACTGTTCAAATGACGCACGCTGGATGTTGGAAGGGGAGAGAGCGAGAAAACTTATTAAACGCAAGGGTATTGGGGCATCCTCGCACCGGTACCCGCGCGGCCCGAAGGGGAGAAGCGGGTGAGCGAAGATAGTGATCTAAAGAAAGGAAAGAAGCTTGATTCTACAACCCGTGAGGGTGCACGGCGAAACGTCAGGGGCGTGTGGCGCGCCACGTGTCGGGGCAGCGCCGCACATTGCGAGGAGGGGTTCTTCTGTGTTTGCCGCAAGATGGCTCTGCATGTGCGCAGAGCGCAGAAGAAATGTAGCGGAAACGTACTTCGCTACTCATGTAACTGCGACTTCTGTAAGTAACATGCTCATAATTACCGATATACACCGCAGTATAACGTTCTACGGCACGTTTCTAAGGCAACACCGCATTCACTAGAAGCGCTTTTGTACCGCTTTCAAGCATCGAACTCGTGGCTGAGTGTCTACACATTCCAGTACGGTTCGTGCCACATGTATATTTGTGGCGCATGTGAAGCTACTTGCATACGCGGATGACATTGCAGAATTTTCTAAAAACAGAGAGAGCATTTGTGAAGTGGCTAACGTTGCTGAAAAGTTTTGTGACCAGACTGGATGTCGGGTTAACTGGGAAAAAAGCTCAGGATTTTGGCACGGCTTATGGGATGCTGAACCGGCTTCTTTCTCCCGATTGCAATGGTCTTCCTTGCCAATGCAATATCTGGGTGTGCCCCTACAATGTTATCGCGATCCTAGCTTACACTGGAAGGAAGAAACAAATAGAGTGCGAGGGAAAGCGGAAGCATGGCAGCGAAGGCAACTGTCAATTTTTTCACGTGCGTTCATCTGCAATGTGTTTTTGATTTCAAAGATATGGTATGTAATGAATGTTCTATGTGCGTCACGAACTGCCATTCAAAAAATTCATTGTGTGGTTGCGGTTTTTCTTTGGACTTCGAACTGGGAAAAGACGAGGTGAACGAATTTATTTCTTTCTTTAAAAAGCGGAGGAATCGGTTTGATTCATTTGTTTCTGCGCCAAGTGGTATCGCGCTTTCTTTTTCTTCGCGACCAAAATGACACCTTTTTAAGAACAGTCATGCAAGTGCGGCTGCAAAGGCTGTTATCCGGATTTGTTGTTTCCTCAAGTGAAAACTTGCGTGGTGCTGTCACAGGATATTTGCGCGAAGTAGTTCTCTCTTACAAGTTGTTAAAAGTGCGTTTTCCCTTTGAATATTTGTACAGTGTTGGCAAGAAAAAGCTGTATAAGGACCTAGTGGAAATCATGCTGCCGGCACCTTTGTATCGGGAGCCTTACCGTCGAGGCCCAGGGCAGGATATCTTAAAACGAGTGAAGAGGATGCCAGTTCGACCAGCTGCCAAAACGTTCTTTTTTAAGTTGCACTCGAACACTATCCGTCAAAACCTGGCTTCACGAAAAAGGAATCTATGTCCCTTGGACGACAAACTGCCAGCTTTGCAAGAAGCCAGAGACAATCGAACACATATTCTTAGACTGCTAGGATGCAGTATTTCATTGGGACGTGCTACAAAAAACAGTTAAAAAAGAGCTGCCACTAAACCCTTATGGCATCCGGTTTTTACCGGTGGAGAACGAAGACGTACCCTATGATTTAATAATGCTTCTAGGCCTCCACAGCTTGTGGAAAACACGAATGCAAGTAAGGCATGAAGATATTAACATTCGCAGTGTACGTGAAAAATTTGTTGAAAGTGCTGTTTATCTACGGGAATGTATCTGCGCGCTCCCTGACCCACCACAGTGGGCAGAAGTTCTGGATGACCTGGTAAAATTGAAGAAATTTTAACCTCACACGCGTCAGCTCAAGGGCAGCTGAAGTGTTTAAGTGTGACCATTTGTTGTTCATGTATACTTCGGAAATAAAAAAAGAAAAAAAACTCGTGGCTGAGTGGTAGCGTCTCCGTCTCACACTCCGGAGACCCTGGTTCGATTCCCACCCAGCCCATCTTCGAAGTTGCTTTTTATTTATGAAGTGCATGCCGGGAGTTATCGCTCACGGCCAACGCCGCCGACGCCGACGACACCGGCTTTTTTACGACACGAGCTCCTTAACGCTGTCGCGTTAAAATGCACGAGCCTGCTACTGGCTCTCTAACTGAGCCATCTCCGCTGTCTTGTGCGGATAGAAGAAAGGAAGTAGAGAAGAACGAAAAAGAAGAGGCAGGGAAAGGCGCGCACCGCAACCGCTTCGTCCACCAACCACCGAAGAGGTGGCGGATACAATGACGACCTACAACTGATAAAAATTTGGTTGCAGGCTAGCCCCGGCCGCAAGTGGCGTTGAGCCACCAGTCCCTGCCCCGTAGGGCCAGAAACAGCCACCGGTCACCCCCCCCCCCCCCCCTGCCCGCCGATAAGAGGCAATGATGAAAGGCAAATGATAGAAGAGGAAGAGTAGGCTTTCGGCATTCGCCTCTTAACAGACATCTAAGAATTCCTTTAATTTTGTGTTTATTTTAACAGCACATCCATACTCATGATCACATGACTTGGTATAACGTCTAATGACTGCTTATTATGCTATATTGCACAGCATTATACCGATAAATACGATAGATTAGTGATGAGACGACATATCCCTTCACATGACGACGTGTTATTTCGGGATCATGCTCTGTAGAATCTTCTGGTGACGCCGTTTTTGACTTGTCAGATATAGAGTTTCGGCTTAAAATTTGTACACTTGCTTTCGAACAAATATAGATAGAGATTTATTGTCTATGAGAGAAAGGAAAGAACTGCGCATACGGATGCAATGCAAGCGTAGACTTTAAGATGTAACTGAATGCAATCGTTAAAGTGTACGCTGTGCACTCGGATACTTAACATACGATGGAGCGATGCTAGTGCAGCCGAACGAGAAAAGTGCGCATGGACAAAGAGGTAGTGTGAAAAAGATGGACTCTGAAAAACGTGTCGGACAAGATCCTGGAGCACTGTCGTGTAGCGGCCACAGGAATTGCTTGATAACGTGTAGTTCCTTACCGAGACTTGATGACGCTTACGCGTTCTAAATTTAAGAGTGGTATTCACAACGCTAACTGCGCGCCTACCTAGATTTCTCAATGCGTTTATATAGATTTCTCAATTTACACCCCAGAGAGCCACAGGCCCTATCGCGCTATACCTTCTAATTTTTTTTTCTCTCTACCGCAAGCGCCTGCGGATGCCTGCGCCTACCAAATACTGCTTGAAATCTTATTTGCACACAATGGCATCGTCTTGCAGACAGCCTCGGAAGCATTTCAAAAATACCAGGGTCCATGCTTGTAACGTAAACAGCCTAGAGTACATTATAATTAATTGCAATACTATCGTACGAAATATAATAGAATTCCGAGGTTGAGCAGAGATGTTGCGGCGGACAGTTCAATGCTAGTGTGCGTGAATGTTAAAATATTTATGTTTTGACGCTCATCTTGCGTTTGTGTCCTGCAGAAGCAACTATAGAAACGCCGGATTGTTGTAGGAGGAGATTCAGGGCTTGCATAGTTTACAAGTACGTAGATAATATGACATGTTTCTCTGCTATAAAAACGTACACCAAAACTGTTCACGCAGCGCATCAATTTTAAATAAAGTATTGAGAAGGCGTACTCCTGCAGCCTAAGTGGCACAATAGCCCCGCTTCAGCTGCTTCAGGTAGAACGAGAGGAAGAAGATGGCTCACATGGTATGAAGGAGCAGTGAACAGGGGTAAAAGGCGGACGCCTAAGTTCACAGGTCAAGCCATTTCATTTTCGCCTGGCACAGCTGACTAGCTACAAGCAATGTATCTACACCTATTTCTCAAGTAAAATGCGCGCGAAATATAGCCTGCTATTTTTGTGACCTTGCGGACATCTTACCGCCAGCACAGGAATCGACGGCAGCAGCAGTGAAAACGGTGTGTCCACGTAAGTAAGGTTTGCAACTGGGCCGTAAGCAACCAAAAGGTTGACCTGCATGAAGAGGAGTAACATCGGCTGATGTCGACGAACATATCAAATATACGCAGGTAATCAAATATTAAGTGCACAAAAAATGCCAGAAATTCGGTATCCTGAAAACGCATGAGTGGGCACGGGAACAGTGACACCGGCATGCCTCAAATGCTTCGCTTCTTTACCGTGCAGGCTATGCTGGCGCTCGCCATATCAACTTCGCCGGCTGCAGGTACTGACTCGACGTTTTTCCCTGGTCCGGTGGTTGCAAGATCTGGGCTTCTGTTCACCGGCAACTTCAGCGTTCCACCCAGCCAGGCTTTCCCGCTCATCGAATCCCTCGTCCACACCCGTCCAGCGTCATCGACGATGGCATCACCACCCACCCCGGATTTAAAGCGACAAACACGCTGGCTTTCCCTTCAGTGGGCACGGGAACAATGACATCGGCATGCCTCCAGTTGCTTCGCTTCTTAACCGTGCAGGTTGGTACGCGCTATCCCTTACACGCTAGGAAATGCGACGATCGCTGTTTACTTCTGTTCCCGTGCCCACGGGTGTGCTTTCATGTTGCTTGTGAATGCATTTCAATGATCTCTCTGCTTTTGCGCTCTGGCGACATCGAATCTAACCCGGGTACGATGACTCGCTCCGAGACCTCCCTTGACATAGATAACCTGCCAGACAATCCGTCCGAACAAATGAAAGTTATGTTTAGGCTGCTTAAGGATGTACATTCTCGCACGTTGCAAAGCTCGAAAGATCAGGCCGAATTAGCCTCTGATATTAAAGACATTACGAGTAGTCAGAAGAACATTGATTCAAATTTAGCTGGCATGCACAAGAGGCTCGATGAACTCGAGAAAACGACAGAAATTCGACGACATGGATCGGGAACTTTCATCTTTAAAGAAATCTGTAGAAGATCAACGTACTCGAAATGATTTGCTGCAGTCTCGCCTTGATGAAGCCGAAGATAGATCGCGACATGAAAATCTAATATTCAGGGGTCTACCCGATGAGGAAGAGACTTGGGCAGATACTGAATCTAAACTCTTGGAAGCCTTGACTAAGATTGTCGAGTCCAATTCCCTCGAGTCCAATTCAGCGTGCACATCGCTTGGGTGCTTTTCAGACGGCAAGTGCCGACCAATCATAGCTAAATTTTCTGAAACTAAAATGATAGACAAGTTATTAACCCTTCGTAACCAACTTAAAACGGATAACATCACTATCAGTGAAGGTTTCTCATCGGCTACGCGCCATGCTCGGAAAAAACTTTTTGATTCGGAAATTATCATGCTGGCCCTCGCTCTTTTAAGATACGCTATAACAAGCTTCACATCAATAAAAAATGCTTCATGTATAACCCTACCTCGGACACTGTTGAAGAAATCACGGAGAATCGTGAAGAAAATGAAGAAATCGTGGCACGTGGCGAATCGTCTGGATCGGATTCTGTGGCTCTATCTTCCGCTTCACCGTAGAGAATCGCGAGGGGTAGTGGACAGTCGATATCTGTTCTTTATACTAACGTCCGCAGCCTACTTAACAAGCACACTTCTTTATCCTCTGCCATAGACACATGCTCAGCTGACATCATAGCGCTAACGGAAACCTGGCTCCCAACGCATGTTTCAGATTCCGAAATTTTCCACAACGCTCATCGCTACTCGGTATATCGTTGCGATAGAACAGGCAAACGTGGCGGCGGTGCTTTACTTGCGATTTCTAAATACATTCCATCTTCATGTATCCCTGTCTTCAGCGAATTAGAACTAATTTTTGCGTCGATAGTGATAGGTCATCTTAAGTTGATTATTGGCGTCTGTTACCGTTCTCCCGCTTATTCGTCTACATTCACTAACGACCTTCATGATGCTCTAAATCCCTGTTCGCGCACGATTTCCTTCATCACCACTTTTTCTACTTGGGGACTTTAATTTTCCAACTATTTTATGGACTGCTCAGCCGCCTTCTTCATCTCCCCCCTCGTATCAAGCTAAATAATTCTTACATCTATGCACCATATTTTCACTAACTCAGTAACAAAAACCACTAGGACGCTAAATAACGCTTCGAACATTATTGATCTAATTCTAGCGACTAATCCAGAGTTAGTTACTAATATAACATATCTTTTAGGCATCAGTGATCATGTCCTGCTTAATTTTTTCATTAATATACCACGTCCAAAAGCGGAAAAAATAAAAAAAATTCATCCTAGATTACAATCGCGCCAACTTTGCCGCTATTAACCATAAACTCTGCATATTTGTTGATTACTTTATTGCAAACTTTGACTACTGCTCTGTCGAGGAGAACTGGATATCATTCAAAACGAAGGTTCACAAACTAACTGATAAGTATATCCCTAAGCGCATCGTCACCTCTAATCCACAATCATGTTGGCACAACTCTTACACCAGACGACTATCTAACAAAAAGAAACGTTTATACCGCCGTGCGAAGCTTTCACCATCTAACACGCGATGGGCGAAGTACAAGTCTGCTTCCGACGCTTACGTCAACGCGATCAAACTAACAAAAAATAACTTTTTGTCTACCACATTACCAACTATTTTGAAAACTAGTGTTAAGAAATTCCAGTGCGTTATACACCCGGCGACTGACCCATTAATTAGACTACAAGATGCCTCCGGTAAACTTATCCCCAGTAATCTTCGTGCTTCCGTGCTGAATGGCACATTCGTTGAAAGCTTTTCCTCCCCTTCAAGCGTTAATCTGCCTTACATACAGCACCACAGGTTCCCGACAATGCCACCTATAACAATCGAGCCACCTGGCGTAGCCTAATTAATTGACTCTTTAAAAATTGATTCTTCACCTGGTTTCGATGCGATTAGCGCTAAATTCTTAAAAAATACTTGTGCTTATAGTTCAGTTATACTAACCAAACTTTTTCAACAGTCACTCGACACAGCAAGCCTTCCTAACGACTGGAAAATTGGGAAGGTGGTTCCAATTCACAAGTCCGGTGGTAAGCACTCCCCTCAAAACTTTCGTCCCATTTCCCTCACAAGCACATGCTGCAAATTACTAGAACATATCATTTTCAAGCATGTCGTTACCTTTCTCGATGAGAATTCATTTGTCACACCTGCGCAACATGGTTTTCGTCAAACATACTCATGTGAAACTCAATTACATGCCTTTACTGATAAGCTATACCGCATACTTGACAACTCATGGTTTGCTGACTGCATTTTTTTGGATTTTTTCAAAGCTTTTGATAAGGTATGTCATAAATTGCTGCTACATAAATTGAGCCATCTTAATCTCAATCCTAACGTCTTCGACTGGATTAAATCTTTCCTTCTTAACCGTTGGCAATCTGTACATGCTAATGACACTAATTCACCGATTACTAACGTGCTATCTGGTGTTCCACAGGGATCAGTCCTCGGACCCCTCCTATTTTTAATCTATATTAATGATCTCCCTTCTGCCATATCCTCTAACATTCACCTTTTTGCTGACGATTGTGTAATATTTCGGGAAATAAATAACGTTAACGATACTGACACTCTCCAGTCAGACCTCAGGTGGGTGTCAGACTGGTGCAATGCATGGAATATAGAATTAAACATTAGTAAATGTAAAGCTTCGCGTGTTTCCCGTGCATCTAACGCTCTTCCTTCATATTATCTTAATGGCACTCCTCTCGACTGGGTAAAAACATACAAGTACCTAGGTATTCATATCACTCAAAATTTAACATGGTCTATTCATATTGACTACGTTATTAATAACGCTAACCGCATGTTAGGATACCTACGTCGGAATTTCTCTGCCGCTCCCTCATCTCTTAAGCTTTTACTGTATAAAACACTTATACGTCCTAAACTTGAATACGCATCATCAATATGGGACCCTACACATGAAAACCTCATATATTCCTTGGAACTAGTCCAAAATAATTCCGTCCGCTTCATTGTTTCAAATTACAATCGTACGGCAAGCATCACAGCCATGAAATCTAACGTTTCACTTCCACCGTTACAATCTCGCCCTAAAATTGGTCGCCTAACGCTATTTCACAAGCTATATCATCACGTTGCGCTTCACGACTGTTTCATGTCAACCCCCAGAATACATTTCACATCGCATCGATCACCGCCACAAGGTTGGCATCCGAACATGCCACACCAAATCTTCTTTTCAGTCATATCTTCCCCACACATCTGTGGAATGGAACCGCCTTCCCCCCGATATTGCAGCCATTTCAGATAACAAAACCTTTCATGACGCAATAGCTAACAATGTTTATTCTGAAGGAATTTGATCATATGTTATACCTGTTTCCACTGTGTTGTGTAAATTGATTTTATGTTATTTACGCTTTGTGAATGTTGTTTGTTTTATTCTGGAGGAATTTTATTTTGTACTACTTGTTTTCACTCTATTATATTCATTGTTCTGTATCATAATTAACCCACTTCCCTCTGTAATGCCTTTGGCCCTGAGGGTACAATAAAAAATAAGTAAATAAATATTCCAAATACTCTCAGTGTCTCGCGAGATCATATTTTTAGGGAGTAGTGGCAAGCGCCAAGAATGCAATGTAGAAGGCTATACACGAATAAGACAGAGACAAGAATAATAATAGCTTGTCTACACCTACCCTTCAACAAGCCAATAGGATTCATTCAAAGCAAGCAAGTGTTCAAAATTATTGACACAATAGGCAAAATCGTAACCGCTCCTGTATTATATCTACCACCACCTGCAACATTTAAAACAATGCTTTTCTGTTTCGTATTCTGCGTTTTCGCCACCTATGTAAAACAGTATAGTTCAGTTCTCAAGATGGGGGGAAAATACTTGCTATAGATGCTAAGGTGGCATCCTTGTTTTGCACTGCATTCTGCGAATGTGGTTTCATTTCAGTTTACTGCTCTCAAGCAAATACGTTTCCTGCACACACACACACACGCGCACACACACACACACACACACACACACACACACACACACACACACACACACACACACACACACACACACACACACACACACACACACACACACACACACACACACACACACACACACACACACACACACACACACACACACACACACACACACACACACACACACACACACACACACACACACACACACACACACACACACACACACACACACACACACACACACACGCACACACACGCACACACACACACACACACACACACACACACACACACACACACACACACACACACACACACACACACACACACAACAGCGTAGGTTCACTGCTCAAACGCAGGGGAAAACGTTTTGTATAAAGGTGACAACCATTATTTTAGTTTTGCTTCATAAAAAGACGATTTCTCAGCTCGCCAGTAACTACGACGTGCGCCCGTATCGAACTTTTCTTTTCACCGTTGCTGAGGAAATTTCCAGCATTTAGAGCCTCTCCGAAAGGAGAAAGAAAGTTATGAGCGCACTATCAAGCAGTACAGGAGACGAAGCTTTTTATAAATTGCTCTCGAATGTCACCACTGCAGAGCAGAATAGCACCACTCGTTAGCGCGGGAATCTGTTTTTTTTTTTAATTTTTTAATGATACCGAAGTTTAGCATAAGAGTGGTTTGGTCGTTTTTTAGGGTTTGATTTCCCTAAGCGCTTTGGCTATGAGGGACACGTAAGTGGAAAGCTTCAGTAGTGTCGACTTCCTGCAGTTTTTTAATGTGCGCTGTTACTGCACTGTACATGGGGGCCTCGTTTTTGCTTGTATCAAGAAGATGCCGCCGCGGACAGAATTCGATGCGCGTCGTCAGGTTTACTAGTCGACCGCCATAACCACCCAGCAAGGAGGAGCTCTTTAACGTTTAATACTTGTTTCTGGGACAGTAGCGAACAGAACATGCCCTTTATATTTCTTCTTTCTGCCATTTATACAGGGTGCCTAAGCTAACACTATCCAGTGTTAAAAAATCAAACATTTCAGGTAGACCAGAAAAATAAACTGTATAGTTAACAGCCATCTGGCGCACCACAGGCAATGTTTTTTTTTCTCATTAACTAATTATTTAGAGACGCATCTATTTATACATTAGTGTCTTTAGAAAATAAATCTGATTTCCAAAGTTTGAGAGCACGTTCGTAAGCTCCCATTTGATTTATTCGCGATAAAGAAGGCATCACGTGCATCTTTTTTCCAAGCTCTAAATAAGGCCTGCGAAATACAAAAAAAAAATCACGTGACCAACGCATTCGCGCGCCAGTTTTTGGTGCTCTCAATCGTGGTTTAAGAGAACAATATCAGCTGCGACTGTGACTCGACAGCCCGTTGACAGCGGTAGGCAACGTTGGCGACGGTTGTAGCGAACGCGGTGAGCTCGCTGCAGCTTGCACCGTCATGTGCGCCGACTTATCAGACTTATCAGCATGCCGCTGCAGGCCATGAAGCTACGGCCGCAGCTGGTTTGAACGTTCAATCAAACCATTCTTCAGCGCAGCACATTCGAGGCTCCCGAATGCCCCAGTCACACGATATTTTTCAGCACTTTGAGGGCTTTCTTTAGAGCTTCATACACGTGAGAGTTTTCTGATGAGAAATAAATCGTATGGAGGCATCACAAAGGTGCTCTCCAACTTTGAAAATCAAATTTATTATGTAAAGACAGTAGTTAGTAAGATAAAAAAATATATTAATTTCTGAGTATTTATAATTGCAAAATATAAAAATACCTGTGATGCGCCAGATAGCTCACATTTGTATAGATTTAGTATTTCTGTCTATTCGAAATGATTTAATTTTAACCCATAGCTAAGGTTAGCTAGGACACCCTTTATATTGTCAAGTGGTGGTTACCAGGGTCAATGACACAAATGAAGAGTCGGTGATTGTACTGAAGAAATTGTTTATTGGGCTGACTTGCACCCGCAAAAGAACTAATCAACTCAGCGGCGGCGATAGCAACAAACTGGCTATATTCGGTCGTCGAACAAAGAATGCCGGTCACACTCGTCAACGCTGAATTCAAAGGCTCCTCAGAAAAATATGGATAACGTCGCCAACTGCTACTAGTACAACCTGGAACATTGTAGAAACATACGCAAGTGATCGGGATCTCCGAGACAGACCTCGGCGCATCGTTCGCGACAAAGAAAATTATAACGCGTCGTATCGCGACAACGAGTATGAACAAACACGGTATACAGAACTGATATGCGATCCAGAATCAGAGTGATAAGGCCGCATGCCCGCGGCTGTTAAAAAACAACAAATACAGTCTTGATGGTTTCGTGCCATTACTCCCTCCTTAAAGAAAACATCGCCTCGATGTTCCAAAACAAACAAAGCATTTAAACAGAAACATTACAAAGTTTAAACACCACGGATTCATTAACGCGGGTAATAAGGCTTCAGACGAACAACATGTACAATTTCTGGGTGTGCGCGTCGCCGTTGTGATGCTGACGTTCCGTCGGGAATGACTTCATAGTCCAGTGGTCCGACGCGGCGAATTATTTCGTACGGCCCAAAGTATCGACGCAACAGCTTTTCACTTAGTCCGTGACGGCGAATTTGTGTCCAAACCCACATTTGATCCCCTCAATTGTACTCTGCGTGGCGTCGTCGTAAGTTATATCGTCGGCTGTCGGTGCGCTGTTGGTCTTTAATACGCAGCCGTGCGTGTCGTCGGGCTTCCTCTGCACGCTGCAGGTAGTCGGTGATGTCAAGGTTGGCCTCGTTGGTTACGTTCGGCATCATTGCGTCCAGCGTCGTTGTGGGCTCCGTGCCGTACACGGGCTTGAACGGGGTCGCTCCGGTCGTCTCCTGGATTGCTGTGTTATACGCGAAGATCACTTACGGCGAGATGGCGTCTCGTCTTGTGTTCAGCGTCGACGTATACATAGCGTTCATGTCCGCAATCGTTTTGTTCAGGCGCTCCGTAAGGAGATTGGTCTGGGAATGGTACGCAGTTGTTCGTCGATGGCTTTTATGAATGTATTCTAGGATGGCTTGCGTCAATTCTGCCATAAACGCCGTTCCCCTGTCCGTTATGAGCCCATCTTGGGCGCCGTGTCGCAAGAGAATTTGTTCGACAAAAAATTTGACAACTTCTGCCGCGGTACCATAGGGTAGTGCTTTTGCTTCGGCGTAACGGGTAAGGTAGTCAGTGGCCACATTGATATATTTGTTACCCATAGACAAAGCTGGAATGGGGCCAAGGAGATCCATCCCAATTTGTTGTAAGGGCAGGTGTTGGGTCGGAATCGGGTTTAGTAGTCCTGCTGGTCTGATAGGCGACGTGTTGTGTCGTTGGCCCTCACGACATTTCTTCACGTAGTGGGCAACTTCGGCAGGCAGTCGCGGCAAGTCGTACTTCTCCTGGATTCAACGCAACGTGCGTGCAAACCTGAGATGGCCTGCTATGGGCTCATCATGCAACGCCTGCAGAATTTCCTGCCGGGGATTTTTAGGCACTTCAAGAAGTTGCGCGGTCCAGTTGGGTGCGAAGTTCTTCATGAGGAGGCCATTGCTTAACGCGAACGATGCTAAATGTTCCCTGAACACACCAGGAGGGGAAGCGGTGTTTCCGTCTAAGTAATCGGCTAACGCTTTCAGCTCAGGGTCTGATCGCTGTTGTTCGAAACTGGTGGCGCTTACCGGTCCCAAAAAGGTGTCGTCGTCATCGCCCTTCTGGGAAGGTCGACGGGAGCGCATGATAAGCAGTCTGCGTCGGAATGCTTTCGGCCCGACATATACACTACAGTCAAGTCAAATTCTTGATTTCGTAGGCTCCATCTGGCAAGGCGGCCGGAGGATCTTTCAAATTAGCCAGCCATCAGAGCGCGTGATGATGGCTTACCACCCTGAAAGGTCGGCCGTATAGGTATGGACGAAACTTAGAAGTGACAAGATGATCGCGAGGCACTCCTTCTCGGTCTTCAAGTAATTGACCTCGGCTTTTGTGCGGGACGTGCTAGCGTACGCACTTACTTTCTCCTGTCTGGCACCTTCTCGACAAGAACGGCTGCTAGGTCCACACTGCTCGCGTCGGTGTGAATTTGGTCTCGGCGCTTTCATCAAAGTGGCGAAGTACAGGAGGGCACTGCAGGCGGCGCTTGAGTTCATCAAAGGCTTCCCCTTGCGGCGCTTCCCATTTAAAAAGTACGTCAGCCTTTGTAAGCTGCGTCAACGGTTCGGCGATGTGCAAAAAGTTTCTGACAAATCGTCGATAATAAGCATATACCCCAAGAAATCGGCGCAATGTTTTCCTGTCGACAGGCGGTGGGAATTGCGTGATTGCAGCTGTTTTCTCCGGGTCTGGGCTAACACCTTCCTTATTAACGATGTGGCCTAGGAACCGTAGTTCTTCGTAGGCGAAGTGGCACTTCTCTGCTTTTAGTTTTAGTCCCGATGACTTGATGGTTTCCGGCACTGCATGTCTGCAGTCGTTTTAGGTGGTCTTCAAAGTTTGACGAGAAGAAAACAACGTCGTCCAAATATACCAAACAAATTTGCCACTTCAAGCCTGCCAGGACTGTGTCCATTGCGCGTTGAAACGTGGTTGGTGCGGAGCAGAGGCCAAATGGCACGACTTTGAACTCAAAAAGGCCATCTGGTGTTATGAATGCGGACTTCTCGCGATCTCTTTCGTCGACCTCAATTTGCCAATATCCGCTCTTCAGGTCCATCGATGAGAAGTACATTGCATTGCAGAGCCGGTCGAGAGTGCCGTCGATGCGGAGAAGCGGGTAGACATCCTTCTTAATTATGCTATTCAAGCGGCGGTAATCAACGCAGAAGCGAAGTGTGCAGTCTTTCTTCTTCACCAAAATTACTGGTGCCTCCCAGGAGCTGTTCGAAGGCTGAATTGTGTCATCACGCAGGATTTCCTCAACTTGATCGCGTATGGCCTGGCGTTCTCGCGGTGATACACGATAGGGGCTTTGGCGCACAGGTCGGGCGTGTTAGTCCGTTATAATATGGTGCTTGGCCAGTGCTGTTTGTGGTACCTTCGAAGATGACGAGAAGCACTCCCTGTAGCTTCGAAGAAGACTGCGAATCTGGTCTTTCCTGATGTGGGTCAATGCGGGCTGATGTCAAATGCGGGCTGACGGAATTGGTCCGGTGCGTCTTCCAGTAGTTGATCGTGGAAGGAGAATACGCTTTAGAGGTTCGCTAATTCGTTGAGAAAAGCGAACGTCGTGCCCTTGTTGAGGATGCCGGTATTCTTCGGTGAAGTTTTTTACCAGCGGCTGAGCGTGTCCTCTCCCGAATTTCGCGATGCCTTTTGCGATGCCAACACCTCGTTCCAAGAGCAAATCGATATTTTCTTCGACGATGCCTTCAGTGGTTTCGATGTCTGCGCTACCCTCGCTGACTGCGACGCTTGATCGGGGCGACAAGGTCAATTCTCCGGCGAGGACGTTTAGAGCGACGTGTTGCGTCGAAGTCGTCGTAGCAGGTATGGCTTTGTCTGCAGAGAGCTTTATGAGCTTGGCTTGGAGGCCGATGATAGCCCTATGTTCATTTAGGAAGTCCATGTCTAAAATGACGTCTCGGGAGCACTGCTGCAAGACCACAAAGCTGGTTGTGTAAGTACGTCCATGTACGGTTATTCTTGCAGTGCATCGTCCCGATGGAGTAATCAGGTTGCCACTTGCGGTGCGAATCAGCGGGCCATCCCTAGCGGCGGTAACTTTCCGGAGCTGAGAGGCTAACGGTCCACTGATGACTGAATAGTCGGCTCCGGTGTCTACTAAGGCAGTGACTCTGCGACCGTCGACATCAACTTCAAGGTCGCTTATTCGCGTCCTCGCATTTCACGTGCGCCTTGGTGTCCGATCTCGGCTTCGTCATTTCTTGAGGTCATGGCCGGGGCATACCGTTATTTCGCTGGGCGGCGGTGTCCGCTTGCACTATGGTCGTGTTGTCATCGATGTCGTCGTGTGGAGCGCCAATGAAATGGCTGCGTCGTCGTCAGTGGTCGTCGGCGGCGGAGGATCTTCGCCTTTTCACCGTTGAGCAACTTCACCTTCAAAGATTGCTGCCTTTAGTTTCCCCTATGGGGGCTAGGAGACCGTCCTTGCAAGTAACCACGGCTCGGCGACGCAAATCGGAGATTTTACGGCGATGGGGAGTGTGACAGACGCCTTGGTGACGAGTGCTCTCTGCTGCGCAGGAAGTCATTGATTTCCTTTGGTCGTTCACCAGGACGGGTTCGTGGGGCGTCGACAGCGAAACCACGGAGGCCGATCCGCCTGTACCGGCAGTGACGGAGGATGTGTTCTGCCTCACCATTATGGAAGCAGAGCGATTGGTTGTTAGATGTCCTCCAGGCGTCGCATTTCCTGGGGCTTGGAGACCGTTGGTAGACTTGACGGGCGGGGGCCAAGGGGCGGCGTTCGAGGGCAGGATGGTAGCGACGAGGGCTTGGAAGGTCGCGTCGGGGTGCAGAATGACATAAGGCAGCAGCATAGTTCATCGCTACTGATTCATGCATTGGAGCCGTTGGAGTCATCGCTTTAGGAACGCCCAGTGCCTGCTGGACTTCTTGACGTACGGCGTCCGCGAGCGTCGCCACCTGGGGTTGTTGTGATGATGGCAGCAATCGGCGGAGCTCCTCTCGCACGATATCCCGGATGAGGTCCCGAAGATTCTCTCCGCTTGCAGATGCGCTGAGGTAGTCACTAGGCTTGAGTAGTCCGGTTGAAGTGGTCGCTCATAGTGGCGCATCCAGGTGTCCAACGCCTTCTCGATGGTAGACGCTTCCGTTTCAATTTCCGCCACGGTTTTTGGCGTATTTAGGACAAGACCTGCAAAAAGCGATTCGTTACGCCTCACATTAAAAATTTGACTTTCTCACCGTCGGTCATGTAGGGTCGGCGCGGCGAAAGAGGCGCTTCATCTCCGCAACGTACGCCAGGACAGGCTCGAAAGGGAGTTGGCCTTCTTGCCGGAAGGAGGGCCTGCGCTGTTTCTTTTCACACGACGCTTCTAAAGGCTGCAAAAAACGCTTCTTTGAATATCTCCCAATCCTTCCTAGCTGCCTCATGATTTTCGGACCAAACTCGGGCATGTCCTTGAAGAACAAAGTAGACTTGCCTGAGTTTCGCGCCGTCGTTCCAGCCGTTGATCTACCACACGGTCGAAAATGTCCATCCAGTCTTCCGCATCTTCACTGGCAATGCTTGCAAGATGGGGGGCTCCTTTGGTTGCATGAAGACGACTAGTGCTGTTGACTGGGCCATTTCCAAAGTTGATGCCTTCCGGAGTCGAACGGGGTCAGGCAGGAGGCTGTGTTCGGGTTGTAGGCCTTGTAGTCGGTGGCTGGCTCGGTGACCTGTAGGCTGGTCTTCCAGGGCGACAGGAACAAGAACAAGGCTGAGGTCTTCGCTTGAAGGATCAAGGCAGCACATCCACCAGATGTCACGAGGTGGTGACCAGGGTCGATGACACAAATGAAGAGTCGCTGATTGCACGGATGAAACTCTTTATTTGGCTGACTTGCGTCTGCAAAAGAACTTAGCAACTCAGCGGCGGCGATAGCAACAAACGTACTCGTCGACCGTCGAACAAAGAATGCCGGTCACACTCGTTAACGCTCAATTCAAAGGCTGCTCAGAACAATCTAGATAACGTCGCAGACTGCTACTAGAACAACCTGGAACAATGTAGAAACATACGCAAGTGATCGGATTCTTCGAGACAGATCTCGGCGCACCGTTCGCGACAACGAACATGATAATGCGTCGTATCGCGACGACCAGTATGAAAAAACACGGGATACAGAATTGTTACGCACGTTAGGATCACAAGCATGGCTGTTAAAAAAAAAAAACAAATACAGTTTTGAAGGTTTGGCGGCAAAATGATTCTTCCAAAAGTTTCCTCAGTTGCGTGCTTCTGCTTATTCAGAAAATAGCCCCTCTTTACTTTATGCAAATAGATATGCCATATAACATTAGTAATATGCAACAAGCATTAGAAGATTAAATACCTGTCGCAAATGGATTAAAGCTGGCTGCTTTCATACGACGATCAAATCGTAAAGCTTACTTTTGTTCTCGGAACATGGGGAATGTTTCACTCGACTAAAACTTCAAGACGCTCAGGCGTGCCCAAAAATTCATAGAAACTACAAATTGCCATTTGAAGATAACAGCGTTGGGTCTTGTTAGGCAGTTTTAGGAAAAAAAGCAGTTTTAGGCAAAAAAAACCTTGTTTATTTAATAAACTCTCAGAACAATGTGTGTGACACTGAATGTTAGCTTGTGAGGCACATATTAGTAAATATTTGAGAACTGTTTTACCTACCGAACTAATCAGTACTGTTGCGAAAATAGGGAGAGGTAGAGCAGATGGAGAATTTTAGAAATTCATTACGTAAATGTGTTTGTTGAAAACCTCATCAAAGAAGTAAAAACTCTCACCTTCTCATTGTACTCTGGCCTTCTTGAAAGCAGGACAAGAGATACCATCACTCCTTGCGAAAACCCCAAAATCGTAATCTTGGGAGAGCCGCTAATGTTGCAGATGAGATCGACAGATGCTGCAGTGTCAAAGCGTCCCATTTCGTCGAAACTGCGGCAAAATCAGAAATATAAATTAAGAAATAATAATGTAACAATTGGTTTAGAGAAAAGGGAAAGGCGCAGTATCTGTCAAACTTGTTGCTGTGGACATCTGCACCGCGAAGTAAGGGAAGGGAGGAAGGTGGATGTGAAAGTGCAAAGAGAGAAAAAGAAGCCGTAGTATAGGGCAACGGAGTAATTTCGACCACCTGGGGACCTTTAACGTGTGCTGAAATCGTACAGCACACGGATACCTCTTCGTTTCGCCGCCATGAAAACGCAGCCGCCGAGGTCGGGATCGAACCCAGGTGCTCCGTAAGAAGGGTTTTCTGGCGTGGTAGTTGGTGCTTATCGTTCATGATTAAACTGCGCGAAAAAACACCGACAGAGATAGAAAACACGCGCACACACAGAGCGCAGAACTTCCAACTTTTATTCGAAAAACGCTTCGAGCATTCCTTTTATACGCTCAAAACAACGACCGCATGACAAAGCCGGGATCAAAAACAGATAATTATTGACATATACGTGTACATGATGCTCGGACCCGCCAGGGCGCCAATCTAAACTACATCAGTGTATGCAAGCTTGCGCACAATTGAACCTTGATAAAAGGATAACAAGCAACCAGAAAAATAAAAATCCTGATAGTGAAGATACAACCAATACTACGAATGAGCGCATCAGCAAAACGCTGTATTACTAGCGAAACTAATTCAACCAAATGGGATGAGACTCGGAACCGCCAGTAATAGCAGAATACGATGAAGATGCATAGCCACTAAAAGACGTAGGCTGAAAAAACTAAGAACTAAGAACACCGCCGAGGCTAAAACTGTGAAACAGAGTGAAAAATGGAGACAACAGAAAACAAAGGTAGAGACGACGCGAGTAATGAAAAGGCAAAAGACCGGGCTAAAATCTATTAAGGATGAAAAAAAAAACAATTAACAAGAGTACAGGTGCGGGTTTAAAAAGAACTGTTTAAAGTGTTCCTTTCTAAATACGAGATTTCTTTATCAGAAAGCATAATGGACGGTGTGCTTACGCATTTCTTCGAATTCTTTGCGATTAGGAACACCTCAATTATCTCCCTTTCCGTTTTAGTTATAGCCGTCGCTAAGAACTCTGTGCTTTTAATAAACGGGTGGTTGGTTGGTTGGTTGGTTCATAGGAAGGGAAAGGCGCAGTATCTGTCACACTTGCTCTGTGGACACCTGAACCGCGCCGTAAGGGAAGGGATGAAGGTGGGAGTGAAAGTGGATAGAGAGAAAGGGGGGCCGTAGTGGAGGGCTACGGAGTAATTTCGACCACCTGGGGATCTTTAACGTGCGCTGACATCGCACAGCACACGGACGCCACTTCGTTTCGCCTCCATCGAAACGCAGCCGCCGAGGCCGGGATTCGATCCCGGGAACTCCGGCACAGTAGTCGGGCGTCTACCACTGCACCACCCCGGAGGGGCGAAGAAACGGGTGGCAATCAGGTTTTTCGCACTTCTTACAATGTAAAGCTAAATTTCCTCCTGAGTTGGTAGACAGGTACCGAACATGTTCAGCCGCCCTCTTATTAAAAAACATCGGCGAAAGTACTGCGCCTTGCGCCATGCCACGATTTCCCGGAGAGATGATGGAAGAATCTCCCGTGCCGGCTTTCAGTTGCACTGCGCGGTTGGTGAGGAAGTTTCGGATGTACGCATACGTGCGCTGTCCAACATCGAGAGCCTGAAGTTGTTGAAGGATCGCTTCGTGAAGGGCGTTGTCGAATGCCTTGGCAACATCGAGGCTGACGATGACTTTCGTATCTAGTGTACGTCTCATGACTACCTGATGATGGAGAAGAAGCATAATGTCCTGGGCTGCTAAATGAGGGTGCAAGTCGAACATTGTGTCTGGTAGAAGAAGGTTGTCTTCAAGGTATCATGAGGGTCTGGTCTGGATAACGTGTTCCATCAGCGTCCCAACGCAGGACGTGAGAAAGATGGGACGGAGGTTGGCTAAGGTTGGTGATTTGCCCGGCCTAGGAATGAGGACTAGATTGGCGCATTTCCACTCCTGGGGGATGGTACGCTGGCCCAACATTCTTGGAAATAGTTGGTAAGAGCATGAATGGATGCGTCGTCTAGATTTCTAAGCATTTTATTTTAAATGCTGTCAAGGCCGGCCGCCGAAGTCGTCTTGAGGCGATTGAGTTCTGCTTGGGCCTCCAGAAAAGTGATTGGAGCGTCTAGACAGAGATTGTCCGCGCCCTGATAGAAGGAGAGGTTGGTTGCTGGTTCGGGGCGGATGTAAGTATTTACAAGCTCTCAGACGTCAGACGTGCCAGGATACTAGTGGAAGATTCGCTCGAGCTGTTGGCTTGTTTGGAGTTAGCCTCAATCTGGGTCGAGTAAATGTCGAAGGAGGTTCCACGTGCTACGAGCGTTTGGAGTCTTGTTCATCTAGTCACAGATGCTGTGCCAGCTCTGTCGAGTGAGTTCTATCGCATAGTTTTTGATATTCCTATGTGCGCACGCCAGTCTGCGTCGGATATCGCGGTCCCATTTCCGAGTGGCAGATAGAGCTTCGAGGTACTTATTGCGCTTCCACAGATGGGCGTAGAAGCGGTCGCAGTGTGGGACACTGTCCTCTAACTCGACGGTTTTTGTGGCGTCGGCCACTTGTTTGACAATTTAGGGTGTCCACGCCTTGAGGTTTGTCCTGCTGTTTCCTGTGCGTCCGGAAGGAGTTCCGGTCAATCACATGAGCCGGCCGCGTACATTGTCTGGTGGGCTCGCGTATCACAATTTCGACTACGAAGTGATCACTCCTAAAGTTTTCGTGAGTATTACACCAAGTCGCTTTAACTCCGGAGGTTGTAAAGGCAAGATCCGGCGTTGCATCACGGCGTAGGCCCGTACAGTATCTAGTGGGGTAGAACAGGTCCGTGATAATGATCAGCTGGTGCGTATGCCAGTCATTCCAAGGCGTCGATCCTTGGCATAGTCATAGTGGTAGCCCCAAGCGCGGTGATGCGCGTAAAAGTCACCTAGAATGAGGAGGCGTTGCCCCTGCGCCGGCTGCTAGGCTTTATTGAAAAGGGGACCGTAGATGTCCTTACGGGCTAGGGGAGGGCTGTAGACATTAATTATGAACAGACTAGCTCAACGTTTACGCGCGGGTCGAGGTAATGTTTCTAAGAAGACGCATTCGGGGAAAGTTGGATCTCAATTCTGTTCGAAGACAGTGAGATTACGTTTGACGAGAGTAGATATTCGAGGATTTACTCGTTCCGATAGGTATGCACTGTAACCGGCAAGTTTCGTGTCCTTGTCGCATTCCTGGAGAGCTATTAGTTCGGGGCGATTACTCGCGGCGAGGAACTGCTGGAGGACCAGACGCTTACGCGCGAACCCACGACAGCTCCACTGCTAGATGGTGGTGTTACCCGAGCTGCTCGCCATGATTAGGCTGGGAGAGTTGTGGGGTGTGAACGTGTGTCAACGCAGGGGCCGCGGGTACCACGTCAGCGAGCCGTTTGCCTTGTGTGTCTATAGCTTTGCTCAGCATCTCAAATTGTTGCGTGACCTGTGAGCCGATTGTGTGGAGTGAGCGTTCGATGTGTGCTTCTGAAGCCTTGATGCGAATTTGACTGAGATTGCAGCTTTCCTAAACTTTGGCAAAACGCACCTGCCAATCCTCCGCGGGTGTGCCGGGGTCGGACGTTGCTTTGCGCTTTTGTTCGGATCGGTGCAGACTGATAGGCCTGCCGAAGCTACTGGCCGATATCCCTCACCTGCATCACAGCATTTATGCTTCTACCTCACTCATTCGATCACGCGCGGCAGTGACAGCCAGATTTAAGAGACTTCACAGACCGCCATCGAACGGATTGGAGATTATCTAAGTACAGTTGGCCTCACCCGCTTGGCGACAAAGTCCGAGTATATCATCATTCCTTCTCCGAGACGACGCTCTCCAAAGGTACTTCCTCACAGCAACCTCCGGGTGCAAGAAAAACCGATTCCTCGAACAGATAACATCAGGATCTTGGGCTTACACCTGCAAGCTAACAGCAGCAACATCACGCTCCAACGCACCGACCAGTCGGTGGTACAGATCGGACGCCTCATTAAGCGAATCTCCAACAATCATCATGGCATGCGAGAGTCCAACCTCCTGCGCCTCGTTCAAGCCTTCATCTGCTCCCGCATCACCTACTCTGGACCTTACTCACGTCTCACACGTGCCGAAAGCGAGCGGCTAGAGGCGTCACTTCGAGAAGCATACAAGACGGCCCTAGGTCTTCTCATGTCTACAGCTATCCATAAGCTCATATGGCTCTCGGAATCTCCAATACCGTGAGCGAACTGATCGAATCAACCCTTACCGCCCAGTATGAGCGGCTCTCACTCACACATGCTGGCCGAGCCGTACTGCAGCAAGTTGAGATCTCGCCGAGATCGACCCCAAGTTACGCTGAACTCACACCGGAATATCGCCTAAATCTCCGCATTCCTCCCATTCCCAAACGGATGCCCCCGGAACACCACGCCGAGAGACGGATCGACCAGGCTTGTCAATTTGAGAAACGATTCAGCGGATGTCCGGACGTCACGTATTCGGACGCCTCTTACCATCCATCGAGGCCAGCGATGGTGGCGGTAGCTCTCGCCCTTCATCGCAGCTGGTACACAGCCTGCAGCATCCGCAATGCAGAAGCAGTCACCGCAGCTGAGAAGGTTGTCATTGCGCTAGCGCTAGCTGACCCTAATGTCAGAGTCGTCATCAGTGATTCTCAACAGGCTATTCGCAACTACGATGCTGGCCGTATCTCTTGCCAGGCGTTACACATTCTACGTTGTACAGCACCATCTTTCACATTTTGCTTACTTCTTTGGGCTCCAGCCCATGAGTCGTTCAGCGGAAGCGCCCAGGCGCACACTCTCGCTCGTGATCTCAGCTGCCGAGCCGAGAGTATGATCAGCCACCCTGCTTCCGCTGACACCAAGATCTCACGCGCTAACACGGACATACTCCAGCACTACCGACTCCAAAGATGCACATATCCTTCCGCACACCGCGATCTAACAAGACGCGAGGCCGTCCAATGGCGCAGACTACAAACTGGCAGCTTCCCGTACCCCATCTTATACAGCCGGATTTTTCCGGAACATATTGCCCCCATGTGTAAACCCTGCTCAATTCCGGCCACTCTCATACACATGGCGTAGACCTGCACCTGCTCAACACAGACAACTCAAACACCCCAGAGACGTGGGAGTCTATCCTGCGTACTTCCGAGCCAGCAGACCAACGCTGGCTTATCCAATGCGTGGTGGAGGCCGCGGCATCCCAAGAGATCCCCGCCGAACTCCTCTAAGCCAGCGCAACCGGTCCTTTAACTGGTCATCTGTTTTTTGGGGCAATAAAGAGTTCACCACCACCACCGCCCTCATCATTGAAACATCACAGGGTTTGACCGATGTACATCTTGCCACAGGATAATGGCACCTGATAAATAACTTCTCTGACACATTCAGTGTACTCAAGGCTGTGATTTGAGGTGCATCTTTGCTGCCTATCATCCCGGCTCATGATTGCACACAGTTTAGCGAGCTTACACGGCGCCGCAAATACGAGTCGGACGCCGTATCTTCCTGCGGCTCTCTTTAAATTGTGAAACACTCGGTGCAGGTAAGGCATAACACACACTGGTTTTCAGTCTTCGTTCATTTGGCGGTTCAAATTGTTGATCCTCTGCAGCAGACTTTCACAAACACAGGCTATCGGCTGCGGCGGATACCCAGTGGCATACATCTTCTGAATCTGAGGGCTAAGATGTCAAACCATTCTGTGCTCACATGACTTTTCTAGGGCCGAACGGAGGCTAGGTGAATAATCGCGGTTTTGCCCAACTTTGAATGTGCACTGTCAAAGAGTAGTGACTGCTCGTTCATTCTGGTGGGGGGCGGTTCCGCTCATCATGCACACGTATCTGTCACTAATTATCTGCTTTTGATCCAGGCTGTGTCATATGGGGTTTTTTTGAGCGTATAAAAGGCATGCTCGAAGCGTTTTTCGAATAAAAGTTGGAAGTTCTGCTCTCTATGAGTGTACGTGTTTTCTGTCTCTGTTCGTGTTTTTTCGCGCAGTTTAATCATGAACTCTGGCGAGTAGTCGGGCGTCTTACCACTGCAGCACCCCGGCGGGGCTCAAAAATTAAGAAAGAAATGAAATTCACGCATCTGATTACAGAACAGGGATGATAAAAGACAATGGCCATACATATTGCGGGTATTAATTGTTAATCGAGTTAGGCATATCTAGCATCTTAAAGCAAGTTTTCTCGCCTGCTGAGTGGCGGGTACAGGAAATGTGGCTCCAGAGTGTTACGATTGTTGGTTAAGGACACATAGAAGATCCACTTTCGAAGAAACGTGGTGGTGGTGGTGACAACCTTCATTAAAAATAGTTACATGGAGGTCGCTCTAGGGTCAGGCTTAGTGCCCTTCCCCTCAAAAACACTAGGTGGAGTCCCTAGCACGGGACTCCAGTGGTGTCCGCTGCCGCCATTGCTCGTTTGACCAACGCCTTTAGGGCTTTCAGGTCGGAGCACGCAAGTAGGGTTGCCTCTCAATCCTCCCGGGTGGGGTTTGGGTTAGGCTCAAAGGTTAGGTTTATGATACACAGAAAAGAGTCCACTGTACTAGAAATATATTGTAAGAGTACAAGGCAGAGAACACTGAACGGATCCGTTCCACGCTCTGTACACAGTTTCGTCTTCTTTCTCGGGTCCGAGAAGCACGCGGCATTACACCCTCTTCGAAAGCGGCGACTCGACGTTGGGAGTGTCATCAAGCTATATGCACGCAGGAGAAGCAGGGAACCCAAAGCTGCACATGCGCAAAACGTCGCTGCCTCTCATATTACGGTTTCATCCGCACTACATGAACAGTTTAAGCATTTGAGCGCCGCCGTATTGAGGGTCGTTGACCCCGAGGGACAACATCGTATGTCACGTTACTAAGACGTCAAATGACCTCGTATGGCCCAAAGTAACCGCGAAGTAGTTTCTTGGAGAGGCATCGACGGTGCACAGGTGTCCACACCTATACAAGATCGCTAGCTAGGCTGGTAGTGAACGTCTCGGTGTCGGAAGTTGTACCGACTGGGATAGCGGTGTAGTCGATGTTGAATACGGCACCCTGCGAGCTGGCGCGCTTCTTCTGCCCGCGGCAGAAATATGTCGACGTCCGCATAGACGTTGGTGGCATCGTCGCCGTGACTTATGGGTAGCATAGTATCCAACATTGTGGTGACGGGATGACCGTAGACTAGCTGCAATGGCGCAAGACGCTTCGTATCCTGTTCAGCCGTATTGTATGCAGAAATTGCATATGGAAGGACTTCATCGCACGTGCGAGGTTCAACGTCGACGTACATGGAAATCATGTCTGCAAGTGTGTTCTATTAAAGCGTTTTGGTCATATACTGATAGCGCCTGTGCCGCGCGTCATGTGTCTGCGTTATCGGATGCCTGACACATTGTCCGTGACGTCACTGGTGACATGAGTGCTTGCTATATAAAGATGCTGTTTGCGTGAAATAAAGGGCTGTTGTTATCGTGCCGGGATCGGGGCCAGTCTCAGTTCCTTCCTGCCCGCTGCCCCGCCGCGCTCGGCGTCCGGCAAGGGACCGAATGCTACACGGCCGCGCTCGGCGTCCGGCAAGGAACCAAACGCTACACGGCCGCGCTCGGCGTCCGGCAAGGGACCAAACGCGACATGGTGTCAGAAGTGGGGTCCTCTGGCTTTTGAAGGGCGTTGCCTTAACTTCGTCAGTGGGCGCCATATCAAGAGGACAACGCAGTCAAGCCCTCCCACGGCATGTTCGTGGTTCCAGCTTCGCCAATGTTTGACTTCGACCGGACGTCCGAATGACGTTCTTGGATCCAACTCTTTGATGACTACGGCTTCGCCTCGGGACTAAATGAGCGGAATGAAGAAGCGCAGGTCCGGACTCTACTTTGTACGATGGGCCGGCAAGCAAGAGAAATCTTCTCTACTTTTTCATTTCCCGAAGAAGAACAGAAGCAATACGAAGTCGTCAAAAAGAAGTTCGACGAGCACTTCGTCGCCGCAAGGAACCTTGTTTATGAGAACGCGTGCTTTCACCGTTGCACTCAAGAACCTGGAGAGTCAGTCGGCCAATTCGTTACCGCGTTGAACACGATGACGGACCGGTGCGACTACAAGGAAAAAGAACGCATGTTTCGCGACAGGTTCGTGGTGGGCCTCAGGGATGCTAAGCTCTCTGAGTCGCTCCAAATGGATGCGAATTTGACTCTTGTCAGCGCTTTGGCAAAAGCGCGTTTAAGAGAGACCGTCCAACGACAGCAGCTGCAACTGCGAGAAACCGGCGACGAACCCGTGGTAACGGCGACCGGCAATCTTGACGCGGTCAGCAAGCAAGGGCAGCCCAGAAAGTATTCCTCAGGACATCACTAGGACAGCTCGTCAAATAACTGTTCATCTGGAATACAAGGTACACGACCCAGAGTCCAGTCCTACCGACCAGGCACTCCTGAGTCATGCCCCAACTGCGCTCAAGAAACGCACCCCAGAGCGTCGTGCCCGGCAAAAGCAGCCAAATGCAACTAATGTGCTTGTTTCGGACACTTCGCTGCTGTATGTCGAAAAAAGGCTGCACGTGATGGAATACACATGTGGATACCGTAGTTGCAAAAGCCGCCAGGACCTTAAACTTGATACTGCGAAATCTGAAGCACGTGCCGCCTTTTTTGAAATCAATAGCCTACTTAACGTACGTTCGACTACTGCTCGAATACGCTTGTGCCATGTGGGACCCTTGGTAAATAACACTGAGCAATAAAATTGAAAACATCCAAAATAGAGCAGCAAGGTTTGTCCTGTGTCGGTACTCGAGAACTGATAGCTGCACCGTTATGAAAAATGAATTAGGACGGGAAACCCTCTCCTCTCGCAGAAGGAAATTACGACTTAAACTGTTGTACCAAATTTACAACAAAACAGGAATTCGAAAGGAAATATACTTACATAGGCCACATTATGTTTCTGCTCGCACAGATCGTTGTTTAAAAATTTTGGAATACAGTGCCAGAACTAACATGTATGCCAGTTCCTTTTTTGTTCGATCCATCAGTGAATGGAATCGACTTTGAAGTCGTCAAGTGTGCTTCCTTAATGGTGTTTTTTTTCACTCTGTAAAGCCCTGCTGTAGCGCCCTCGGGCTAAGCGGGGTAATCATTCAATAAAGAATAAAGAAGAAAAGAAGGTGCAACTTTCTTCTCTCCATATGGACAAGGGGGCATACTTCATTGGCGCGGTGAACGGGGAGTACTCTAATTCTCGGTATGTACAGGTCGTCGTTAACGACACTCCGGTGTTCGCTAAAGTTGATTCCGGTGCCGAAGTTCCTGTTGTGCCCTTAACGTTTCTCGGTTTACCTACCAGGCAAGAAAAGTGCGACCTTATCTTAACAGGCCCGTCGAATGAGCCACTGAATGTTTTGGAAAAGTTTCATGTCACTATTCAGTGGAAACAAAACACTATGCAGTAAATCGTGTACGTGGTTTCACCATTACGCTCCGTACTTTTGGGTCTCCCAGCGCTTGAGGCTCTGGAAGTTATTAAATTTGCGGACTCGGTCAGTAGCGCAGCAGCCGTCGAAGCTTCCTACCCGCAGCTTTTCAGTGTTCTAGGAGCGATAAAAGGAGAATACAAAATTAGACTAAAGCCGAACTCGACATCTTTTGCAATTCATGTTGCGCGTCGCATAGCTTTACCCTTGCGTGACCGAGTTAAGCAAGAGCTCGAGCGTATGGTGCGAGATGGCGTGATCCGCAAAGTAGTAGGACCAATAGAATGGTGTGCAGGAATTGTGCCAGCACTCAAACCATCTGGAGCGGTTCGTATTTGCATTGACTTGACAAAATTAAACAAAAGTGTACTTCGCGAACGCTTTGTCATGCCGACTGTGGATGATAGCCTCTGTCTTTTAGGTGGTGCCTCTGTGTTTTCGAAGTTGGGCGCCAACTCTGGCTTCTTTCAGATTAAGTTGTCGCCCGAAAGCCAGTTGCTAACTACGTTCATAATGCCAGTTGGACGATACTGTTTTCAAAGACTGCCGTTTGGAATAACGTCGGCACCCGAGATCTTTCAGAAGAAAATGTCACAGATACTTGAAGGAATCCCAGGCGTGATAAACCTGATGGATGATGTGCTCATTTTTGGCAACTACAAGGCTCAACATGACGAGCGCCAGCGTCTAACTTTAGATCGTCTCGCCAGTGCCGGTGTTACGCTAAACAAAGAAAAGTGTTCCTTCGGGGTAACTGAGATAAAATGTCTTGGCTGTGTGCTTAGTAAAGATGGCATCAAGCCGGATCCTGAAAAAGTTCGTGCTATCAAAGTACTGGCGACGGCAGCTAACGTGTCTGATGTTCGACGACTGCTCGGTATGGGTCATCATCTGGCAAGATTCATACCAGATTTGGCTTCGAAAACGGCGCCATTACATCACTTCCTTTTGAAGGGTTCCGAATGGACGTGGGGACCAGCCCAAGAGCAAGCGCTGTCGTACGTCTAAGACGTTATCTCTTCGAAGCGCGTCATGGCTAACTATGATATAAAGTACCCTACGATTCTTTCTGCTGACGCGTAATCATTCGGTTTGGGGGCCGTATTGAAACAAGTTCAACCAAACAATGAAAAAAGAGCTGTTGCATTTGCGTCACGCTCGTTGACGCCTGCCGAAACCAGATACACTCAGATTGAGAAGGAAGCGTTGGCAATGACTTTGGCGGCAGAACGATTCGAAGGGTACATCAAAGGTCTTGAAATGTTGCTTTAAACCGACCACAAACCACTTGTAACGTTGTTGGGAAAATCACATTTACATGTTTTGTCTCCCCATATTCAGCGCTTTCGCATCAGACATATGCGGTTCAGCTTTACGGTTGTGCATGTCCCGGATTCTGCATAGAGAAAGTAACAAAATTCCCATAAAGAAAGGTGTTAGGCAAGAAGACACAATCTCCCCAGTACTATTCACAGCTTGTGTAGAGGAAGTATTCAGAGACTTGAAATGGGAGCAGTTAGGGATAAGGGTAGATGGAGAATACCTCAGTAATCTGCGATTTGCTGATGACATTGCCTTGCTAAGCAACTCGGGGGATGAACTGCAAATAATGATTGATGACCTATACAGGAAAAGTAGAAAGGTAGGCTTGAAATCAATATGCAGAAGACTAAGGTAATGTTCAACAGCCTCGGGAAGGAACAGCAGTTTACATTAGGTAGCGAAATACTGGAAGTAGTAGGCGAATATGTCTACTTAGGACAGGTAGTAACCGCCGATCCGGACCACGAAAAGGAAATAACAAGAAGAATACGATTGGGATGGAGCGAATTTGGCAAGCACTCGCAGATTATGACTAGCAGCTTACCGGTATCGCTCAAGAGGAAAGTATACAACAGTTGCATCTTGCCTGTACTCACCTATGGGGCTGAAACGTGGAGGCTAACAAAGAGAGTTCTACTTATTTGAGGACAACCCAGAGGGCTATGGAACGAAAAATAGTAGGGGTAACATTAAGAGATAGAAAGCGTGCAGAGTGGGTCAGAGAAATAACTCAAGTTACCGACATTCTAGTAGAGATATTCTAGTAGAAATTAAGAAGAAGAAATGAACATGGGCAGGACATGTAGTGCGAAGAAAGGATAACCGATGGTCGCTGAGGGTAACAAACTGGATTCCAAGGGAAGGAAAGCGTAGCAGGGGGCGGCAGAAAGTTAGGTGGGCGGATGAGATTAAGAAGTTCGCAGGGGTCAAGTGGATGCAGCTAGCACAGAACCGGGTTAAGTGGAGAAATATGGGAGAGGCCTTCGCCCTGCTGTGGGTATAATCAGGCTGATGCTGCTGCTGCTGATGATGATGATGATATCCCGGGTAAGAGCCTTGTTACTGCAGATGTATTGTCTAGAGCCCCAATTCAGGAAAACCAAATTGATGCTCATGCTCTGAGTATTGGCGAAGTCGCCAAATTCGTTTCGGGCTGTGTGACAAATGCCGTCGAGGCTAGCCTTTTTGAACGAGTCAAAGATGAACAAGCAGTCGATGAAGTCTGTCAAGCTCTCGTAAAATTCAGCCTGGAAGGCTGACCCAAGTTCTCATCGCTGTCGATGGTCTTGCATCCATACTGGCAGGAAAGAGCAAAGCTGACAGTCGCTGAAGGCTTGCTACTCAAAGGTGTGCGGCTGGTGATTCCACAAAAATTACGCGCAGAGGTCTTGACGCGCTTGCACGAGAGTTACCAAGGAATGCAGAGCTCGAGCCAACGAGTCCGTATGGTGGCCTGGGTTGAGTTGACAGCTGAGAGCTTTGATGACTGATTGCCCAGTGTGCGCGGAAAACAGGCAACAAAAGTCGGAACGAATGAATACGACAACGACTCCACAGCGTCCTTGGCAAAAGCTAGGTGCTGATCTCTGCCATATTGAGGGAAAATGGTATTTGGTGGTAGTAGATTATTTTTCTAGATACGCAGGGGTAGCCTTGCTATCTTCGACAGAAAGTGTCACTGTCATTATGCACCTCAAAAGTTTCTTTGCAAGACATGGCATACCAGAGGTTGTCATCTCGGATAATGGAACTCAATTTGTATCTCAGGAATTTCAGTCGTTTGCTCGCGACTATGGCTTCCGCACTGTGACGACGAGCCCCAGATACCGTCAGGTAAATAGGGAAGTAGAAAGGATGGTCAAAACAATTAAACGGCTGATTAAAAATCTAAGGACCCCTATCTTTCGCTGCTAGCGTACAGGGACACCCCAGGGCCACTGGGAAAAAGGTCTGCAGAGCTTCTGATGGGCGGGCGGCTGCGCACAACAGTCCCTGTTCCTCCCAAGAGCCTTCTGCCCCAGAAGGTGAGCCTGAAAAAGTTCAGAGATCGCGATGTAACCATCCGACAGTGGCAGCGTAGGTACTTCAATAGTCGTCATAGGGCTCTTCCGCTGCCAGTCCTCAAACCAGGAGCGGAAGTATGGGTGACAGACTGCAAAGTGAAAGCGCGAGTCTTATGTCCTGCACAACGTCCGAGCTCGTATGTAGTTATGTAGTTTAGAACTTCTACGGGTGTAGTTCTAGAAAGAAACAGGAAATTCCTGGTTCGCTTTGTTTCCCAGCCGAATGACTGCGAGGAAGGAGGTGGTAGCTATGAGCTTCCGCAGGCATATGATAGTCGGGTTGAAATGGAACAGGAAACTAATTCATCTAAACCGAAGGAACCTGCCGATCTATCTAATACCCCCTTGCCACAAACTAGCCCTCCTGGATATAGAACACGATTTGGCCGTCATGTCCGACCGCCAGACCGATATGGGTTCAGTAACTGACGGCTATTTTGTTTTGAGCATTGGTTTCATCCATTAAAATGTGTTCATCCTTTGTTGGCGGCAGTTCTAAGTTTGTTGCAAATGCCAGTGTATCTTTTCAGGGAAAAGGGGAGATGTGCTGATAGCGCCTGGGCCGCGTGTCATGTGTCTGCGTAATCGGATGCCTGAAACATTGTCTGTCCGTGACGTCGCTGGTAACATGAGTGCTTGCTATATAAACATGCTGTTTGCATGAAATAAAGGGTTGCTGTTGTCGTGTCAGGATCGGGGCCAGTTTCAGTTCCTTCCTTCCCGCTGCCCAGCCTCGCCCGGCGTCCGGCAAGGAACCAAACGCGACAGGTCACTTTGTTTGTTTGCGAATGGTAAGCAGTAGTCCTACGATGACTTGGGCGGGTAAGACTGAAGAGAGCCGGCATTATATCGGCCGTAAAGGCTGATCCACGGTCAGTAATAATACTTGATGGGGCACCGTGGCGCAGTACGATGGTCTTGAGAGAAAACTGGGCTACTTTAGCACCAGTTGCACGGGAAAGTGCCTGTGGCTCGGCATATCGCGTTAAGTATTCCATCGCCGCTACTATGCATTGGTGCCCTGATGCGGACGTTGGGAAAGGGCCCAGAAAATCCACGCCCACTTGCTTGAAAGGTGTTGTTGGCAGAGGTATCGTCTGAAGGAGCCCTGCAGGCTTCAGCAGAGGTGTCGTTCGCCGCTGGAGATCTCGGCATGTTCTCACGTAGTGCTGGACTGAAGGCAGGAACTTAGGCTTTATAGTACTTTTATCGAAAGCGTGCCTCCTAAATGAACAGCCGAAGGCTCATCATGGCATGTGTGCAAGATTTCTGGCCGGAGGTCGGACGGCACAATGAGAAGAACGGTTTGCTTGTTGGGCTGAAAATTTCTCTTATACAGGAGGCGATTGCGATGCTGTAGGAGTATAAACCCTGTTCGAAAGCACGTGGGACAGCTACATGAAGTCCTTCGAGATGCTCAATAAGCGGGCGTAAACTGAGGTCAGCCCATTGACGCTGGGCAATGTCGGTAGTAGTGACTACAGCGAGAACCGAGAAGTCGTCTTCGCTGTCAGGAGGGGCAGCATCAACTGGTGCACGCGACAAGGGTCGTTGTGCTTACAGCCGCACTTGTATACAACCTTAATGCCGTCTTCTTGGAGACGGAGTCTGTACCTTGCAAGCCTTCCAGAGGGGTCTTTGAGGTTGGCTAACCAGCATAACGAATAGTGGTCGCCCACAGCCCTAAAAGGGCGGCCGTAAATAAAGGGTTGAAACTTAGTTATCGCCCAAACTACCGCGAGACATTTCTTTTCCGTGGTTGAGTAGTTTGCCTCTGCTTTTGAAAGAGAGCGACTTGCGTAAGCGATAGCTTTCTCAGTGCCATTTTGCCCCTGAATCAGAACGCCACCGAGTCCAAAATTACTGGCATCGGCATAAATATCCATAGCAGCGTTTTCTTCAAAATAGGGAAGTATCGGGGCGGCCTTCAGTCGCCGGCGTAATTTGTTAAAGGCTTTCTTTTAATCTTCTTGCCACGCAAAAGGAATAACCTTTTTCGGGTAAGAAGCGTAAGAGGCACGGCAATCGCTAAAAAATTCTCGACAAAACGCCTGTAATAGGCACAAAAACCAAAACCTTCTAATTGACTTTTTGTCGCTTTGGCGTAAGAAGGTTTCTACAGCAGCAGTCTTGTCGAGATATGGTTTCACGCCCTCAGCACTAATAACATGGCCAAAAAAGCGGAGCCCCTTGAATCCGAAATGGTATTTATGTGGTTTATCGTCAGTTGGACTGAACGCAGCGCCTGTAGTACCATTCGCAGCCTGTCGGGGTGCTCCTCAAAACTAGCCGCGAACATCACGGCATCATCGAGATACATTAGGCACGCTTGCCACTTCAGTCCAGAGACAACGGTGTCCATCATTCGCTGGAAGGTTCCTGGTGCAGAACAGAGACCGAAAGGAAGCACTTTAAATTCATAAAGGCCGTCGAGGGCGACGAACGCTGTTTTCTCTGTCCCTTTTATCCACTTCTATCCTCCAGTAGCCATTCTTGAGGTCAAGCGACGAGAAATATTTGGAATTGCGTACCCGGTCCAATGCAGCATCAATACGTAGGAGTGGGTATACGTCCCATTTCATTACCTGATTAAGTATTCGATAATCGACGCAGAAACGCAAGGTATTGTTTTTTTTCGTCACCAATACTACTGCCGAAGCCCAGGGGCTGGTAGACGGCGGCACCACGTCGTCGGTAAGCATTTTCTTCACCTGGTTTCGGATAGCCTCACGTTCCGTTGAGGACACGCGGTATGGCTGTTAGGAAATCGGCTTGGTCTCCGCGTCAACCATAATGCGGTTTCTGGGTAATGAGGTGCGCACAACGTTCGAAGACGTTGCAAAGCATCCAGTAAAATCCTGAAGGAGCTCTACGAGTCGCCGTCGCTCAAACATCGGCAGATTGGGATTAATGTCCACAGTTGTTAGAATGTCGGGTGCATAACATCTGGCTGGCGACGGTGGCGCCAAAGTACAGATATTCGCTGGCTCAATAAAGTCGGCAGAATAAGTGATGGTCGTTTCTTTTGCAATATGCTGAAACTCGCTCCTGAAATTCGTAATCCAGAGCTTCGCACAATAGTCCCGCAAGCGAACAAGTCCTCTTGCAGCGCAGATTCCTTTCTCAAGAAGCAGGCCCACGTTCCTCTTGCCAGTACGTCGCGGTCACATGGTGCGTCGCTTTCTACCATGAATATAATGCTGCACCTTGGCGGGACCGTACCGTCAGCACCTGCAATACGTAAGGCGGTTCGTGAACTGTCGAGCCGAGTATGACGTCTCGCGAACAGTGGGTAAGAACAACTAAGTCGCCAACATAAATAAATCTGTCAATCGCAACTCTCGCAAAGCATCTTCCCATCTTCCAGCCGGGGTAATAAGGTGTCCCCCTGCCGTGCGAATCTGAGGCCCAGTCCACTCGGTTAAAACGTTCTTCAATTTCCTGGCTAACCCAGTGCTCATAACTGAATAGTCCACCCCCGTATCAGCTAAAGCAGCAATGAGAAAATCACCGATAGAAACCGGTATGTTCGAAGCTGCGCAGTCAGGTTCATTGTTACTTGAGGCCGCCCATAGCCGTTATCTTGTACTAAACTTGATGAAGGATGTTCAGCACTTCGCTTGCCAGCGGCCTCACCTCCGCATGTCGCTCTTCCTAGTTTTCCCGATGGCTCGGGGAGCGCGGGCCAGGCGAGTGGAAAGTACGGTATGTAGAGGGACGTGGACTTGGAGAACGATGACGGGAAAAGGTAATGACGCGGGACCCGTATTGTGGGACGTCTAGAGGATCCGTATGGGCCGCCAGGTACTCTTCGATTTCTGATGTTTGTTCACCACTCCGAGGACATCGTGCACGCGGATGGAAGCAGTGATGTTAGGTTCGTGTTCGGCAGGTAGAGAAGCAGAAGACGATGATCTGATGATGGTCAGGAGGAGATATATATTTACAGAAGGAAAATAGTATACATAGGCAAAGTTACAGCAACAAGTCACACAGACAACTGTAACCTAAAAGAAAATGAAGACTCACACTCAGAGAAGTCACTTTACAGGCCCTTACTTTCCTACCGAGCGTTTCGGTTAAAGCCTAGGGGTTGTAAATACGTGCTAAGCACGGAACCTCAATCTTGACTGTCGAACATGGTCCGAGGACCGCTTCTGGATACCAGACATCAACAAAGACCCAAGGGCGGTTACCTTAGGTGATCCGCCCCGAAAATGAAGCAGCCAATCAAATTATTTAAAAACATGCCACAACCCCAGTTGGTTAGGAATAATCTCGGAACCAGGTCCTTAATTACGTCAAATAAAAATACAACATTCAAAACACACACTCTTTCCACCCGGCGGTCCCCAAACCTTCTCGCACGGCGCCTGTCTTTGCCTCCCCTCCTCAGCGTGTTTGCGACGCGACCTTGCAGCTGGCGCCTTTGTGAAAAAAAAACGCCGCGGGGGATCTGGAGGCTAGGCCACTCAGCCGTTCCGTTCGAGGAAAAGGGGGGGGGGGGGCACTGTCCCAGAGCAGTGCACAGTCGCCGTCGCTCGGACCCAATCTCTCGCGACACAGCGGGAGGCCGCTGGGCTGATTGCCTACTTGGGGGGGCCAAGGGTCGCGCCTATTGTCGCCTTCTGCAGGACATTTAGTGAGCGCTTGTGGCAGTGCAAAAAGCTTCATTAACGACGTCTCCGTGCACCCATGCTTGGCGCCACGGCGGGAGATCGTAAAGTGGTTCGCAGAAGCGTGCCACTGTTGTTCCCGGCTGATAATTGGATGCGTCTGTCGTTCGCTTCTCGGCGACGCCTCGGGGCGAAAAGACGAAACAAACCAAGCCTCGCGCGCGCCCGCGCCCAAGAAGAGGGAAGAAAAGGAGAAAAAAACATCAGCGCTCGCTCCTTGGCCTCGGCGCGTGGGGGGTTCGACCGCCAGCTCGACTCCACGTGCGAATCGCTTTTCACTGCGGCCTTACAGAAGCCACGAAGTCCGGCGCGGCGGTACGGACAGAACCTCAACATGTGACGCCCCATCACAGTTGTAACAAACGGGCCGATTGTCAGGGACATGCCAGATGTCAGTGCTCCGAAACCGCACCTAGGCTAGAAGAGGAGGATGGCGCGGGCTTGGGTAAAGAGTAGGGGTGTCCACTCTGGCTCGGGGAGAGTCGTACCCAATATGATGCTGGTTTGTATGAGGCACAGCGGTGTTCGCTCTTGGAGAATCACAGAGGGTATGCGGCTGATGCACAGACGCGTACATTTGCACACTCGGTAGCGGTGGCTGCACACCAGACACAGACGGTTTCAGGACGACTTGCCTAACTTCCTCATGAATGACCTCCGCGAGTGATGGATGCCTCAACGACGACGTTAGACCCTGTAGCTGAATTTGTCTCTGCTGTGCTCTGACCACAGATCAAATAATCTCACCTAAGGCATCATCAGAAACGTTGAAGCAGGAACAATAGACAACCGGTGACATGAAGGACACGTTACAGTTATAGTGCTGAGCCGTGTGTCAAAGTGTTTGTTCTATCGTGGTGGCCTCCGTTAGAAAATCTGATACCATGCCAGGTGGATTGCGCACAAGCCCAGCAAATAGTTCTTGTTTCACCCTGCGCATTAGATGGCACACTTTCGTCTCCTGAGGCATATTTGGGTCAGCACGCCTGAAAAGGCGGATCATGTCCTCGTAATACATTCCAATACTTTCGTTAAGGGCTTGGCAGCAAAATTGCAGGGCCGACTCCGCATGCTCTCTTCGGTCGTTGGCGGTGTAGGTCGCCAACAGCTGGCGACAGAAGAGGTCCCATGAGGGTAATGTCGTTTCGTGGTTCACGAACCACGTCCGCGCTGAATACTCGAGAGCAAAGTACACATTATGAAGCTTCCTTTGCTCATCCCAGCCGTTGTAATTGGCGACCCGTTCGAATTGGTCCAGCCAGTCTTCAGCGCCCTCATAAAGCTCGCCATGGAAGGACGGTGGCATTCGAGACTGGAGGAAGACGAACTGGGGTAAAGACTGTTCGTTAGCCACAATTTTCTTGTTCGATCTATTCATGGTGGCCACAGGCGTGCAGGAAAGAGGCCCAAACTCTGGCGACTGACCTCGAAGGCGGCGGCTTCAACTGCGATGAACCGGTGTCAAATCCGTGGTAGCTCTGGGTTGCCTTTGAGGGGTGGAATTTAGCAAAAAGGGAAGTTTTACCCGGCTGCTAAACCAAAAAATGTAACGAGTACAAGGCAGCGAACGCTGAATGGATCCATTCCACACACTACACTCAGTTTCGCCCTCTTCTTTCTCGGTTCTAGAGCCACGCGGCAGTTCATCGTAAGTTCAAGGAGGAAGTCTGAACTTCGAAAAAGGTGTGCATGAGGTTTTATCCTTATTTCGACAACATGATAGTGGCTTCGATGTTACATGTGAGCGACCCAAGGGCAATACATTGTAGTTTTTTATATGTTAGTATTGAGTTCTGTGAGGATCGTGTTTGTTGGTGATATTGCCGCTTGAAAAACAAAATGGGTTTCTGCATATGACTCTACCAATTCGAAGGTAATAAATAGGGGAATAGCAACACTTAGCCTAGAAACCGCCCTCAGGAAGCCATGCCTTCACAAGATGCATGCAAGCTTTGATAACCAATTAGCAAGGCTGTTTTCAGCTGGGTTGCATTATTCGCTTATGACTGACGAGGGTCGCCAAAAGTCTTCTGCAGAAGATGAAAACGAAGACATTGAGAGCAGGCGAAGACGTTACTCAAAAAGAGGCAAAGAGACCTGTGGTGCTGCCCTACATTCACAAGGTGGCCGACAATTTAAATAAGGTTGCGAGCAGGCATGTGTGCGGCTCGTATTTTCCGCGCCTAATAAGCTAAGAGGTGATGTATGAAATCTCGCTCTCCTGTCGCCGCTCTTAAGTTGGACAAGCTGGGCGCTGTGTTAATGAGCGAGTCAGGGAGCACGAGAGAAACATTGAACAAAATAAAGAAGGAGCAAATTACCCAAACGTGCCATTCACGCTTTTGTGAGCAATGGTTTTCCGGAAAGTGGATGCTGTCAAGAAGGGAAGACACAAAAGCTAGGAAAATAATTGAGGCATTTTTATCTATAAGAAAGCAAGCATGTGTGTCAGCGATACATCGATATCTCTGTACTACGCCGTCAAGAACTACTTCGCCCACGCGGTATCATATCAACCTTAAATCACGATGATGTTCGTTGTGCGTACAACTACTATATATTTCCGTGTTTTTCCTTCAATAAAGCAGTTGTGAGTGACGCTCTTCCCGTTGCCTTTCTTGTGTCCGTGTTATTTTCGCGCATTGAACTTACGATAAACTATCATCACCTAGCCTAAAAAGACGTTTTTTCAAGAAGAGATTCAAACTTACCGCATATGTAACTCCAAACACATGTTGTTAATTTTAAGTGCAGGTGGGTCCATCGAGAGGAGAGAGAGACAGTTAACCTTAGCTTTCTTCGAAAACTAAACCAAGCAAAATGAATCGCGGAATGAAAGGGCGGCATTAAGGCACTGCCATTTTGTTAATGAATCTGACTAGTTGAAATTATTCGTGTGGTTTATACTATTGTCTGTCTTCACTTCCTTCCTTTTCTCCCTCTTCCACCGTTTTTTTTTTTAAAGCGGTTCAAATTTCACTTCAAGCTTTTAAGGCGAAAGGCTTTCGAGGCTACCCCGCCGGGGTGGCGCAGTGGTTACGGCGCTCGGCTACTCTTCCCAAGGACGCGGGATTGAATCCCGGTCTCGGCGGCTGCTTTTCGCTGGAGGCGAAAAGCAATGCGCCCGTGTGCTGTGTGATGTCAGTGCACGTTAAAGAACCCCAGATGGTCGAAAGTTTCGGGGTCCTCCACCTTGCGTCTTCATAGCCTCAGTGGCTTTGGGACGTTAAACCCTACAAACAAACAGCCTTTGAAGGCTCATTATTGTACACAGAAAGTGCCCGGTCCCAAAAACTGTTCATCATATCTAGCGCCGAAACTGAAAACGTTAGAAGAAAAATAATGATTTTAATAGATAAAGCAGAAAAATGATCCTAGAATTTAAGTTTGATGCCTGTACATAATTACTTAATAATTAGGGCCAACAGGTGATATTTGCGACGAAGTAGTGCGGATATAACTATACCCACGCCAACGTGCAAACAGCGTGAATGTCAGAAAAGCACATAAATATAAACTAGGGTCCACGACCGGCCGTTTTGTTCTGAATCGAATTAGGAACATTAAATTTTGAGTCGCCAATGCTTACGATCACTGAAAAAAAAATAATTTTTGTGAAAAAAAAATGATAAACTTTGCTATGACATCGCATGAGCCGGGCGTTGTTGGAGCATTGTGAAAATATCACATAATAAGCGGAAAATGGCCATATTTGTATAGAAGTACACTAAAAACGCGCAATTAGGAGTAATAATACTTATCATCACCGGATTATCTACCCTTTAGGTTCAAAAACGAATAAACGTCCCATCCGGCGGAAAACGTGCACGTAATGCGAGACTTCACAAAATGAATAAAGGTAGCCGCATTTCGCCGTGTTAGAAAAAATTGCTCACAAAAAGAACAAAAAATGAGCACAAATAAAAACAAAGCAAACAGGAAGGAAGCAAGTGAGCGCAAATGAAACAAATTAGGTCAAAGGCGGTATATGAGTGAAAAGGGTCCCATATTGGCTTTCGCCTTAGTGTATTTGTGAGGAAGCTAAGCGCCTACCACGAATTTTTTCCTTATGCCGTGCACATACGTCGAGAATTTCTAATTATTACATCCGCCATCTTTTCTAAGTACGGAGAGTTTCTTCTGTGCGGTCTGGTGAGGTAGCTTTGGCAGAACGGCAGCCATTATTTACGTGGTGTCACACGAATGAAAGAAGAATAAATAACAAAAATAATATATTCGGCTTTCTTAACTAGAAAGCCAACAGTCAAGATGAAATTTCGAAGTTCATGGCCATCACTATCAAAGACAAGCTGCCGTTTTTCAAGAAAACGTGCATTCGCGGCTCGCTGTTTCAATATAAAAATAACATTTAATACTTGTTCACAGGAATTTCCTGCTATATGGTTTGACAAAATGGCGGTGCTTCAGTGCAACACAGACTCTGTTCACACTCTTTACAGCGTACAAGGCGTTTGAATTGTTGCCGTAGTGATATCCCACGGAAGGATATCATCTTAGCCACGTTAGCAAATCAATGTTAGCCTGTTCTTGTTAAAGAAACTAAAATGCCTTTTCTTAGACGCTCCGTTTCTCACTGAAATTCAATGCGTGTCGCGGAATTCATTGAACCCAATGAGGACATTGGCTTTGGGTTTTTTATAGATATTCAAGACTTTTTTATTCTGTGCCCAAAGATCAAATTTCACTGTCTGTCAAGGAATGCATTGAAGAAAACGGCGACGTGCTTTTCAAAACTTAGCAGGTCTGTCTGTCGATAAATGTTTAGCTTTATTGCAGTTTTTATTTGAATTCAACTTTTATTGTTTTGAACGACCAAGCTTTTTTGCAAACGAAATGGAATCTGCATAAGATCATGTGTGGCTCAAATTCTTTGCGACACCTTTTTCTCTAAGGTAGATAAGCGCTTGGAGCAGATATTTAATGCAGGGGGGGGGGGGGGGGGGACGGTTGTAAAGGTTTTTAGGTATGTAGATGACTTTTTAGTTCTTTTAAGAAAGTAGGACTCCTCCACCTACCCCTCTACAGTAGGTGAAGTTTTAAATACTTTTAACACACATGGCCTTGGATTGAATTTTACCCATGAACTGCCCAAGGTTTCGGTTTTACAGTTTTTAGATCTTGAATTAACTTTCGGTGAAAGACACGTCTGCTGGGGCTACTACCCACGAGCAAAAAAGGAGTTGTTGCCATTTCACTGGGCGCATTCCAAGGCCATCAAGAGAGGGATAGCGTTATAGTGCTTGGAATCTGCTCTCCGAAAGTCGTGCCCACATCAGATGTCTCGGAGTTTTGACCGTCAGATAAGCCGACTTCTGGCTGCAGGGTTCTCCTGGTCGATTCTGACAGCTGTTGCCGAGGCCATGCTTCAGAAGTTCAAGCGTGGACCGGAACAAACAATGACTGGCGCTCAAAATAAGGCCCCTAGGCCTGAGTTTATACCATACATTCATAAAATGTCGCACTACCTCAAAAACGTCGCTGGCAGGCATGGCGTGCGTGTATTGTTCTCGGCAGCCAGAAAGCAGGGAAAGCTTTGCGCGCATTTGTAATGCCAAAAACGTGAGTGCCGGAAGAAGCATGATAAACCGTTTGTTAAATGTTCCACTGGAGTCGTTTATTCCATTCCCATGTCATGTGGAAAGTATTACGCTGGCCAAACTTCACGTTTTGTCAATGACTTCCTAGGGGGACATGACTGAAAATGAATAAATAATGACGACAATTATAAACATCTTTTTGCTCACGTCAGTAAATGTCATGCATGTGTGGTCCGGTTTGAGGAGACGAAGGTTCTTGGCAAAAGTAAAGACAGGATGGAACGGATTAGCCTAGAAGCCTATCACATTAGAAAACTTGGTAACGATCGATTGCATCAGCGAATCCTCGTTATCTCTGTTCGCGACTGAGATTGACTTTTTCAACTCCACTATACCTGTTGACTCAGGCAAAAGTGTCTTTTCAAGCGTAACTAGACGCCCACCCGCACATGCGTCTTGATTTCCTGGCTTTTACCTTGCGATTTTTTTTATTGTTTTTAGCTTTCGATTCATTATCTCCCACCTTTCGGCCTACATATGATGCTGCCTTCAACGAATAAGCTCAGTTGGCAGTTAGCACTTGTATGTGTACGTCTCGTTTTTCTTGTCCTTGTCTTTGGTCGCGCTCAAAAACCCTTCTAACCCCAAGATTCCATCCTCTCTTTCCATGATCATTTACTAGCTTTGGGTTTTTAGAAAACGCTGAGGCGCACTATCTGTCTCATCTCTCGATGGAGCCACCTACATTTATAATTAACAATGTACTTTCGGAGCTACATACGTGTAGGTTTGTATCCCTACCGTCAGCTATTTTACTGCAGCAGCTGAACGCTAAGAGGGAAATGATAGGGCATGACACACCGCTATGCGTTGCATTCGGAATGCGAACGTCAGAGATTTGATAGAAATTCCGCGTCTGTATCTTTTGTTCAGTAATCTAAATGCGAATGCAATTGTAGGCGACGAAAGCTGCAGTGGTTGTCACAATGTATGCTAGACAGCTGATCCGAGCCATAAGGGAAGGAAGTAAAATGGGAGGGCAAGATTGAACGGAGAAATAGGCGTTGTTTTGGATGGCTGCAAATAATTTCCACATCCAGGGGATCTTTAACGTTCACTTACACCCCACGGAAGGGAAGCATTTATATGGGGCTTCATTAAAACGCGCCCGCAGTGGTAGGGGTCAGATACGGATGCTATGGTTCAGCAGCCGAGCAGAATATTGGTTCAATAGCGGAGCAGCTGAGCACTGAGACACTATCGCGGGTATTTACAGGCTAAAGCTTTCATTACTCCCTTCGGCCGCTTTTTCGCCTTGTACGCTTGTTTGAACTTGTACCAACGGGAAACCACATGGAAACTATAAAGTCACTTGGCCACCGCGGCCGAAATTGAGGTAACTCGCGCGCGCGCCTCCGCGTAGTCACATGACAACCATGACGTCCCTCGAGCGCAGCTATGCTGGAGCTGTGGCGCTCGCTCTGTCTAGGACTCGCCGCTTCTATTGCAAATAAAGACAAAGCGTCGCCTTGGCCCGAACTTGCGTGCTACCTTTTGGGCTCGGGCAGATACTTCCACAAGTGGATAGGACAGACGGCTGATTGCGAGACTATTCGATTCCGCCATATCTTTTGGCACCGAAAGCAGGGCCCAAACAATTGACTTGAAATGGCGGTTTAAACGCCGTTAAATGCTTTTAGCTGGTGCCAACGAAACGCACCAGCCCTCGGCCATTCATGGCAGCAGTCGACTTGAATTATGCAGGCAAGACACCTCGTAAAAGATGACAGACTCAACACGACGATCTAGGGGACGTAGTTCGCCGAGAGCCTGCAGCACAGGGACAAAGAGAGGCGCATCTTTTTCACTTAGATTTAGCGTGGTAAAACCTTTGCCCATGTTTACGGCCCACGTTCCTCAATTCTTCTGCAACTTAATAATCTGAATTTGGGACTCTATTCTAGTTTACTTCGCAGCAACATTTTTAGAGAGCAAGCAACACGTCTTGGTGTACAATTTCTGATTCAGCCTCACTGTCACCCAGCCACGTTCACCTACTTAATGAACCCTAAAAACAAAACAAGTACTGCTCTTAGCTTCCTTCCCCTTAAAAGCTGGCTACAAACAACTATACAATGATGGCTAAATAAAGATGTTGCATTTAAGTTGCTGTCGCGTCTACTCCCCATAAGTGAAGCCTAACATTTTACTGACATTCTAGTGGAAAATCAAGAACAGATGGTCCAAGGATAACCGATGGTCGCTTAGGGTAACAAACTGGATTCCAAGGAAAGCGTAGCAGGGGGCGGCAGAAAGTTAGGTGGGCGGATGGGGTTAAGATGTTCGCAGGGTCAAGTGGATGCAGCTAGCACAGAACCGGGTTAATTGGAGAAATAAGGAAGAGGCCTTCGCCCTGCAGTGGGTATAGTCAGGCTGGTTATGATGACAAGTGAGACTACCTACATCATTACTAAACCCTTTCACGAAGATGCTTAGGAGATCGTTTGCTCCTATAACCGGACAAATGCGGGCGTTAAGCCCCACCATTTTTATTCTAGCACCGAAGTCCTTGATGACGCCTTCCGTTTATGATTTATTTTCTGTCACTCTTCACTTGCTTTTCTTGCCTTGTGGTTGAAATGCCCATCAGGAAATGGCACAAATGCAGCGCAGTTGTGCCTTTAAGAACAAATTCCCAACTTCAGGACAAGGAAGGTGCCCGAAGTGTCGCGGATGCCACGTAAAATGAGCTTTCATGAAGGTTATTCCAGCTTTGGCGTGAATATGAAAGTGAAACCTATGAAAACTCCACTGGTCAAAGGCGAATTCTTGAGCGTTACTGCTGCTGTTCCGGTAGTGAGCGCGCTGTCATTGCTTTGTTCATAGGGTCCTGCTAACGTGAATTTGTCACGGGATATGATGAAATCATGACACTATTTAAGTCAACCCAATTATGTTACTGTCATTTGACTATTTTATTCATCCTCGTCGCCAGACTTACGTGACATGACGACAGCATACAACATTTCGCATTTTGCAAGTAAACTTTCCCTTACGGAAATGCCATATCTGGACTTATAAAAAAAATCCAGATCAGGTATATCAGGAATTGGGCAGATATGGTATATTAAGACAGATCTAGGCCAGATAAGGCATATCTGCCCAATTCCTGATTTTGAGTGCCAGATAAGGCATATCTGGTTGTATATGCCTGATCTGCCCATTTCCCGATTTCAAGTACCAGATAAGGCATATCTGCTCAGATATGCCTTATCAACCCAATTCCAGATTTAAAGATCTAGCCAGCATGGCATGTAGGTTTTGAACTATAGATCTATATATCAGCATATCAACATAACACTTTATTGCAACACACACAAGACAATTTCAGTATTGCAGCTAAACGCACGCTCAATCAAGTTTGCCAAGGCAAACCTGAATTTCCTCTTTTATTTCAAACCTTACAGGAAAATAGCTATGAAACCACAGGTTTTTTTTTTCTCCTGCCTATATGGAATTGCTCAAAGACGGGCCTTAATTACGTGTGTATACCGAGGTTCAAAGACATGCTCATTCGTTAGTAAATATTGAGATTCTACTCATTTAGGCATGATACTATAACAAACTAATGGGATATCTGAACAAAATAATGTCTACACGAGAAGCTAAAGTGAAAGGCATTAGCCTATTAAATTAGATATTACGTTTTTATTCTACTCTTTTACACACAGAGCTTTAACCAGTAATTATTTTAGTTTTAGCTGGTTTATTTGCGAAGCTAAATGAAATAAACGGCTAATAATCGAAATAGACTATTGAAAGGGAATTTAACAGTTTGTCGATACCCGGGAAAGGTACCGCTAAACCGCAGGGCGATAAAACACAAATTGCTGGGACTACTGATAATACCTAAACCTTAGCAAAGTACATATAGGCTGTCAGGAAGTACTGGTGTTACCTTAAGCAGAGACTGCAGTGCAAACTGAGCGAACGTGCCTAACTCGTGATTGCTTTTGAAATTAAGAAAGAAAACAAAGAAAAAAGCATGTCCGATGGCATTTGTCATGACAGCGACAGCTCTGCCCCTAAACCAAATCACGCATGAAGCTACTTAGGTAGTGCTAATAATAATAATAATATTAATAATAACAACAATAATAATAATAATAATAATAATAATAATAATAAACAACGAAGGACCCTATACACCCACTGAAATTCGTTAAAATTGCTGGAGCGAAAGACAAATTAGCAACGAAATGTACGGAAAATATATCACATACTGGCAATTACCGTCCAGCTTACTGATTCGAAAATTTTTCCATCAAAATAGTAAAGTGAGCAATATCCTGAGGCTGGCAAGTGCTAGTTCCCGACAAGAAGTCTCACGCTCACGGTTTTGGTGATCGGGCGTGAAGATGAGGCGGCACGATAAGGGTGCGATCCGACACAATGGTGAAGATTTGGCCGGGCCACCCAGGGCAGAAGCCTCGAAAAGCTCAATCGACCATCAGGTTCGCCGCCAAGGCTGAGGAGGCAGCTTCCACTCGCAGTGGGACACAGTAATTTCTTCTTTGCCGACAGTCATACTGAAGCTCTTGTAGGTTTGCTGTCGCATTCTTGTTACATGCACACAGCTAATAGCGAACAGGCACTGGCACACCGAAACCAGCATACAGAACATGCAGCACTCCCGCCAGCCGCACCGAACTCCGATGTCTGCCACCGCGAAAGGAACGAGACAAGTGCTTAGGCGCAACAGCATTGAAAGGGGGAGGGGAAAGAAGCAAGCACACACAAAACGGAGAGCTCGCGGCCTACGCGGTATAGAGCATGGAAGCGAGGAGGAGAGATGAAATGCGAGCCCGCGACGCAGGGGCCGCCACTGTTTGAGAGGGAAGCGGGGAACGCGGGAGGGGGAAGAGTCACTGTCTAGCCAGTGCGGCCCTCCACGTAGCAACCGCCAGATGTCTCTGAGGGTGAGTCACTGTCTAGACAGCTCGGAGGGGGCCGTATACTGAACTGTCATCATTGTCTTGATATTTTGAATCGCTCAACTTAACCAACCATGCGTTTGTGCACCGGACTGCCGCCGCATTTTAAATGAAAATGCGAGTTAGTAGACGGAAACAGGAGCATGTAGCCATAACCCAGCGCCCTCCTGGATTAAGGAACACATGGTGTAATAATTATAGTGCAGCGAAATCTGCAGAATATTTGAAATATTAGGAGTCGTAGCTATTTTCTAAATTAGATGCAATTAACACTAAGGATGCAGGCCATGCTGAGTGTAGAAAAATTGAAGCTCGACCACATGATGCCAATACTGAATATTTACAGAAGGTGGACGAACACCATATATTGCTAATATACAATCACTATGGCGCCGCATACATAATTAGGGGCCCGATGAGGTTATATAAAGTCCTGTTGATGCCAGGCATATGGCCCTGGTCTGTCTATATAAGGTCATGAGGATGCCATATATGCCCTTTATCAGGCCACATAAGGTCGCGAGGATACCATATATGCCCCTGATCAAGCCATATAAGGTCCCGTCACCTGTTCAGATATGGATTATAAGTTGCATGATATGGCCAAATCTGAGCCATATAAGAGCAACATTTTGCGCATATATGACCTTATCTGGCCCAGATAAGGTCTTATTTGCTGCCTTACATATTTGTATCTGGCAGCATATGTTTCATATCTGGATCAGATATGGGATTACCATAAGGGTCCCAGGCAGCACAAAGCATTGGGCCAATGTTGTGAGTACGACGGCAAACAGTGGCCCTACATTGGGCCAGCCTAACCAGCATGCTCCCAACATAGGATAGGCCAGTCAACACCATGCCCAACAATGGCCCAGACTAGCCAATGCTCTCCCAGTGCTGGCGCTGCCAGTAGCCAACACTGGCTAGCTTGGGCCAAGATGTACAGTGAGTGCCCGATATTGGCACTGCCGTGGATACACAATGTCTATATTGGACCGAGATTGCCATTGTTCCTCCAATAATGGTCGCACCGGGCTTTAATACTGGCTATAATGGGCCAAGCTGTCCTGCGTTCCTCCGTCATTGGGCTTTCCGTTTTTTAAAACTGGCTACAATGGACCAAGTTGTCCCGTGTTCTTCCGGCATTGGATGTTCCGGTTTTTAAACATGACTACAATGGACAATGTTATCCTCTGTTCTTCCAGTATTGGATGTTCAGTTTTTTAAAGATGGCTACAATGGACCAAGTTGTCCTGTGTTCCGCCGTCGTTGGCCGTTCCTTTTTTTAAAACTGGCTACAATGGACCATGTTGTCCAGTGTTTTCCGGCGTTGCCCGTTCAGTTTTTAAAACTGGCTACAATGGACCAAGGTGTCCTGTGTTCTTCCGACGTTGACTGTTCCGTTTTTTTAAACTGGCTGTAATGGACCATTGCAGTTAGTCTTGTGTTTTTCCAGTATTAGCTATCCCTGTATGAAATCTGCCCACGATTGACCACTTTGTCCCCTGATCTCACAATTGTCATTGCCGTCCTAAAAACGCAGCTTTAATGGGCTGCCGAAGTGAATATTTTCCGTTGACCATTCAATCAAAACAATTTCTCCATTTTTATGGTTGAATACACGTGCGCTGGACGCCAAACCGCGGCATTTAATTCCGACAACATTTCAGCCGATCGTTCGGTCCTCACAGAGTACCACGTACAGGACGACAATTACTATAACGCATTCAAGCACGGACCGCTGCAACTGTCTGGATTCGTCTTTTCGGTGCGCTCATATGCGGCGCACCTTTGGGGGTCAGCTATATGTGTTTACGGTTTTAGCCTATTGGCATGCATTCAGATTTCGTCGCAGGCGCATACGTTTGTCGCACAATTATATCTAATGATAGCACGACCGTGCGACCACATATGTATACCCCAAACCGGCTAGCACTCACGACCCAAGATGCCTGTATTGAACGCCGATTACATCCCTGCATCTATACTTAACCTATAGTACAAATCCAGTTGTCAGTGAGAACGCGCATAAAAACGAAATCGTGTCGCCATAGCATGTTCATGTGACATTAAATTAGTGATTAGAAGGTAGCTTTTTCATTGCCGAGAAGGAAAACGTTGCCTCAAGTTCAAGGAACAAATGACCATTTTCTCAGTGATGTTTTTGTTCTAGTGCTTTTCTATTATCCATAAGGAACTACGCGCAGCATCGTCTGTTTACCTGCAGAAAGGACCGAATACGATGTGTGCACTTTCTAGACGCAATCACTGGAAAATGAAAAGCCGGAAGACTCGCGAGGTTACCGTTTTAGTTTTGGGCATTCACACGGTGGTAAAAAAAATGACAGTTTTTCGTGCAGACAGCGAGCATGAAGGCCCCGGTACATTTATATGGCGCACAACATATATATCGCCAATAAACAAAAAAATAGTTTTTGCCGCCTATTAGTTTAGAGTTTGACAATTCCAACCGCGCTAGGCGGTGGCAAAAGAATAAAAAAAAACTGTACAGGAATGAAAATAATGTGCGCTGTCGAGTCATTCGAAAAAAGGAATGCAGCCTAGAAACACTGTTTTAATGAGGCAGTTTTCCATGCCCTTTCGAATTCTTTCATTCTACTAAAATGATTTAAAATACGTTGCTTGCTCATTGAACGTTATCGTCTTTTTGTGCAATCCGCGTTAAGGTGAAGGTGATTGCGAAAAACGTCTGTGTGTTGCCTGATGCCACAGCGCATCAGGACCACGACGCGCACAAAATTGATTCTGAATCATTCATTGCTGTGTCTGTCACCGTCGATTTGCGAAGTCGAGGCAAAACATGAGCGAAGAAATATTGTTACAGCTGGAGAATGATGAGGACGAAGTGGCGCGCTCGTTTGTGGAAGATTAAGAAAAAGAAGTGCGTCGAATGGGCGGCCCTCGTAGCCTGGCTCCTTGGCTGTTCCTCAGTGTATATATTGTGACCGGCGGCCAAATCACGCCGGCTTGCTCGCGTCAACACGGAAGCTAGCCAGGAAGACCGCAAGTACCGCTATGATGCAACCCATCGCCAAGTTTCGTTCCGTCCCGGCGACGAGGTGTTACTTTGGACCCCATTACGCACTCCTGGCCTTTGTGACAAGTTACAGCACCGTTACATTGGTCCTTACACAGTTCTTGCAAAAACCTCCCCAGTCAACTATCGCGTCTCCCCTGTTTACCCTCCTCCGGACTGTCGTTACCGCGGCACTGAAGTTGTCCACGTTTCACGTATGAAACCTTTTATTCGGCGCAATCCTGCGGACTAATTGCGGCCAGGCTGGCCGCTTGAACTGCGCGGGCGAAATAGTGTGAGCACTGTGTGCCGCTTCATCTTCCACACTGCTGAACGTGCTGCTTCATCTTCATCCTGCTCCCTCTTGTAGATACCCATCGTCATCGCGGAGTGTGTTTGGCTGCAGTGTGCGACCAAGGCTTCAGGTCTGTAATAAAGCCTGATTCCCCAAGTCCGACCTTCGCGTTGCCTTACAATATCTTTAATCCTCGTTTGTAAATATATTTCTGCCTGTTGCAAAATTATATGCAAAAATTTAAAAACCTTGAACAATTCACAAATTCCGTAGAATGTTCAGATCAGCGCGGTGCGCTATAATTGGACAAAGGCTTTATCGAAGTGGCCATAATTACTTGCGCAACAAAATTATGCAAGGTGTTTTAATGGTTTTGAAAGCTGAGGTAGTGTAGAATAGGTGGAAAAAGTTTAAACAATGTGAAAACTGTTTTTGTTTTCCTAAAAATTTTCAATGTTCGCTGTTTTCTGTAAATTAGCGCGATCGTATCTCTGTATCCAAATGTCATAAAAATATGAGCTTTAGCTGTTTGCGGATAATTATGCTGAGAACATATTGTGGAATTATTGCTGCTCTACCATGAACCTTTTCTGAAATACAGGCCTGCAAATTAGGAAAATTTTCGTTTCCTGGGCCGATGTTGAGAATGTTTATAAAAACATCTACTCATACCCGAAAAGCGAACATTAACTGAATACAAATAAAAACATGTATATATTTAGTCGGATAATTTTCAGCTAGCTAACTTGAGCATAATTTGTATAATCTATAACCAAAGTTGGCCAGAATAGAAGAGAAGGTCGGAACTCCGCCTCTTTGACATTATTAATCAGTCATCACGCAACAATACATAATATTTTGAAGTAAATATAAAAGGTCGAACGACCATCCTTTGTTCGATCATAGGTGGCGAAAGGGAGGGGACGCGCTCATTTGTCGATGCACCAACTGTATGGATTTACGCAAGAATGTGGATGGTAGATGGGGAGGCTTTCTATTTTTTTAGAAAATGTGATGTCCGTGGTTGGCTTGAAGAAACAATGCGTTTGCGAGCACACAAAACAAAACTATTTATTAGAACTCGACTCGAGCGGTGCGCGCTGGCGGCCGCTCATCGGCACGGTCCGAAGTCACGGCTGGCCGGTGCAAGCAGAAGAGGGCTGGGTAAAGGAGGAATGGAATGTTGAGAGGGTCGTTGGTCCTTCGTTCCCACGCGCAGCCCTTGCGAACACAACACCGCGGCGGGAATCGCCCACTAGTTGAGCGGTTCGTTGTTCCCCCTGGCCTACGCGTCTACGTGCAAGACACAAGAGACAGCATCCCCAGCTGCGCTGCTGTGCGGCCTCCTCCCGAAGCGTTCATTTCAGAGCTTGTTGGAGACGCTACAAGACTTGGGACAGCTTTTTAAACCTTTCTTTAATTTCTTCCCTCATTAATTTTCTTTTTCATTGTGCTGTGCATAATTTTCTCTTCCGCCTATACATGTCCATGTGCTCCGGTTTGTGCTTGCTACATATCAGTGAATAGCTGAGCTGTGAAATGTCGCCGGAGTACGGATTACAGCAACGGCGGGAAACCATCGGCATTATCGGACTCAGTGAACGCCGTCATCTTAGACCGTGAGTATATATCTTTGCAGCATGCCATTGCTTCATAATTGGTTCTATATAATCTCCCAAATGTTCTCTTTCTGTATTCTCCTCGAAGCAACTGCGCGAAGCATGACTTCAAGAACTAAGCGAATTTTCGTCCGGGTTACATGCAAGCAAGTGCGTGGACTTATTTGCTGGCTGCGATATGAATAGCATTTGCGCCGAAAATAGAGGAGCCGTGCGTAACAGGTGTGTATGCCACCAACACGTGACAACACTGCAGGCAGCCATTTGCGCAGTTTTTTGACTGTGCAGCGCGCCGCAATCAATTAGTAGCCATGTACTATGCGCCCGGTTTTGTACATATATTTTGGACAGCCTCTCTTCTGCGCGCAGGAAGCCATGTTCACACAGTTTTTGGATTTTGCTAAGAGTTAAGGGCAGTTTTTTGTTTTCAGATGTACAGACGAAGTTTTGAAAACTGTTCGTGCCGTCTGTGCAAGCGAATTTTACAGTGGGGCGGACATTATGTGCGTGATGCCGCTTGATGATTAGGCTATAATTAAGTCATAATGAACCTCCACTTTTATAATGGTTAATATCATATTGAGGAATTGAAAGCCGTGAACAGTGCAAGTGAGTCCCTTTTCAAAATTTTCTTAATCGACGCCCCCCTTTTGAGCACGTGCCTTCAGGTGAGGGCGTTATCAGAAAGCGGCGACAATAGAAGAGCGATTTCGCAGACGAGACGCGCTTCGAAGGCGGGGGAAAATAACAATACAAGCAAAAAGGCACGTAAGCCGTGTGTGCACTGCGTCCCTGTCACTGCAAAGTAAACAACGTGCACGCGGGACACAATGTACAAAACATTGACGGCCGGTATGAGGCAACCATATCGTCCGAAATATATTGCTCGCGAAGCGCTCGATCACGGCGCGCACTTTCAGGCGAAATGGGACAGTCCGTCAGGTCCGCCTGTTCGGCAATTACAGCTCTTTGTACCTCACGTGCCGTACCGTATGCATGAAGTGCACGCCATAGCCATCGTGCAAGAATGTTGAAACCGAAGCAGCGATCCACGTATTCTAATTCTATAGGAAATCATTTGGGAGTAGAAAAGAGCAACTTAATATGATGTGCATGGTTCTTTAATGAACGATATGTATAAATGGACGGTTAAATAGTTACAGTAATGGAGTGTTCCGCTAGAATTGTTTACGGCCGTGACCGCAATAAATATTACTCATATTGCTCTTAGCTTTAAGCTCTGGCATTGATAAGCCTATCTCAAGAACCGACTGGCAGTGACAGGTTGTTTACAGCTGTTGATCAAAAGGTAGGCCATCATGCTATTATTGCAGGCATATTTGCTTCTTTTTGTACCTCTGTTTACTAAAACTTAATTTTGTTCCCCATTCCTAGGGACGCTGCACCTCTTGCAACACTCACTGTTCAGTCGCTTTTATTCAAGGTACAAAAGGGAGGAAATGCGCATGCACTCATAGGATAGCCTGTCTTTCCGTTAACAGCTGCAAATAACACGCCACTGCTCCTCGGTACCTTGGATGAAGTTTTCAATGGGGTTACCTGAGATGCCTAGCAATTGCTGTAATATTTATACCAATCACTGCAGTGAAAAAGAAACGTAACACTGCATCGCTTTAACTGCTGCATGCACCTATAAACGTGCCTTAATTTATTGCCTATTCTTATAGACGCAGGACTTCTTGCTATAGGCTTTGTTCAGTAAGCAACCGTCTTTCATTGCTTTAATTTCTATCTCTCCACCACTTTCTTGTTGCTCTGGGTGTGATCATTTGATTTCATTGTTCAAATCATATTGTTTTATCACGTGTGAATGATTTAGCCTACACATACATGCTTTCATTTTTTTAGATGCGCATCGGGAGCGTTTTCTACGTAGAAATGGATCGATTGAGTTGTATCACTGGTGCGAAAACCGACAACCCCCCGAAGATATGTGTCCTGTGGTTGGAAGGGCAATAAAGAAGAAGAAAATCAGCGGAAAAGCCTGCCTAAAAAAAAGGTAGCACTGCATCACTGTAACTGCTGCATGCACCTTTAAATATGCCTTATTTTTATTGCCTATTCTTATAGACGGTGGACCTCTTGCTATCGGCTTTTTGCAGAAAGCAACCGCCTTTCATTGTTTCCATTCCTATCTCTCCGCCACTTTTTTGTTACTTCGAGTGTGATCCTTTGATTTTATTGTTCAAATCATATTATTAAATCGCCGGTGAATGATTTCGCCTACTCATACATGCTTTCATTTTTTTTTTAGGTGCGCATCGAGAGTGTTTTCTACGTATAAATGGATCGACTAAGTTGTATCACTGGTGCGAAAACCAAACGTTCGGTACCCCCTGAAGATTTGTGTCCTGTGGGTGGCAGGGGTATAAAGAAGAGGATAATCAGTGGAAAAGCCTGCCTAAAAACTTACAAAGATGGCGCAAAAGCGAAATGCTGATCAGGGTTAGAGTCTGATTACTTCTGTTATCCCATTTCACTTGCTAGGTGATGTGTGTGGTTTCTACGTGGACATAAGCCACCAACCACCGCGGGTTCGAGCGTCACGCGAGCCGAAACCCCGATCAGCCGTCACCACGCGCACAGTGAAACACCGCAGCGCGCACTCAACCTCCACCGGGAGGAGAGCACTTCGCTGCAAGGACACAAACCTCCGAGTTCACAAAGGAGACGTTTATTGAAACGCCATCCTCCAGCGGCACACACACACACACACACGCACACGCACACGCATATTTACAAACGCACATACGCACACACATATTTACCAACGCACATACACGCACGTACGCACACACATACACATATATACAAAACGCACATACACACACATACGCAGTCACCGTGTCAAGGGAGCGCGCGAGGAGCTAGGCTCCCCTGCGCGCACGAAGTGACACGGAGTGCGCGCCGCAAGCACGCAAGGGCGTGCTGTGATCTCTCTCTCGCAGTAACCAAAGGGTTCCTTTGAGAGAGATTGGGCAACCACCGCAAGGTACGCCTGTCGCGGATCGTTGGATCACGATCGACAGGCTCGAGTTGCGCTCTCAGGTACGACCCGGAGCAGACGAACTCGAGTACACACTGGTCTGCGCGGACAAAGGCCGGCAGACAAGAACAGTAGCGTACGCACCTTACGATGTCTCGGAGGAGTCTCTCACTGGGCCCCGCTCGGACAGTCGCGCGAGCGCGGCTGTCGAAGCGGTGCCGTATTCCCGCCAAAAGGCGCCAATGAGAACAGCCACTGGGACGCCATGGCGGAGCTGGGGCCCGAACGACCGTGACAAGTCGTTCGAGCCCCTCTCCGCCGCCTCAGGCGGGAGAAAGGGAACGGGGAGAACAACTGGGAAGCGGGCGGCGGCCGCGCAAAGGGCAGCCGCAGCAAGCCCGAATCCCACATCCTCCTCTCCTTAATTGCCCTCCTACCCATCAGTGAAAGCACGCGGCAGGTCCCCAGCAGGAGGAAAAGAATGCTATCCTCACGCAACAAGTCAACTACACTTCCGTTCCAGCAAGAAAGATCTCGAAAAGACAGACACTCAAGAAAGGCAAACATTAGCAAGGCGCACAAAAAAAAATGAACAAGATGACATGAAGAATAATGTACAAAGTTCCGGAGGCTAAGTAACAACGGCTATGTACAGAACACAATCATGTACAGAACACCACTATGTACAAAATAACTATGTACAAACACATCTTTGTACAGAATTTCCAAAGTTCGTCGGTGCAGCTCAGGGAGCCTGCGGTGACTCACCGCTCGTTGACTTCTGGGTGGCCAACGTTCATCCTTGGCTGCAAACGATCTCGGTCGGTGGTGGTACAGGTTAGGTGCAGGGACAGCGAACACGCGGAAGGGGCCCCGGGTGTGGAAAGTCCGTGACTCCGTGGCGATCCAAGGCGCACATGGGAAGACCGCGCGGGGCTTCCTTTCCACCGCGCTCCGCATACGCCGGCAAACACACATGGCGCGACGTCGTCGCGTCCACTCCCAGGCACGCACACGCACAGCCACTCACACACCAAAGGGTGATGCCGACCTTCCGCTGCGAACCTGTCCCGAGCACCTTCTCAACCACGGCGGCCTTGGGTGAAAGGGGCATCGTCCATGCTCCCCGTTCCCAAACGGCCCCAACTTCATTTCCACACACACCGAAAAAAAAACCGCGCGTCGGGGCTGCCTAATGAGCAACCCTTGCAATTTCAAGAAGAAAGAGGAGAGAAGACGCGCTGTACAAAAGAAGGCACTCACTGTACAATATTTACAAGTTAAGAAGCAAGAATGGAAACAGAAGAAAGCGAAAAATGGGAACAGAGGCACACACACAAAAAAATAAATAAAGCACACAGGCTGGAAATGAGCGAGCCAGAAAAGGGGGAGACCAACCTTGCTTCCGGGTAGGGTTGAACGAGCAAGCTCGCTCGGACGGTGAGGCGGTGTGCCTTCGGTTGCGGAAAAAGGCCCGCCGTCCGGCATCAATCACACAGGTGAACGTCGCCTCACCTTGTACCGGTGCGGGGCACGGCTGCGTTCCACCGCATCGGTTGTGCCTTGACACTTGCCTGTGGTGACAATGGGCACCAGCGCAAGCTCGTCAGACCGTTACGCATGGGCCTTCAGGTCTGCGATGTAGGCACGGCTGGCTTTCCCCATAGGGGGATTCTCCAGCAATGAGCCCCTGCTTGTTACTTGGGAAAATGCCCCAAGAAATCGCAGGTGGCCATCTGCCACGGACGCACACTGTCAGTTGGTTTCGTCATGCCCGGTGGCTTGCCACCCCTCGACTTCTCCATTTGACAGACATGGCAGGAACGGCAACAGCGCAAAATGTCGCGCTTCATGCCGGGCTGCAGTCACCGATTGACTCAGTTTCTTGAAACCTTGGAGCCACTCAGATGACCAGCTAATGGTTTGTCGTGAGAGAACGCAACAGAGCGCCGCTCAGACATTGGGGAATAGCCACTTCAAATGGTTCATGGACTCATCATCCGTGGCTATGTATTTCAGCGCGAGCCCGTCGTGGCCCAGCAAATATGAATCCCCGGGCACGCCGCGACACACGCTGGCTCGTGCCCCCCTTGCGCCCGCTCAATACAAGTAGCGTAACGGCGCTGCGCCCGCTGCAATACAAGCAGCGTAACGGCGCTTCGTCTCCCAGAGACCGTCGCTGACATCGCGACAAAACGGGTCCTTTTGCTGGACCGTCGTAGCTCTTCATGGCCGAAAACGATCCCAGTCATCTCAAAGGAGAGCCTGGTTTCGTCCCCTCGCAGGTTCGCAGCAAAACTTCCGCTAGCATCGGCGTCTCAGATGTGCTCACAAAGAGCATTCACCCTCGCCTGCTTTGCGAAGCGCTGCTTACCCGGATAGCGGAATGGGGAACCCGTCTGCGGGCGTCCCCTCCGTGCCGATCCTGCGGCTCGTCCGCTGTTTCGCCCCTTTGCCCGCCGGCGTAAAGACGCTGTCGCGGGCGAGTGGGGCACGGGATAGCGCGTCAGCTACCACGTTCATTCTCCCCTGTAGATACTGCACCGAAAAGTCGAAATGCTGTACCAGGAGAGAATGGCGCACCAGCCGGCTCGCAAGTTCACGGAGCCGCATCAGCCAACTGCGCGCGCTGTCGGTGCGGTTTCCAGAGGGAGCCCGGCCGACGCCTCGCCGTTCCCCGAAAAGAAATGACTGCAAGCGGGGTACGGGTGCTGTTGTGCGGAGATGCCGGCAGCGGCGGCGTCGCGCACACTGCTTCCGCAACGGCGTACAGCTGAAACAGCGGAGGCATATGGTCAACGGTCGCACCACAGGGTGGTCCGAAGAACCATGTAGCCTGTTTCAGTGCCTTTGCCGAGTGCCGCGCAGGGGGCGGCAGGCATGGCGCATGAGCTTGATCGTCAAGGCGACCGGCTCGGCCGATGTGCTGTCCAACGACTCATGGAGCCAGGGAGAAATCACGTTGGACGCCAGTTGTGGTTTCTTCGTGGACACAGGCCACCAACCACCACGGGTTCGAGCGTCGCGCGAGCGGAAGCCCCGATCAGCCGTCGCCGCGCGCGCACTGAAACACTGCAGCGCGCACTCATTCTCCACCGGGAGAAGAGCACTGCGCTGCAAGGACAGAAACCTCCAAGTTCACAAAGGAGACGTTTATTGAAACGCCATCCTTCAGCGGCACACACACACACACACACACACACACACACACACACACACACACACACACACACACACACACACACACACACACACACACACACACACACACACACATATTTACAAAAGCACATACGCATATTTACAAACGCACATAAGCACATACGCAGTCACCGTGTCAAGGGAGCCCGCGAGGAGCAAGGCTCCCCTGCGCGCACGAAGTGACACGGAGTGCGCGCCGCAAGCACGCAAGGGCGTGCTGTGATCTCTCTCGCAGTGACCAAAGGGTTCCTTTGAGAGAGAGTGGGCAACCACCGCAAGGTACGCCTGTCGCGGATCGTTGGATCACGATCGACAGGCTCGAGCTTCGCTCTCAGGTACAACCCGGAGCAGACGAACTCGAGTACACACTGGTCTGCGCGGACAAAGGCCGGCAGACAAGAACAGTAGCGTACGCAACTTGCGATGTCTCGGAGGAGTCTCTCTCTGAGCTCCGCTCGGACAGTCGCGCGAGCGCGGCTGTCGAAGCGGTGCCGTATTCCCGCCAAAAGGCGCCAATGAGAACAGCCACTGGGACGTGTGGCCCGAAAGACAGTGACAAGTCGTTCGAGCCCCTCTCCGCCGCCTCAGGCGGGAGAAAGGGAACGTGGAGAACAACTGGGAAGCGGGCGGCGGCCGCGCAAAGGGCAGCCGCAGCAAGCCCGAATCCCACATGTGACATATATGAAGCACCTTAGTATAATTTGTGGTATACTCACTGAAAATTGTGTAGACATTAACTTTTTTCTCATTCAATTATTTTGAGTGACGCACGAATTGGAATAAAACGAAGTCATCCACACATCTAATGCCCATAGACATTAGATGCGTGGATGAGCTCATTAATTGTGTTCCTATGTGAGCATGCAAAAGTTTGTCGAATATATTAATATGTTAAATGTTGATTTTTTTACTGTTAATCGGAGTAATACATATGCTCCATATCATAGCATTATTCACCTGTAGTTTGTATCTGCTCTTTCCTAAATTGTATTCTACAAAGTATACGTGTGTCATCTCGTACGTCTATTTAACTAGCGAACAATTTGCAATCGAATCCCTTTTGTGATGTTGTTTCAGCTACAAATAATGTATGACAGTTGTGACAATATAGGTAGCTTTAGGTATAACATATAGAGCGAAAATCTTTAATATATGCGATGACATTTTTATTCACCGCATTGGCTAAACCAGCCTGTTTGAAGAGACGAAATGAAAACAAATATGGATGTCTTCGGACAGGAACAGTAATCGCGGTGCCATGACTATTTTTTTTAATTAAATTTTCATATGTCGTGGGCTAATGTCTCGACACAAAGGAATGACTCTTAGGTTTGCCAGATGCGGCGTAGTATTCTCGAAAAAAAAAAAACGCCTATCACTAAAGCTGGAAAACGCCGTTTTTGTCGTTTCAAAAAGTTGCACGTTTGGAGGCCGGCTGGTTGCGTAAAATTTTGTCATCCACTGTTTTTTACTCACCTCATTTGGGTAACGTTTACTTGTATAAGAAGTATTAAAAGTGTTTCATTGATGCAGTTGATTTAGTAAAAAATCGCAAACTTTGCTTCAAGAACAACGCGCTACAAAAATGGTAATGTTCAACCTTACATACTGGCGTGACGCATTGCGTTGTTTGCACTAAAACATTCTGTGTTTATTACGCAGGTCATATTGTTAATTTAAGGCAGAATTTGGAGCTCTAAGCTGCTATGTGTGTTCTCTGTAACGCCACTAAAAGTATTATGCTGGAAAGCAATTTGCTTATGATTGTAATTATAAAAATTACACATTGAAAAATCATCTTCAAAAATATAGTATTGTTAGCAGTGGCCAAAGCTGAGAAATGGAATAATATATTAACCTAGATTGAATACTATTGCACCTAGCAATAAAAAAGAATGCAGGACAGAGAAAAAGTTCAGCCTTCACTTGCGTTCTGCCATGAAATTGGCAGAAACAGTGAATTAATACCATTTTAAGCTATATTAAGTATTTGTCCCAGAAGCAGAAAAAGGGTGTATAAATGCTGACAAGGTTTTAAATTTTACTTAAGGTAAAATGTAACTAAATTCAGCAAATACTAAATTGAAGTTTTGATACCTACTCCATAAGGGGGAGCCATATAAGCACATCTATAGAACAAAAACAAGCATTTTTATATTTCTAATATTACATTTTGCAGAATTCAATATATTTACAGACTCAAATTAACAAAGTACTTTGCATTTTTGCACATATTTTGATAAAAATTGATGTTGCGGCCGTTTCTTCAATTCTAATCAGTTTTCCTTAATTTACCATTTTCTTACTTTTGCCCAATTTCAAAATAATATGCAGATACACACACAAATCTAGAGCTTCAAATTTTTTCAGAAATAAAGAATGGAACCTAGATAATGTAGAGAAATAGTTTCTGTGCCAAGGTATTATTGGATCTTGCAAGAATGCAGGCTGAGTTTGGCCATTATCAGCACAAGCACTCGGTTTAATGTTTAATGTTATATTTTTAAACAGTATAACGCAACACTTTTTAGTCCGTGATATTTTTGAGGTACTGAAGATTTTTGAGAGGGATTTGAATGAAAATCGAAGATGATCTTTTTTTTATTGCAGCAAATTTGCCCTTTACTGCTGTTTTCGAATTCTGAGCAATTTTGATGCGTTGTGGAGAACAAACCTAGTGGTCTGGAGCTCCAGATACTGCCTGGAATTAAGAACATGTGTCAGGAAGTGAAAACATATTTAGTGCAACCAACCTAATGCATCATATGCCAGTACATAAGGTTAAAAATGGATATTTTTGCAGCGTATCGCTCCTGAAGAAAAGTTTGCGATTTTTTAATAACTCAACTGCAAAAACAAAATAGGTTTCTAATAGTGTTTGTAAATATAAATCCTGCATATATTTAGTGAGTAAAAAAGAGTAGATGACAAAATCATTGTATCCAAACTTGCAACATTTCGAAATGGCAAAAACAGCGTTTCCCAGGCAGCACAAAGCATTGGACCAATGTTGTAAGTACGACGGCAAGCAGTGGCCCTACATTGGGCCAGCCTAACCAGCATGCTCCCAATATAGGACATGCCAGTCAACACAATGTCCGACAATGGCCCAGTCTAGCCAGTGCTCTCCCAGTGTTGGCGCTGCCAGTAGCCAACACTGGCTAGCTTGGGCCAAGATGTACAGTGAGTTCCCGATATTGGCACTGCCGTACATACAGAATGTCTATGTTGGACCAAGATTACCGTTGTTCCTCCAATAATGGTCGCACGGGATTTAAAACTGGCTATAATGGGCCAAGCTGTCCTGCCTTCCTCCGTCATTGGGTTTTCCGTTTTTTAAAGCTGGCTACAATGCACCAAGTTGTCCTGTGTTCTTCCGGCATTGGATGTTCCGGTTTTTAAACATGGCTACAATGGACAATGTTACCCTCTGTTCTTCCAGTATTGGATGTTCAGTTTTTTAAAGATGGCTACAATGGACCAAGTTGTCCTGTGTTCCGCCGTCGTTGGCCGTTCCTTTTTTAAAACTGGCTACAATGGACCATGTTGTCCCGTGTTCTTCGGGCGTTGCCCGTTCAGTTTTTAAAACTGGCTACAATGGACCCAGGTGTCCTGTGTTCTTCCGACGTTGACCGTTCCGTTGTTTTAAACTGGCTGTAATGGACCATTGCAATTTGTCTTGCGTTTTTCCAGTATTAGCTATCCCTGTATGAAAACTGCCCACGATGGACCACTTTTTCCCCTGATCTCGCAAATGTCATTGCCATCCTAAAAACGCAGCTTTAATGGGCTGCCGAAGTGAATATTTTCCGTTGACCATTCAATCAAAACAAATTCTCCATTTTTATGGTTGAATACACGTGCGCTGGACGCCAAACCGCGGCATTTAATTCCGACAACATTTCAGCCGATCGTTCGGACCTCACCAAGTACCACGTACGGGACGACAATTACTATAACGCATTCAAGCACGTACCGCTGCAACTGTCTGGATTCGTCTTTTCGGTGCGCTCATATGCGGCGCACCTTTGGGGGTCAGTTATATGTGTTTATGGTTTTAGCCTATTGGCATGCATGCAGATTTCGTCGCAGACGCATACGTTTGTCGCACAATTATATCTAATGATAGCACGACCGTGCGACCACATATGTATACCCCAGACCGGCTAGCACTCACGACCCAATATGCCTGTATTGGACGCCGATTACATCCCTGCATCTATACGTAACCTATAGTACAAATCCAGTTGTCAGTGAGAACGCGCATAAAAACGAAATCGTGTCGCCATAGCATGATCATGTGACATTAAATTAGTGATTAGAAGGTAGCTTTTTCATTGCCGAGAAGGAAAACGTTGCCTCAAGTTGAAGGAACAAATGACCATTTTCTCAGCGATGTTTTTGTTCTAGTGCTTTTGTATTATCCATAAGGAACTACGCGCAGCATCGTCTGTTTACCTGGAGAGAGGACCGAATACGATGTGTGTACTTTCTAGACGCAATCACTGGAAAATGAAAAGCCGGAAGACTCGCGAGGTTACCATTTTAGTTTTGGGCATTCACACGGTGGTAAAAAAAAATGACAGTTTTTCGTGCAGACTGCGAGCATGAAGGCCCCGGTACATTTATATGGCGCACAACATATATATCGCCAATAAACAAAAAAATAGTTTTTGCCGCCTATTAGTTTAGAGTTTGACCATTCCAACCGCGCTAGGCGGTGGCAAAGGAATAAAAAAAAACTGTACAGGAATGAAAATAATGTGCGCTGTCGAGTCATTCGAAGAAACGAATGCAGCCTACAAACACTGTTTTAATGAGGCAGTTTTCCATGCCCTTTCCAATTCTTTCATTCTACTGAAATGATTTGGAATACGTTGCTTGCTCATTGAACGTTATCGTCTTTTTGTGCAATCCGCGTTAAGGTGAAGGTGATTGCGAAAAACGTCTGTGTATTGCCTGATGCCACAGCGCTTCAGGACCTCGACGCGCACAAAATTGATTCTGAATCATTCATTGCTGTGTCTGTCACCGTCGATTTGCGAAGTCGAGACAAAACATGAGCGAAGAAATATTGTTACAGCTGGAGAATGATGAGGACGAAGTGGCGCGCTCGTTTGTGGAAGATTAAGAAAAAGAAGTGCGTCGAATGGGCGGCCCTCGTAGCCTGGCTCCTTGGCTGTTCCTCAATGTATATATCTTTAATCCTCTTTTGTAAATATATTTCTCCCTGTTACAAAATTATATGCCAAAATTTAAAAACCTTGAACAATTCACAAATTCCGTAGAATGTTCAGAACAGCGCGGTGCGCTATAATTGGACAAAGGCTTTATCGATGTGGCCATAATTACTTGCGCAACAAAATTATGCAAGGTGTTTTAATGGTTTTGAAAGCTGAGGTAGTGTAGAATAGGTGGAAAAAGTTTAAACAATGTGAAAACTGTTTTTGTTTTCCTAAAAAGTTTCAATGTTCGCTGTTTTCTGTAACTTAGCGCGATCGTATCTCTATCCAAATGTCATAAAAATATGAGCGTTAGCTGTTTGCGGATAATTATGCTGAGAACATATTGTGGAATTATTGCTGCTCTACCATGAACCTTTTCTGAAATAAAGGCCTGCAAATTAGGAAAATTTTCGTTTCCTGGGCCGATGTTTAGAATTTTTATAAAAACATCTACTCATACCCGAAAAGCGAACATTAACTGAATACAAATAAAAACATGTATATATTTAGTCGGATAATTTTCAGCTAGCTAACTTGAGCATAATTTGTATAATCTATAACCAAAGTTGGCCAGAATAGAAGAAAAGCTCGGAACTCCGCCTCTTTGACATTATTAATCAGTCATCACGCAACAGTATATAATATTTTGAAGTAAATGTAAAAGGTCGAACGACCATCCTTTGTTCGATCATATGTGGCGAAAGGGAGGGGACGCGCGCATTTGTCGATGCACCAGCTGTATGGATTTACGCAAGAATGTGGATGGTAGATGGGGAGGCTTTCTATTTTTTTAGAAAATGTTTGTCCGTGGTTGGCTTGAAGAAACAATGCGCTTGCGAACACACAAAACAAAACTATTTATTAGAACTCGACTCGAGCGGTGCGCGCTGGCGGCCGCTCATCGGCACGGTCCGAAGTCACGGCTGGCCGGTGCAAGCAGAAGAGGGCTGGGTACAGGAGGAATGGAATGTTGAGAGGGTCGTTGGTCCTTCGTTCCCACGCGCAGCCCTTGCGAACACAACACCGCGGCGGGAATCACGCGCTGGTTGAGCGGGTTGTTGTTCCCCCTCGCCTACGCGTCTACGTGCAAGACACAACAGACAGCATCCCCAGCTGCGCTGCTGTGCGGCCTCCTCCCGAAGCGTTCATTTCAGAGCTTGTTGGAGACGCTACAAGACTTGTGACAGCTTCTTAAACCTTTCTTTAATTTCTTCCCTCATTAATTTTCTTTTTCATTGTGCTGTGCATAATTTTCTCTTGCGCCTATACATGTCCATGTGCTCCGGTTGGTGCTTGCTACATATCAGTGAATAGCTGAGCTGTGAAATGTCGCCGGAGAACGGATTACAGCAACGGCGGGATACCATCGGCATTATCAGACTCAGTGAACGCCGTCATCTTAGACCGTGAGTATATATCTTTGCAGCATGCCATTGCTTCATAATTGGTTCTATATAATCTCCTACCAGTCCCAAATGTTCTCTTTCCTTATTCTCCTCGAAACAACTGCGCGAAGCATGACTTCAAGAACTAAGCGAATTTTCCTCCGGGTTACATGCAAGCAAGTGCGTGGACTTATTTGCTGGCTGCGATATGAATAGCATTTGCGCCGAAAATAGAGGAGCCGTGCGTAACAGGTGTGTATGCCACCAACACGTGACAGAACACTGCAGGCAGCCATTTGCGCAGTTTTTTGACTGTGCAGCGCGCCGCAATCAATTAGTAACCAGATACTATGCGCCCGGCTTTGTACATATATTTTGGACAGCCTCTCTTCTGCGCGCAGGAAGCCATGTTCACACAGTTTTTGGATTTTGTTAAGAGTTAAGGGCAGTTTTTTGTTTTCAGATGTACAGACGAAGTTTTGAAAACTGTTCGTGCCGTCTGTGCAAGCGAATTTTACAGTGGGGCAGACATGTGCGTGATGCCGCTTGATGACTAGGCTATAATTAAGTCATAATGAACCTCCACTTTTATAATGGTTAATATCATATTGAGGAATTGAAAGCCGTGAACAGTGCAAGTGAGCCCCTTTTCAAAATTTTCTTAATCGACGCCCCCCTTTTGAGCACGTGCCTTCAGGTGAGGGCGTTATCAGAAAGCGGCGACAATAGGAGAGCGATTTCGCAGACGCGCTTCGAGGGCGGGGGAAAATAACAATACAAGCAAAAAGGCACATCAGCCGTGTGTGCACTGCGTCCCTGTCACTGCAAAGTAAACAACGTGCACGCGGGACACAATGTACAAAACATTGACGGCCGGTATGAGGCAACCATATCGTCCGAAATATATTGCTCGCGAAGCGCTCGATGACGGCGCGCACTTTCAGGTGAAATGGGACAGGACGTCAGGTCCGCCTGTTCGGCAATTACAGCTCTTTGTACCTCACGTGCCGTACCGTATGCATGAAGTGCACGCCACCCACGAAACACAAAAAGAGCTAATTGACATCTAGAATATGTCTAGGCCAAGAAATGGGCACTTCTAAAAGAAGACTCATTTGAGACGTTCTGTAGACCCAAGAGCTACAAGCCTTCCTGTAGCTCCGATTTAGCTCTGCTAACGCTACGCCAGTAGAAGTCTTGAAAACTTTTCGCCTAGAAAATTTTTATGCTTGTTCTAGACATTGCTTCTAGCTGTAGCTCTGCTATAGCTGTGCTTGTAGAGATCTTTAAACCCTCTTGGCTAGAACGTTTCTATTCTTGTTTTAGATGTGTAACGATTTGCAGTTTGTGCTCATTGTCCTCAATTCTGCATGTGAGGTCACAGTGCTCTGCTTTGAGAGCATTTTTTTCTAAATTTAATGAAATTACACAGTTAACTGGGGAGAAGGCGAATTGATGAAGGCTTGCACTTTGTACAACACAATAAGACACAGCTAGAGATGGCGAAAAATCAGTTGGGCTGAAGAGAATTAAAATTTAATTTTTTTTTGTAGAATTTTCAATTTTACTCTTTTAACACCCCACCGATTATGTACCATCTCTAGCTGTTTCTTAATGTGCTGTAGAAAATGCAAGCCTTCAACAATTCACCCTCTCCCCAGTTAACTGTAATTTAAAATTTAGAAAAAAAACGCTCTCAAAGCAGACTATTGTGTGATCTCACATACAGAATTGAGGACAATGAGCCCAAACTACACATCGCTACACTCAATAGTGAATGCACATGCTGAATGTATAAAGAACACATGCTTTTCCAGTCCGAATTTTTATTGCACTCCATCTACAAAAGTAAAAGCAATCAGCAAATAAACTTGACAATATGGATTTGAGATGCCTTTTTTGAAGGTTCTTCTGCAAAAGTAAATTCCAAACAACCTGCACTGGCAAAAAAAAAACAAACAATTAAGTTACAGGCATGCATGCAAATGCACCGGTGTAAACTCTCTGGAACGATCCGCCCAGAAAGTTCTGCATAAAAATATTTTTTTTAAAACTTGCATAGATATATAAAATTAATGCACACTCAAGGCATTGGCTGATGAGCTAAATTCAATGGCTTATCGTAAGCTCCAGGTTCTGCCTTTTCCAGGGGTCTTTAAGACAGACAAGATTCCAGCAACCTGCAAAGACACAAAAAAAGCTCAAAATAATCAATCGAGCCAAAGGCAGTGGCAGTTGAGCTACGTGCCTGAGATTTGTGGGGTTTTTAAAGAAAAATATGCACGAAGAAAGGACATACCAAAATACGGTGACACCACTAGCATCTATTCAAAATGCCCGGACCTGCCATGAACGCCATTGAAATCATTCACCTAGTAGCCCCCCCCCCCCCTATGCATGAAAAAAAAAATCCCTCATAGCTCCCACCACAAAACGAGGTCGAGGCAGTGGCCTTATGCTTCTGGCATTGACCTACCATGAACTGAAAGAACAGTCTTTTCTAGTGTGTTTTAAGAGAAGAAAGTTTTATTCACCCTGTACATACACAGAAAACCTTAAAGTGAGCTGAGGTTACTGATTTGAAAACGCTACGGTGCAAAGATGACAACAAAAACGAATAGGACACCATATGCGCACAACTACCAATTATTTATTGGAAGAAAACACGAATATTCTACATCTGATGCCAGTGAAGTGCCGGAATTTTTTCAAACAGACTCATATAGTTCCACATCTTCAACACGATCATTAGCAACAAAATAACTCAGATATATTACTTCAGTTCTACATTTGCTACCGCACATACTTAGCACGCATCAGCGAAGTTAACAAAGCCAATACAATACAGCTAAGTTGCTTGTTGGGCGAGTTGGTTGGACAGTACGGTAAAACAGCGCTAGAAACATGGACAGATAGAAAGACAAACACGCATTGCTATCTACCCGTGTTTCTAGCGCGCTAGTCAGCCGCATCTGCGGTTCAACTTCGGCGCGCTGCATTCACCGTACAAGAGAAGTGGAAAGTTACTTACTGTTGAGAAATATAAGCTCCATATCACAGCGCAGCAGTGGTTGTAAAATACAGCGCGGGAAAGCTGCAAAATCAGCGTAAATGTCCAAACGCGGGAAACAAAGACAGCACACCGAACACACACCATTGAGAGCACGTTGAGCAACCGTTGAGCATGTCGAAAGACGAGAAAAGATGAATGATCGGTGCGCGCGGGTAGCAAGCAGTCGCTAGCGACTGCAACGCCAAAATGCTAATAAAGCAATAACTGCCTACAAAACCCAACTATTACAAAAATAATTACGAGTTTAGTTTTATTTTGTTTTTCAATTTAACCTTATGCTTTGCAAAGAAACAAGAAAAAAAACCTGAAATAATAAAGCAATGTTGACAAATTGTAAATTGCATCGGCATCGAGCAGAGCGCCACCACGCAGCAGGCTTTAGCGCGCGGAACGATGTTTGAGCGTACGATCGGCTCTCCTGCTGACTGTTCTCTTGCCCAAGCAACAAATTTCCGGCAGTGCGGTGGTTTTCTCGTGCTCTCAAGCAAGCCGGAGTAGAAGCATGTCATTCGCGTGCCTCCCGTCTTTCAGGACCCGTATGCTACCCCAGTGCGGCCTTACGAGCGGCAATACGGTGGTTTTCTGGTGTTGGCCAGGCAAGCTGGAAGGAAGAGGCATTCGTAGCATAAAAAAGTGTTGTCATTCGCGTGCCTCCCCTCGTCTGTCAGGACCGGTGTGCAACCCAGTGCAGCCTTACGAGCGGTAGGTTAGCTGGACCGTAAATGACGGGGCTTTGGTTCCCGCTAGAACGAACCGCAGTTTCAAAGTTCGAGGTTATTTTAAAGCGGTCTCTTACCTTCTGTTCCTGATTATCAAATCATCGAGTTGAGACATTGGAGTAATGCAAAGCTGTCTAACAATTTGTGCCGTAATTATTGCTTAATTCCGTGGCTGCAATAAACCATGCGTAGAAAATGTTCGCTGTGATTCGTGAACATTCTTTGAATAGGGATTCAACATTCTGAACAGGGGAAACATGGAGTATTTTTTTGTGGACATTTAGAAGTTAGTAAACCCTTTCTACAATAGTATTTGTGAAACGTTTCTGAATAAAGAGGTGTTTGGAAAAATATCTAATTGATGTCTCTAAAAAACATATCTGAGACGTCTTTGAAAAGGCGTCTTAGTATAGACGTGCTAACGAAGTTTTCCAGGAAACTTCTTTCCGTCGACGTCTGTGAGAAGTTTGTTCCAGAACAAGATGTTTGTAGCCTTCCAGAGCAGTTTAAAGAAGTTTATTAGACGTTATGTGTTTCGTGGGCATAGCCATCGTGCAAGAATGTTGAAACCGAAGCAGCGATCCACGTATTCTAATTCTATAGGAAATCATTTGGGAGTAGAAAAGAGCAACTTAATATGATGTGCATGGTTCTTTAATGAACGATATGTATAAATGGACGGTTGAATAGTTACAGTAATGGAGTGTTCCGCTAGAATTGTTTACGGCCGTGACCGCAATAAACATTACTCATATTGCTCTTAGCTTTAAGCTCTGGCATTGATAAGCCTATCTAAAGAACCGACTGGCAGTGACAGGTTGTTTACAGCTGTTGATCAAAAGGTAGGCCATCATGCTATTATTGCAGGCATATTTGCTTCTTTTTGTACCTCTGTTTACTAAAACTTAATTTTGTTCCCCATTCCTAGGGACGCTGCACCTCTTACAACACTCACTGTTCAGTCGCTTTTATTCAAGTATACAAAAAGGAGGAAATGCGCATGCACTCATAGGATAGCCTGTCTTTCCGTTAACAGCTGCAAATAACACGCCACTGCTCCTCGGTACCTTGGATGAAGTTTTCAATGGGGTTACCTGAGATGCCTAGCAATTGCTGTGATATTTATACCAATCACTGCAGTGAAACAGAAAGGTAACACTGCATCACTTTAACTCCTGCATGCACCTATAAACGTGCCTTAATTTATTGCCTATTCTTATAGACTTAGGACCTCTTACTATAGGCTTTGTTCAGTAAGCAACCGTCTTTCATTGCTTCAATTTATATCTCTACACCACTTTCTTGTTGCTCTGGGCGTGATCATTTGATTTCATTGTTCAAATCATATTGTTTTATCATGTGTGAATGATTTAGCCTGCACATACATGCTTTCATTTTTTTTAGATGCGCATCGGGAGCGTTTTCTACGTAGAAGTGGATCGATTGAGTTGTATCACTGGTGCGAAAACCGACAACCCTCAGAAGATATGTGTCCTGTGGTTGGAAGGGCAATAAAGAAGAAAATCAGCGGAAAAGCCTGCCTAAAAAAAGGTAGCACTGCATCACTGTAACTGCTGCATGCACCTTTAAATATGCCTTATTTTTATTGCCTATTCTTATAGACGGTGGACCTCTTGCTATTGGCTTTTTTCAGAAAGCAACCGCCTTTCATTGCTTCAATTCCTATCTCTCCACCACTTTTGTGTTACTTGGAGTGTGATCCTTTGATTTTATTGTTCAAATCATATTATTAAATCGCCGGTGAATGATTTCGCCTACACATACCTGCTTTCATTTTTTTAGGTGCGCATCGAGAGTGTTTTCTACGTATAAATGGATCGATTAAGTTGTATCACTGGTGCGAAAACCAACAGTTCGGTACCCCCAGAAGATTTGTGTCTTGTGGGTGGCAGGGGTATAAAGAAGAGGATAATCAGTGGAAAAGCCTGCCTAAAAACTTACAAAGATGGCGCAAAAGCGAAATGCTGATCAGGGTTAGAGTCTGATTACTTCTGTTATCCCATTTCACTTGCTAGGTGATGTGACATATATGAAGCACCTTAGTATAATTTGTGGTATACTCACTGAAAATTGTGTAGACATTAACTTTTTTCTCGTTCAATTATTTTGAGTGACGCACGAATTGGAATAAAACGAAGTCATCCACACGTCTAATGCCCATAGACATTAGATGCGTGGATGAGCTCATTAATTGTGTTCCTATGTGAGCATGCAATAGTTTGTCGAATATATTAATATGTTAAATGTTGATTTTTTTACTGTTAACCGGAGTAATACATATGCTCCATATCATAGCATTATTCGCCTGTAGTTTGTACCTGCTCTTTCCTAAATTGTATTCTACAAAGTATACGTGTGTCATCTCGTACGTCTATTTAACTAGCGAACAATTTGCAATCGAATCCCTTTTGTGATGTTTCAGCTACAAATATTGTATGACAGTTGTGACAATATAGGTAGCTTTAGGTATAACATATAGCGCGAAAATCTTTAATATATGCGATGATATTTTTATTCACCGCATTGGCTAAGCCAGCCTGTTGAAGAGACGAAATGAAAACAAATATGGATGTCTTCGGACAGGAACAGTAATCGTGGTGCCATGACCATTTTTTAAATTAAATTTTCATATGTCGTGGGCTAATGTCTCGACATAAAGGAATGACCCTTAGGTTTGCCAGATGCGGCGCAGTATTCTCGAAAAAAAAAAAACGCCTATCACTAAAGCTGGAAAACGCCGTTTTTGTCGTTTCAAAAAGTTGGACGTTTGGAGGCCGGCTGGTTGCGTAAAATTTTGTCATCTACTGTTTTTTACTCACCGCATTTGGGTAACGTTTACTTGTATAAGAAGTATTAAAAGTGTTTTTCATTGATGCAGTTGATTTAGTAAAAAATCGCAAACTTTGCTTCAAGAACAACGCGCTACAAAAATGTTAATGTTCAACCTTACATACTGGCGTGACGCATTGCGTTGTTTGCACTAAAATATTCTGTGTTTATTACGCAGGTCATATTGTTAATTTAAGGCAGAATTTGGATCTGCTATGTGTGTTCTCTGTAACGCCACCAAAAGTATTATGCTGGAAAGCGATTTGCTTAAGATTGTAATTATAAAAATTACACATTGAAAAATAATCTTCAAAAATATAGTGTTGTTAGTGGTGGTCAAAGCTGACAAATGGAATAATATATTAATAACCTAGATTGAATACTATTGCACCTAGCAATAAAAAAGAATGCAGGACAGAGAAAAAGTTCAGCCTTCACTTGCGTTCTGCCATGAAATTGGCAGAAATAGTGAATTAATACCATTTTAAGCTATATTAAGTATTTGTCCCAGAAGCAGAAAAACGGTGTTAAGCGCTGACAATGTTTTAAATTTTACTTAAGGTAAAATGTAACTAAATTAAGCAAATACTAAATTGAAGTTTTGATGCCTATTCCATAAGGGGGAGCCATATAAGCACATCTATAGAACAAAAACAAGCATTTTTATATGTCTAATATTACATTTTGCAGAATTCAATATACTTACGGACTAAAATTAACAAAGTACTTTGCACTGTTTCCACAGATTTTGATAAAAATTGATGTTGCGGCCGTTTCTTCAATTCTTATCAGTTTTCCTTATTTTACCATTTTCTTACTTTTGTCCAATTTCAAAATAATATGCAGATACACACACAAATCTAGAGCTTGAAATTTTTTCAGAAATAAAGAATGGAACCTAGATAATGTAGAAAAATAGTTTCTGTGCCAAGATATTATTGGATCTTGCAAGAATGCAGGCTGAGTTTGGCCATTATCAGCACAAGCACTCGGTTTAATATTTAATGTTATATTTTTAAACAGTATAACGCAACACTTTTTAGTCCGTGATATTTTTGAGGTACTGAAGATTTTTGAGAGGGATTTGAATGAAAATCGAAGATGATCTTTTTTTAATTGCAGCAAATTTGCCCTTTACTGTTGTTTTCGAATTCTGAGCAATTTTGATGCGTTGTGGAGAACACACCTAGTGGTCTGGAGCTCCAGATACTGCCTGGAATTAAGAACATGCGTCAGGAAGTGAAAACATATTTAGTGCAACCAACCTAATGCATCATATGCCAGTACATAAGGTTAAAAATGAATATTTTTGCAGCGTATCGCTCCTGAAGAAAAGTTTGCGATTTTTTAATAACACAACTGCAAAAACAAAATAGGTTTCTAATAGTGTTTGTAAATATAAAACCTGCATATATTTAGTGAGTAAAAAAGAGCAGATGACAAAATCATGGTATCCAAACTTGCAACATTTTGAAATGGCAAAAACAGCGTTTTCTACCTCTAGAGATATACCATACAATTGTTTTTTTTTCGAGGAAACTACGCGTATCTTGAAAAACTAAGGTTAATTCTTTTGTGTCTAGATGCTTGCCCACCACATATAAGAATTTCATTGGAAACGAAAGATGGCCATGGGACCTCGATTATAATTCTTATCTAAGGCACCCATAATACGCTGCGAGAAAGCCAATATCAAAGGCTTTTTTTAATATTCCATATTTCGAAAGGTTGTGCCATCTAAAAAAATTAGAAAGCTAGGCACACCTTAGGTGTAGCCAGCCCTCACTTTCTGTTACAGCTGCATTTGCTAAGCTGAATTAATGCGTTGATTGCTTTATTTTAGCCACGAATATAGCGCTATTACGTGTCAATTTTAAAGAAAGGCCGCAGTGATGCGATTCCTGTAGAATTTGCAAGTGAAATCTGTAAACCTTACAAATCTACCCATATATATGATCTCTTGCAGGTTTTATTCAAGCTACATTACACCTGCTGCGCCCCATAGCTTGAGCCAAGGGTTATAAATAAACCATTAGAAACAGACGATGGAAACCGGTGGTGCATTGCTGGCAGCCACTTAGGACAGCGCAGAAAATTTTTATTTTGTACGTGAGGAAGTGAGGTTATTCGCTTCAAGTACTAAATATTCACTTTAGACAATAAATAGGACTTACAGAGTCGGTGAGCACGTTCGGAAACCCCTGTTTCAATATTTGCGGTTAGAAACCTCATGTGTACCTTTTTTTCCAGCTGTAGATAAATTCCGGGTTATGTAGATACCGAAACCGTTACCAGCCCATTCGCGCACCTCAACTGTGCTGCTCACAACATGATTTTGAGCGGACCAAACAACCTGCCGCTAAGATTGCTAGCCCCATGCATGAGTAAGGGTGATATGCTGGCGATGGTTGCTTCGCGTCGGCCCTTTGGCGCACATGAAGGCTCGAGTTACAATGAGCGCGCCGAACTTTGCAATGCGGATAATGACTACAAAGCGGTAAGGATATAAATTAGTTTAACAGTATTTTTCAGCTGTAAAATACAAATACAGTCTTGTTGGACGATGTGCTGGCGCGGACGAAGAAACCATAGGCAACTTGTAGGTCTAACGCTCGACTGTTGGTCGAGCGTTAGACCTACAAGCGTCCCCCTCGACTGCAACAAACGAAAGTGCATCATTCATCGCGTTTTTCAGACCCGGCTGTTCCATGAGGCAAGCGAAAAAGTCTAATGTTTCAGCTAAATCGTATTCACGGGAGATGAGAAACATGCAATGCCGCCTATGCGAGCTAAATGAGAAAAAAGAGGTCTTTAAAGACGGTGTTTCTATAGAAGAAATCATACCTGTACTACAGCCCGAGGAAACCGCCACCTCATCCTCATTCCCTTCCTGCTGCCGGCAGCCGTCGTTTTATGGAGACAGCAGCTGAGCAAAACGTGACAGCCGTGGTGCCAGAGCAGGAACAATGTCTCTGCTGAGGCTACATGGACGAACCTAGAAGACACCCTGGGAAGCGAGACCACTGCATACTAAGCGCACCCATATCATCTACCAAAACCCTACCAAAACCCCGAGGGATCTGGGCGCTGCTCACATCACCGATTGGCCCAAATTCGGCAACGCATACGTCCCATCAGGTCCAATCCTGTCCATACAGGACTGGAGCGAAGACATCAGACAAGCTCACAAGAAAGCCATCGAAATAATACAACGCACACTGGAAGCCCGAGAGGTAGACCGCCATCTTCTCAAGCTATGAAGCGCAGACGCCTTGTGAGGCGATGGAAAAGACAGCGCCTAAAAAGACTTCTCCGTCTGCGGATTGCGCAGCTCACGGAGGAAGCCCAGACATACGCCACTGACCTAGCACAACAAAATTGACAACAGTTTTTCGAGTCATTGAGAGGAACGCTGGGAACGTCCCGTACTTGGGCAATCCTGCGGAACCTCATTGATTCCTATAAATCGAAATTCGCATCTACACGGATCCTGAAGGGTATTGCTCACCTTTTTCCATGGGACGCCGGCACGCTGCTTCAGGCTCTTAAAGACAAATACATCGGCACCAGCCCAGCTCCACCTTGCTCTTATACCTACCAGGGCTAGGAAAATTCGGCAATCGATGCTCCCATTTCTGAAGCCGATGTGTCCGCTGCAGTTCGATCACGCACCCGCAACACGGCGGAGGGAACGGACAAGATCAGCAACGCCATGATCGGTAACTTCAGCAATGCAGAAATCAGCGACCTCACCAAGTATCTGAACGACTCCCTGTGGGAGGAGAATGAAGTTCCCTCTGAGTGGAAGCGCTCGTAGATAGTCGTGATTCCAAAACCGGGCAAGAAGACGGCGGTCGAAACGCTAAGAACCATATCACTCACCGCGTGTCTGGGCAAGCTCTACGAGCGAGTCATCCAGACGCGACTTCAACATTACATAGAAGATAACGGCCTTTTCCATCCTTCCTTGATCGGCTTCAGATAGGGCCTGTCCACTCAAGACTCTTTTCTTCTCAAGGAGGAGGTATTTTCCAACATTCCGAGAGGAGGTGAGCACCGAATTATGGCGCTAGATCGAAAGGGCGCGTTTGAAAAACGTGTCTCACGAGGCAATCCTCTCCGAGCTCAATAACCTAAACTGCGGCGAACGCACCTTCCGATACGTCAAGGATGTTTTGTCCAACCGAACGGCAAAGATAGGAATGAGTGACATGAGATCGGATCTTCAAGACATGCCAAACAAGGGCGCGCCACAGGGATCGGTCATCTCCCCGCTCCTCTTCAACACCGTCATGATTAGAGTCGCAAGGGATCTGCAACAGGTTCCGCACATTGGATATACCCTGTATGCTGATGACATTACGATCTGGACAACCACTGGCTATCTAGGTCACAAAGAAGAAACACTTCAAGCAGCAGCAACCTGCGTGGAAACAGAGGCCTTTCGAAGCGGGCTCCAATGCTCCCCAGATATATCTGAAGTCATCCGCATACGTGGGTACCACTATACGTCACCAGGCAATCTTAGCATCCTCCTGCATGGGGTCCCGATCCGGGAAGTGCCACTCATACGAATCCTGGGTCTCTGGCTCCAAAGCGATAGAAAAGCAGACCACGTGTTCCGCCTCCTCAAGAATACAACACAGCAGATCTCTAAAATGATCCGCCGGGTGGCCAGAAACAAAAAAGGCATCCGGGAAGAAGACATAATCAGTCTGGTGCAGCCGCTGGTCATCAGTCGCTTCTCCTATGGACTACGTTACCACACCCTGCTCCGAAGAGATATCAACAAAGTAAATGCAATGATACGTGCAGCTTGCAGGAACGCGTTAGGCCTCCCATCATACACCTCCAACGTCAAATTGGAAGCTCTTGGACTCCACAACACATTTGAAGACATTCAAGAGGCTGTCAGTTCAGTCGTGCCCGACTCTTCGTGACCCTATGGACCATGTCACGCCACGCTTTCCGGTCTCTCACTATCTTCCTAACATCACAAAACTTCATCTGCAGTGCCTCGAGGATGCCATCTAACCATCGCGTTCACTGCCTACCCCTTCTCCGGCGACCCTCAACCTTTCCCAACATCAAATCTTTCTCCAGCGACTCCTCTCTTCTCATCAGGTGACCAAAGTAGCTGAGCTTTAACTTTAGAATTTGACCCTCCAATGAGCAGTCAGGGCTTATGGTCGACAATATTGACTGATTTGATCTTCTGGCAGTCCAAGGAACTCTCAAGAGTCTTCGCCAGCAGCACAATTCAAACGCGTCAATTCTTCGGCGGTCAACCTTTTTCACAGTCCAACTCCCGCATCCATACATCACAACTGGAACGACCATACCACGAGTTATACGGATCTTGGTTGGCAGACTAATGTCTCTGCTCTTTACTAGGCGGTCAAGGCTAACCATTGCTCTCTTTCCCAGAAGCAGGCATCTCCTAATTTCATGGCTGCAGTCTCCTCCCGAGGTAATCTTGGAGCACAAGAAGAGAAAATCTGTCACAGCTTCCACTTCTTGTCCCTTAATGCTCCACGACTTGATAGGGCAAGACGCCATGATCTTGGTCTTTTTAATGTTCAGTTTAAGCCCAAACTTCTCACTCTCTTCTTGTACGCGCATCCGAAGTCTCTTGAGTTCCGCTTCACTTTCTGCCATTAAAGTGGTATCATCCGCATACCTAAGGTTGTTGATATGTTTTCCAGCAATCTTCACTCCAGCTGAAGACTCGTCCAGACCGGCCTTCCTCATGATGCACTCTGCATATAGGTTAAATAGGCAGGGCGACAGTATGCAGCCTTGCCTCACTCCTTTCTCAATCGAAAACCAATCAGTAAGACCATACCCAGTTCTTACTGTGGCCTCTTGCCTTTCATACAGGCTCCTGAGGAGACAGATAAGGTGAATTGGAACTCCCATCTCTTGGAGAGCTTGCCACAATCTGCTGTGATCTACGCAGTCAAACGCTTTCGCATAATCAATAAAGCAGAAGTAGATGGGTTTCTGGAACTCTCTTGCTTTTTCCATGATCCAGCGAAGGTTGGCAACTTGGTCTCTAGTTCCTCTGCCCTTCCGAAACCCAGCTTGCACGTCCGGAAGCTCCTGATCCACATACTGCTGCAGCCTACTTTGGAGGATTTTCAACATCACCTTGCTAGCATGCGAAATAAGCGCGATCGTGCGGTAGTTGGAGCAATCTTTGGCACTGCCTTTCTTTGGAATGGGGATGTAAACTGACCTCCTCCAATCCTGTGGCCACTGCAGGGTTTTCCAAATCTTCTGACATAATGTATGCAGAATGTTAACAGCCTCATGGTTGAGGTTAAGAAGAAACTGAGCTGGAATGCCATCAATTCCGCTAGCTTTGTTCTTAGCAAGGCAGGCTAAGGCCCATTCAACTTCACTCTGCAGGATGCCCGGCTCGAGATCAGTGATCACAAGCATCTTATGTTGGGTTTGCACATCGGGTCCTTCTTGTACAGTTCTTCTGTGTATTCCTGCCACCTCTTCTTTATCTCTGCGGCTTCAGTGAGGTTCTTGCCTCGTTTGTCCTTTATCACGCCCAGCTTAGCACAGAAACTTCCTTTGATATCTTTGATTGTCTTATACAGAGCTCTTGTGTTCCTTAATTGGCTGTTGTCCTCAACTGCTCGGCACTGTATGTTCAGGAAGGCATTCTTATCTCTCCTTGCTATTTTCTGAAAATCAGCATTGGGAATCTTGTATCTTTCTCTTTCCCCTTAACTTTTGCCATCCTCCTTTCCTCAGCTCTTTGGAAAGCCTCTTCAGATAACCAGTTTGCTTTCTTGCATTTCTTTTGTTTTGGAACTACCTTAGTAGCAACTTCTTGTATTATATCACGAACATCAGTCCACATCTCTTCGGGCTCTTTGTCTTCTAGATATAATTCTTGAAATCGATTCCTCACTTCCACAGCATATTCTAATGGAACTTGATCCAGATTATACCTGAAAGGCCTTCTAGTTTTCTGCGTTTTCCTCAACCGAAGCTTAATCTTGGCAACAAGAAGCTGATGATCGGTGCCACAATCGGCTCCAGGCCTTGTTTTTACTGCTTGTATAGCGCTTCTCCATCTCTGCCGGCAAATAATATAATCGATCTGATTCCTGTACAGACCATCCGGTGAAGTCCATGTGTACACGCGCCTCTTGTGCTGCTGAAAATGAGTATTCGCTATGGTCAGGTTATTTTCCTGACAAAACTCTACTAGCCTCTGCCCAGCTTCATTTGGCTCACCAAGACCGAACTTGCCTGTAATTCCGGATATTTCTTCCCTCCCTACCTTAGCATTCCAGTCTCCTATGAGAAAAACGAGGTCAGATGATGGGGTGCGGTCCAAAAGGCATTGTAGGGCCGCATAAAATCTCTCAACGTCAGCTTCTTCAGCAGTAGTGGTCGGTGCATAGACTTGGATAACTGTTATGTTAAAAGGGTGACCTTAGATCCGAAGTGAAATCATTCGGTCATTTTTGGGTTGTACCCTAGCACTGCTTTGCCCAATCTTCTGTTTACTATGAGTGCGACCCCATTCCTTCTCTTGGATTCGTGCCCACAATAAAACACATAATGGTCGCCGGAGTGAAATTCTCCCATTCCGATCCACTTGAGCTCGCTGATGCCCAAGATATCAATGTTCAATCTGTCCATTTATCGCTTGACGATATCCAGTTTACCTTGCGTCATAGATCTTACATTCCATGTTGCTATGTGATACATCTCCTTGCAACGTCGGACTTTCCGGTCGCTTCCCGACAAATCCACAACTGAGCGTCCTTTTGGCTTTAGCTCAGCCGCTTCGTTCGTCCTGGAGCTACTAGGAATCGCCCTTTGTTCATCCCAAGTATCATGCGGGACGCCTTCCAACCTGGGGGGCTCATCTTCCGGCGCCATATCATTAATGGTATTGTGACTGGCCATAGGGTTTTCTTGGCAGGAAATACTAGAGTGGGTTGCCATTACCTTCTCCAGTGAATCACATTTTGTCAGAACTCTCCGCCGTGACCTGTCTATCTTGGGTGGCACTACACAGCAGAGCTCACGACTTCATCGAGTTTCGCAAGCCCCTCCGCCACGACAAGGCAGTGATCCATGAAGGGGCAAGAGGCTGTCCTCCTGTCCAAAAGCGAACGCCTTCTGTCAACTGAGACAGGTCGGCTAATTCTCGAGCGCGTTGGCTATCCTTCGGACGTACAAGCTGCCCGGTCAACGACTAACATTCTTATTCCGTACCGGGCAAGAGTATATGTGGCCCCGCTCCCAAAGAACATGTCTCCAGTTCACAACGAAGGCAGAAGAGACGCCCGAGTGAATTGTCTTAAGCGTGCAGTAGCACGCAGTACGAAACCTGTCTATGTGGATGTCGCTCTATACGAGCATACATCGAACGCTGCAGCAGCCGTGGTGGTGGGCTCTTCGTACACAGAAGTCTCCAGCATGTCCATCCCGCACTGTACTGTCACAGAAGCGGAAATGGCGGCGATCGTGCCAGCCATTACCTACGGAGACGCGACCAATCGAGAGCTTCACGTAATCACCGACTCGCAAGAGGCGTGTCGGCTCCTTCTTGCAGGCAGAATACCTACAACATTAGCTTGCTTCACAGCTAACCCATTGACTACAAACTCACAGCTCAAACATCAGATCACTTGGGTTCCGGGGCACTCTGGATTTGAAGGTAATGACGTCGCAGATAGGCTGGCTCGAGGTCACACAAACCGAGCGGCCACTAATCCCGATCTCACAACCAGCATTCCTGTCCCAGCGACTTACGGCGCGCGACTTAGGTACCTACGAGAACAACGTAGGATTTATCTCCCTCCACACAGGGGGCTAAATGCACAAGAAACGCGGTAATGGAGACAGCTCCAAACCAACACTTACCCCAACCTACATCAATCCAACATAATGTTCCCAGAACACTACACAGACATGCCTTGGTGCAACGACCAGTCCAACGCCTACCACGTCACATGGGAGTGCACAGGCCCCAAGCCTCCTCACATAAACATGCATCATTCGGAGGCGCAGTGAGAGGCAACTCCTATGCTATGATCTAGAGACTCAGCATAGGCTGGTAACTCAGGCAAGAGCGGCAGCCCAGGCCACTGGGGTCTTGAAATGAAGACTCCACTCACTGCCCTCCCCCTTTTATTTCTTTTTTTTCTTTTTCTTTTTGAAATAAAGCTTTCTCTCTCCCTCCCTCTCTGTCGCTGACATCCTCTGGAAGAGCAGATGCGGGCGAGAGTTTGGCCCTACTACAGCGCCAATTGGTCCTAGCAGAGAAGAAGCTGCCGCATTTGCAATAGGACTGTAAGAAAACGTCAGCTGAGCGGAACGTGACGACAGTAGTGTAGGCAAACACTTATCTGCAGTTACATCCTCCGGATGGAGGGGATTCCTGCGAAGCACCTCGGCAGTGAAAATGCCCGAAGTTTCTCCACACAAGCGGAAAGCTTATGTATTGCTTCGGTCGGCCCTTGCTAACATGGCAAATGAAAACTCATCGAGCCGAGCTCGGCCACCCACATCGGCGAGACGTCGAGGATTGACAACGGCCTATGAACGGCCGATCTGTTGTAATTGACCACGTGGTACGGACGAACTTGCCAGCATACTGCCGCGGTCGGGCCATAGCGTTTTAGTTTTTGCGGTCCTCTTTACCTCCCGCTTTCTCAGAGCGAAGGACGGGACCGCCCTCAGCGAGCCAATGCACTGAGATCAGCCAATCAGAGAATTGGGAGTGTAAGCGACGCAAAATGATAAGAACGAATTCCAACTGAGAAGGCAAGTAGTACCCAGATGTTAGTACGAGGGAGGGATAGGTGTAAGAGGTCCCCCAATCGGAACGTTTAAAGCCTGTCATGCATCTCTTTCCGCCCTGCACACAGTGAAGTCTTAGTACCTTAAAGTCCTGGGGAGAAACTATGCCACGCATAGCACCTACCGAAGTAGGAGCCCAAACCCCACCATATGATATCGTTACTGCTGAAAGCAGTGGCCAAGAACGCCAGGACGATGTTCGATGAGGTCAGCAATCGCGTATTTCACTACGTTGATATCGTAAGCCTGGGCAATGGAAACCCCTCTACTGCCCACCACTTCAACATCCAATAAAACTGTATGGCCCTCCCTTGTGAGGCTCTTATCAGATATCTTTGTGCTTTGAGTGGCTCGATAGCGAGTACCCAGTGCCACTTGAAGCCCAATTCTTCGCTGTAAAAATAGGCAGCTGTTTTAACAGTAATTTACCCATCATATTTGGCTGCCTAAGTTTTCCTTTGAAAATTACACAGGAAATTTTTTTTGTTTTGCGAGGGGTAATTGTAATAATGAATTATTGCTGTTAAAAGCACAGGCCCTTTATTCTAAATATATAACCCTTTTTTACAGCCAGTACCCAGTCGGAAAAATCTACAGAAAATTTTCTGATGTTACGACAGAATTTCTGTGCGGTTTTTGACGGGAAACCTGTTGTGACAACAGAACATTCTGTAGTAACATCAGAAATTTCTGTTGTTACAACAGAGAAGTAGTACAGAACTACAGACAACAGAATTATACTACAGAAAAACTACAGAACTACAGAAAAGTACTACAGAACTACAGAAACGTCTAATGGTTACGACAGAACTACAGGATATTTTGTCGTATTTTTGACAAGGTTCTGTAGTTTTTTTCGACTTAGTATGCTGTAAAATATAGAGAGCTCTGTAAACTCGCACGATCCTGTAATTTTTATTAATGTTATTTTGCAGTATAATTTAAAGCAAAAGTTAAAATTACGAAATCAGGCGTGTTTTCATTCTCACCGCATATACCTTCTCACCTATTTTTTTGATTCTCTAATTATATATCAGTGAATATGCTTACCAAGATATCCCAGTGTGCCTCGCAGATTTGATTAAATAAGCCAAGAACCTTCTTGTTCACTTCTGTATGAGACTTCTTTTTTTCTCCCACGATCCGGGATCACATACAGTGCACTGTTTCTGGGTAGAAAGTAAAAACAATGAAATGAATGTAATGTAGCGTCACACCAACGCTCGGTGACTGTCGACGGTGACAAAGACGACGAGAGTATGTCGAAAAAGCGCGTGCTACGAAGAAGACGGCAGACAAAGAAGAAGACGCAAGAGACTGACGCGCTAGTTAAATGTTCGACCAGAACACCGACCCCAGACTGAACGTACTTCTATATTTGGTGGAGGTGCTGGGACGTTAAGGCATGCGCGGCATGCAATCGCATCAGCGGAAGTTAATGACACGCTTCAGCGTGGTGTTATCCAGCCTTCGCACAGCCCTTGGGCTTCTCCAGTTCACGTGAGGAAAAATGATGGCTCTATCCGGTTCTGCGTTGATTACAGGCGACTGAACAACATAACGCAAAACGACGTGTACCCCCTTCCACGTATTGATGACGCTCTCGATTGCCTTCAGGGTGCCGAATTCTTTTCATCTTGGGAACTGCGCTCGGGCTACTGGCAGGTAGCCATGGCAGCTGACGATGCACCAAAAACCCTTTTTGTGGCACCTGAGGGTCTCTATGAATTTAACGTCATGCCGTTTGGATTCTGCAACGCGCCGGCCACCTTCGAACGCATGATGGACACAATTCTGTGCGGACTCAAGTGGCATGACTGCCTTTGCTACCTGGACGATGTTGTAGTGTTTCAAAAGATTTTACGTTACATTTGGACCGACTCGAGCGTGTGCTTAAGTGTTTGACTGATGCCGGCCTGCAACTAAATTTGAAAAAGTGCTGCTTCGGGGCTCGCCAGCTTCCTATATTGAGACATGTTGTTTCGAAAGACGGCGTTCATCCAGATCCTGCGAAACTCCGTGCAGTAGCCGAGTTTCCACGCCCAACTTCCCTAAAGGAGCTGCGTAGTTTTATCAAGCTGTGCTCGTATTTTCGTCGCTTCGTCCGCAATTTCAGTTCGATTATCTCGCCGCTGACTGAGCTGCTTGCCGGTGACGCCATTCTTTCGTCATGGACGTCCGACTGTGATGAGGCCTTTTGGATGCTTCGGCTCCTTCTAGTGTCGCCTCCGATTCTCCGCCATTTTGACCCTGCAGCGCCTACCGAAGTTCACACTGATGCCAGCGGTGTAGGTCTCGGCACTGTCCTTACACAATGAAAGCCCAGCAACCCAGAGTACGTTGTTGCTTATGCCAGCCGCACCTAACAAAGGCTGAAAAAAATTATTCTGTAACCGAAAAGGATTGCTTAGCCATCATTTGGGCCATTGGAAAGTTCCGCCCATATCTCTACGGTCGTCCTTTTTTTGTTGTTACGGACCACCACGCATTTTGCTGGTTGTCCACCCTTAAAGACCCATCCGGCCTTCTTGCTCGTTGGGCCCTCCGCTTACAAGAGTACGACATTCAGATCACCTACCGGTCTGGTCGTACGCATTCTTATACCGGCGCCCTGTCTAGGTCACATCTTCAATGCGGCTCTGACTCGACAGCTATCACCATAGTTGACTCATCTTCACTAGAAATTGGTGACATGCTCAATGAACAAAGGCAAGACCCTTGGATCGCTTCTCTTCTCACGCTTCTATCTACACCTTCTCTTCGCCCAGCGTCTCGAACGCTTCGCCCCCAAGCTCGTCATTTTGCCATCCGCAACGGCATGCTTTACCGCCGACATTACCTTTTTGACGGACGCAAGTGGCTCTTTGTCATTCCTCGGCACCTCTGCTGGGAAATATGCGCCGCTTTTCACGCCGATCCTCAGTGTGTCCACGCCGTATTGTTGAAAACTTACACTCGTCTTCGCCTGCGCTATTACTGGCAGGGTATGTACCGCTTCGTACGCCATTACGTTCGCGCATCCCAGGTATGCCAACACCGCAAAAACCCTCCACATAACTCCACCAGTCCGATGCAGCCCTTGCCCTGCCCCAGACGGCCATTCGACCGTGTGGGTATTGATCTTTACGGGCCACTACCAGTCACTCCAGCTGGCTGGTAACCGTTGGGTCATCGTGGCTGTTGGCCACCTTACCCGCTACGCAGAAACATCTTTACCTTCTGCGTCTGCGCCGCACGTTGCGTCTTTCCTCCTGCACCATCTCGTTCTGCGCCACGGTTCACCTAAAGAATTGCTCAGTGACCGTGGCCGTGTCTTTTTTTCCGAGACCGTTGAAGCCCTTCTTCAGCAGTGCCGCATTGTCCACCATTCTACCTCGGCCTACCATCCGCAGACAAATGGCATGACGGAACGTTTTAACCGCACCTTGAGTGACAGGCTGGCCATGTAGGTCGCGTCCGACCACTCAAACTTGGACCGGATTCTCCCTTTCGTCACGTGCGCTTATAATACTGCCATACAAAGCACGACCGGCTTCTCCCTCTTTTTCCTTCTATACGGCCGCGAACCCACCTCAAATATGGACACGGTACTCCCTTATCGCCCTGACACCTCCGAATCTACCACCGTCTCTCAAGCGGCAGCATATGCAGAAGAATGCCGCCAGTTGGCCCGATCATTTACAACCCAGAACCAAGGTCACCAGCAGTTCCTTCGCGCACCGTCTTGTCCCGCTGCTGCATACAGCACAGACTCCATCGTGTGGCTATGGGTTCCTGCAACCCCCTCCGGCCTTTCTACCAAACTTGCTTCCAAATATCAATGCCCATATCGGGTTATTTGCAGACCTCTACGTGCGAGACTGCAACGAGCTGTGTCATCAACATCGATTTACTTACGCCGTCAAGGTTTATTTTTAGCGGCAGAAAAGTGTGCATTCATCGCGTTTACGGGAAAATGTGTCAGCCGCTACCCGATTACCCTTCATGGAGTCGTAATACCATACGTCTCCAGGCACAGATTCTTGGGAGTAATTATTGACCAGCGACTATCTTGGTCGAAACATACTGCTATGGTGAGGAAGAGGCTAATTAATTTTTGCCATGTACTTTGTTACATAGCTGGCATCAAATGGGGTCAAACTGAGGGCTCCTTAAAACGGATTTACGAGGCTCTGTTCGTTGGCTACATCCGGTACAGTCTCCCAGTACTCTCTAGTATGAGCATTTCCTGCTTGCGGACTTTAGAGAGCGTGCGAGCGCAGGCACTGAAAATATGCCTTGGACTGCCCAGATGCACCTCTAACAAAGGCACAATTGAAGAGGCACACGCTCGCCCAATGTCCATATACTTGTCACACGAACCACTTCGTGTATATTTACGAGTACTTACAAGACACCGTTTTCACCAACTCAGCAAGATTCTGGATGAGAGGCCGGACTGCAGTTTTACAAGTGCACTCCGCTGCCATCAGTCGCAAGTACCGACAGGATATGCCCTCCCATACCGTCCCACCCAACCACCATGGACGATGGATAAACCTTTGGTGCACCTTCGTGTTCCCGGAATACTAAAGAAATCAATGGTACCAATTAGTGGACTCAAACAACTTACTCTGGCACACATCTGGTCAGAATATCCCAGTTATATTCACGTATACACCAATGGATCCGTGTCAGCACAGGCATCCGCTGCAGCTGTGGTCATGCCAGCTCAGAAAATGACTCTGCATTTCATTTTGGGACATACCTCTACATCAACCGCTGCCGAACTTGTAGCCATTCGGGAATTTATTCGCTATATATGTGGGGAACCACCTCAAAAATGGTGTATATTCACGGACTCGAAGACTGCATTACAAATTTTGGAAAACTTATTACGCCACACCGCCTATCAGTCCCTGGCACTAAACATTATGGAGCTCATCACATCTGCCCAGCTGCAAGGCCACATGATAATGTTTCAATGGATTCCTGCCCACTGCGGCCTCCATGGGAATGAGCAGGCCGATGTTGAAGCGAAAAGCGCACACATCAATGGCTTCCAGACAGCTGTGCCTTTTTCAAGGGCGGATACGACGTGTCTTCTAAAGAGTTATATGAATATTGCTACAGCAACTTACTGGGCTCAACCAGACGCCCGACACATCCGTCTAAGAAGGCTCGATTGAACATTTAAATTTATTGTTCCGCGTGATATTCCGCGTCATCAGACATGCTTGGTACATCGACTTAGTTTAAACGTGGCTTTCACGCGCAAGTACTTACATTTAATTGGACAGTTAGACTCACCGGAATGTTCAACTTGTGGCATCCCAGAGACTGTGGACCATGTATTATTGGTGTGCCTAGAGTATGCGAACGAAAGAAATGTGCTAGCTGCTTCCTTGAAGCGTTTAGACAAGAGGCCTCTGTCGGAGGAACTGCTGCTGGGCGCTTGGCAGGACAAGGGGAAGGGCGTCCAGGCAGTGCGCGCTCTTTGCCGTTATTTGAGTGCCAGCATACTTGATTCACTTTTGTAAAGCAAGCTGCTGTGTCTGTATATATATTTCATATGCCTTCTCCCACATCGTCACCCACCATGACCTTCTTTCTTCTCTCCTTGCCCTTCCCCAGTGCAGAGTAGCAGGCCAGATTTGAATTATTCGGGCCAACCTCTCTGCCTTTTCCTTTCAATAAATCCATCTATCTATCTATCTCTCCCGTGAACTACGTTATAGAGCCACTTTCACCGACACCGGATATGCGTCGTCGCGGGCGTGAAACAGTGCACGTTGACCGCCTCAAGCCCTGTTATGACCCACCTGTTATGTCGATACCATGAGTCGGCAGGATGCCTCCTTTTGTTTCCCGGGGATAATTGTAGTCTCACACCAACGCTCGGTGACTTTCTACGGTGACAAAGACGACGAGCGTATGTCGAAAAGGCGCGTGCTGCGAAGAAGACGGCAGACAAAGAAGAAGACGTAATAGACTGACGCGCTCGTTAAACGTTCGACCAGAACACCGACTCCAGACTGAAAGTACTCTTACAGTATATATATACAAGCAATCTACTGGGGGCCAAACAAACTCTACTTATTCAAGTTATGCATGTCATGTCTGTCGTTCTTTATTATAGCAAAATAAATATTTATTTTACCTATATCGAAGTTTACATATGCGAAGTAAAACATATGCACAACTTGCATCGGGCTAAGATAAAAAAGGCCATTTATTGTCTAATAAAGCAAATTTCGGAATTAGTCGTTGTAATCATCACACTTCACGTCATTCTTGTATTTGCCACTCCTCTGTGAGGAGAGCCTCTTCGTTAAACAGCGGCTCATTAAGTAGCATAAGGATATTCTATCGAATGGAAAGTGAAGTAAAAATGGCCTTCTCTAAACTGATCTACTATTTCTGCCGCCGTTTACAGTACTGCACTTTCACGATATTGCGGTGAAAATTGGAGGTGCAGGCTCAGACTGTGGTAGCTGTACAGGTACAAAATGCGCGTGGAAGTAAATATAAGTAGAACAAGAATTGCAATGCCCACTGATGGTTGTTTATAGGAACAAAAACAAACTGAGATATGTAGATGAACAAGAGAAAAAGTAAAAGTGATACATGCACTATTATATCCATGTTAGGTATTAGATATGTGCTCTGCGTATGACTAGAGCTGTGCTAGAGAATTGCATAGCTAAATGTTTAACATGCCAAAGATGTTGAACAAAAGCACACCGAAGTTTACTTATTTACTTTCTCTATGCTGTCCAAACCAGCAGCGCTATCCCAAAGCTTCAAAGTTCAAAAATCGAATTGTCGTATGAACGAACTAAGCTGAAGACCTTAGGCCAAATTCAAGGGTGCAGCAAACCTCGGCATCAAAGCAGATGTGCAGGCAAAAATAACTTGCAAAAGGCATCGTAAAGGCCCCGTCAATATCTGGCGCTGCTGCCATAGCATGCCGGTCAATGAAGATTATGTATTCTTGTGAAAACGAAATTTCATCTCCTGGAAAGCACACAAAAAAGATGTGTTTATCAACAGTGCCAGCTCATTATTTTCCGATTCTTAATATTCCAAGTAAATCATGACAGTACAATTAGTACCTCTGTCACACGGTTACTTTCGATCCTCATTGAGCATGATCTGCATTGACGTTCTCACGGAGGATTGAAGCATCCCATGCTACGCAGGTATTTTCAATGAGCATTGAGAAACTTTCCCCATGTGCGCTACGAGGGTGTGGACGACCGCTTTCGAGTGTGCTTTAAATCTCAAGGTCGATTTAGGAAGCAGCTTGAAGTCAAGCAGGCTCCAGCTCGATTGCACTTAAAAGTTGCCATGTGACAACCTCGATCTGCATTGAGTTGATTGCAGATCGAATTCAATGAGGATCGAAACTGTCCGGGTGACAGCGGTATAAAGCTTCCTATTATTACGGATATAAGAAACTCTGGTACTTTGAAACTAGGCTGCATCTATGCTGCAAGTAATGTCTATTACATGCTAGCATGTCTAGATAATAAACGGCCTGCTACGTACATGACGCTTACCAAGAAATGTGTATTGTCATAAGCGCACTGAAATCAAAGTTTAGCAGACACTTTGGTTAAGGTCGCTATTGTTAAAAACATGTGACTAGATACAGAGCCAATGCTTGTCCTATGTGCCACTGTGTAACTAATTGTAAGTGTAGCAAATATCCACAGAAACGAAGTTCTCAGTGAGTCTAGCAAAGCATATGAGACAGCCAGGTCCTTTGGTACTTTTTACGTAAAGCAGAGGCATTAGCTTGGACAACAAAAATATTAGGCATTCTGATGAATTGTTACGGAAGCCTGAAACCTTCAATATCAATTTTAGCACTGAAACCAACAATAAATCGTTATATTCATTTTACATGACTGATAGAACAATAAACGATGCATTTTGATGTTAAGAAGAAAAGTCGACTCCCAATTCACCTTTATTTTCAGCAGTTTACATCATACTTTCTTAATACATTTTCAGATCCTGCATAAAGCTGTTATGAAGCGGGGTATTCAAGGAAGTCTTTGCAGCAAACTCGCTGTGAATAATATTCTTCTTGTGCTACTTTGTTCAACCACGCACAAAAATTGACCCAAGTTCGCATAGTATTTCGCTTCCCATTTAGCAGCCATCTGCTAGTCACGTTAGAAACTATTTTCCAATACACATTTGAACGGGCGACATACGTACCTCCAATTACATGCCGGTAATTGTAAGAGTGAAAGGTAACACTTGCGTCCTCCACCGAGAAGTCAGAGCGACAATGGGCCTTCCTTTCACCAAAAACCTTCGATTTTCATTTTTTGAAGGCACACTTTGCCAGTCTCATCGGTAAACCGCCAGGCACGACCATTCCAAAATGTGCTTCCGCATATCTAAATCTATTTAAGCGTAGTGCAACCCTGCCTAATATTAGTGCGCATATCTAGGTTACTATACGTAAACTATAAAATTTGTTTTCAGTCAGACTAATAAACATACCCGATGTAATTATACACGAAAACAATGACACGTCTGATTCCTCTTCAATGTCGTCAGCAGTCAGGTGCGCTTGAAATGCCATAAAAATGTCAATTATTAGCAATTTACGGTAGACGGTATCAAGTAGTAGGGAAGTCGTGTCTTCCTATCTGCATATTGCATGGCAGATATCGCACGGAACACCACTTTCGAGCCGACACTAACGCTCCTCAGTATTAGAAGGACTCGATATATGGTGTAACAGTCTAACCTCTATCATCAGCAGCAGCCCTTCCTGCTGTTCCCTAAACCGTGCGATGCTTAAGAGTAACATGACCAGGGAAGTTGATTGCCTCGATACTGTTATCCCAAGCAGCGCCTAAAAATGCCATAGTAGACCGCGGGAAGTGAAGAAATATGGCCAGCTGTGCTTAAGCTCGAGATTCGGTGGGCCAGCCTTGATCTCTCGCTTCTGCGTTGTTTCCAGAGATCTCGATAAAAATCGAAATTGCGGCAGTTTTGTCCGATTTCAAAATAATATGCAGAAAGAACAGAAATCTAGAGCTTCACATTTTTCCAGAAATAAAGCATGGAACCTAGACAATGTAGAGAAATATTTTCAGTGCCAACAAACTATTGAGTCTCGCAAGAATGCAGGCCTGAATTCTTATCGGGACAAGCACTCGGTTTAAGAGTTATTGATATATTTTTAAACAGTATAGCGCAACAATTTTTAGTCCGTGATATTTTTGAGGTAATGAAGATTCTGGAGAGAGATTTTAATAAAAATCAAAGATGATCTTTTTTTTTTAATTGCAGCAGATTTGCCCTTTACTGCTGTTTTCGGATTGTAGGCGATTTTGATGTGTTGTGGAGAACGCACCTAGCGGTGTGGAGCTCCAAATATTGCCTGGAATTAAGAACATCCATTAGGAACTGAAAACATATTTAGTGCCACCAACCTAATGCATCGTATGCCCGATATAAGGTTAAAATGGATATGTTTGCAGCGCATCGCCCCTGAAGCAAAGTTAGCGATTTTTTAACAACTCAGCTGCAAAAAAGGGTTTCTAATAGTGTTTGTAAATGTAAAACCTGCATATATTTAGTGAGCAAAAAAGAGTAGATCACAAAATCATGGTATGCAAACTTGCAACATTTTCGAATGGCAAAAACAGCATTTTCCACATCTATAGATATACCGTACGATTTTTTTCGAGGAAACTACGCCGTATCTTACAAACCTAAGATTAATTTCTTTATGTCTAGATATTTGCCGACCGCACAAAACTTTCATTGGAAAACGAAAGATGGTCATGGGACCTCGATTATGTTTCTTATCTAAGGCACACATATATACGCTATGGGAAAGCCAATATCAAGGACTTATTTTAGAAATTCCATATTTCGAACGGCTGTGCCATCTAAGAAAACTTGAAAGCTAGGCACACCTTCGATGTCGCCAGCCCTCACTTTCTGTTACAGCTGCACTTGCTAAGCTGAAATATTTAATACGTTGAATGCTTCATTTTAGCCACAAATATAGCGCGGTTACGTGTCAAATTTAAAGAAAGGCCACAGTGACGCGATTCTCGTAATATTTGTAAGTGAAATCTGTAAGCTTACAAGTATACCTATATTTATGTATGATCTCATGCAGGTTTTATTCAAGCTACATTACATCTGCTGTGCCCGATAGGTTGAGCCAACGGTTAGAAATAAACCGTTAGAAACAGGCGACGGAAACCAGTG